>NC_069112.1:6206042-6876458 GCF_025612915.1 Magallana angulata | reverse complement strand
TGCATTTCAGAATTGCTGTAGATTCATTGGTTATTTAATCATTTTTTAAACAATAAGAATAATGTTGGATTTTAACAACTAATGTGAACTTATGATGAGATACTTGGGTTTCAGAATAAGTTTTTAAAATATAGTTTGCCTATCAAATTACAGTTTTATTGGCTTTTCAAGTGCTCATTCTAGAAATAGATTTGTGTAAAAAAAAAATAACTGAAATCGGATTTTCTCTCTTATTAAAAAGTTAAAATAATAGCTTTTCTGTCAATTTATATCGTTACATAAAGTGTTCATAATGTGTAAAAATCATAATGTGTAAAAATATTTATTATTGGAAGCGTAAAAAAAAATAATCAAAATATCTTCAAAATTTCAGAAAATTAGAGGAAAGGCTGGTAAAGCAACATCAATTCTTATTTAAAAATCTAATTCAATTTAATAGTATGAGCTGATAGACATTCTAATATTTCTATCATTGCATTGAAGAATAGAAACTTAACATCTTAAACAGATGTCTACATGACTGCAGATAACTTCATTTTATTAAACTGATACAATCATTTGGTTTTATGATTTGTTTGACTGTGTAAAAATTTCATGAATTTCTTAATATGGAAGTATAACCTAAAAATGACATTTAACAGTAGAAATACAATATCTATGGAAAGATATCAGATTCTACACAAAAAATGAAAGTCTATGATTCTTTGGTGATTTCTTTGTTTATGATTATCGAAAATGATGTGAGTATGATGGACGGTTTTCTAAGGTTGAAGAAAGTTTCCCGCCAGATATGGCTGTAACACGTGTACTCCTGTACATCAAGGGAGTTAAATACAATACAATTAACAGTTTTGAGTGTATGTAAAGTTTGACATGATTGTCTTCATAAATCAGTTAATACTGCCAATCAAGAAAAAGCCTCTTCAGTCTCCAATATTTCGAGGTAAATGGTCAACAATTCGCGAATCAGATATACCTTAAAATTTGAATATAAAAATAAAAAGTGATTCCATTAAACAACTATTAAGTTAAAACAAATCAAACTATTTTTTTCTTAAAAATTTTAATATTTATTTTTATGTTCAGAGTTTTATTTTATCGAGAATATAATTACACAGTGAAGTGTATCTCACGAGAAATTCAGGTATTTAAATTTTTAACGCCCTTTCCTACATAGTGTAATGTAATGACGACCACTTCCCTGCCTGAAATCTTTTAAAAGGAACTATGAAACCTATAATTTTGATGCGATCTCCTGCGCATGCTCAACATGTAGGACGCTTTTCTTTTCACTCACAAAGAAATTAACCGAAAAATGAGAATTATAAAGACATCGAAAGAAAAATGTTATTGAAAATGTTTGCAGAAAGTTAATAAGGTGCGTATGTGGTTCTCATATTACAAAAATTGACACTAGTATATAAGATCTGCTAATTTTGTATGAACAATCTGATCCTCCTGAGAAGAACTCACTCACTGTCCTTTTTCTACGTGTCTGTGTTTGTGATTCTTGTACCGTTACCTGCTACCTGTGTTGTGATTCTATACTGTAACTGTGTTGTGACTCCAGTGTAGATATCTGTGTCGCAGAACCTATTGTGTACGTTTTTGACCCGATTGAACATGTCCTCAGAAAACGCAAAAACGCGGATTAGATGAGCTGAATAGGTCGGACTCAAGTGAGAGCTCTTTCGAATATCATGGTGAAAGTAGAATTGAAAACTTTCAATTAAGAGATATAATGCAAGGAATCGCACGCATTCAAACAAAATTAGCAAACTTTATGATCCGCCTTGACGGTCAGGGCAAGCACATAGACGAACGTACTAAAGAAATAAGACGCAAACATGGTAAACAGGAACGATTAGAACATGTACAAGAGCAGGCCAATGATATACTGTACAATGTAACAGAACTTGAAAACAATTAGAAGAAAATGGAGAGAGTAATTCAGCGGCGACGGGATTATGTAATCCGCCTAGAGTCCAAAACGAACACACACAGTGCCCAAATTATCGACCTTAAGTCTAGGTCAATGGAGAACAACATAATTATATAATTGCGGGACATTTTTTCTGACATTTATAATGTCCTTAACGTCGTAACGGGTTATTCGTAATTCTGAAATTTCGAATTCCAAAGCAGATTGCAAATTTATTGTGCCCATTGCTTGATTGTACTGTTTAATTAATAAGCCTATACATAAACGGGCAAAAGAGCAAAGAGGAAACGGATCCAAAAAGAAAAAAACAGAACAATAAGTTTAACTTGTTGTGTAAACAACCGTCAAACTATTTTTGATAAACGAAAAATCCTAATAAAGAACAAAAGGAAAGAAAACGATTTTTAAGTTGTATTTTTGAATTTAGCGTCCAAATGGGAAAGAACGGGAAAATACGTAACTAAAGTAAATATTGAAAACAGTGACCTAATGTTTATCCTCGTCGCCAGTGTTATATTTGTGAATATAAATCTACCCTAAAGCTTACCAAAAGGTCAGCGGTAGATGGCCCAGGTCCTCAGTCCTAAGAAACACGTCTGCACGTCTAAGGGCAAGGGAATAAAGACGCTGATGAGTGTTCACTGTAATTGAGCTCTATTGATATGTGGCACCGAGCCCGACGTAAATACCACAGATCCTTTTTACTTTGTTATTAAACACTGTTAAAGATAAATCTTTCATCATTTTCTTTGGTTCCTTGATCCTCTCCCTAGATGTGAATGCTATTAAGAAGGAAGAAGAAATATCAATTATCAAATCACTTAATGAGGTTTAAGTAAATGTGCAACTTTCAAAAATAGTCACTACTACATTATGGAATAATGTGTAATCACATCAATAAATGCATACATGCATGATGATAGTTTTCCCTCTTAGAACAGCACTGACTGTGACATCGGAAGTAAAATCCCCAAGGGGAAATATTCTGTCCATCAAAGTTTGAGGAATGGTGAATAGTTGGTCACTGATGAGTACAGACAATTCATCACTGAAATAACCATATATGGTTTTTTTAAAAATATTTTACAGTACTTTGATTATTATTTACATACAATGAGTATATATAGAATAATGATATTCATAATTTAAAAATATGAAAGCTATAAAAAACATTTTTCCTACTTAAAAAAATTGAAATGTGTTATGGTATGAAAAAAATGATGTGGTAACTATTAGCTAATGTCTGATATGGTGTTGGAAAGAGAATTCTTAAATAAATATTAATTCTTTTAGATTATGGGATTATATTATCAAGTTTTACATGTTCTCTGTATGTATAAATTGTAGATTAAATGAAAACAATCACAATTGGTAGTTTTTTCCCCATAATCTTGATATCTAAGTATCTGCAGATATGTAGCTCCCGGTCTAAGAGAACTGCAATTTACGGAGCACAAAAAGTTGAGCAGATTGAACCGATAAAACTTATCTCCGAATACATTCTATACAAACATTTGATTCTAAATAATTCCTCTTACATTTTACAACAAACAACATCACTTTACTTATAAACTCCATCACCAGCCCCGGAAAGTGAAGTGATGCAGTTTGTTAACATATAAAAAGGGCGACTCTTGAGCTTGATGTTTCAGAGAAAGTTTGAGGCAAGTAAAATTCCAATAGCAGCAGTAAATTAAATGAAGAATTTAATGGTTTTATTTTATTCCTCAGAATGTGTTCAGAAATAGGGTTAATCAGTCCAAAACTAGCACAATTTTTTGTGTGCTATGTATCTCAGTTTTTTTTACTATCGGCGGTACTGTAGCCCCAAGGTCATCCATCCAAATTTTTTCAGACCGTGAGCTACAGTCCTGCAGCTGAATATTAAAAATGGTAGAAATTGAACAAATTTCAGTAACCACGTTCAATTTACATACTCATCACAGTTTGCTGCCTCTACAACCCCTGTCATAGTGGTTTGCTGATCAGAAATTCTGTTCCATTTATTATTGTCATTTTTGCCAATTCTCAGAGATTGAGCCACCTCTGAGAATCGGCAAAAAATGGAACAAAACTTGTAACCAATCTAAAGAATGGCACCTCTGGCGTAAAACAAAAACAATAGGCTCAACTTCGGATTATTGTCTACCTATTCAGAAAATTACATATTCATATCTCTGATAGTTTCAGAGTTTTTCTGTGCACAAAATAGGTCGAAAAAAGAACAAAATGGCCCATAAATCGGCACCGAAAGTGACGACAAAAATTATTAAAAATCTATGAAGGTTATATCAAGTCCAATCATCTGTTAAAAAAATAATTGTGGAAATTGGTCGAATTGTTTTCGAGAAATCGTGTGCACAAAATTTGTTTAAAAGAAAAATAATAAAAATTGGTCCCCAATTTTTTGGGTTTCCCAAATTTTTGACGAGATCTCTGATAGTCTGATTTTAAGCGTGCACAAACTTGGTCGTATAAAAATTACAAAATCGGCCGTAAATCCGTACCGGAAGTGACGACAAAAAAATCCCTTTTTAAATTATATAAAATTACAACAATGTCTCATCATCTGTGAAAAAATGGTCGAAATCGGTCAAATAGTTTTCGAAAAATTGCGTGCACAATAATTTGGAAAAAAAAATAAACAGTACGAAAACAATAAGGTCTTCCGTAGGAATCGGAAGACCTTAACAATAATAAGAAACAGTACGAAAACAATAAAAGTCTTCCGTTGGAAACAGAAGACGTTAATAAACTACATACATGCAGTTAAATAAACTTAAATAAATTAATGACTTTTGATATGTCTAAAAGGTGTTGCTATGAACAAAATTGTGTTGGTATGGCCTTAAAACACCAAGATAAAAACACTGAAATGTAAGAATCAAGTCATATTGAATGTTTAGTTAATATTTACTTTTACCAATATATAATTTTTATAGCCTATGTAGAGGGCCAACTAAAAAAAAATGGTGGAAAATTGCAAATATTCATCATTCTGCAAAAATATTTAGAAATTTTTTTATTGCTTTCGTACATAAGTTTGACAAATGTCATGATGCTGATATAATTTACTTTTCTAAAAGGGCTGGTGTCAAAGTTGCCAATCCTGTTCCAAGAAAAAGCCAGGCCCTGGAAAAGGAAAGTCTCCAATGCAACACCATGAAGTATTTGGTCCAATTAAATTTCTTGCTATTGACATCATAGCTCTCCTACCGTTGACTAGAGATGGAAAACAATATATTATGGTTGTTGGAGATTATTATAGCACAGACAGTTACCGATAAGCTCGTAACAGAAGTCATGTGCCGCTTAGGCATACCATTTTGAATTCATACCGACCAAGGCCGTAAATTCGAATCGGCACTGTTCACTGAGTTGTGCTCTCTAATGGAGATAATAAAATCCCGTACCACGCCAAATCACACTCAATCTGACGGTATGTTGGAGAGGTTCAGATTTATCATTCTTATGTAGAATGGATTCACAATACTATGGAGATGAGAACTTGCAATCCAGTTTTAAGAGGCAGAAGCGGTATCATGATGTTCGGCTGAAGCCTCGGGAGTTTGCGATAGATGATCTTGAATGGAGATGGTAACCACCAAAAGCAAACCAAAAATTAGGATCGGGTTGGACAGGACCTTACAGGGTTATTCGAAAGTTCTTGGATATTACATATGAGATTAGGAATGATGCAACGAACAAAATGGATGTAGTACGTGTGGATCACCAAAAGTAACGACAGGCAATGGAACGTCAGAGAATCAATATGATTCTGACAATGATCAAAATGAGTCCTGTCTGTGTGATCAGAGTTCAGACTCTGAAGGTGATATCATGAGCGATGAGGAGGAAAGCTTAGCTGATACTTTCTCCCTGAAAGGAAGGCTCATAAAACCTGTTTATCGATATTCGCCTCATTCTAAGCTACTTGTATACTCGAAAAATCTCTGCTGGGATTTTTACAAACTACCAGGGATTGGTGTGGCCTTTTTTTTTTTTTTTTACCAAAATCTGTTACAAGATAGTGTTATTTAGGGACAAACACTTGGTGCAGGTATTGCTACCAATGGTTAACATCTAGTTTTTATTTGAGAAAATCGTTACCAATTTACAAGGGCACCGCAAAGCGGAGCATCCCCTCGCAAAATGCAAATATTGTGCGATGAAATGCATTATTCAAAAATAAACATGTAATTGAAGAGACCAAATATTTAACTTGTTTAAAAAACATTTGAATTTAAATATTTCTTTTATTCCTATCCCCATGCACGCTCTGTGTGTATCCATGGGGGGATGGGTGCATTTACGTGGTTGTACAAAGGCTCCCATTTCTAAGGAAAACACACCACAAACGTGTTTAACTTTAGTAATATAGCTTAATAAATTCTCTTTATCCAGTGACATACCTTACGCATGTGGACAATTAGTGTAAGCAAATTTAAGTTTTATACTGAAAAGGAAACGTAGCGAGGATATGGCGATTTATTGTCTTCTCTATGAGAAAATTCGAGTTAACATGTTGTAATTTTTTACCCCAATATTTTAAAAAGAGTAACATATCTTCAGCGATTAACTTGAAATGAATTCCTGTTTAATCATGTTGACGCGATTTGTCAAAGTCTCTTCTGAATTATGAACCTGTTCTTCTCTAAGTAATTCGTTAAATATAGCCCAAAATTCGGCTCAGACGGCTGCTTGTTTCGATTAAATTAGGGTGAACTTAATCTGCTTGCTTCAGTTTTTCACTTTGGACATCCATTCAACTCCACATTGCTCAAAAATGTTTGCTTCTTACCTTAAAAGGGCTTACATCGAACAAAATTTCAAGTTGTTGATTTGAAATGTTTACTTTCACGAACCGGAAGTTGTGCATAAAATTTCTAAGTGTTGTAATTTTAACGATACCTTATAGGACGGAATTCCTTGAAAATAAATAGGGTTTGCCTTTAACCATGCTTATGAAATGTACGGGGTTTGATACACATGCATGCGGTTTTCTTAAAATTTTGCTAAAAAGGCTGAAATTGACACACACACGTACATACATACACACGCACAGCAGCGATGCTATATCCCCCTCGCAACAAGTTGCGCGAGGAGATAACAAGGGCATCGCCAAGCGGAGCATCCCCTTGCAAAATGAATTATTGTGTGT
Source organism: Magallana angulata (assembly GCF_025612915.1). Taxonomy (NCBI): domain Eukaryota; kingdom Metazoa; phylum Mollusca; class Bivalvia; order Ostreida; family Ostreidae; genus Magallana; species Magallana angulata. The sequence goes on along the minus strand of NC_069112.1, from coordinate 6,869,355 downwards.
GGGGATGCATTATTTATGAATAAAAAGTTACATAAACGTAAATGAGGAGACCAATTTGTACTAACCCTTCGTTACCACATTTTTTTTTAGCTGTACTAGATCTCAATCCAAAAAATATCAAATTGTTGATTTGAACCGCTTACTGTTAGTTTAACTTCACAACAGTGAAGTGGAAGTAGCTACAATCTATTCATAATGTCTGTTTGTCAAACATGAGTGTTGGTGTGTTTTATTATACCCCCCGCAAACAAAGTTTGGGGGGGGGGGGGTATATAGGAATCACCTTGTCCGTCCGTCCGTCTGTCGTGTCCGGTCCATATCTTTCTCATGGAGAAACATTGGAAGTTCTTACTTCACACAAAGAATGCTTATGACCTAAGGGTGTGTCATGACCTTGACCCAAGGTCATTCGGGCAAGGTCAAGGTCACTGGCAGAAAAAAATGCAAAATTCGTGTCCGGTCCATATCTTTCTTATGGAGAAACATTGGATGTCTTCCTTCATACAAAGATTGCTTATGACCTAAGGGTGTGTCATGACCTTGACCCAAGGTCATTCGTGCAAGGTCGCTTGCAGAAAAAATGCAAAATTCGTGTCCGGTCCATATCTTTCTTATGGAGAAATATTGGAAGTTCTTACTTCACACAATGATTGCTGATGACGTAAGGGTGTGTCATGGCCTTGACCCAAGGTCAAATGAGGAAGTTCAAGGTAATTGTTTCGAAAATGCTAAATTTTGTCTGTTGTCATTTCTTGTATTAATGGAAATATTAAAGCTAAAATTTGACACAAAGCTTGCTTTTCTCAGGCAACATAAAATTATTTTTCGATTGTCATCCCCGTTTCTCTGAAATTGGCCTGCCCCGATGAAATTTTGTTTGGAAAAAAAAATGCGTGGAAAATTTTTTTCGGAAAAAACGGGCTCAGTATACCAATAATTCAAAATGTTTAAATATTAAATGGCTGCTTGACATGTGGATTTCGTTTGATTCGAGTTTGATTTGAGTCATGGTTGTTAAAGGAAGGATGCAAATGTCCTCATGCATTAACAGTTAACTTAAAATAAAATGGAATTAAAGGATAGAAATTGATTTGTTTACTCTTATTAACATTAACAGTTTTAAAAGATAGAGCAGTTATTTATAGAAAATGGTCAGAGAAATAGATTCATCTAATATTTTCTATAAAAGCAAAAATACACGCGTTATGATTTTTTTCTTAGCGAGGGGTATCAATTGTGAGCGTGCTCACAGTACCTCTAGTTTAGGTGAGATTAAGCACTTTAACTTCACAGCAGGGAAACGGAAGTAGCGATTGTCAAGTCGTACGTAAAATTTCTGTTTAAATTTGTGTTATTTTAACGACAAAAAAGTAAAAAAAAAAAAAGAAGTTTGATAAATATCTATGAGAGGATTTAATTGAAATCTTGCTTCCAAGCCGAAGAAGACACACATACATACACACACACGCACAGCAGCGATGCTATATCTCCTTCGCAACTAGTTGCGCGAGGGGATGAAAATTGTTTAAAATTAAGAACAAAAACATTTTCTATTGCAATTTATTCAATAGGCGAGGAACATCATTCTTGAACTTCATTATCGTCGGGAACATCTGCCGAAGAAAACAAAAAAAATATTTAATCATTGATGGCAATTAAAATAAAACGAGACTTATCTGCAAGTTGAAGTTTAATTGGAATTCTCTTTCATAATTTTTATACTTAAGGGGATTACGTGAGATAGCATTGCATCTCCGCAGATGGGTCAGTTTTTTTAAATCACAACTTTGCCCATCAATACCAATACACCCCCAACAGGCCATATATGAAGGGGCCTTTAAAGGTGGTCACGTAATCCACTATGTATAAATATTACGAAACAGAATTCCAGTAAACCAGTACATGAATACCAATTATGATCCATCCTACAATAATCTCTTGCTCTTGTGGGGTTTCAAATAAATAACACTTTATCACACTATTTCTGATACTTTCTGTTCTTTCAACTATTTAAAATTGCACAAATTTTTCTCTTCAGGAAACCTTCCTAACTCGTGTGAAAATATTTATAAGTAAGTTTAAATCGCTTAATCTCACCTAAATAAAACACATCAACTCTTGTTTGACGAACAGAAATTATAAATAGATTGTACTCTTTAGAATGAAATAAGTGCAAGTAATGAAGCAGTTTTCAGTGTGAGCCTTCAATTGCAGTTCATACTCCCTCTGTAATAAAAAACTTTCCCATCCCAACTCTCTCATTGTATCGCTATATTTTAGGCCTTAACTTAAAAACACCTTTCATGAAACTAATGGGTGTTTCCCACATCAGCGCCACTGATCTGTTCAAAACATGATAATGCCGACCTGGAAGTATTTATTCAACTGCAACTTAGATTTCGCCTAAACAGTTTTTAAAACGACTTCTAAAACATCATTTTCAGTTTGTTGAAGAAATATAAATACACTTTTTATCACAAAAAACTAGTCCATTTCTTAATGACTGTTGCATCTTGTTTAGAAATGATGTCTGATTAACCAATATTCAAAATGAAACCAAAGCTTTGCAATTTGTTGACAGTATTTTTATCATTATTTTAACAATCATATTGATAACACCTTGCAAATACACATCATTAATGTATTGGACGTTAGAAAAACAATCGAGGTAGTCGAAACGTGTAACCTATTCCATATCAATTCATTGATTTTTGTGCACACGAGATTTTTAGCATTTTTTGGGTCGTTTGATTTTATCAGCAGATCCTTTTACATGTTTGTCAAAAGTGTTGGCATTTTGTTTCTTTTTTAAAATTTCGAATGAAACGTATTTTTAAAACATTACTATGCATTTTGAACACATACAATGCGCATGAATTTCCATGAACTACTTTGCTGCACGATGAAGAAACGGGGATTGAATATATAGTGCTTATTGCCAAATTCAAGGCAGCAACTGTTGAACTTTTTAACTTCTACTAGACAGACTTATTTTTTGTTTATAGCCGCTTAAAAAATTTGGTCGCTCTCTGATGCTTTGCCGACATTAAAAGCATGAGAGAGAGAGAGAGAGATTTCAGTCTTTACTACACAATATGCATAAAGACACACCAAAAGAGCCCGGCTTTCAGTAATTCAGTACTTTGATTTATTGTCGGGTTCGTTATCAGGTTCGTTGTGTATTGAATAAACGGGGTTAGTATGTGCTCATTAATAATATCGTGCGTTACCTGTATCACATCTCCTTTTTAGCTCACCGAGACGAAGTCAGGGGGGAGCTTATGCTATACCCTCAGCGTCCGGACCTGGTTAACGTTTTTGTTGCAGGTCCTGTATCTAAGCTATTACTTGTCCTATCTTCACCAAACTTGCATGGATGATGCATCTGGACCTACTTATGGACTTGAAAGACTTGGATGCTGAATATGAGTCCTAAATTTCAGATGCTGGAGGAGATTAAGGTTGTTGGACCAGGTTAAAGTTTTTGTTGCAGGTGCCCTTTGATAGCAATATCTAGGTTACTGCAGGTCCGTACTTCACCAAACTTGCATGGATGGTGTGTCTTATGATACTGATGCACCAGACAGGCTTGAGTGCTGAATCTGAGCTATAGGTTTCGGATGCTGAAAGAGGTTAAGGTTTTTGGAGCAGGTTAAAGTTTTTGTTGCAGGTGCCCTTTGATATCAATATCTAAGTTACTACAGGTCCGTACTTCACCAAACTTGCATGGATGGTGTGTCTTATGATATTGATGCACCAGACAATCTTGAGTGCTGAATCTGAGCTATAGGTTTCGGATGCTGGAGGAGGTTAAGGTTTTTGGAGCAGGTTAAAGTTTTTGTTGCAGGTGCCCTTTGATAGCAATATATAAGTTACTGCAGGTCCGCACTTCACCAAACTTGCATTGATGGTGTGTCTTAGGATACTGATGCACCAGACAGGCTTGGGTGCTGAATCTGAGCTATAGGTTTCGGATGTTGGAGGAGGTTAAGGTTTTTGGAGCTGGTTAAAGGTTTTGTTGCAGGTGCCCTCTGATGATTATATCTTAGTTACAACTTGTACTTACTTCACCAGACTTCCATGGATGGTGCGCCTTATGATACTGATGCACCAGACAGGCTTGAATGCTGAATCTGAGCCATAGGTATCGGATGCTGGAGGAGGTTAAGGTTTTTAGAGCTGGTTAAAGTTTTTGAAACAGGTGCCCTCTGATGATTATATCTTAGTTATTACTTGTCCTAACTTCACCAGACTTCCATGGATGGTGCGTCTTATGATACTGATGCACCTGACAGGCTTGAATGCTGAGTCTAAGCCATAGGTTTCAGATGCTGGATATGGTTTTTTGGATCAGGTCACATGTTTAATAGATAATAGTACTATTTCAAACTTGCATAGTTGATTAAACTGTAATATGAATGAATCACAGAGGAAGCTTCAGATGCAGAGCTTGATCTCCATTATCAAGGATGCTAAAAAATATATCTTAGTTATTACATGCAGGTCCTAACTTCACCAAACTTGAATGGATGGTGTATCTTATGATACAGATGCACCTGACCGGCATGGATGTTGAATCTGAGCCAAAGGTTGCGGATGCTGGAGCAGGTTAAGTTTTTAATTGCTAGTGTCCTCTGATGATGATTTCTTTGTTATTACTAGTCTGAACTTCACCAAACTTGCATGGAGATGCGTCTTATGTATACTGATGCACCTGACAGGCTTGAATGCTGAATCTGAGCCATAGGTTTCGGATGCTGGATTTAGTTTTTTTGGAACAGGTCAACTTTTTATAGATGATAGCTTGCATAGTTGATTGAACTATATTATGAATGAAACACAGAGGTTGCTTAAGATGCAGAGCCTGATCTCCATTATCAAGGATGCTAAGGAAATCTCCTCACTCAAACCTGCTCGATAGATAGATGTGGATGTGTTTGTTGATAAATGAAACAACATGATTCCTATGATATAGTATTGTATGGTATGAAACAATATTGGTTTTATATGATACAATACAATATCATATGTAATGTTATAAAAAGTTATATGATACGATATGATATTGTATCATTTTTTTTTATATTTTATGTTATGATATTGTATCATGATATTGTTATGTATAGTATTGTATATTATGATACAATATTGTATGATATTATATTGTATTATTAATTTATTATTTTATCACATGATACTATTACATAAGATATTGCAAAATATAACATTGTATCCTATGATACAATATTGTATTTTCTATAATATTGTATCATACGATATTGTATAATATGATATTAGTTTCTGTAATAAAGAATTATATGACATGAAATTGTATAATATGATACTGTAATATTATATAATATCGTATCATACGATATTGTATAATATGCTTTTGGTTTATAATATGATATATTATCACATCACATGAAATTGTATTGTATGATATTTTAAAATATATTATTGTATTATATGATACAATATGTATAATATAATATTGTGTTATATAATATTTTACTTTATCACATAATATTGTATCATATGCTACAAAATCATATTATGTATCAAAAATGATACAATATCATACAATCTCATACTATATAATACAATATAATATTATATGTTTTCATGTTATGATGTAATATGATATTGTAATATAATACTATATCGTTTTATATATTATGATATTGTATTATGTGATATAATACAATAACATATAACACAATACAATATCATAGCATACGTTACAATATTATATCTCATCATTGTTTATTATGGTATTTTATTATATTATATGATACATGTTGTAGATATGATAGGATGCAATATTTAATTTTATATTATTGTATTGAACATATGTTAATCATACAATTTTTTAACAGATGATATACGATATTGTGTCAAAACAGAATCCATGAATATCCAAGATCATAAAGTATGATATTCATTTAATATGATAAAGGTGGTCTCAAAAGGGTGATGTCTCGTCTCGATGAGCTTTGTAATCTGTGATTACCTATGTTTAAGAAACAAATAAGTTCTGTATGTTGCAGAAACAATTGTTAAACTGAAATGAATTCATAATGAATATTTTTTTAATTTAACTTCGTCTACAGCTATATAAGCTGTCAATTTCTATTGTTCTTCTATTATTCTTCTAATCGCTGCACACCAATTCTATAAGACCGAGAGTTGTATTCATGCTACCCAGAATTAGGTATTTCATTCACCCGAAGATATTACATTGGACGAAAAGATTTGAAGTAACGTGCCTTGAGTATTGAAGAGCGGTTGGAAAGCTTGTTTTGTTCTTGTTGTGAATGCATGCGTTCATATTTTTTTTCTGGGCACTATAAAGTTCTAATACAAGTTTCACAATTAACGTTTATGCTTGGGTGAAGCTAAGGTTACCCCAGTAGGCTGCATATCGGCTTTGTATTGAAATACCACCCAACATTCTCGAAAGTATTTGGCATTGTTAATTGTAATATCAATACTCATAGAACTGAAAAGTTGAATTCAGAACAATTTGTTTTATTCGCTCAAGTAAACCATGAATAAAAACTCTGAAACAAATGAAAAAATCAAGAGGATGTGTATAAACACCAGCACATAGTATTTCAGTGTATACCGAGTTTCGGAATTCCGAGGCAACAACTCGATAACGTACTGAGGTTTCATGACGAATATTCCGATGTTATATTGTTTATAAAATCGATACCAAAGTGCAGAAATCAACACTGTTTTACCAACATCTTCACTTTTGTACAGGGTTACAGCAAAGCTAGCCAAACACAAAAGTGCGGAGTTCCAGTGCAATTAGCCTTACCGTTCTCTTTCTGGTCCTTAACCTTTTATGTATCAGTTTTTAGACAGCATATCTTTTCGATAGGAAAAAACGCCACATGGTGACATGACAGAAAAAAAAATGTCACATTAACAAAACAATTAATCCAATAAAAAAAATAAATCTTAAGGCATCAAATAAACGGATTGAATAGCATGGATTGTCTATTTGACGAATTTGAAATACAATTATTCGCAGTATCCTTTTATTATCTTTGTAGAGGATGCAAATATTAAAATGAAACTAGACACGATCTCGCTGCGAGCAACGAGGAGGTCTTCCGTGTGTTTTAGAACATGAAATACATGTACGACCTTGGTTTTGCTATTTAACGGCTAAACGTGATTTAACATATAAGACAAAAGTCTACATTCTAAGGGCCAGATACTATTTTGTTTTAGATGTATGAGCTTTGGTTGAAAACATTTAGATCTCTAATTCGAGGGGCAGCCTCTTTTTCCTCGTATCAAATGAAAAGTCATTTACTTTTAAAGATATTTTGTTCAACAAGTGTATAGAAATTTGTTACCATTCTTGAGATATCTCAGATAGAGCGTTTTAGGGGCCGATCCCTTATCTCCTTATTGGGGTCGTTTAACGAAATTTTGAAGAATCCATATTGTTTAGTAGATCATTTTGAGTATCTTTTCTTCTATACTGCATTTCAAAATATATTTTTCCTTTCTGAGATATCGGTGATCAAAGTTTTGGATTTTTGACCCCTTAAAAACCTTAATTACATAACACATTATAAAATCATGACACTGCTTGGATACATAACTGTAAGATAAACATATTTGCTTCTATAATCTTTCACAAAATATATCTCAGTAAAGGGGCTATAGATGAAAGACTTGAGAGCCCTTTGGTCCCCTAATTTGAGGGGCCAGCCCCTTTGTCTTGATATCAAATAAAAGGTCTTATAAATATAAAAAAAAATTAACATTATATGTTTTAAAAAAATATTATTCAGAAAAGAGATAAACAAAGAAAACCAGAAAAAAATTATGATATTTGTTTAATCTCAATTTTTGGGTCCAGGCGAGCTTCGGCGCTTTTTGCGATCGAAATGATTTTAAACCTTTATGCACAATTTCAATCTTCCGTCTACCATCTCTGAAAATTTTAAGTATATGTCTGCTATAGTTTAAAAGGAGTACTGCCAAAAAAATACCTGTCTGAAAATCGACAAAACGACTATATCTAAAACCTGAAGTGACGTCATCAATAAAAAAAATTTGCAATACGGTTCACATCGTCATCTATTAGATCGACAAGTTTCATAAAAATCAATTGAGTAGTTTTCGAGATCTTGCGTGCACAAAATTTGTAAGAAAAAAAAATAATAATATAGAAGAATAGGGAAAAAAGACAATAAGGTCTTCCGTTGGAAACGGAAGACCTTAATAATAGAAAAGTGAAAAAGAAACAATAGAATAATAGAAGAGTCATCCGCTGAAGACGGAAGACCCTAATAATTAAAGAATGTTTTTGTCAAAATCTTAATGTACGAGTGTTTTCAACTTGTACTTCAGTCCAACAACCCCTTTATTTTGAATATCTTAGTTAGAAAGTCAAAAAAAAAATGGAGAGAAGGAAATAGAGAGAAAGAACAAATCTTGGCTCCGGCGAGATTCGAACACACAGCCTTTGCATGTGTCATAACAGTAGGCCGGTTCGATTTGCACCTCCTAGAAGAGGAAAATGTCATCTTTCAACTTCCGGTTTCTCTTGCTAAATCGAACAGTGATCTTCTGATTCAATATGGCGTCGAAACGATGTTTAGTTAGCGCTGCAATAATTATACTGACTGAGGATGAAGACTTTGACTTGCCAGATGAAGAATTTTCATTTGTTACACTATTTGCAGCATGCAGTGATATGTAAGGGACTTAGTAATGTTATATGCTTTTTATTCACACATTATAGCGATTGCTAATGCTTTCATAGGTAGTCTACATTTAAAAAATACAAGGAATAAGATAACATACACAATATTATGAATCACCTTATCTTTATCTGATTTGAATTATAAATAATTCAGGCACGTACATCGTTTTTGAAAGTCGGGGGGGGGGGCATCGTCATCCAAAAATCTTAAAATCCTAATCCGAGGGGGGGGGGGGGGCAAGTTTACCTATAACTTAAATTTCACTGATTTCCCCTGATGCTACATGCCTGTACTTCTATGTCATAACTTTATTAAGGCTTGTCATCTTAGCACCTAATGTTAAATTACATTTCTGCTAATTCCTACAAATATTATTTGAAGATATTCAACAATCTATCAATATGCAAGAATTTATTAAAATTTAATTAATTAATAACTTTGTTTTCAGACAGGAGCAAAGAAAACGATATAAAGTGGAACGCTTTGTGCAAGATGTTGTTTCAAGATATTCCTTAGACACATTCAAGACCTTCTTTCGTGTTTCAAAAACTACAATCGAAGCTATATTGGAAAATATTCAGCATATTCCAGAACTACTACTAAGAGAACCAGCTGCTGGACGACCTCAAATTTCACATGAAAAAGATTTACTGATGATGCTGTGGTACATAGGATCACAAGAAACAATTCGGTCAATTGCAGATCGATTTAATGTATCTGAATTCCCTGGTGTGATTGGAGCAATCGACTCTACACATATACGCATAAAACCCCATAGTGGACATTCAAATGATTATTTTAATAGGAAAAAATTTCACTCTGTCATTCTTCAAGCAGTGTGCAGAGGAGATAAAAGAATTACAGACATTTTCTGTGGATGGCCAGGACGAGTGCATGATGCTCGTGTTTTTCAAAATTCTCCATTGAGGCAAAGAGGCCCAATTCTTTGTGGTCAGTGCCATTTGTTAGGTGATAGGGCATATCCGTGCAAGCGGTGGCTGATTACTCCATACAGAAATAGAGGAAACCTTACTAGGGATCAAATTAAGTTCAACCAGATTTTATCAAGTACCAGAGTAATCATCGAAAATTCATTCGGCATATTAAAAGGCAGATTTCGGCGTCTCCAATTTGTTGAAATGAATGACATTTCTTATGTTGTCAAGGCTATTATAACAGCTTGCATCCTACATAACATTTGTATCCTGAACCAAGACGAACTTGATGAGCATTTTGACAATGACCCTCAGCAGGTTCCTTTAATTATTCCAATGTTTGAAAATGATGCAGAAGGACAGTTAAAGAGACAATTACTTACACGACAGTTGGCTATCACCTAAAATCTGCATGTACCGGTACTTAAAATTAACCATATATATGTCAAAGAAATCAGTTTGGCAATGAAATTTTGGTATAGAAACGTTGTGTTAGAAATTGTTTCTGAATCATTTTCGCCCATTGGATTAATTAATGGAACAAACCGAAGTGTACGTATTCTTTTAAAATAAAGCACTGCATATCTTATTCATGTAAAAAACTGTTTTATTATATAAAAAACATATAATAAGTGTATTATTCGAAACAATCATCTTCTTGATGCTTATAAACATAAATATATTTTTTAAAAACCACCTGAGATCAATATTATGGAAAAACAAATCACATATTGGCTTAATTAGCATTTAAAAAATAAAGAATATCGCATACATATTCACATACAGCGACTGAAAAAGCCCACTTAAGGGCATGTTAAATCACACTTCAACTTCCACAGACAATCTTTAACAATCATTTAGGGCAACAGAGAGTAAAACATTCTGTCATATACAAGATATCGCTTTGGACCAAAATCAAGAATTTCATGCCCAAAACTGCACCTTACAGCATTTTCATTTAGAACTTTTGCCCACTTTTCATAATCTCCAGAAGGAGTCACACTGATGGCCTTAATACACTTTATATTTTTCATCAAAACCTGAAAAGTTTCTGGCCTGATCTCTGCAGAGTTACGAATTTGTAAATACTTCAGTGTTCCCCCCATCTCCTTAGATAATGACAACAGACCATCATCACTCAAGTTTGGCAAACTGCTAATGAAGAGTTTCTCCATAGATCTGCACTTAGATAAATTTTTAACAATGTTTTCATTGCAAATATTTTCGTTTTTGGAACCCCTGATATCCAAACATTTCAAATTTTTGAAACTACCCAAAAAATCACAATCTTGCAGAAGTGTTGCATCAATGGTAAGGTTAACACAATTTTCAAAAAGTTTCAAAAATTCTACAGTGAATATATCTTTCATTCCTTCATTGAAAAAATTCAAGTCAGTTATTGAATTCCATACAAGGCCACTCTTAAAAAGACATTTCATGGAACTGCAAACTTTAGATACAGAATGGTACAACTCTGGAATTGGAATGTATGTCAATATTTTGCATATTATTTCTGGCAAGTGGCATAAATATGCATATCCTGTAAAAGAAAATAGTAAACACATCAAATTGTTGCACCCAACGTAGCAGTTCTATAAATTACAGATAATTTTCAAATCTTGAAATGGAAAGTCAGTTACTGGTGAATAACTAAATATCAATTAAAAATTACAACAAGTTTGGAAAATCAATATAAAAAACCATATTTGAAAACAGCATGATGGAAAAAGACCATATAAAGCAGAAACAAATCAAAACATTACATCAGAATTCATAGACCTACATTTCAATGCTAAACAGAGATTTGAAGACATGAATATTTTAATCTTTCATACTCTTAAAAACTGAGAGGAAACCACTAAATATTTTCATTTTCTCCTCATGCATTTTCTCAATTTTTTTCATATTTTCTTCATTTTTTTTATTTTGATTTTCAACATTATCTTCCAAAAAATGGATAACTTGAGAAGAATTAGATCTGGAAGAAATTTTCCTTTTCTTTTTGGGCTGGGGATCTGTGATACCTGCTGGCTCACCAGAACTTGAGCTTGTGCAGGGCTCATCTTGAGTGAAACTTCCACTATCTGAGCTTGAGGATAAAGATGAAACCACAAACTTTGGATTTATATCATGTCGATCACTGAAGATATCCTGGAATTCCTCTTCATACAGAAATTCTTTCCTTTCATTCCCTGACTTAGCCTGGTCGGTTTGATGCCTCTTGTACGCACTAAGTTGTGTTTTCCATCTGCCTTCAACTTGGGCCACAGTGAACTCAGTTTTAAAACATTTGTTTAACTCTTCTGTGATTTCTAGCCACAGTGCTTTTTTCTTGTGAGTAGGTGATAAGAACTTTTCTTTTCTCTCCTTGTAGGCAGAAATTAAAAAGATAGTTTGTTCATATGTAAAAATGCCTGATGGTGTAGGCTTCGGTGAATTCTCTGGGGTCTGTGGAACAGTTGGAATGTCTACAAAAATGACAAGAGAAAAATCAGTTAAAAAACTGAAAACAGATTTGTTACAGAGATTTATAATGGGAAATGTTGACACCTTTTCTCAATTTGGAAGTTTAACTCGGACTACCTTGCACAATTTTTCAATGATATATGATCAGGGTATTTTTATCTCTTTTGCAATTCAAAATCCCTGTAGACCTTTAATTTGTACATGAAGCTGTGTATTGAAATCTGACAAGGTAGAGGGGGCATTTAAAGGGAAAATCTTTGGATTTTTCATGCTATTGAATGATTCCAAAGGTATTTAAAAATAAAATATTAAATAAAATTAAAATTAAAGAATTTTGATATAGAATAATTTTAGAAAATGTGTGGCAAAAATATCTTGAGACAGACATTAGGATAGTATGCCTTTTTATAAACTTAAGGAGAAATAATGTCTGAAAAAATACCTGGCAATTTTTCACATTCTGCTTCACTATCTTTCTCCATAGCTGCTTGTATGATGAGTTGTTTAGCCAACTGTTTTAAAGCAGGATCTGTTATAAAAATATATATTCTATATAACAAATGAATGCAAATTAACTTAATAAAAAAATAAATATTAAATTATTATTTAATTTGTAGAATTAGTTCTAAGTGTGAGAATTGTTTATTAACGTTACATCTATAATAGATCAGGCACGTAGCATCAGGGGGGGCCAGGCCCCCCCCCCCTCCACTTTTTCTCGCAGGAACAATTTTTTTTAAAATTAACATATAAACTAAAGAATTGAATTATCATGGAGTTGCCCCCCCCCCCCCCCACTTTTTTAGGAGTATTTAAAAAATTGATTTGAAAATAAGGAAATGAGTAGTAAAATTGAAGTTATAGGCTATACTACACCAGCCCTCCCCCCCCCCCCCCCCCCCCCCCCCCCCCCCGGATTAGGAATTTGAAGATTTTGGGAAACTTAAAAAATTCCCTTTTTTTTGCTTGTCATGATTTTTTGGATGAGTCTGCCCCCCCCCCCACCACTTTCAAAAACGATGCTACGTGCCTGTAGATACAAGTATTATAGGTATAAGGTATTATAATAAACATGCATGTGTAATGTTTAAAAATGTGTTCACGTTAATTGTGTGCTAAAGAATAAAAATCTGATGAGGTAAAGTGCCCAAACAACTCTGGCGATACTTGGACAGATACAAGTTTTCCGTTACCCAAAGTAACGTTGACATTCGTGAATCTATAAAAAATAAAATCATTAAATCAAATGCATTAACATAGCAATAATTTAAACGATACACGCATTCGCTGTACTTTCCACTCATGCCATAACTTGAAACTCTTTTTATAAACCACGTTAACTGGTTAACTGCTACCTTAAAATACTTTATTAATCTGTTAATTATCTTTTTGACATTACTAATGCATATTTTATACATATTGTTGATAATTTTATCCGATTAACTACTACTAATAATAAACATTTTTGAAAATCTTTCCATAATTTTACTTACCCGCCATATTGTTTTCCAGTCTCTTCTGCTCGCGGGATGGAAGAGGCAGAAGATCTACCGGAAGTAGTTTTAGATAAAACGAACACGTTTTCTTAAAGCGGAAGACTCTTCTTCGGTATTTAGAAGAGCAAATCGAACCGGCCTAGTATTTCATCGTAGACTGGTCCTCTGTCTCTATCGTACGAAATATATATCGCACATATCAGACAGGCATTGCCAGTCTATATTTCATCATCGAAGGTTCACGTCAAAACATGGCTGACGCGAAATAATTCCAGATTTTCTCTTTGAATTTGGGGCGTTTCCGCCCGGGACAGGAGCTGAATTTTTGTATGAGATGACAAACAACGTGTAAGATGTCTCACTACTCAGGTTTGGTAACAGTGCGAGGTCATTTGAAATATTGATGCGTGTTTGTGTCTGGAGGGGGGTGAAAAGGACCGAGCTTGATTTTCGTCGTAAATAAATCGAAAGTAGAATTTCGAGGTGTGGATCTCAAATTCGGTTAACGACAATTAGGGGAAGTCCTAAAACAATGACTGATGCATTTTACACATGTATTTCAGAGTAGAGATTTTTTTGTGTCGTTTACTATTATGTTTGACTGTTTTATATCAACAGGATTGATAAAATTCTTATAAATGTAGAAATAACGAAATCAGTGACACGTAAGTTTATTCATAAAAAAATTGATGACAGTAATTTCCACAGTTCTAACATTCATAAGTAGTTCACACGCTATCGTAGATACAGACTAAACGGAAAACAAGAAATATACATGCAACAGAAATATTACGCAGCTGCTTGCATCCCTTGCACTGTGTAAATTTTAAGTCCCCGCACAGGCTATACTCGCGGCTTGATATCGGAAATTTCTTCTTAATTGTTCAACCCGCTGCAAATTTGGCAGAAAAACAGAATGAGGTCCGAGGTACATTTACACAAAATTTCATGAGGATTGAGTGAAGGGCTCGGGAGTTAGAATTTTTTTCTACAGTACATGTCAAACACGAAAATTAAAACTCAAATGCTAAAAAGTTCATAACTCTGTTAATAATGAACGAATTGGTCTGGTAATTAGTGCGGTAATCTAGAATGGTACTAAGTTGAAATTAAAGGTCTGAGATCAAAGATCAAGTAAAATCGGGCCAGAAAAACTAAATGATTTTATGAAGGGTGGGGGGGGGGGGGCGGTGGTCGGTGACTTCTATATTAAACGGAAAATACTAAATTCCCAATATCACTAGAGTTTGAGATACATGCTTGACCTTTATTTTGCTATTTACCAGCTAAACATGATTTGGAAATAGAATGAAAAATCCTTTGATTTTAAACAGACTCTTTTCTTCAATTTCTATATCCTCTTTTTCTTTTACAAATAAATCCTAAATGTATTGGACTTCTCGCCCTTTTTTTTTCTGATATATGTATAAGAGCTTTGATTGAAACATTTAGATCCCTCTTATCATGTAATTTGAGGGGCTAGCCCCTTTTTCTTGATATCAATGAAAGGTCCCTTAATATTAAACACATTTTGCTCAACAAGTGTTTAGAAATTTGTTACTGTTTATGAGATATTAGGGAAAGATTGTTTTAGGGGCCGACTCTTTATATTATAATGCATTTCAAAATATTTCTCCTTTTTAAGAAATAAATGATCAAAATATTGGACTTCTAGCCCCTTTTAAATCCAAATTATGTAACATATCAGAAAACTCTTAACAAATATAGGTAGATAACTGGAAGATACACATTTTTGCTTCTATAATACATTACAAAATAATTTTCATTAAAGAGATAGAGATAAGAGACTTTAGACCCCTCTTGGCCCATTATATGAGGGGTCAGCCCCTTTTGCTTGGTGTCAGTTGAAAGATATTTTATAGATTAATTTTTGATGCTCTACATGTGTTAGCAAAATATTGATTAGAAGAAAGATATTCGTGATCAAATCTCAAATTTCGTAAAAATTGTCAAAAAAAATTAACATCAACATTTTCAGTTCCGGGCGTGCTTCAAGGATGATGACTTCTGGTCAAATCTAAAACAAGCAAGCAAATCTACCATAACCACTCTATCTTGCATATAAATTTCAAGTCCCTAACTATAACAGTTTTTGAGGAGATGCGTGAACAATATCATGTTCCAAAATTCAAGAAAAAGGGAGATAATTCAGAAGCGGAAAAGAATTTTCAAACAGGAAGTAAGATGCAAAGAGATATTCACCTAAGACATCATCCCTGTAAAAATCATTAAAATCGATTGAGAAATGGCTGAGAAATTAAGGGTGACTACCAAGAAGAAAAATAATAATATAGAAGAATGAGAACGCGTAGAAAAACAGTAAGGTCTTCCGCTGAAGACGGAAAAACCTTAATTAAGTGAAGAGTCTTATCATAATAATATCTAGGTCAAGGTTGATTTTGGGTACGATAAGCAACTTACGCCAGAGGTATGCCTTTTAGACGTACATGCACGCCGTCCATTTTAGGGGCCTATCGCAGACTATAGACGAGATACGTAGTCGTAATAACAAAATTACATGTCATACGTACAAATAATGAGTCATACACTGTAATAATGAAATAATAAGTCGTAAATACAAAGAAATAGGTCGTACATTGTAGTAACGAAATATTCAGTCGTTATAACGAAATAATGTCATACGTGTGAGATAACATTTCGTAAAAACGAGATACTAAGTCGTTTTAACGAGATAATATGGCGTACATTTGAGATGCTCACTCGTATAAACGGTCTGGGATACTAAGTCGCAATAACAAAATAAAATGTAGTATGTACAAAAAAAATAAGTCGTACACGGTAAAAACGAAGTTATACACAGTATAACGTTCTACAATGATCTATGATTATTGGAATATATGTGCCTAGAATTCAATCTGTCTCAATTCATCGTTCATTGGGTGTTCCTTACCAGTGCAGTGGTTGTCATATTTTTTTCTTTCAAACGCGTTTCTGCAAGTCGTTTCGTCAAATGTAACGCGTTCGAGTGAATGAAAAACCAGATGGCGGCGAAGCATGAAAAGTATTATTGACTTTATACATGGCATGTGTATCGGTGAGCAGAACAATAGAAATTGGCATCTAATACGGCATTAGTCGAAAATTAAAGGGACATAATGCTTATTTATGAATTAATGTCAGCTTTTACTATACATTTATTTAGTGTAAGTAGAGATTATGTCACAATTTTGAACGCAGGGTTGGACAGGACAGGACCTTACAGGGTTAATCGAAAGTTCTCGGATATTACATATGATATTAGGCATGATGCAACGAACAAATGTGGATCACCAACAGTAACGACATGGCAATGGAACGTCAGAGAATCAATATGATTCTGACAATGATCAAAATGAGTCCTGTATGTGTGATCAGAGTTCAGACTCTGAAAGTGATATCATGAGCGATGAGGAGGAAAGTGAGCCATTGGCTTACAAATCACCAGATCTCGATATAGCCCAATCTAGACTAGCTGATACTTTCTCCCTGAAAGGAAGTCTCATAAAACCCGGTTATCGATATTCGCCTCATTCTAAGCTACTTTTATACTCGAAAAATCTCTGCTGGGATTTTTACAAACTACCAGAGATTGCGTGTGGCCTTCTTTTTTACCAAAATCTGTTACAAGATAGTGCTTTTTAGGGACAAACACTTGGTGCGGGTATTGCTACCAATGGTCAACATCTAGTTTTTATCTGAGAAAATCGGTACCAATTTAACAAGGGTACCGCAAAGCGGAGCATCCCCTCGCAAAATGAAAATATTGTGCGATGATATGCATTATTCAAAATTAAACATGTAATTTAAAAGACCAAATATTTAACTTGTTAAAAAACATTTCAATTTAATTATTTCGTTTATTCCTATCCCCATGCACGCTCTGTGTGTATCTATGGGGAATGGGTGCATTTACGTGGTTGTACAAAGGCTCCCATTTCTAAGGAAAACACACGACAAACGTGTTAAACTGTAGTAATATAGCTTAATAAATTCTCTTTATTCAGTGACATACCTTACGCATGTGGACAATTAGTGTATGCAAATTTAAGTTTTATATTGAAAAGGAAACGTAGCGAGGATATGGCAATATATTGTCTGCTCTGTGAGAAAATTCGAGTAAACATGTTGTAATTTTTACCCCAATATTTAAAAAAGAGTAACATATCTTCAGCGATTAACTTGAAATGAATTCCCGTTTAATCATGTTGACGATATTTGTCAAAATCTCTTCTGAATTATGAACCTGTTCTTCTCTAAGTAATTCGATGAATATAGCCCGAAATTTATTGCTCAAAAATGTTTGCTTCTTACTTTAACAGGGCTTACATCGAACAAAATTTCAAGTTGTTGATTCGAAATGTTTACTTTCACGAACCGGAAGTCGTACATAAAATTTCTAAGTGTTGTAATTTTAACGATATCTTAAAAAATATAGGCCGGAATTCCTTGAAAATAAAAAGGGTTTGTCCTTTAACCATGCTTATGAAATGTACGGGGTTTGAAACACATGCATGCGAGGGTTTTCTTTAAATTTTGCTAAAAAGGCTGAAATGGACTCACACACGTACATACATACATACGCACAGCAGCGCTGCTATATCCCCCTCGCAACAAGTTGCGCGAGGAGATAACAAGGGCACCGCCAAGCGGAGCATCCCCTTGCAAAATGAATTATTGTGTGTGGGAATGCATTATTTATGAATAAAAAGTTACGTAAATGTAAATGAGGAGACCAATTTGTACTAACCCTTCGTTACCACATTTTTTTAGCTGTACTAGATCTCAATCCAAAAAATATCAAGTTGTTGATTTGAACCGCCTACTATTACTTTAACTTCACAGCAGTGAAGCGGAAGTAGCTTCAATCTATTCATAATGTCTGTTTGTCAAACATGAGTGTTGATGTGTTTTATTTAGGTGAGATTAAGCACTTTAACTTCACAGCAGTGAAGCGGAAGTAGCTATTGTCAAGTCGTACGTAAAATTTCTGTTTAAAATTGTGTTATTTTAACGACAAAAAAGTAAAAAAAAAAGTTTGATAAATATCTATGAGAGGATTTAATTTAAATCTTGCTTCCAAGCCGAAGAAGACACATATACATACACACACGCACAGCAGCGATGCTATATCTCTCTCGCAACTAGTTGCGCGAGGGGATAAAAATTGTTGAAAATTAAGAACACAAAACATTTTCTATTGCAATTTATTCAACAGGCGAGGAACATCATTCTTGATCTTCATTATCGTCGGGAATATCTGCTGAAGAATACCAAAAAATATCTAATCAATGACGGCAATCAAAATAAAACGAGACTTATCTGCAAGTTGAAGTTTAATTGGAATTCTGTTTCACCATTTTTATACTTAAGGGGGTTACGTGAGATAGTATTGTATCTCCGCAGACGGGTCAGTTCTTTTAAAATCACAACTTTGCCCATCAATATCAAAACACCCTAACAGGCCATATATGAAAGGGCCTTTATAGGTGGTCACGTAATCCACTAGGTATAAGTATTACGAAACAGAATTCCAGTAAACCAGTACGTGAATACCAATTATGATCCATCTTGCAATAGGGCTCTTGCTCGCTTGTGGGGTTTCAAATAAATAACACTTTATCACAACCATTTCTGATACATTCATTATATTAAGTCCTAAAGGGTAACTGATAAAATACATATGAAAAAAATTATCTTGGAACGACATATCTACCTTAAAATGCTACTTCTTACATATATATATAGTTTCAGCTACATGGTTTACATTGTCTTTCACACTCTTGTATTGTCTCGAAGTTGTTTTCGTTTCCGCGGCATCCACCGTAGATAAATTGTTCACACTGTTTAGTCCGCCAATTGTACCACCATCTTGGGAAATATCCGGAACAATTAGGGCTGCGTTCTCCTTCCTTTGGAAGGAAGCATACAAAGTCAGAGTGTCCTGCAAAATATACGTGCGATGTTGGTACAAGTATTCCTTTAAAAGTAATGATCGGCATGCAATATTATTGGTCAGCTCGTTAATGCAATGCTAATGCTAAGCATTACGCTACATGTGTATAATATGTAGCACTGTTTCGTTGATGTCCGAAATAGCACGGCATGAATAAGCTCTACTTTTAGTAGGCGAATAATACTTCCGATAAATGTGAAGAAAAACGTGATTTGAATCATTATTTTATTTTCAAGGCAAACGGATGAGAGTAGCGCTCTAAGATATCTACGTATAATTAATGATTTAAATTTAAAGATACAGATGAGATTCTTATTGTAAAGTAAATAAAATAGTGCAAGACGCAATGCGTGCACAAACAGTAAAGTTTGCCAAAAGCAGGGGATCGGCACGAGAAACGTCACACAATAGCAATAGTGTGATTAATGTAAACAGTTTAAAATTGAAAAAAAAATATATATATACCTGGTCGATATGTGACGATGTCTGCCTCTACGGGATATACACACATTTCTCCACATGTACAACCCTGGTCACAGCATTTCTGAACTGAGTAAATGAGATCATTACAATACATTGAAGACCAACACCAATGCTTAACTAATAGTTTGTAGTATGTAGAGTATTAAACTGTTGTGTTGATATTGGTCTAAGAGGTTGGTATCGGCTTATGCCAGAAGGGCGTACCGATACCAAACGAGGAAAGACACCATTGTAGCGATATATATTAAATGTTGATTTTAAGTTACCACTATTTTCCAGAAAAATATCTAAATACAAATCGTCCTTAATAAAAGACTGCAATACATGGAATCATATTCACGTGGGTTTTTTTTAACGAAAAAAGGTATAAGCACCCCCTAGCCCCACCCCCGGTTCCGACGTCTATGGTTCTGCTAATCGCTACACACCAATTCTGTAAGACCGAGAGTTGTATTCATGCTACCCAGAATTAAGTATTTCATTCACCCGAACATATTACATTGGACGAAAAGATTTGAAGTAACGTGCCTTGAGTATTGAAGAGCGGTTGGAAAGCTTGTGTTTTTAAGGCGTCGAACTAATGCTCGGCAGCCTTCTAGCGATCGTCTGGATTGGCAATCGTCCAAAAATTCATGCACTGCACCGCCTTTTTAATGCGCATAAAAAATAAGTTCCTTGAAGTATAAAACGTATTACAAGATTTCTATTCCTTTTATTCAACTAAATTGTGTACACAAAAACCAACTTTGCCTCCGTGGTTATTGACAACTCATTGCATTAGTATAAATTAGCTTAATCAAGAAATGGCGGATGAATACAATAAGGTGCAATGTAAACATTCACTAAAATATTATTTAAGTTTATCGCTTACATTTTGATTAGAGACTGTGCCCGAGAGAAATAAAATTTGATATATAAATGTATTTGTTATCGGGCATGGTCTCCAAAATAATTGTAAGCGATAAACTTATTTAGATATTTTGTTGCAATTAATAAACACGATAATGCAGTTGGTTTGGTCGAGCATTTTAGATAGCACGTGTTGTGGATGTGTTTGTAAACAACCATAGCATAGGTAATCTTGTTTCAAACGGGAATTGAAATAAATAAAAGTATGTTTTATTATTATAATTAGGGACACACTGTTAATGTATTCAAATTATGAGCCTCTGAAATGTGCAAAGACTTTTTAAAGGAGAAAGAAAATAATAATATTTTTTTAACTTTGAAATTTCTTCGATTTTTGTAACCATGATGAGTTATTGTATCACTATTTATAACGAAATATACTGATTATTGTTTTTGAAACAGCACAAAACGTAATTTATTTCCTTTTTTATTCTAATATTATTTAATAAATGACTATATATATTAGTACAGAAATTCAAATTATTAATATCATTCTATATAAAAGAAAATGTCAACTCGACGCCTTTGTGGCCGTTCCTGCCTTTGATTTTCTTGTTGTGAATGCATGCGTTCATATTTTTTTCGCGGCACTATAAAGTTCTAATACAAGTTTCACAATTAACGTTTATGCTTGGGTGAAGCTAAGGTTACCCCAGTAGGCTGCATATCGGCTTTGTATTGAAATACCACCCAACATTCTCGAAAGTATTTGGCATTGTTGATTGTAATATCAGTACTCATAGAACTGAAAAGTTGAATTCAAAACAATTTGCTTTATTCGCTCAAGTAAACCATGAATAAAAACTCTGAAACAAATGAAAAAATCAAGAGGATGTGTATAAAAACCGGCACATAGTATTTCAGTGTATACCGAGTTTCGGAATTCTGAGGCAACAACTCGATAACGTACGGAGGTTTCATAACGAATATTCCGATGTTATATTGTTTATAAAATCGATACCAAAGTGCAGAAATCAACACAGTTATACCAACATCTTCAGTTTTGTACAGGGTTTCAGCACAGCTAGCCAAACACAAAAGTGCGGAGTTCCAGTGCAATTAGCCTTACCGTTCTCTTTCTGGTCCTAAACCCTTAATGTATCAGTTTTTAGACAGCATATCTTTTCGATAGAAAAAAATGCCACATGGTGACATGACAGAAAAATAAATGTCACATTAACAAAACAAATAATCCAATAAAAAAAATAAATCTTAAGGCATCAAATAAACGGATTGAATAGCAGGGATTGTCTATTTGACGAATTTGAAAAACTCCAATTATTCGCAGTATCCTTTTATTATCTTTGTACAGGATGCAAATATTAAAATGAAATTAAGTGAACAGTCTTATCATAATAATATCTAGGTCAAGTTTGATTTTGGGTACGATAAGCAACTTTCGACAGAGGTATGCCTCTTGGACGTACATGCACGCCGTGCGTTTTAGGGGCCTATCGCAGACTATAGACGAGATACGTAGTCGTAATAACAAAATAACATGTCATACGTACAAATAATGAGTCGTACACTGTAATAATGAAATAATATGTCGTAAATACAAAGAAATAAGTCGTACATGGTAGTAACGAAATATTCAGTCGTTATAACGAAATAATGTCACACGTGTGAGATAACATTTCGTAAAAACGAGATACTAAGTCGTTACAACGAGATAATACGGCGTACATTCGAGATGCTCACTCGTATAAACGGTTTGGGATACTAAGTCGAAATAACAAAATAAAATGTAGTATGTACAAAAAAAAAGTCGTACACGGTAAAAACGAAGTTATACACAGTATAACGTTCTACAATGATCTATGATTATTGGAATATATGTGCCTAGAATTCAATCTGTCTCAATTCATCGTTCATTGGGTGTTCCTTACCAGTGCAGTGGTTGTCATATTTTTTTCTTTCAAACGCGTTTCTGCAAGTCGTTTCGTCAAATGTAACGCGTTCGAGTGAATGAAAAACCAGATGGCGGCGAAGCATGAAAAGTATTATTGACTTTATACATGGCATGTGTATCGGTGAGCAGAACAATAGAAATCGGCATCTAATACGGCATTAGTCGAAAATTAAAGGGACATAATGCTTATTTATGAATTAATGTCAGCTTTTACTATACATTTATTTAGTGTAAGTAGAGATTATGTCACAATTTTGAACGCAGGGTTGGACAGGACAGGACCTTACAGGGTTAATCGAAAGTTCTCGGATATTACATATGATATTAGGCATGATGCAACGAACAAAACGGTTGTAGTACGTGTGGATCACCAACAGTAACGACATGGCAATGGAACGTCAGAGAATCAATATGATTCTGACAATGATCAAAATGAGTCCTGTATGTGTGATCAGAGTTCAGACTCTGAAAGTGATATCATGAGCGATGAGGAGGAAAGTGAGCCATTGGCTTACAAATCACCAGATCTCGATATAGCCCAATCTAGACTAGCTGATACTTTCTCCCTGAAAGGAAGTCTCATAAAACCCGGTTATCGATATTCGCCTCATTCTAAGCTACTTTTATACTCGAAAAATCTCTGCTGGGATTTTTACAAACTACCAGAGATTGCGTGTGGCCTTCTTTTTTACCAAAATCTGTTACAAGATAGTGCTATTTAGGGACAAGCACTTGGTGCGGGTATTGCTACCAATGGTCAACATCTAGTTTTTATCTGAGAAAATCGGTACCAATTTAACAAGGGTACCGCAAAGCGGAGCATCCCCTCGCAAAATGAAAATATTGTGCGATGATATGCATTATTCAAAAATAAACATGTAATTTAAAAGACCAAATATTTAACTTGTTAAAAAACATTTCAATTTAATTATTTCGTTTATTCCTATCCCCATGCACGCTCTGTGTGTATCTATGGGGAATGGGTGCATTTACGTGGTTGTACAAAGGCTCCCATTTCTAAGGAAAACACACGACAAACGTGTTAAACTGTAGTAATATAGCTTAATAAATTCTCTTTATCCAGTGACATACCTTACGCATGTGGACAATTAGTGTATGCAAATTTAAGTTTTATATTGAAAAGGAAACGTAGCGAGGATATGGCAATATATTGTCTGCTCTGTGAGAAAATTCGAGTAAACATGTTGTAATTTAAACCCCAATATTTTTAAAAGAGTAACATATCTTCAGCGATTAACTTGAAATGAATTCCCGTTTAATCATGTTGACGATATTTGTCAAAGTCTCTTCTGAATTATGAACTTGTTCTTCTCTAAGTAATTCGATGAATATAGCCCGAAATTTATTGCTCAAAAATGTTTGCTTCTTACTTTAACGGGGCTTACATCGAACAAAATTTCAAGTTGCTGATTTGAAATGTTTACTTTCACGAACCGGAAGTCGTACATAAAATTTCTAAGTGTTGTAATTTTAACGATATCTTAAAAAATATAGGCCGGAATTCCTTGAAAATAAAAAGGGTTTGTCCTTTAACCATGCTTATGAAATGTACGGGGTTTGAAACACATGCATGCGAGGGTTTTCTTTAAATTTTGCTAAAAAGGCTGAAATGGACTCACACACGTACATACATACATACGCACAGCAGCGCTGCTATATCCCACTCGCAACAAGTTGCGCGAGGAGATAACAAGGGCACCGCCAAGCGGAGCATCCCCTTGCAAAATGAATTATTGTGTGTGGGAATGCATTATTTATGAATAAAAAGTTACGTAAATGTAAATGAGGAGACCAATTTGTACTAACCCTTCGTTACCACATTTTTTTAGCTGTACTAGATCTCAATCCAAAAAATATCAAGTTGTTGATTTGAACCGCCTACTATTACTTTAACTTCACAGCAGTGAAGCGGAAGTAGCTTCAATCTATTCATAATGTCTGTTTGTCAAACATGAGTGTTGATGTGTTTTATTTAGGTGAGATTAAGCACTTTAACTTCACAGCAGTGAAGCGGAAGTAGCTATTGTCAAGTCGTACGTAAAATTTCTGTTTAAAATTGTGTTATTTTAACGACAAAAAAGTAAAAAAAAAAGTTTGATAAATATCTATGAGAGGATTTAATTTAAATCTTGCTTCCAAGCCGAAGAAGACACATATACATACACACACGCACAGCAGCGATGCTATATCTCTCTCGCAACTAGTTGCGCGAGGGGATAAAAATTGTTGAAAATTAAGAACACAAAACATTTTCTATTGCAATTTATTCAACAGGCGAGGAACATCATTCTTGATCTTCATTATCGTCGGGAATATCTGCTGAAGAATACCAAAAAATATCTAATCAATGACGGCAATCAAAATAAAACGAGACTTATCTGCAAGTTGAAGTTTAATTGGAATTCTGTTTCACCATTTTTATACTTAAGGGGGTTACGTGAGATAGTATTGCATCTCCGCAGACGGGTCAGTTTTTTTAAAATCACAACTTTGCCCATCAATACCAAAACACCCCTAACAGGCCATATATGAAAGGGCCTTTATAGGTGGTCACGTAATCCACTAGGTATAAGTATTACGAAACAGAATTCCAGTAAACCAGTACGTGAATACCAATTATGATCCATCTTGCAATAGGGCTCTTGCTCGCTTGTGGGGTTTCAAATAAATAACACTTTATCACAACCATTTCTGATACATTCATTATATTAAGTCCTAAAGGGTAACTGATAAAATACATATGAAAAAAATTATTTTGGAACGACATATCTACTTTAAAATGCTACTTCTTACATTCGATGGGTGTGTGTATATATATATATATATATATATATATATATATATATATATATATATATATATATATATATATATATATTGTTTCACCTACATGGTTTACATTGTCTTTCACACTCTTGTATTGTCTCGAAGTTGTTTTCGTTTCCGCGGCATCCACCGTAGATAAATTGTTCACACTGTTTAGTCCGCCAATTGTACCACCATCTTGGGAAATATCCGGAACAATTAGGGCTGCGTTCTCCTTCCTTTGGAAGGAAGCATACAAAGTCAGAGTGTCCTGCAAAATATACGTGCGATGTTGTAACAAGTATTCCTTTAAAAGTAATGATCGGCATGCAATATTATTGGTCAGCTCGTTAATGCAATACTAATGCTAAGCATTACGCTACATGTGTATAATATGTAGCACTGTTTCGTTGATGTCCGAAATAGCACGGCATGAATAAGCTCTACTTTTAGTAGGCGAATAATACTTCCGATAAATGTGAAGAAAAACGTGATTTGAATCATTATTTTATTTTCAAGGCAAACGGATGAGAGTAGCGCTCTAAGATATCTACGTATAATTAATGATTTAAATTAAAAGATACAGATGAGATTCTTATTGTAAAGTAAATAAAATAGTGCAAGACGCAATGCGTGCACAAACAGTAAAGTTTGCCAAAAGCAGGGGCTCGGCACGAGAAACGTCACACAATAGCAATAGTGTGATTAATGTAAACAGTTTAAAATTGAAAATATATATATATATATATATATACCTGGTCGATATGTGTAGATGTCTGCCTCTACGGGATATACACACATTTCTCCACATGTACAACCCTGGTCAAAGCATTTCTGAACTGAGTAAATGAGATCATTACAATACATTGAAGACCAACACCAATGCTTAACTAATAGTTTGTAGTATGTAGAGTATTAAACTGTTGTGTTGATATTGGTCTAAGAGGTTGGTATCGGCTTATGCCAGAAGGGCGTACCGATACCAAACGAGGAAAGACACCATTGTAGCGATATATATAAAATGTTGATTTTAAGTTACCACTATTTTCCAGAAAAATATCTAAATACAAATCGTCCTTAATAAAAGACTGCAATACATGGAATCATATTCACGTGGGTTTTTTTTAACGAAAAAATGAAAGTTTTAGTCCCCAACCAATTGTACCGGAGAGGACTATAGATTTCCTCTGCGTCCGTCTGTCTGTATGTCCCACTTTCGTTTTCCGCACTTTTTATACGTTTGGGGAATAATATAAAAAAATGCTTAAGAGTAATAAAATGTCAAACAACAGTTAAAGTTTAAATCTTGTAGCGTCTAGTTGACATATTTTCGAGAAAATTAATTTTTTTATTCATTTTTTTATTGTCGGGTTCTTTATCAGGTTCGTTGTATATTGAATAAACGGGGTTAGTATGTGCTCATTAATAATATCGGGCGTTACTTGTATCATATCTCTGATCCTTTTAAAGAAACAAATAAGTTCTGTAAATTGCAGAATTGTTAAACTGAAATGAATTCATAATGGATATTTTTTTTTAATTTAACTTCGTCTGCAGCTATATAAGCTGTCGATTTCTATTGTTCTGCTCACTGGCGTCGGAAGCAAATTGAAAGTGTGTGTGTGTGTGTGTGGGGGGGGGGGGGGGGGGGCTAGACTAATCCTTAGAAATATTGAGAAAAAAGTAATTCCCAAAATCATGGAAATCCTGATCCCGAGGGGGGGGGGGGGGGGAGTATACCTATACGTATACTTCCAAAAGAAAAAAAAACTTACATTTTTTCATGAAATTCTTTATCCGTGGGGGGGGGGGGGGGGGGGGGGGGGCAAGTGTGCTTCTGAATCCAACTTCTCAATCTTTCAAGGTAAATTTAGGAACAATAATCAATAATCTATCCTGCTTAAAAAGTGGGGTGGCTGAACCCTCTATCATACTATGTTTCTAATGGTTAGGTATAAGCACCCCCTAGCCCCACCCCCGGTTCCGACGCCTATGGTTCTGCTAATCGCTACACACCAATTCTGTAAGACCGAGAGTTGTATTCATGCTACCCAGAATTAGGTATTTCATTCACCCGAACATATTACATTGGACGCAAAGATTTGAAGTAACGTGCCTTGAGTATTGAAGAGCGGTTGGAAAGCTTGTGTTTTTAAGGCGTCGAGCTAATGCTCGGCAGCCTTCTAGCGATCGTCTGGATTGGCAATCGTCCAAAAATTCATGCACTGCACCGCCTTTTTAATGCGCATAAAAAATAAGTTCCTTGAAGTATAAAACGTATTACAAGATTTGTATTCCTTTTATTCAACTAAATTGTGTACAAAAAAACCAACTTTGCCTCCGTGGTTATTGACAACTCATTGCATTAGTATAAATTAGCTTAATCAAGAAATGGCGGATGAATACAATAAGGTGCAATGTAAACATTCACTAAAATATTATTTAAGTTTATCGCTTACATTTTGATTAGAGACTGTGCCCGATAGAAATAAAATTTGATATATAAATGTATTTGTTATCGGGCATGGTCTCCAAAATAATTGTAAGCGATAAACTTATTTAGATATTTTGTTGCAATTAATAAACACGATAATGCAGTTGGTTTGGTCGAGCATTTTAGATAGCACGTGTTGTGGATGTGTTTGTAAACAACCATAGCATAGGTAATCTTGTTTCAAACGGGAATTGAAATAAATAAAAGTATGTTTTATTATTATAATTAGGGACACACTGTTAATGTATTCAAATTATGAGCCTGTGAAATGTGCAAAGACTTTTTAAAGGAGAAAGAAAATAATAAATTTTTTTTAACTTTGAAATTTCTTCGATTTTTGTAACCATGATGAGTTATTGTATCACTATTTATAACGAAATATACTGATTATTGTTTCTGAAACAGCACAAAACGTAATTTATTTCCTTTTTTATTCTAATATTATTTGATAAATGACTATATATATTAGTACAGAAATTCAAATTATTAATATCATTCTATATAAAAGAAAATGTCAACTCGACGCCTTTGTGGCCGTTCCTGCCCTTGATTTTCTTGTTGTGAATGCATGCGTTCATATTTTTTTCGCGGCACTATGAAGTTCTAATACAAGTTTCACAATTAACGTTTATGCTTGGGTGAAGCTAAGGTTACCCCAGTAGGCTGCATATCGGCTTTGTATTGAAATACCACCCAACATTCTCGAAAGTATTTGGCATTGTTGATTGTAATATCAGTACTCATAGAACTGAAAAGTTGAATTCAAAACAATTTGCTTTATTCGCTCAAGTAAACCATGAATAAAAACTCTGAAACAAATGAAAAAATCAAGAGGATGTGTATAAAAACCGGCACATAGTATTTCAGTGTATACCGAGTTTCGGAATTCCGAAGCAAGAACTCGATAACGTACGGAGGTTTCATAACGAATATTCCGATGTTATATTGTTTATAAAATCGATACCAAAGTGCAGAAATCAACACAGTTATACCAACATCTTCAGTTTTGTACAGGGTTTCAGCACAGCTAGCCAAACACAAAAGTGCGAATTTGAAAAACTCCAATTATTCGCAGTATCCTTTAATTATCTTTGTAGAGGATGCAAATATTAAAATGAAATTAAGTGAACAGTCTTATCATAATAATATCTAGGTCAAGTTTGATTTTGGGTACGATAAGCAACTTTCGACAGAGGTATGCCTCTTAGACGTACATGCACGCCGTGCGTTTTAGGGGCCTATCGCAGACTATAGACGAGATACGTAGTCGTAATAACAAAATAACATGTCATACGTACAAATAATGAGTCGTACACTGTAATAATGAAATAATATGTCGTAAATACAAAGAAATAAGTCGTACATTGTAGTAACGAAATATTCAGTCGTTAGAACGAAATAATGTCACACGTGTGAGATAACATTTCGTAAAAACGAGATACTAAGTCGTTACAACGAGATAATACGGCGTACATTCGAGATGCTCACTCGTATAAACGGTTTGGGATACTAAGTCGAAATAACAAAATAAAATGTAGTATGTACAAAAAAAAAGTCGTACACGGTAAAAACGAAGTAATACACAGTATAACGTTCTACAATGATCACGGATTATTGGAATATATGTGCCTAGAATTCAATCTGTCTCAATTCATCGTTCATTGGGTGTTCCTTACCAGTGCAGTGGTTGTCATATTTTTTTTCTTTCAAACGCGTTTCTGCAAGTCGTTTCGTCAAATGTAACGCGTTCGAGTGAATGAAAAACCAGATCGCGGCGAAGCATGAAAAGTATTATTGACTTTATACATGGCATGTGTATCGGTGAGCAGAACAATAGAAATCGGCATCTAAAACGGCATTAGTCAAAAATTAAAGGGACATAATGCTTATTTATGAATTAATGTCAGCTTTTACTATACATTTATTTAGTGTTAGTAGAAATTGTCACAATTTTGAACGCACGACGACGGAGGAAGACCATTTTCACAACTTAAAATATATTGACACATTGTATCAATGTATCTTTTTGTAGGTTCAATGGTCGATACAACGACCTTGTCAGAAAATGCAATCTTCCACTGGGTCGCATGCTGACTGACCTTTTTCATACTAATTGTTAGACCATAATTAATCACCTTATTATGTACGGACTTTTTTTTTTGGGGGGGGGGGGGTTCCGAATACAACAAAGAGCACACGGCGGGTGTGACAGGTCAGCAGAGGATGCTTACATCCTCCTAGACACTTGATCATACCTCTATCTTTTTTTTTAGGTCCATGTTGCTCTGCTTTGAATTTGTATTTTGTTTTATGGATTTTTGAGATGGTTGACGGATTGTTATTGTCATTTTATCGTCGTAATATGATACCTAACAAGATCATTCTTCTTCTTAGAATGTAAGATCAAGATGTCAATATCAGAGGGGTTAAAAAACCTATTTTTTGTACAACATAGAGAACATGCATACCACATCTCGATCAATTAAGTTATTTTCGTAAAATGACATTAATTAACTGCCTATTATTTTGACGTAAATGCGTTTGTATTTTAAAAAAGAAACTACTAGAAATGCCACGATTTATTTGGTAAAACAATCTGTGAATAGAATATCCATCAACTACAATGAAAGTATATTTGTAGTGTATAGTTTTATAAAATCAAACATTTTAGATATTCTGAGAATGACAACCAAGATTGCTACTAAGGCAGAGTCATTAATTTGTTATTGTTTAATACGATAATTTTGTTATTCGCCCTTAATGATAACAACATGTATACTGAACTATCAATGATTCGTTCATACGGACATACCTTATGTATCTAAGACAACCAGTGCTTTCAGCTTCAATTAGTTGTGTTGATTACCGCAGCATTTTGTGTTTATAAAAAAACGTGTTAAATAAAGATTGGTCCACAACAGTACATTAGAATTTATGTTGCAGCTCCAGTGGCAAGACGAGCTGAAAAGATTAAACTTTTCCATTATGTACCCTAATCCCCATTAAATATTTAGTGATCAACAGTATACTAATTGAAGAATTTATTAACATTATTGATATCAAAAACCTGACCGACGACCAACATTCACTGTCTTTGTTACGAGTTTTAGCTGCAAAATCTGTTTGATAGTTTTTTCGTCTCGCTATTTTAACGATCATTTAATCGAAACAGGATCATTTTATTTGATCAGTAACGCTTTAGATGACCTACAAAATCTCCTTTCGTTAGTTGTCTACATATTCTACCGTTATAGATTTAAGTATGTAAAGAATGTTTTATAAAAAAATTATCTCTGAAGAGAAAAAAATTTAAAATCATCTGTACTTACTTCCAGGGCAGCTGTAATCACCGTTACATCCATCATACCCAGGACTACAAAAACAATTCGTTCCAAGAGATGCCGATGGACAGGTGCCTGGTTTCTCTCCAGAATCAGACTGAGCGCATGTCTAAAATCGTTTATTTTATTCAGTATGATTTGCACCGTGATTTTTATTTCACTTTCTTTAATTGAAAAATTGTTATTCATAAGCTATTCTGTAAACTTTAAATTCAAAGATATAAAGTTTAGCTATAAACAATTATTAAGAAGAGAAATACTAATGTTCCAGATGTTAACGCTGGCAATGTTGAATATTTCTTTGTATTTTGAAACAGAGATTTTTATTTTAAGTCTAAATAAAGTCACGACTATTTGACCATTTTTACTAATAAAAATCGAATAATTTGTTTTACTATTCAAAATAGCTTATAAAATTGGTCCATAAAATGTTAAAAGAGACCTTGAATTGGCAACTAAATCCGACTTACACTAGCGAAGAGACACACAAAGATAAACCTGTGGTCCATTTCGTCAGTTTTGTTCTGCTCTTACTTCGTTCTGAAGTGACTGTAATTTAAATGCACAATATTATCATCTATTAAGACATTGCAATTTTTTATGTTGTATGGCAATTTGGTTTTTACCATCTGATTGTTGTTTAAAGATCAATTAAATTAACATTACAAAAAAAACTTTATATTATTGTCATTACATACAAATGGTATTTTTGTCTTTCGATTGATTTAAGACTTAAATCAATCAATTTAAGACTTAAGGTCTACAAAATAAAAATGCAGACAAAGAGTTAATTTGATTTTAAACAGCAAACTGTCAAGCTACATATAAAAAGTGACCGACCGTGACTGGTAGATTCATCAATCTTAAATACTTCTGATTGACTTAAGGTATATAAAAGCCCTTTAAGTCATTGATCTTGAAGTTGGAACATTCGTAATGATTATATGTAAAAAGGATTACACATTCTTAATTAATACGAGGGTTGATCCAAAAGTAATGTCACAGATGCGGTAAAATCCGCGCGAAGAGACAAAAACTTGTTCTTTGCGATATCTATTTCAATTCAGATCTGAAAATGTTAATGGATTATGATAAATATTTCTGAAGATAATTTATTTTGTAGAGCAAGGATAGTCGTCGCACGCTAGCGACGTCATCTCCAGATCTTTGGCGTTCTGGTAGAATTTCCTAATTTTGTACTCTATAAAAACTGGGCACGATGCTCTATTTTACATTTTTTTTAATTTTTTTTTTAGAAAGTAAATAATTTCTCTTTTTGTTATCGATAGGGTAGTATATTGGATATTATTTAATTAGCGATCAGTTTTTTGAAGCCTCTTCAAAAAGTCATGATCGAAGCTTTATGATATAGCTGATGACGTAATAACCTAGTTTTAAGTTTCCTTCAGAGCATATATTTTCTGTCTATTCAATTTATTTATTATCATGACATATGCTTTTATCAGATATTAGAACCATTTATAGGAACCTGTTTAATTTTAGGTTGATATACCAATTCCATCTTCTAGTGATTTCTATCCATCAAAGCAATGAATGCTTCGTATCACTATTCGCATGTCAAACCTTTTTATTCCCGGGTCTAGAGACAAAAGGCATTGCGTAAATATCCGAAATGGACGGCAACGTTCTTTAATTTTTCAAACAGTTAGAAAACGTCAATGGTATATATGTTTCAAAATATTGTGTTGTTTGGATATTTTTCAAATTTTTAAATTGTTATTTACACACAAATACAAACCCTAAAAAAACATAAATTCATGACGCAGCGATGTCACGTATATATCAGGCTATAAACATCAATATCTTGTTAAGTGTTCAACGAAATTTAATCAAAATTTTACTTCAAATTACAACTTTGATTAGGAAAATTTTGATGCATCATTTTATAAAATACAGCGCCAGTGTTAAACGCGGTGCATAGTATGACATTACTTTTGGATTAACCCTTGTATATTTTTAACACAAACTTAACCTGTTTCCTTTCTTGATTTGACGATGTCTGTTGACCTAATTTACTAATGATTAATATATTTAAATAAGAAAGAGGTCCATTTGTCTTTTTATGAAACATCACAGCAAGATTGATATGTAAAAAAGAGTTCACATCCTTAATTTATATATTTTTAAACAAAATTAACCTGTTTCCTTTATGAAACATCACAGCAAGATTTATATATTTGTAATTCGTGTATTACTATCATTTCATGCTTATTTTTGACCATTTTGTGCCACCCTGTAGAATGCGATTTTAATACAATGCTTTGAAATATTAATGCAGATGTGTATGTTATAGAATGATGAGAAATTTAAATGAAGTGTTTGATAATATGGTATCCTACGCTAGGCTATGGTATTCAATGAGATTTGAGCAAAAACATTTTTTTAACATCAGAGTTCCAACATTTTCAGATAAAATGGAAAAATACTATCAATGATAATAAAATGTACGCCTAATTTTGCTCAAGCGTTTTTACTCAGTGGTATTGGACACCTGTCGACATAAAAGGTAGCGGTTGTATCCGGAAGATACATTAATGGTAAGCTAATAAAAACCTCAAAGATAAACGTTATGACTAAAATTATTCTATCGTAAACTCGTGTATTGATGGGGGGGGGGGTGTCTACACCAAATAAGTTGCATGCGTTTGTTACTAATAATAGGCACGGTATTCAACAATAATAGACATCATAGTACAATACTTTATTTTTAAGAGAACTATTAAAATATCGGTCTGCTTTCAAATAACCCCTTATATGTCAAATTTTTAAACATTTCTATTTTAAAACTCCAATGAAAGTGAAATGTTATAAAGTTTGAAAATGAAAAACAAAATAATCATGAATGAAGTTTGTATGATTTTTATTGGAATCCACATAAATATGAAACTAGAATTTTTAAAAAAAATTAAGGCAATCTGAAAATAGACCTATATTTGTTGGTTAATGAGATGACAAAAAAGAAATTGAATGAAATTGAAAAATTAAAAGAAATATTGAATTATTTCAAAAATCTTGGTTTGAAAGATCCTGTTTAAGAGTTGTCTTTCTTGATTTTACTTGGTCTCAAATATCTTGGGACCAATTTTCCAATTACAAAAAAAAAAAACACTTAGAAAAATTTAAGAAAGGTTAAAGTATATGCTAAAATTTAGGAATAAGGTTAGTAGTGCTTATGATAATGTTTGAATCTGAAAAATTATATTTTTGATGAATGCATTATTTTTCTATTCAACTCTTTAAAACAAAATGTTGGAAGTTACAGTTATATACAATACAAATTATAAACAATCATATGCATATTTATACATACATTAGATGTCCATAGTGATACACATGTACGTATGGTAAATAAATTGCTCTTTTTCAAGATTATGTCTTTCCCTCATATTGCTTGCAAATCCGGCTTCCACTGCTATTGCTAGCCTACCTAGCTATATCTATTTTAATCAAAATACATTAGTTAAGTTTCATACGTTCAATGTAAGTCTTATACTGCAAATGCTTTAAATTTGGGAAGTTGGGATCAATTAATATAAGAGATGGCACTACGAAACTTTAGTTTTATATTAATCATGCATATAGGGTACAAGTCAAAATATTATATCTACTCATCATTATCGATAATCCGTCACATTTTTATGATCGTTTGTTGCAGATGACATGACAAATATGAATTGCCTTTAGCAGGGAAACAATATATTATTTCGATTTCACGTTTTTTGTACATAACAGCTGATAATCAATGTTAGTTGAAAGCTTTAATCACGAAGGGAATTGACATATTTTCTAAGCGTTTTGGTGATTTCATTCTTATCTCATCTCTTTCGTTAGACGAGTTCAATTGAACGGTGTATAGCTATTTTGTACCACAACATAATGCTATCAATCAGGAACAAAATGGCGTTTCAAACCTATGTCAGACATATTGTGACGATGTAGCCTTCCACCTTAATATATGTCCTGCATACAGGGTTTGGTTCGATACGCAGGAGCACGCTTTACGCCTTCAGTATATAAATGTGTGCTGTAACATCCGGAAAATACATTAATGGTAACCTAATCCTCTATATGATAAAAATTATGACTTCAATTTTTCTGTCGTTAAATTGTTTTTTTAATATAGTTCCTGCAAATGATACTGTGCTGTCACGCTTTTTCGGAAATCCGTATTCCAACCCGGACGGTTTTGTTTATTACGTCAGGGACTCTGCAACTCAGCATGGCATGTGCGAGTGAGGGCTGTGTTCAGAGGAGTAGGGAGAGTGTAAACAGATAGCCATGCTATGACCTTGAATTGCTAGTATTACATATTGGTCACTATGATACTTATGTATAACTAGGTACTGCGCAATGAATTGTGGTAATGATAACAAACAGAATGAACTCTGTGACTCTTGTAGCACTGCGTACTATTCCTAAATGATGTTATGAAACCAGGTGAATAATACGGGCATAATAATATCCAAATTGAGAGTTTAAAAACAAGTGTCATATTTGGCAATTCTGTGTCTACAACGATAGCTCTGGTACTCTATATTGAGTCATGTAATGTATATTCTATATACAGTCAGTTCATGCATATCTTTTACAATTTTATGCTATGATATGGTATGGGATGTGTATGCTATGCTATGAGATTTGTATGCTATGCTATAAGATTTGGATGCTATGCAATGAGAAATTTTAAAGAGATAGCTATGGTATGGTATGCTATGCTATGCTATGGTATGGTATGAGATTTGAAGAAACGCGCCTTCTTTGTATGAAAAGTTCCAAATTTTTGTTTTATCAAAAAGGCAAACAAAATTAAAAAATGAGATATTTTTTTATTTTAAACCGTTTTATTTTTGTTTAAAATAGCAAAGTAAATTTACATATTCATCACATTTATATTGTTGATGCATATACACGTGAAAAATTACAAAAAATCGTTTTTCGTTTCGTTGAAATCAATCCTAAATTTTACAAAAAGTTGAAAATGACGGAACAGAGAGGTGCACGATTGTCAGTGGAAACAAAGAGAAGAATTTTAGCAATTAGGAAAGAAGAAAGAAGTCTGGGGAAGATTCGAAGTGTTCTTTGTTTGAGATACGGTGTGAAAGTGAGTAGACAGGGGATTTACATGTTTCTGAAGAAGTGGGATCGCGATCAGACACTTGTGAGGAAAACAAGAGTGCCCGGGATCGGCCAGACGAAACTGAAGGAAATTCACAAAGACCCTATTCAGATGTGGCAAATGGAAAACGATGAACTGACGTGTGGTGAGATGCGAGAGAAACTGAAGGACAGTGTTGGTTTAGACGTGTCACCTGCGCTTATCTCGAAAGTGAGGAAAGACCTAGGATGGCAAGCCAAAACTGGAAATAGGACATGTCAGCTCATTAGTAGGAAAAACGTGAGGGTATGTAAATGTTCGCCGGTATTTCATATGATGTTACATGTATACAAGTATTCCTGTAATGTGTGCAGGTGCGAATTCTTTTATTTATGAAATGCACACGTGTGTTTGCAGTATATGAAACTTTAATGTAAAAATTCCTGTGTATTTTTGTTAGTTTGTAAATTATAGTTGTTCACTAATCAAAGAAGATTAGAATTTTGATCAACAACTGCTTTAATTAGGTCCAGTAAATCACCAGATTTAGCAACTTTACATAGCTTCATTTACCATGGTTACCTTCCTGAAAGGCTGTGGGTTTATTAAGCCACCTTTTAGAGATTTTGCTTTTTAGTTAGTTTAACAGACAAATACTTGTAAGGAACTGTTAACCAATATTTGTACATGTACCGTGTTGCTTTAAAAAAGCAACACAGAGCAAAAACAGTCAAAACATGCTGATCTTGAGCAGTTTTAAGCAAAATATGCATTTCAATCTATTGTTTGGGTAACAACTACGGTAACTGTATGACACTTGTGTGCAATGAGCCATGGTTTAGTGTGATAACTTCACATTGTGTTGATCGAATGATTACCAATCAATCATTTTGTTACTGGTAACAGAACTGTACTTCTTTGTTATTCCATTTAGATGTAGCTGTTTGGTAACACGTAGACTGTTATACATAGCCTCAAAACTTTCAGAACTTTCGGCCACACCAGCTTAATTTCTGACATCCAATGAAAAAAAGTATGAGCGGGCGAGCGATTATACATGTATAATAAAATTATTTTTAATTGTAACGAAAATTTGAAGGCAGTACATTGTGCGGACAGTTATATTTTTCCAGCTTGTTTCTGATTTATATATTAAAACTATTTAAAATATGAGAAATAAATCTCATAATAATAAAAAAAATAGAACATGAAACTTTAATTTGGGATATTAATAATGATAATTTTAACCTTTGTAACCTTTTATGCCATGTATGAATGAACGTATTATGAGTAAGTGATGGCTCATACTAGGTGGGGGACTCTGAGACCCAGGACTCGGAGACTCAAATCCTGCATCCAGACTCTTTGATTGGCAGTTTTGTTACTTTATTTAGAAATAAAATATCAATCTTAATTTTGAACACTAAATGTTCACTCATGATCGTCTTAAATGGGCCGAACTAGTCAGAACTGTCCATCATAAGTAAAATATTATATATACCCATGTGAAATGAGGTTGAGCAGACTCTTTGATTTGGGCTGCTTTTAATTGTTGTAAATTAAACTATACGATCACGCTTATTAATAAACTTTTGGTGAAAGAAATAGTGGACTTCTCAGTTTGAGTAGCATCTCCAGGAGATAACAAAGTTTGAAGGCATACTTCTTCAACTTCTTTGTCAGAATAGGCAACGTTGAAGCAGTGCAAACAAACGGCCCTTTTCAGGGCCACCAAACGTTTAGAAAAGATACCTCTATTACAAACGAAATGAGAAACATGATAACACCAGATCACTCATATTTTTTTTTTTACATTTTAGACAAATCCAACATACCTTGTTTCTCCTTTAGTGCAATAGGGATATTGGTTGATGCACTATATTCCGGTGGACAGGTGACTGGTAGAGACAGCTGTGAATATAATGAAGTAAATCATAAAAAATCGTCAATCATACATGTCATACATATACAACTTCAAATAGAGTGGATAAAAAACCGAATCCTATCGATTAAAACACAGTTGATATATCTGTATTTAGTTAAAATAGTGACAATACATTTAATAATTTTCAGACTGAGACGTCGGAACCTGGGGAGGGGGAGGAGGCACTTTGGACAACTATATTCCTGGTTATTTTTTGTTTAGTTTTTTTGCTTGTGAACATTCCTGATAAGCCTAGCCCTTCACTTTCAATTTGCTTCCGACGCCAATGTCAGATTAAAACCGTAAAATCTTCACTATCTTCATATTTTAAAGTCAATATTTACCTGTTAAATGATATAGAGGAATTTCGAATTATTTCCTATATCCAATAACAGTATGACAGCATACTTACCTTACTTTTCTGCCATTCTGTTGTATTCGTCAGGTCCTTAAATGGCGCTATTTGCAGGAGTTTTCGATATGATAGGTTCACCAATGCCTGTTTTTATTTTAAGATGACATGGACGGGCTTCTCAGCACTCGTTTATTTATGGATTTTCTCCTACGTGAAGCCAGTTGTAGCATGTGTGATTTCATAGTGGTTTCTGCAATTTCGTGGAATCTTTGCCTGGTTTTTTTCTTCCGTCTTTAAAATAGACTCCACTGATCTGTAACATTTTTTGCAAACGCCAGCATTCGTCTCCACATCAATGAGCTTTTCTGATCACGATTTGTCCGTTGTCTGTCGTTGTTGTAAACTTTTCACATTTTCATCTTCTTCTCAAGAACCACTGGGCATATTTCAACTTAATTTGGCACAAAGAACCACTAGGAGAAAAACATTCAAGTTTGTTCAAATGAAGGGCCACACCCTCTTTAAAGGGGAGATAATTGAGATTAATTGAAAATTTGTCGGTATTTTTCAAAATCTTTAAAAATCTTCTTCTCAAAACTATTAGGCCAGAAAATCTCAAATTAAAATGGAAGAATCCTCAGGTAGTGTAGATTCAAGTTTGTTCAAATCATGCTCCCCAGGGGTAGGATGGGGCCACAATTGAGGGATCAAGTTTTACATAGGAATATGTATAGAAAATCTTCTCAAAAACTATTAGGCTAGAAACGCTCAAATTAAAATGGAAACATCCTCAGATGGTGTAGACTCAAGTTTGTACAAATCATAGTCCCTGGGGGTAGGGTGGGGCCACAATGGGGAGATCGAGTTTTACATAGGAAAATATCGAGAAAATCTTTAAAAATCTTCTTCTCCAAAACTATTAGGCCAGGAAAAATCAAATTTGAGAGGAAGCATCCTCAGATAGTGTAGATTTAAGTTTGTTCAAATCATGGTCCCCGAGGTAGGGTGGGCCACAATTGGGGGATAAATTTTTATTCAGAAATATAAAGAGAAAATCTTTTAAAAAATTTCCTTTAAAAACTATTTGGCAAAGAAAGCTCAAATTGGCGTGTAACGATCCTTAGATAATGTAGATTCAAGTTTGTTTACATTATAG
Source organism: Magallana angulata (assembly GCF_025612915.1). Lineage (NCBI taxonomy): Eukaryota > Metazoa > Mollusca > Bivalvia > Ostreida > Ostreidae > Magallana > Magallana angulata. The sequence continues at coordinate 6,829,233 of NC_069112.1, read as the reverse complement.
TCCAGGGGTAGGGTGAGGCCACAATGGGGGATTCTTTTTTTTAAAGACTATTTGGCCAGAAAAGCATAAACTTGATTAGAGGCATCCTCGGATAGTGTTAATTCAAGTTTGCAGTCCTTAGTGGTAGGGCGGGCCGTGATGGCGGTTTGAATTTTTACATAGGAATGTATAGAGAAAATCATTAAAAATATTCTGGGAAATTGTTTCGGTCCAAAACTCAGTACTTAGTGTAAAAGCACAGGTTATGGAAATTTAAGTTTGATGAAACCATGATTCGCTGGAGAAAATGGGGGCCACGAAATGGGGGGGGGGTATATAGGAATAGAGAAAAATCTTCTTACAGGTACAACAACAAAAGGAACTTGGTGTTTACCAACAAAAGAGATGGATAAAAATTGGCAGATTTTCAATTTTTTTTTAGCAAGATCTACTTTACTCAGTTGTCAAGATATTTTGAAACTGTAATGCTAATTTGATCAGAATTAAGGCAATTGTTACTCAGGTGAGCGATGTGCCCACTGGGCCTCTTGTTGCCATTTTGCATTGAAGGTCAACACAAAAAGCAACATATCTAAACCATGCAGAAAAAATTCGGTCGCACATTTTAAGATTCAGATTTTTTGAGGGAATAAATCTTTCTTCTTCTCAACATATTGTCAACAACATGTAAGAAACATGAAATCAAATGATTACAAAGTATGTAGCATTGCTAGTTGCAAGTAGTGTATTTTAATGACCGGAAGTAATTACAAAAGAGGTATTATAGGACACCGTTACCATGGAAACAAACATTAACCCATCAAAAAATTTTAATACCTGTTAGAAAAATACAACGCTGTTTGTTGAACCAAGTATTTAATTTTTAACTACTTTGGTGGCAATCTTTTACTTCCTTAAATGGAGATATTCATCATTTGATGGCCTTTGTCCGCTCTTTACTGTATGCATGTGATTTGATAGGAGTTTTAAAGGTTGGGTATTCTATTTTTTAAACTAAAATAAATCAGTGATTTATAAACATATATAACTTACTGTTATTTGTTCAAATGATATTCTTTTACAGTGTACATCATATGACAGTATTCCATGTGTCCGATGGACCGGGTGTGTGAGTTGACAGTTTATATTGAACTGAAATAAAATCCCGCTCTAATGACCGACTATAGAACCATAGTTAACGCGGAATAATCAGTTGAAAGAGGTTCGTTTTTCTGTTTCTGAATAGCCATTTTTGGTCACCTCTATTCTGAAGATAATGCTTTATATTGTGATTTAGCTGCACGTCTGTAGCTTCCGGTCTAAAAAATTCGGATGGACGACCTGGGTGCTACAGTGCCTCCCATAGTAAAAAACTGCAATTTACGGCGCACAAAAGAGTGTGCTAGTTTTGGACTCATCAGTATTATTTCCTACTGATGTCGTCTTTTTACTTAAATGAAGTTTTTGAATTCACGTCGAGATCGAAAGTCGCCATTTTTATATGTAAACAAACTGCAACTCTAACTCTTCACTTCACGGAACTGGTGGTGGTGTTTAAAAGATATCAGAGGCAAGTAAAGTGACGATGTCTGTAGTAAAATGTCCGAAGATTTTTTTTTGGAATCAAATATTCGTACATAATAAGCTCGGAAATAATACTGATGAGTCCAAAACTAGCACACTCTTTTGTGCGCCGTCAATTGCAGTTTTTTACTATCGGAGGCACTGTAGCTCCCAGGTCGTCCACCCGAATTATTCAGACCGAGAGCTACAGACCTGCAGCTAATATTGATCCTACCCATAAATTAAAAATTTTATACGACCAATTAAACTATTTTTGATAAAATAGTAATGGAAAAATTACGTATTTACAGAGTTTAGTATGGGACCATATTTTGTGGCGGAAGGTTTTTAAGAAGAAAATTAATATTTTTCATAACTCAGTTGTTTCTGAGTACCTTCACTTTAGCACTGGATGAAAAATCAAGTTTCAGCAAAACTGAAACTATATGGAAACATTGTTGAAAAACGAAGTTAAAGTTTCATGTATAGTTTCCGCAATGCGGAAACCATTATATCGATTCAGCAAGTATCCGTTAGGTTTCAGTCAGCAGAAACTTCCTGATGGTTTCCGCAATGCGGAAACTAAATTTGAATCGTGTGAATAGTTGTGTAAATTATTATTGGAATATCAATCAGTTTCAGAACGTTTCCGCTAGGTTTCAGTATGCTGAAACTTAAAGTTAAGATTCCTGATGGTTTCCGCAATGCGGAAACTAAATTTGAATCATGTGAAAAGTTGTGTAAATTATTATGGAAATATCAATCAGTTTCAGAACATTTCCGCTAGGTTTCAGTATGCTGAAACTTTAAGTTAAGATTCCAAATGATTCACGCATTGCTGAAACTATTACTAAAATTGATTTGAGTTTAATAGTGATATCATTTATTTTCAACAGGTTTAAGTTTAATTCTAGCCTAATGATAATGAATCTAAAATGTATAGTACGTAAGGTTTCAGCGTGACTGAAACTATATGTATACATGTAACTATCTTCAAATGTGGCAAATAAGGCGATTAAGAGCCTTACTAAGTAATGAATTGAATTTGAAAAGAAAAACTGATGTCTGATCTTGTTTAATGCATATGATGAAATCATTAATCTTAGGTACTCGGGCACGTGTATACATGTGTATACATTCTTTGTCCAGGTGACCTCCTCTGTGATTTTCCTGTATATTCTGTGTGGATTGCAGGATTTTTTCTGTCAGGAGTGAACAAAAGACTGTTACATAACATATACACAGTACGAAGCGTGAGGTTATAACTGGAGCCCGGCGGGAATTTTTTTTCAATTTGTGTGTACCTGAGTTAGTAAAACTGATAAGTGAATTATAATTATTTAGTAAAATAAATTAATATACCTATTTTGTAAGACTCCTTCTTAAATCATTTAGTTATCATTTGAATGAACCTTGAGGTACAGTAACTAATTAAGCAAACAAATTAAGGTAAAGTCGTTGTAAATTTTTACAAATCGTACCAAATATTCGTACAACCTGAAGTTTAGAGCTAATTAATTTCTTTTTTAATACCACGCCAACACATGTACACAGGAATTTTTTTTTTTAAATTCTACAATTGATAATAACAAGTAAAACCCACTTGGAGTTTGAGTCTAATATTATAACTGTTAAATTATTTACATGCATTCCAGACTTTACTGCATGTATGACTGTATCATGATTCACTGGCGTCGGAAGCAAATTGAAAATTGGGGGGGGGGGGGGGGGGGGGCTAGACTAATCCTCAGAAATATTGAGGAAAAAACCCTAATTCCCAAAATCATGAAAATCCAAATCCCTGGGGGGGGGGGGGGGGGGGGGGGGGGGGGGCGGGTGTATACGTATACTATATACTTCCGAAAATAAATTTCCCTACCCAAATTTGTTTTCCCAAAATCATGAAATTCCTAATCCATGTCGGGGGGGGGGGGGGGGGGGGGGGGGGGGGGGGGGGGGGGGGGGGGGGCTAGTATGCCTTTTACTCCAACTTCTCAATCTTTCAAGGTAAATTTAGGAACAATTACATTTCCGGCGAGAAAAAGTGGGGGGGGGGGGCGATATGCTTATTGGTTTATTCTAACTTTGCACTAAGCCCCCCCCCCCCCCCCCCCCCCCCGGTTCGTTCGTGCTTTTCTGTACTTTGTATTTACTTTCTGTACTGAAAACACAGATATTGATACATGTTTATGAAACATGCACATGTTTCTGTTATAAGATATAATAAGCATTATTTATAATTATACTGAAGTTATACGTTATATTACAAAATCAGTTTCAAATCCAGCACTAGCCATGTGGTGCACGTGATTTAAATCCCATTTTCAAAATTTGATTATACATTCGTATACATTTGATGTAGAAAGTATACCAAATAATTAAAATTATATTTTGTTTATATATCAGTCCGACGTGTACGTCTTACTTCCCGGCTTGTTTAACGCGTTTGTATTTTAATTTCATAAGTATTCTTAACGTACTGTTCATCGCAAGACCAATCAGTGCACATGTGTAACTGTAAAATAATTGCCATTAATTCATCGTAGTTGTAAATTCACCGTACGGGTGAACGCTGTTAACCGGACCCCGTTCATTGATCAGCATCTAATTATAATTGTGATTTCTGTGTGTTCATGCAGAACCTGCTCTGTGATGAACATAATATTTTCACACATCTATATTTTGAATACTAAAGAATATGACCGTGCTTAGAATCGCGGTGAAAATTGGACAAGTCAAGACTAATTAAACTATATATGGATCTATCATATTTAGTTTGGCAAAATCATCAGTTCATGTAAATAAAATATAGTTAAAGACAAAATCTGATACATATGTCTCATTAAAACTTGTTTAATTTTATTAGACATTTGTAAACAAACGGTCGGCCATTTATTTTGGGTTAATCACGTGTTACAAATACAATTGTAACAAACACACGCCAATACTTTGTCGTATTTAACCAGGAAATACTGACTCCGACAGTTCTTATTTAAAATAAATATACATGTAAAAAGTATACTATTCGGTAAAAAATGATAATTTTGATTAAACATTATTCATTTTAAACTATCCCAACATGCACTTTTCCAAGATTTAGCTGGTTCTGATTGGTCAGTATTGGCGCACTTTATGATTCCGAGCGAAGGTTAAAATGGACAAGAAGGTGCTGTTGTAAAATGGAGAATTGAGAAGCATTAATAGCCTCTACAGCAAGGAGATAATGCAGGAACGAAGACCTCATGTCAAGGTAACTTAATTCACAATATAGATACTCCCAATAACATTTTCAAGGCTCTAATTTATCTTTCATTTGTAAACGAGATCTCGCGCCATCAAATCAAGATGGCGTAATTTTTTCAAAACTTGGTTCGGCGTTTTAATTTTTATTACCGTTTCTCTTTTAAATATACGTTTTTACCAGGTTAACCATTAACCAATTTTATATGCATGATAATCAAGATTATCCAGGGTATACACATATATAATTATATAAACGTCCCTAATATAAATGCTTGGTTGGTAAACAAGACGAACAATGAATCTTTCGCACATTATACAATTTACAAACTCTAAATGTAACGAAAAAAAATTATTAATTAAATCCGGAAAATGAAATCTTTCACGTTTTTCTTTTTCAGCATTGACAGCATACAAAGTCAATGTTTCCGGTGATTAGTTGTATCCTCTGTTCGGTGATTCGGGTGAATGTTTTGACCAGCTGGACGATGTGAACGCAAGGTATTGCTTTGAAATTGATTATTTTCACCATTAACTTATACATGTGTTGGATGTTTATAATTTACTGTAGTAATTTTTGGGAAATCCAGGTCTAAGTTCTTGAAAAAGAGGTTGATTGGGGGGGGGGGGGGGGGGGTCAACAAACAATAATTGAATCAAAATGAAAATAACATAGCTTCAAACATAAAATGAAACATTTTAGACCAGATACTACTGTAGTCATTATATGACATAGTTTAAACAGCAACTGGCAACTGCATAGTAGCCTCTGTATTCAGAATTTTATTCAGAATGCTTTTATTACATGTTAGGCTGAATGACATATGTTAATTGTTTAAAAATCTAAATGAAACTTAAATGACATAAAGTACAGCCCAGTGAAAGGAACAAGTTCATCGCAAGAACAAGAATGTTAATGCTACCACTGTCCAGAACTACTAAGTCTGCTGTAGCCATGATGTGATCATATGAGTGCTTCACCGTATTGGACAATGCTCGAAAGTCCCCCAAAAAGGCATATTTCCATAAACTACGACTCGGGTTACATCAACAACAGCCAAGGACACTCCTTATTGATTCGAATGGACACATCTCTACGACCCGACTAAACCTCTGCAGAACAAGACTTTTTAACTGTAAAGTATTCTCATTTCAAAAAACCTATAAACTATAAAAGTACTTTTTTATATGATCAAATACCAGTATATTAAAATGTCTGTCTGTAAGCTAGAATCTTAGAAAATCACATGGTTTTGACTTATTAAATGATTGATTAGACCTTGCAGATATTAACTTTCATTTTCTTAAAGAATTTGTTATTTTTGCAAATATTGCATAAAATATTAGACTCCATGTAACATATATCCTCTCACCTCCAAGTTGATAAGTGTTAACAACTTTTGTTCCCATTTTCTTTGTTTAAACATTTATTGATAACTTAGTTTTTATTTGCAGCAATATATGAAAAATTAAAAAAACAATCTTAAATGTAAAAACACTGCATAAGGAGATGAATGCATGGGTCATAGAAATGATAAAATACACCAAACAATATTCAATTATGTCGTATATGAAAATATATAAAGACAACATATACCCCATGTATTACAATTTTTATATAACAAAATTACTTGGATGGAAAGTTGTTTCCATGTGGGTTTTATTTTAATCTGTGTTATGTAACTAATATATAATTGGAATTAGCTTTTATATCATAAGTAAAATGCTGGTATTGATGAGAATTGTAAGGTGAATGATCTGTGTGATACTTTGTATTATATACATTCGTGCTACAAAAAGCAAGTACATGTACATGTAGTAATTCTTGTTATATATAAACAATGTATATTTTACTTCATGTCTTGGATTTAAAAATATTAAAGTAGGTAAAGTAGTGAAATGTAGGAAGGTAAACCGTGTGTAAAGAAGAATATTCATCAGGAATGAAGTGTGTTGCAACCAGCATAATTTATTAAATGTGTACATCATATTTTTGCACATGATTTGAAAGACTGCTCCATTGTTAGCTTTTTATTGGCCAACAAGCTTTTCATATCTCCCTCTTGGTCATCTATTAAATACTGACAGGCTTATGATATTAAAATCTGATCAGTTGGTACATCATGGGTGGAAATGAAAAGTTCACTTTGGACTTAATGGATTATCAAAAAAATGATATCAAATCCTGTTCTATTGTAAAACATTAGAATATATTACTAACAAAGAAAAGGTTCATCCCAACTTGTAAGTGGGTCACTTTGACCTCATTTTGGAATTTATGACATACATATTCAAATCAAATCTTGGTCATACCTCTATAGTCAACTACTATCTTGTAGTGTATTTTTTTTTTTAAAGATGGATACTTTAGACTTTTCAAAAATATTTTATGGTGTACATATTCATTGTAGTTCAAAACAAATTGAGACAAGTGTATCATGTTCATGTAACAGTGAAGTTTTCTTTGTTTATTCATGTATGTGCAGTTATTTTGTAAATTGCATTCATATTTTTAAAAAAGTAAGATCTTTGTTGCATTTTTAAAGGGAGATTTGATAGGCATTTAATCGAGATGAAAAAAAAATACAAATGTAAAGATTTCTATGGGAGTTTTTTTTCTTGTGCAATTTTATCATTTTTTGAATAAAAGTCCCTAATAAGGGAATTGCCATATGGATGTTTCTCCATTATTGTATTTTGGCTGTATTTTATTTATTATTGGAAACAATTTCAGATTTTTTAACAAAATAAATTTGGAACTGTTTGAAATTGTTTTGTTTTTACATAAAGTAGAAACCTTGCTCAGTTTTTTTTAAAGCAAAAATATAAAAAGTTTTAATAAGTTTCAGTTGCGGAAACCCTTTGTAAACAATATGTTTCCCAATTGTATATGGAGGTTGAAACTATGCAGAAACTTCAAGTTTCAGTAAGTTTCCGTCACGGAAACCATTTGTAAACAATATGTATCCCAAATGTATATGGAGATTGAAACTATGCAGAAACTTTAAGTTTCAGTAAGTTTCCGTTGCGGAAACCATTTGGATTCATGGACAGCATAAGTTTCAGCACTGCGGAAACTGAACGAAACTTGAAGTTTCCGTGCTGAAACCTGTCGGAAACTTAAAGTAACCTTAAGTTTCCGCAGAGTTTCCAACGGGTTTCCGCAGCGCTGAAACCAGATATTTCATCCAGTGTAGCCTTCTTATTTTCAGTTCAAGTAAAATTTCTAGATAGTTTGTGCATTAGGATATCTTCATTTTAAAACGAAAAACATAATTTTAAAATTTTTCAATATTTCTATCGACACATATTGGCAAACTTAACCTTTATTCATAAAAGGCAAGGGAAAATGAATCCCAATTTCTAGCCTAAAATCTGCTTATTTCATGCCATATCTCAAATTGTACATAAGACCCATACTTTTGTTTTATTTTCAGAAATTTTATGATTATTCTTAAATCATAAATTGAAAAAAGATGTTGAGCCTGTTTAATAATTTCATTACATGTTGATTGGTAATGGATAAAAATAGCGTTTTATCAGTGCAAAAAGGTCAAAATATCAATTAGGTGATAAAGTTGTAACATTTTCTTTATGATCATTTTAATTTTATTTTTTTGAAATAGAGTAAATTTGTATTTGGTGCTATGGTTCATTCCGATGATAAAATATAGAGAGAAAAGCGTCTTATGTGCAATCTGCACTTTCAGTGCAGAAAGGTCATTCTAAATACACCGTAGCGCCAAATAAAGCATATAGACCCAAACATTTCGTTTTGAATTTTGGTAAAGCTATGTGTGTAGATTTTTAAAAAATACTTTAGAAAAAATCTTTAAGACTTTTGATCCAACGTCATTAAGTGACATATTTTAAACTAATTAACTATATTTTATAAAATAATTGAATAATCTACCAAAATATTGAGCTGTTATGGTAAGTGATAATCTCAAGCGGCATATTGCAAGTATTATTGCATATAGGGTACCCTTATCGTACAGATAACTCCTCCTACAGTTTCAAGATAGGAAGTTGGGTTTTTTTTTTTGCAGATCATATTATAGAGGTATGCATATTGCTACGATTTTCATTTCTGTTAATTTATGAAAAAATTGCCAGCTTTTGAACTCTGTCATTGTTTGGCAAAATATTGCATATAGGGTACCCTTATTGTATGGATAACTCCTCGTACAGTTTTCAAGATAGGAAGTTGTTCTTTTGCAGATCAAAGGTACATATATCAGAGTTGTGCATATTGCTAGGATTTTGATTTATGAGAAAATGACCAGCTTTTGAGCTGGCAAAGTATCACATATAAGGTACTCTATTTCACTGAATATGATAAGATCACTGGATATGGTAAGTAGTGTTTATCAATTCAGGGTTGACATGGAATATGGGTACAGTTCACATAAAATAAAACCCGGCTTGCTGTCAAACTGACAGCTTTTCACTTGTCTTTGGTATGGTCTACTTGTTTATAGAAAAGAAACTGTTTCTGTTATCGGCCAAAAATTGTTACCATACTTTATAAACCATCTGTCCTTCTTCAAAAAGTTTCGGAGTTCAAATCATAAATGAAGTATATTAAGAGCTTTATTTTTTTGTTTTCAGTTACATGTATGCGGCTGAAAATTGTAACAATACTTTATAAACCAGATGTAATTCTTCGATATGTTTCGGAGTTGTAATCATACATGTAGTATATTTAGAACAATATTTTTTAGTATAGACAAATTATTTTAAAGTTTTAAAGTATTTTCTAACAAGTGCTTTCATACAAAATGTATTTAACCTAAAGATTTTATACGTTTTTTGTACTTACAAAAATAACTCTCTGGATAAAAAAGACATGCTTTCCAAATTGCGAGAAAAAATGTGAGAAAATATATATGCAAGCAGATACTGGAAGAATAAGATTTACAGGAATACATTAAACTGATATGAATTTTACTTTCAAACATGCAGGTTTTAATTCAAGGAAAATTACACCGTTGCTTTGAGAAATCGACCAAATCAGAGGAAAAGATGAACAGGTACAATATAAACAATATTAACGATAAATTTTACAAATAAATATATTTATCCGTGGGCCTTTCTTTATTTATATCCGTGGTCGTCTATCAGGGAGATCTAAAAGAAATACAAGATAAACAATACACATTAAAAAGTTTTTTAACAAGTGTCACATAAAACAAGCAATGCATATCCCCTTTAGGCACCCCTAATTTTTAACAATAGTCGCTTTCTGTACTGATTGGCTCTAAAAAAAATTCTATTAAAGAGTAATTAAAAAGATTTTACTACTTCTGAACAGTCTTTATTTCTAAATGATATAAACACGTAGATCCAAATTTTCTCAATTTAAAAGTACCTGGAAGTTTTTAAATAAATTTACCAAACTCTAATAAAAAGTGATATATATTAATAAGACTAAACGAATGACAGACATCGAAAAAAAACATCTAGCCCCTCAGGTTTTACCTGTTTGGTTAGAAGTTGCACTTAGAATACCCCTCCCCCTTTTTTAAGAAAAATAACTTACAAGTATTTTGTCGTCGTAGACATTGTCTTTCGCATTCATCTCTTGTCTCGAAATTATTTTTATTTCCGCCACAGCCACCGTAGATAAATGTCTCGCACTGATTCGTTCTTCGGTTGAACCACCATCTTCGGAATGCTGCTCTACAACGTCCCACCTTTTTTTGTTGGTTACAAATGATTCTGCTACCTCCTCCTGTAGATGAAAATGTAGGTAAATTGATATATCTTTTAGAAATAATTTAGATGCAATGTGTATATTTATCATTAAGTATTCCAGTGATGAGTAGGAAATATTGCAGTAATACACGTGGTATAATTTTTTCAAGGTAAGTTCCTTTACCTACAGGTTTGCATGCTGTAATTTAAAATTGAATATTTTATGCCAGGTAGAAGTCGCCATTACACAAAACGACTAAAAATTAGTTGAAGGGGGAGGGTGTTGGGGCTTGTGTAGGTTTAATATTGACATGGTGAGGGGGTGGTTCTTATGCATGTTATGGGCAAATTAACTGTGTTAGTTTTCTATTTCAATTTCTGTTTGGGAAGGGGTGTCTTGATAAACTGTGTTAGTTTAGTTTAGTAACGTTCAATTTCTGTTTGAGAAGGGGTGTCTTGTCTGCGCTATAGCCGTGCGTCAAAAGATATCCAAGTAAAATACAGTCTAAGATTATCTGTTGGTGAAGATGCACACTACAAAGATGTATTACATGATTACCTGGTGGTCGGATTATATCAGGGATACTGTTGAATGGATTTACACAAGATCTTCTACAACCGCATCCACGGTCACAGCACTTTTGGACTAAAAAAAACAGATAACTTTAAGTCAATAGGCATATCCAACTTTTTTCATGTTAATAAATATCTTCCCATTCATTTTTAAGGTCAATTACAATACATATGAATATGACTTGAGATGAATTTTTGGCTATAATCTTTTTTGAGCATTCACAATTAAACTGAATGGGAAATTTTCAAGAGTGGAACGTTTCAAAGATGAATTTTTTTCATAAACTTTATTATTTAACAAAGCAAAAAATCAATGGTTTTAAAGTTATAATTTGTATGTACTTCTAAAAAACTTTACAAGTAAACATTGATAAATATTGTTTACAAACATTGATAGATATTTTTTTTTACAGATTGCCTCAATAGTGCGACTTTTACAAGCTGCCGGTTACATCTATTGAAATTAAAAGAAAAACATTTCATTTGAATTATCATTATCTTTTACAAGTGTTTTTAAGCGCATGATTTCAAATGATTAATAAAGACTTACTTCCGGGGCATTCTCTATCATTGTTACATTGGTTAAACTCCGGTCTACATTCACACGTGGTTATAATGGTGGACACCGGACACGTGCCTGGCTTCTGTCTCCAGGGACGATTAGGGCGTGACGGGGGAACATACTGAGCACACGCCTGTTTAATCAAGGATTAGTTTAAACGTCTAATTACTTAATTATATTATTTTTAATATTTGTATATTATTAAAAAGTTGCTTTTGCGCAAACGGATAATTATTGTGATTGTTTTTTTATTTTACATTAGAAAGAGAAACTCAAATAACATGAAGAAAAATATACCGGTACGATTCTTTAAAACACAAAACAAATGTTATTAAAATCTGTAAGATAGAAAATAATACTTACATTGACAAAGAAAAACACTACTAATAGTTTGAAGTCCATCTTACTACCTTTTTTATGACTACAGTGTCTGTTTCTCCCGGTGCTATATATATACATATTAACTCCCATCCTTTATACCAACATGTCTCAACTGCAATTAATAACAGCGCCTATTCTGAAACATTTTGCGTATCGCACGATTAATATAAACACAAATTTTTCAAAAATGGTATCCCCCCATGATTCCAGAATTATAATATTTAAATGACGCACTAACGTTGACATACATATAGGTGTGTAGAAGCGTTATGTTCTGTAGTAGAGGATATACTACGTTTAGGATTTTTATCGACGTTCCTCGCCTTACGTGATGACCGCATTGTTTACATTTTTTTTTTTGGCCGGAGGCATTGCGTTATTTACCTGCATACAAAACGTTCTTTACCACAACACCATAAAATAGCAATTAAAATCATAACCTTACCTGTATAGCTGTCACGATTGTTTTTTACTACACAAATTATTGAAGTTAATCTTTGGAACATTGTGACCGATGAAACGGGCTCACAGCCTAGTTTTATGACTAGGTTTTTTTCCATTTTAAAATTTTCAGAATTTGCGTATTAAGCAAGATAAGTCATGGGTAATAATATATATATTGGAAGACTATTTGCAATACAAGAAATGTTAAATATACCTGTCAAAAGAGATCGCAATGTATGCAACTATATAGGTATAAAAGCTAGCAACATTTTCATATCCCGATGTGCAGTTTTGAATTTTTATCATATTCGCCGGGTCCATTTGTCAGCCTTACTTTGTCTGAACATGATCTAAAACATGTGTGCTTTAATTTTTTTTCTGAAAAAGTTTACACTTTACTATTACTTTAAAAAAAAAAGGTTTTCACATTTACGAACTGTATTTCTCTCACTTTTTCTGTTCTTATTAGTGATTTCACAATGAAGTCATGTTTTATTCGAGGATTGGCTGTATCCGTATTTGCAAAAAATAGTGTTATTGTACTTTTTTTGAATTTTGAAAACTCCACCAATCAGCCAAACATTCCAATATCACCGCAAAGGTCGAAGGTCAGGTGCCTGAAATTTGTCGAGGGTTGATACACGATGTGATATGGGAATAGGTATACATTGTAATATTTATTACATTTCTTGTCATAGTATAAAGATAAGTAGGTTAAAGTTAAATCCTCCTTTGTGCCATGAAGGTGCATTTGGCCTGTGCTTATCCCCGATTTCCGTGCTGCTAAGTGGATGAAAGTCATAACTCCCCCTGGAGTGACAAGTGCATCAAGTGACCACAGCGAGGTTTGAACAATTCCGATTGAAGTCATCATTTCATAAGTTTTATAGTCGATACAAAGACCTTGTTAGCAAATTTTCAGCTAGGACGAATACTCTCATTTTTTTTAACTTGTTGGGTATTTATTAATCACCGAATTTTCTATTGATTCTACTCTTTTTCCGATTACGAAAAAGAGCTCATGGCAGGTCTGACGGGTCAGCAGAGGAAGTTCACTCCTCGATAGCACCTGATCCTACCTATAATATGTTTTGGATGTCGATGTTTTCTTAATTTCAATTCCTTATAAATTTAAATATTGTTAGTTATCACCATATTTTATTTTTATATTTTATTTTATTTTTTCAATGCTCAACTTGATATGATATTTGGCCTATGAAAAGTTTGGAGATTTTCTCTGCCTCCCCTTGGAATTGGAATAATGCGGGTTTATCCGAATATAATTAAAAGAAGGGATGCTTCGATACGTCCACATGTCCAATAGAGACTTTTCCAACAGGACATTCATATTCCGAGTTGAAATAATCTAAATCCAATACATAAATAAATCTAACAATACTGTCTTATAAATAGCCGTATAATGTACTGTCTCTGTCTGCTTTTTTTTCTTTTTTACGTGAGCAATTTCGCTCGGTTACATGTATATACTATAGAGAGACTCACAATTGAGGAAGTGAAAAACACTACCTCGTTTAAATGGGGAGGGAATATTGTTACGACCCATGAACATTGCTTATTAGTTTATTTATTTATCTATTTATTTTTTATTTATTCCAATATTGTTATTGTACATAGTTGTTTATTTATTGTTGATATTGTTATAGTATGTTCCAATGTGATTGTTGAAGAAGTATCTTATCATATATAAGGGATTTGTTGAAACATGCAAATCTTGATGTTTATTTTAGGATGGTAATGTACTACAGTGTTTTGTATACAAGGATTTCTTTCCAGCGGAAATACTACGAGGAATTTATTTAACCAGTACTGATAAATATAAAAACAACTATCTGTCGTCTTTATCAACTTACAACTCTATTTACGATGAATTAATGCGTCTTGGGTTCTCTTGGCCAAAATGATCGCTTACAATTTATGTCAACACGTGCTCGGAGAACTATTTTCTGCATTACATACTACAAACCCCGATGTTTAGACAGAGTAAACACAATCTGCGTTGTTTAATTACTTACGTCTGACTGTTAAGACGTCGATAAATACTTTGTGTTAGCTGCATCATCGTTTTTTTGAGCGGAAACCTGGTAATGCTGGTTTACAACATCAATATTGATTAGCGGGTCACAAGATAAAGGCCGAGCCCGATCATAATTTGACACTTCGGTCACTTCTTGTTTGAGATGAGTCAGCTTCAGCTCTTTCAGCCCGACTTACCGGCTACGAAGGTGAATATTTCGCACCTTCTCTATTAGATAGATATATCTGAATGTAGGTTTCATTTTAGATGTTTTAAAGTTTCAGTAGATCTTTAACATCACCTTCTGCATCATATTCAGCATCCCTGCTCACCTTCCTCAGAATGTGCAACTAAATCAAGTTCAACACCTTTCAACCCCTACTACTAGAATTAGAACTAAATGATGTCATCTTCAAAATAAAAAAAAATTAACACTTAAAACCAAAGATTGTCCACCACAACCGCCTTAAACCTTATACATGTACTTCCAACAATCAGTAGAACTTCATGACATACCCATAGACATAAGTTACTAGAACCCTGTAGGATCATCTCCAGTAACAATACATCATGTGCGCAGAGCTGCATTTGAAAATATATATATATTCTACTTAAATATTCAGAATGTGTATAGTTCCTTAACATATCTTATTTTATTAAATAACAGATCACAATGTATAGGTGCTTGGAATGCCCAATCCTAAGCTTTGAGAGGATATCTCTATGTGAACATCATGTGTTCGAAAATCACAGTGGCTGCGGTTACGAGTGCACTGTGTACCATCGAGTTTTCAATAGGCCAAACAATCATTCAGGTCGTTGTGTGGGGAACGAACTACTATTGAGGAAGAAAGTAACCAGAACTTACACGTAGGAAGAGGCAGAGGAACATCGGTCGTTCATTAGAAATCTACATCAGAAAATCGAAGCAATGAATATCATAGGCGTACCCCATCTCAACGCCAGCAGCTACAGCAACATGACAGAATGTGCAACTAAATCAAGTTGAACACCTTTCAACCCCTACTACAAGAATTAGAACTTGGTTTCTCATACTTAAATAGTTCATCAAAAGCCTGAGTGTATTAATATTCACTTAAGAAGGTGCAAGTATACTGTTAGTTATAGTAGTTGTTTACACCTTCTATTTATAAGTCAGCACCTTTCCGTATGGTCTGTACCTTCTACATTTAGGTATAAAGATTTCATTGAAGGAAATAATTAATTCAACCCCTAGACTCAAAACAGCACCTAGACCTAGGAAGGAGACTCTCCAGAGGAAGATTATTGAAATTTATATTTTATACCTGAATAAATGTGTATTGATTTTAAATAATCTTGTCACAACTCATCTTCTACCAGGTACAGAGGGCTCGCACATTTTGAAACAACTGAGACCTTACAATTAAAGTTAAAACTAGTTTATTTAAATATCACATAGGTACCAGTTGCATTTCAATGTGCAATGGATATCTGTAATTATCACCGTAATTAAGAGGCAATAAACATATTTTGCTTACAAAGAGATACGATGACACAAATAATGGAAGTTAATAACAAGAAGATGCTAACAATCAGGAATCTGATATTGGTTAAGATTTAATTTGATATACATATACAATTGTAGATTAAGGTTTATTGTTAAAGGGGAAGGAAACCCAAATATTGTTATGTCTTAAATAATTAAGATATTTCAAAATATTTTTTCGATAAACTTTATAAATAAGCTTCAATGTCCCTTTGAATTTATAAAAAATTGCATTTCCTGGAGGCTGACATGATGTGGAACTCTTTTGTATTAAAAACCAACAAAATAAATTATTTTGATGACACACCATCTATTCCGGTTTAGGACTACATCAGTACATGTTTTATTTTGGTACATCACTAGCATGGTTAGTGTTTAAAAAAGCTGATTTATGCCTTCCTGTCAAGCAACTAACTGTACAAACACAAGGGGAAGATGCGGGAAAAGTTTTTTTTTGAAATTCCGGACCCAACAAAGTCAATTTCCACAACTACACCATTCGTCCAGCGATGGAACATGTTCTGTCTGTGATGCATATAAACTTCTATTCGCTTCAGTTTCGCCAGGAGAGAGAATAGGCTCAAATTTATATGGCTTTATACCTAACTGATCAGAATTTGCCATTAAAAGGGTATTGCTATAACAAACGATGATGTTTACTTCTGCTATACTGTGTTGATAAAGCAAACCGAAATAGATGGTGTGACGTCATCATTTAAAGTTCAATGGAAGGTCCCAGAGCGGCGGGAAATCTAAAATAAGCAATCGAAAATTCGTGATTTATTCTTTATCCGTGGGTTTTTATTGAGAAAAACATGATATAGAACCATAAATGATGTTAATTTATCGAATTAGGGTACTATATAAATTTTACTTTCCTTCCCCTTCAAGGTTTATTCATATATAATAGCATATGTATTCATATAAAATAGCATATCATGATATGTTTCAACAGTTCAAAAAAGGCGTTTCTACAAAGAATTTGTTTTAAATTACATTCTACGTGGGTCTTTGCAATATGCGGCAAAATATCGTAGTGATCTGATGTTAATTGTTTATACCCTGTAGCCGGCCATTCTACTTGCGTTTTCACCGGCAGTTAAAATTTGTCTCGTATGCTTCCAACCTGTTCAAATTAATTTGACTAATTACAATTTATGTTAATCACTGACTTAATATTGGTTTAAATTACCAAAACGCAAAATAAATCACCTGGTTACTTTTACGATACAACACATTTTGCATATCTTTGAATCGGTCGTTTCCCTTTATGCATCAATATATATTCTAGAATATCTCCTAGAGTGAATGATATTTACAAACTCTGAGAGCGAAACTATATCTGTTTTATATAAGATTTTGGTTTTGCAGTATCAAAGGGAAAATATGCTAAACTCTTTGATTGCAGGTGTTAAACATATTTAAGATATGTGTGGTTTTTTCGTCTGAACAAAATGTTGTAAATGAAAAGTGTAAAACAAAGATTAAAAGACGATAATATTCAAAAATGGTCTAGTGACATTTGTGACTGGTCAGAAGGACTAATATACAGAATTTTAAACAAAATTTAAGTTATGAAAACTACCTAGTTATATTGCCACATAAGCTCAGAAAGTTTTGCGTGGACCCTGAGGTCCACGCAGAAAATATATAAGCGAGGTTAAACCGGATGATATGGGGAAAATTCAGCCTGCGCATGAGCTAGCCTGGATCCTGTGCGTAATGGGTAGCTCAGGGAACCAGGCTAGTACACGTTTATCTGAATCGGGATCGGGATTCCGTGCCATATGCACACACAAGTTCAAAGGCGCTGTAATTGTAAAGTTGTCGGTAAACAGTACAGAAACAAAGTATTCCTTTTAAAAATGATTGGCATGTGATATGAACTATCAGTATTATGAAATAAGTTAATGTTATGCCGAAACTACAACATGCATCAAATAGCATAATTTGCAATGTTTTGTTGTTTTCCGAATACACAAGTAACTTAACTTTACTTTTATAGTAGGCGAGGCTAGAGAACTTCCCGATTAATTTTTTTAAGCATTTAAGTATGATTGAATAATTATGTCACTGTATAAAAGTTTACATCTCAACAAAAATGAGCATGATAATGAATATGAAATTTTTAATTTACACAAAGCTGTCACTGCATAGTTAACAATGTAGTGCAAATCCTAATATGTGCGCAAATAGTAAAATTCACCGAATGCCTGATACTGTACATGCAAACTTCATTCATAGATATATCATAATTATTTTAGAAGAGTCGGGGCTATACATACATGTATACGTTATACAACGTACAATTTAGTGGTTAAAAGCAGAGGGCTAGAGTCGGTGGAATCTCTGATAATCTTAAGGCTTTCACGTTTTCGTTGGAAACCATACAAATGGTCCACGTATTGTAGTCCTTTTTTAAAGGACAGCAACTTTTTTTTATAGAAAATTAGAACCTCAAACTACCATCTCCCAGTGGAGATGGTGCAACATTCATTTTAACCAAAGAGAATGTAAACTTTGTAATTCAGGTCAAACTGTTGACGAATTCCATTATATTCTTGAATGTTAATATCATGATGATCAATACTGTTCAGCACCAACTACTTTGAAGTTTTGTGAACTCGTGGCTTGTACTAATGTTACAAATCTGAAAAACATTTATATCAAAATATACAAGTCTGATTTAATAATCCTTTCTCCTTTTTTCTACTCCATCCTTTTTTCATTGTATATATTATATATTTATACTTAATAAATATTTATTTACTACCTGTCTATTCATTTATAAAAATGTACCTTTATACATTGTATTTATTATATATTTATACTTATTAAATATTTATTTATTACCTGTCTATTCATTTTTAAAAATGTACCTTTATACAATGTACCTCTGTATAACACTCTGGTTGACCTCATGTACCATATCATGGTTTAAGTGAATATCCGAATTTAATTGAATTGAAATAAATACCAGTTCTTAAAAACATATAAAATACGACATATTCAATTATATATAATTGCTACTACCATTATTTATAAATAACTACCATTATATAAGATCGATTTTACTTCCAGTCGTCACAGCACTGCGAATTGTTAATTCTTTTATTCAGTTGCGATACTGTATATACCGCGTACGCCATACCTCATAGTACAGCAGCGCCTCTGGTGGCAGAAGGGGTGGATAATCTACTGGCGGCCCCATTTCTTAACCTTAAAACCACTACCTTAAGGGTATAAATTAATTAAATGATAACCGATTTATTTTGTAATATATAACTAAAGCAGGTAAACCACATGTACTAATAGTTATCACGTTCGAAACATATCAGAAAATATACAATATATACATAGAGATAAAAAAAAAACTAATGAGACATAAAACTTGAGCTTGAAAGAACTCCTGTCCAGACAAAATACCTGCTTCAACAGACATAATGCGGGAAAAACGTATCCAGGACTTTGGTTTATCGGTGACATAAATGTTTTTCTGATGAACTATTCAGTGAAGGTGAATACAAAGGTGCTGGGCGGGCCTCAGTTACTACGAAAGAAAGTCAGCGTTTCAGGAATTAATTGGGAATGTGTGACGGTAAGGACAATTTCCTTACAATTTGACATAGGATTACCAACAACACGCAAAGTATTAACATACTATTTAAGAATAGAGAGAACTTGTTCACACTGTGTGCCATACTGCTTTCAAACAATGACAGATAAAATCAATGTACTGACGGTAGTTGATTTTATCGATTATCATTTATTTTAAAATCAATTTATCTTGCATGGCAATTAGTTTCTAGTTTGTATTTGAACTACACACTTTTTTATAATATGAATTTTTAGACTTATCCGACAAGAACTTCGAGAAACCCCATATGAATCATGTGTAATATTTAAAGATAGATTTCAAATACAAGTATGTATTTGTTATCGAAACAACTCTAAAAATTGTATGGATCCAAGCACTATTGAAATCGAACTCTAGTCTCGTTTAACTAGACGCTCGGCTGTCTCCGTTAATATCCGACAAGCAAAAGAGCGCCCTCACTGCTTGTCGCCGATTTACGGAGACAGCCGAGCGTCTGGTTGAACGAGACTATATTTACTCTGGCGTAGGAATACATGAGACTTCAAATATATCTAAATTGTTCGTAGTATATAAAATGTGACTATTTTCAAATTGTTTATAGATAAGTTTCCTTGAAAAACCATGCTTCAGCATACATTACATAAAAAAATTCTATCATTTTCAAGAACTTAGTCTTGTCAGCGGTGATGATTTGTGCTTAGGTCCAAACACTGTATCACTTTCGGTTTGCCAGATTAACTGCATAGGAGAGTTGATTAAAATCAACTCCCAAGAAGTATCAATGTCTCTTGGTCTTTTCTGAAGCAGTTCAAAGAGAAAGGGGTAGGGTTTGTATGTTTTAAATAGAATCCTAACCACCGAGAAGACGTCACTCATTGACCTCCAAAGAAAGCCTAAGTTTGTGAATCATCAAGTATGAACATGCGTGTAATATTTATGGACTGAACAGAAATTCTTCTGTCCCATTTTGTTCCCGAAAAACAAAGTGTACTCTACATATTACTGAAAGGTAAATACTTACACGAAAAAGTTGGTTGGTTTTAAATAAAGAAAAAAATAATAGGTAGATAATAATTTTATAATCTATAACAGCTTGTCCATTAAATTATGCATTGTGACTGTTAAATTGATGTCCAGATATATACTTTTATTTTGTAAAGTATTAAATGCGCGATTTCATGCCATAAAAACGAAACAATCTTTACCGATAATATCATTTTCCATCAGTACAGACGCAGAAGGAAATCGAACTCCTGGGATATTAATGACTTCAGCACCCGCCCTGCAGTCCAGATCTTGCTGAAATGGACTTTGCTGTCTTTCCATAACTTAAGTTAGCATTGTGGAATATTAATTTCAATGACTTTGGAGAACTGAAAAAATTCGCGGCTATGTTAAGGCTGTCCGAAGCTAAATATAATACTATTCTAATTATCGAAAAATACTTTAACCGAGCGAGTTTCTTTAAACTTTTATTACATACATTAACAGTGACATCTAACACTATATTTGATGCATTTTTGTGACGTCATATATTTTTCTAAGCACGTGACGGGTGTATTTTATTACGTTAAATAATCAATAAAAATCGCATCGGCGCAAGTGAATAATGACATAAGATCAAAAATATTTTTATGAAAAATCCTTCGATAAGCAATGTATTTTGCAGTTCTTGCTGGGGGTTCATATAAATATTTCGTTTATTTGAAATATTGTTAAAACATTTTGCACCGCCAACGAAATTAGGCACATCTTTCACTTGCGCCAAGCCGTTTTGATGTGCATATACAGTACATATCACCATTCATTAGATTACACGTAGCATGGGGAGTCTCAAAATCATTAGTTTATGAATAGTTATTTACAAATTACGAAGCTTTAAAACTGTTGAAATTTGTTATACTCCATATCGGCGATTTTTCACTAGTATTTACAACAGTGTCTATGTAAAGGAATGAAGCGGTTTTATTATGCACAATGAATCACTTATTACTTTACGATACATTCCCTAAGAACGATCGAAAGGAATGCAGATCGTGACGTCAAGGTTAACTATGACGTCATATCTTATGAAGTACAGACAAGTGACTTTCTACATATCGCTGTGAAATTAATCGGGCAGCCTTAACATAGCCGCGAAGCCACCTTAGATGCTGTCAGATCGTTAGATACTGATTGAAGCCAATATGTTTATGACAATTGGTTAGCTCAGTTAAATTCCAAAAAATGTAAACATTCTTTAAGCCGTTAAGGCAGTTTAAAATAATCAAGCTTTCGTGTTTCATTGCTACATGTATGCAGTAGGTGCTGGCACGATAAAAGAATTGTCCAAAACTCAGGGATTCAATGAATATTTTAAATAATATTCACAGGCTTTGTTTCGATTCTAGCTCTCAGATGATCATTTTTTATTTGTGTTCTATTGTCGGTTGTTTGTAAAATCAAACTTTACCATCATTTCCGTAAATGTTACATAAAATTCCGTAAACATACAATTTTGGAGTATTGCTCCCCGTTCACCCCAATAACAATTGTAAGGAGACACTCTCATCAAAAGTTGTATCCAACACGATGTGTTCTCAACCCCTTGCCAAGTCTATCGAATAGGATCACACACGAAAATCCCCCCCCCCCCCCCCAAAAAAAAATAACAAGACAACATGTCTGCCGCTCAGGGACAGAGACAAACACAGTGTCAAGGTACTATTCCTATTTCTAACCCGTCATGTAATACCATACCACCCATGCAATACATTATTCAAGTCGGTAACGAAACGTTCCACCACATGCAGCCAATGCAACCTATACAACTAAGTGTGCAGCATCGCTTCAAAACCATCCAAACAAAACTTAAACGAACACTTTCCAAATCAACCCACCGTGGGCCAAAACAATTTCAATAAAATTCAGAATTGGAATGAAAAACTTGCCGCTATAAAAACTTTCCTCCCCCGCATGCAGAACGAAATAAATAATCTAAGCGCTAGCGTCTAAGAAGTAGGAAAAATGTCAACAATTTTTTCGAACTCCTACGAGTAAAACACAACACACAATGCTACAGCCCTTGAAGAGCTAGACAACCTCAAAACTTCACTCGGAAGATTAAACAGGTCGGGTACAATACCTTATATGGATAGCATTATTTAACACGTGACACTATTTACGTCAAACAGATTCTCCAACCCAATGAATGAGTTGCAATGCATGACGGTCTACAACGTGTTTACGATTCAACAAACGCACGTGGGATTTGTCGGCTTTTTTCACAATATTTAATTGCTTGCCGGAATGTTTGTACATCTTGATTTTTACGTTAGAAGGTAAAAAAGGAAAGATTACGTACTGTTAGGTTTTATGTGTTTATTCAAACTCTACAACTAATGACGTAAGCACTACTTGTGCACAATATACAGGGTGGCACTAAATACATTATCTAACATCCCCCTTTCTTTAAAACGAAAGAAAAAAAAATGCACTTTACTGTTTGTATGTATCTTAATTCATAATGAAGTCCTTGAACTTTGATGGTAATCTGGCAATTCTTGAGCTGCCACGCACTTTAGTTGAAGCATTCATTGCACAATTATTGTCACTTGCGGGAGATGTGATAGTCTCTCTAGAAGATCCCAATGCGATTTGTGGTTCTGTTGCAATAGGCTGCTTCACACTCTCGTACTGGGGACGTTCATTTGTAATCATGAGTGGATCATCCTCCGGCTTGTAGGGTAAAGGATCTGTTCTTTCTGCATCATGAGCCTCCTTGGTTGGGCGCATCTCTCTTCTGTTTCTACGGTATGACTTTCCATTTAAGTCGATGAGGTATGACCTGTTCCCGAGAGACTGGGTACATGTTCCAAACTGCCAGTATTTATCATTTGGGTGTTTCTTCATTCGAACGTTTTGTCCAATCTGTAGTTCTGGAAGGTCCTTAGTGTGTTTGTCATACTGCTGTTTTGAAAGTTGTCTCTTACGCATGATCTTTTCATGGGTATTTGTGCTGATATTTGGTTCAAGTAGAGCAGCAGCTGTTGGTAAGGAATGTCTTGTCCTCCTTGACATCGGTCTTTGGGCGGGACTACAATTCATATCCTTTGTAGGAGTGTTTCGCCAATCTAGAATTGCTTTCCAGATATCAGTCTTGCTAGAAATACACTTCTTCACTAATTTCTTTGCAATTTTCACAGCAGATTCCGCCTTGCCATTAGATTGGCTGTGATACGGTGATGAAGTAGAATGTTCAAATTCCCAATCACAAGCAAAGGTGTGAAAGTCTGCAGATTTAAACTGAGGTCCATTATCAGAAATAACGGTATCCGGAATCCCATGGCGAGCAAACTGTTGCTTGAGACAATCAATTACGGTCATTGCTGATGTGTCTGTTAGGATATCTAGCTCAAAGAAATCACTAAAATAGTCCACAGTAACTAGATAGTATTGGTTTTGGTAAGTGAAGATATCAACTCCTAACTTTGTCCATGGTATTTTTGGTACATCATGTGTGATAAGAGGCTGCTTTGATTGTTGGTCCTGCATTTTGTTGCAAGTGTTGCACTTCGATATGAAGTCGCGTAGCTCAGCTGACATATTAGGCCAAAAAACTGCATCTCTTGCCTTCCTTAAACATGCTTCAGTTCCAAGGTGACTTGAATGAATTCTACTGAGCATCTCAGGGCGAAGAACTTTTGGTATCACGACTCTGTTGCTCTTATAGATCAATTCATCCTGAGCCGATAACTCATCACGTATGTTCCAATAGTCTCTGACTGCTACTGGGACATCTTCTTGACGGTCATTCCTGCCGGTAAGTATGACAGTCTTGAGTGTTTGTAGTACTGGATCACTGTTAGTCATCTCTCTGATCTGCTGAAATCTTGCATGGCTGATCTTTGGAATCCATTCACTTTGATTAATCTGTGAGATTTCTTGCGAAAATGCGTTGAAAATGTATTCAGTATCTGTCACAAAGGCTCTGGACAGAGTGTCTGCTATGTAAAGTTCGCTTCCCTTGGTGTATGTTACTCGTAGATTGTACTTCTGGAGACGAAGTAGCATCCTTTGAAGACGTTTTGGAGCTGCTAATAAGGATTTCTTGAAAATTGTCTCCAAGGGCTTGTGATCAGACTGGACTGTTACAAGGTATCTGCCATAGATGTATTGATCGAAATGCTCACATGCAAACACTATTGCCAAACATTCTTTCTCAATTTGGGCATAGCGTTGTTCAGTCTGAGATAACGCTCTGGGCGCATACGCAACTGGTTGCCCTTGCTGCATTAGAGTTGCTCCTAAACCAACTTCAGATGCATCACATTGAATAGTCACTTCCTCATTCACGTCATAGTACTTTAACACTGGTTCGGTGCTGACTAGTTGCTTTATTGCTTTAAATGCATTTTCTTGTTGTGACTCCCAGTGCCATAAGGTATCTTTAACGGTAAGTCTGCGTAGAGGTTCACAAGTTTCAGATAAGTGTGGTAAGTATTTGGATAGGTAAGTCACAAGTCCAATAAGTCTTTGAACATCTTTTACATTCTTGGGTCGTGGCATCTCGACAACAGCTTTCACCTTATCTGGATCAGGGCACATTCCTTTAGAGGTAAGTATCTGACCCATATACTTGACAGAAGTGAGTCGCAGCTTTAACTTCTCCTTGTTGAGTTTCAGACCTACTTCACGTGCTCTTTGAAGAAGCGCTTGTAGGTGAAAATCATGATCCCTAATTGCATCTTCCATAGTCTCACCAGATCCATAGACCAAGATATCATCCATAATGACCTCTGTATGTTGAAGGCCCTCCAATACTTCATGCTGCTTTCGTTGGAACTCTTCTGGTGCTGATGAGAGTCCAAATGGTAAACGTGTCCAGCGGTATCTTCCAATGGAGTCCAGAATGTGGTGAGTAGACTGGATTCCTTGTCCAGCTTCACGTGCCAGAAACCTTCTTTTGCATCCATCACAGTGAACACTTTGGCCTTTGATATCTTAGGTAGAATATCATCAACAGTTGGCATTTGGTAATGTGGTCTTTTAATAGCAGAGTTTAAGTCTTTGGGGTCGATGCACAGTCTCAGTTTACCAGGCTTTTTGACAGCAACCATGTTACTAATCCAATCTGTGGGTGATGACACTTTCTTGAGAACACCTCTTTTGACTAGAGATTCAATTTTTTCCTTAATTTCTCCCTTAAGAGCTTGTGGTACCCTTCTTGGCTGTCTCTGTACTGGCTTCACTGTTGGGTCAAGTTCAATGTGGTACTCGCCTTCAAACTCACCAAGTCCTTCAAATACATCCTTGAACTCATCAAGAATTTGTTCCTTGGACATTGGCTTAAATTGTGATGACGTAGTTGTCAGCTTGTGAACTACATTGGCAGTTAGTAATCCTAGTTTTTCACAAGCTTCTGCTGAGAGGATAGGTGTCTGGTCCATCTCGACTACATAAAAGTCAAGATTTTCTGTTTTTCCAGACTGGATCACCCGGCATTTCAAGGTTGCAATGCCAAGTGGAATGAGTTTCGATTTCCCTCCGTAGAGCTTTAGTGTCTTCTCGGTAGGTTTCAGTGGGGGGTCGCCTGTTTGCATGATTTGAGCGTACTGCCTAAAGTTTATTACGTTGCAGGTAGACCCACTATCCAATTGACAGGTAACATTAGAACTGTTTCCACTAGCACTCATGTGGATTTTTACGAACCACTGTTTTCCAGACGAAGAATTCACAGCATATAGAGAATCAGAGTCCGAGTCACTTGTGTCTTCCTCTTTGATACTGTTTACAGTAGTCTGTTTACAAACTTTTGGAAAGTGATTCTTCTTCTTACATTTCCAGCATGTATGTCCGAAAGCTGGGCATTTGTCTCTGTCTCGTGGATGTGTGCCTCCACAGTACTTGCACTTAATAACCATTGCACTGTTCTTTGGCTGTACAGTCTTCTGCTGTTTCTTCCCTTGACCTTTGAATGGATGTTTTCCTCTGGGTTTATAGGCTTTGTCTCCTTTTGAATTGACGTATTTCACTTCTGCTTGTTCTGAATTGGCTGTATGACTGGTGTTGTGTTCTAACTTCTGCAGCTGTGATGAAGTTCTTTCGCTTGTCAAACACATTGTTATAGCTTTGTCCAGTGTTAAGTCGGCTCCTCTTAACATTCTGCCTCTTGATGCTGTGTCTTTGGTCCCTAACACTAGACGATCACGTATCATATCATCAGTCATGTTTCGAAATTCGCACGACTTAGCGAGTTCTCTCAGCCTGCAGATGTAGTCATTTAGTGTTTCATTGGGCAGTTGATCACTTGTATTGAAGATTTATCTTTCATAGATAACATTTGTCTTTGGTGTAAAGTGTTTTTGAAGTGCTTCTATAACTGCTGCTATATCCTGTCTCTGATCTTCCGTGAGGTTTAAGTTCTCATAAATATGATAACAATCTTTGCCAATGACTGTTAATAATGTTGCTATCCTGATTGCATCATGTTTCTTGTCCAGGCCTGTGGCTATTTCATAATTCATCCATTGTGATTTAAAGAATTTCCAGTTCCCTTTGAGGTCTCCCTTCACATTCATAGGTAAAGGAATCGGTAATTCACTTAGCACTACAGACATTTTGAAATGTCACCAACTGCACACCGTAGTTTTTTCCCAGAATCGATCGTTCGGTAAAAAAATGCAAATACTGCTGTCAGTACACTATAATGCACGGTTGATATTGTATATCTGATGCACACTATCATAAAATGTTGTCAAACACTCAGACTTTTCTGATAAACAAATAAGTTCAAATCTGATTGCAAATGGCCGCCGTAGAAAACGTGCTCACCAGCGTGACAAACTTTACAGCGAAATTTCAGTGTCGTTGGGTAAATATGCAACGTTACCACTTTAGCCTGAGGTAGATATGAAGCTCTTTCGACGAAATAATCACTCGATTGGTGTTGTCTTGCTTCTGTTTGTGGAAATTGTGGCTTCGAATACGCCAGCTTCTGACACCATGTTAGGTTTTATGTGTTTATTCAAACTCTACAACTAATGACGTAAGCACTACTTGTGCACGATATACAGGGTGGCACTAAATACATTATCTAACACGTACCATTAACTTTGTTCCATGCTCACATTGAAAAATACCGTTTTTTTAGTTGATCAATTGTTGCTTAAAAACATGATCAGTATCAAACGACTGACAAACATACGCATACCAGTACAAACAGCAAACAGATTTTGTTACGAAAAACCACACACTTGTGTTGTGGTGACTTTATCATTGTGCACTAGAAATAAATACAGGTAACTGTAATTTTTGGGAGTTGATTTTTATCAACTCTCCTATGCAGTTACTCAGACAAACTGAAAGTGAAACAGTGTTTGGACCTCAGCACAAATCATTGCTGCTGACAAGACATAGTTCTTGAAAATAATTGATAAATTCGATGTAATGTATGCTAAAGCATTGTTTTTCAAGGAAACTTATTTATCAATGCCTTAAAAATAGTCAGATTTTAAATGGATAGAACACTTTTAATTTTTTTGTAGTCGTATGTATTCCTACGCCAGAGTACAATATAGTCTCGTTCAACTGGACGCTCGGCTGTCTCCGTAAATCCTTGTCGGAGATTTACGGTGTCAGCCGAGCGTTTGGTTGAACGAGACTAGAGTTCAATAT
Organism: Magallana angulata; assembly: GCF_025612915.1. Taxonomy (NCBI): domain Eukaryota; kingdom Metazoa; phylum Mollusca; class Bivalvia; order Ostreida; family Ostreidae; genus Magallana; species Magallana angulata. The sequence continues at coordinate 6,800,978 of NC_069112.1, read as the reverse complement.
TGCTTGGATCCATGTAATTTTCGAGAAATATTTCTGTTACTGATACATAGTTTGATTGAATTTATTTTATCTTTAAATATAGTTTAACATGATTCATATGGGGGTTTCTCGACATTCTTGTCGAAAAAGTACAAAAATTCATTTATGTGCGTAATTCAAATCAAATTAGAAACTACATGTACTTGTCATGCAAAATAACATATCAATGATTTTAAAATAAATAAACATCGACAAAATCAACTCCCACCAGTTCTTCAGTACTTTGATTAACATACGTGAAAAGCCACGGTAATAGAAATGCACAAATATACAAACGCAGAAGCGCAAGCTTTGCAGCATATAGTATTTTGTCTGTTAAGCATTCTGATGAATGACCCTGAAAAAAATATCAACGCGCATTCTACTAAATATACAATGTAAATGTTGTCCCAAATATGGGGTATCACGTGAAAAACGGTACTCACTGCTTCTAATTCAATAGGACGTACATGTACCTCTCTGATGAACATTGACAATGGGGTATTTAAATAGGTTGATATAAGTCCTCATATGCAATATTTTTTAAATGTGAGCATAGAAATTGAAGTTCAGACATAATTGTCCATATTAATTTCATAAATTCTGAAAAATTATTCAAAATGAGTTTCCAAAGGACAATTCAAAATGGTGTGTATTTTCAATACGCTTTGTATACACTGAAACTTGTAGTTGCCCACAATGCCTTGCAACTCATTCACCTGATTGGTTTGTCGATAAAAGTAAACAGTATGCCGACGTCACAAAATATAGTGGTCTCGACCTGTTAAATAAAAGCTAACTATCAGTTAAATTTAGCCTACATCGTCACATCATTTCTGACATCTGTTTGAAACGTCATTTTGTTCCGGATTGATAACATTATGGCATGGTACAAAATAGCTATACACTGTTTAATTGAACTCTTCTAACAAGGGAGATAAGATAGGAAAGGAAATCACCAAAACGCATAAAAAATATGTACATTTTCTTCGTGGTCAATGCGTTCAACTAACAATAATTAGGGGAAAAAAGGTTGAAACAAAAAGCAAATCGCACAGTTGACCATATGTTGAAAATTTAGAAAGAAAAACATCTCACGTTTAGGGGGTTATTTGAACATAATAAATGAAGCCAGACAGTCAAAGTATTAGTACATGTATCGTATACTATACTTTACGATGTAATTTCTGTTCTTAATATTGTTTTGTATAAAAAAAATATCTACATAACATACCGTATTAATAGTGGTATTCTCCTATATTTCATTTTGAGCTCTTCTCCCAAGGGAGATCATTATAGCCCAAGAATCGCCACAACCATCGAGCCCTGATAATAACATTAGACAATATTTAATTATCTTACCTGCCGGGTCCACACACCTTGTTCTGCAACCACAACCCCATGAACAACATTTCTGAGCTTTCAAAAAGAACACAACGTCAAAATATTTGTTAAAAAAAATCTACTGCAAAATAATAAGAGAAGTTTTCCTTTAAGGGGTAAGGCGGTTGGTCACAGACCAGGGCGGACGTGTTTTCTATCGCTCAACTATTTCCGAGTGTTTCTGGACTTTCTACAGGTATACAAAAGATACTTCTTACTTCTTTGTAGTAGTACAAACAGCGATACGAGTCGCGAGATCAGTGCTCACAATGGTAGTCTACTTAACGTTGCCTTTGGTGACGAGATACTCAGCGAAGCAATTTCAAAGGCAAATGATGTTTTATATGTTGTCCATTGTGACGATTCCGAAATAAAATCATCAACACCCCGTGTAGAGGCAGACATTCGCGGAAAGCTAGACGAGTTATTTAGAAAACATACGTTAACAAATAGAAAACTTGACGGCATAGTTAGCAAACTGAATAAATTGGACTCGATTGATCGTAAACTCACAACTTTAGAAAGTTCTGTTTCTAATCTAGGTCAAAGAGTAAAGAAAATTGAGGTAAAGCATGAGGAGTTTCAAAAGTTGGTTAAATTTTTGTCTTATAAATTTGACGATGAAACTTAGAAAATCTCGGCGATGGATGGTGAAATACGAAAGCATTTAAAAGAAATACGTGATTTCAAAGGCAAACTAGCAAACCATCAATGCAACGCTAATAACCAAACAGCACATAAAAATATAGATTCACTCGTAAAGGAGACGAAACGCCACGAAACGATGATTGAAAGTATGGCGTGAAGCCTAGACAGCATAAGGAGGGATAACATACAAATCGAAGAGCGGGTAACTGACCTGCAGTTTAGATCCATGAAAATAAATTTGATTTTCACAGGCCTAGGTGGAGAATCCAAAAATGAAACAACCGAGTATAAGCTACGGGAATTCCTTGAAAATGAGTTGGATATAAAGCATTTTGTGGATTTCTCTAATGTTCATAGTTTCGGTCGTTACCAGCGGGGAAGGTGTCGTTAGCGCGTTTCATATACCAGGCTGATCTGGATATGGTGTTGGACAGGACCAACTGGCTATGGAGAACTGGCTTTGGTGTACACCGTCAGTATCCAGCAGCAATGAATGAGCGTCGTCGTGCACTTCTGCCAGTGATGAGGCAATACCGCGAGGAAAGAGCAAATGTGAAACTTGTACGGGGCCGTCTCTACGTAAATGGTAAGCTGTATCACCATGATTCCGACTAGGACGAGCCTCCCATGGATTACGCGAACTACTCCGGCACTTCCCAGGATAGTGAATCTGAACATCCCGGCCGCTTGGGATCCGTACTTGACGTTTCTCTCGAAGCTGAGGCGCGGATTTGCGGTAGTAACTCTACACGCAGCAACCTTGTTAAAAACAGTGAGGATTGTCTACGTAAACTGTCGTTGAATGTGAACAAAAGTTTGGTCAACAAACTCGGTGAGCCTGAATTCTTACACTTGTTGTCAAATTATGATATTATTTGACTATCTGAATGCTGGGTGTCACCTAACTCTGATTTGACCTTAGGTTATTTATCTGATAATTATACAATAATGTCAGTCCCCCGTAGTAAAGGCCGAGGCGGTGGATTGGTACTTATATATAAATCTACGCTATCAAGTTATGTATGTGTAGAAAAATACTGTTGTGATACTATCCTTTGGTTGAAGGATTCATTGATTACATCTGCTGAAGTTTATTTATGTTTTGTGTATATTCCTCATGAAAATAATGTATGTTATGATCTGTACCATATTGATGTTTTTGATAACTTATTGATGAATGTAGCCAAGTATGTTGAGCAAAAGGTAATTCTTGATTTTGAAGTGTAAGGTTAAATAATTTAGCGATTGGATGCTTGATTGAAGGTATGATATTTTTAAGAATCTTAGGTGAGATACCGTCTGGGCCAGGAGGTTTGGTGATATTTTAGATTTGATAATTGGTCAACATCTTAGGCTGTGATGTTAATTCTTTCTATCCTGTGAGGGGGCCCTGGACCCTGAGGTGGAAGCCTGGGTTCATTAGTTGTTTCTATATGTGATATGCTTGCAAAATGTTTGTTAAGTTCTGATGCTTTATCTTCTGGGTGTATATGTATTTTACCATTTGATTTTATGGGAGGTGGTACTTTTTTTTTATTGTTACACTTTGATAATGATTTAACTATTCGCCACCATTTACCAGGAGGAATTGATTTATCTAGAATTTGTGATGTAAGTTTCTGCTTATACTTGTTTTTTTTTTCAATACGAACCATGCGAATAACCTGGTTTCTTAAACAACGATTTTTGTCCCATTGGTAGTCACTATTAATTGTTGTTGTTTTTTTTTTGCTTTATAATGGATCCTATTTTACGTTGGCGCATTTTACGTCTTATGGCATTGGTCATGAATGATTTATCAGAAGAACGAATGACAACTACTTTTTTAGGAATGTGTTGGTTCACATGCTGTGTGAATACATCTGTGAAGACATCATTAATATTTGTAGAGTTAAATACATCCCTGTCCCAATTGACCTGTAGTTGATCACTATTTAGTGAGGTGTAGTCAGCATGGGCGTAGTTTTGCAAGTATTCTTCTGTATGCCCTTTGTTTGTAAGTTTTAAAATGAATTTCAAGGGTTACTGGACTGTGTGTACTACAAAATGGGGTTAATACATCTATGTTCTCTATTCTTTCTACAGCGTTAGTAATAATTAGATCTATACAAGTACCCCTTGTGGTGGTATAATTAGTTGGTTGAGTTATAACATTTGTAAGGGAAATATGCTTAAATACATGGTTGCCATCAGCTAACATATCAATGTTAAAATCACCCGTCAAAAATATGAGTAAACCAGTGTCTATAGCATTTTCTAGTGATATTGCTGGAATTTTGAGGTCTATACAGGACCTTTTAAAATTTGTTATTAACACAGTGGCTTTCTAACCATATAATTTCAATCTTTGGATTACTCAGGTTGTTGCGCATAAAAAAATGCAAGTTGCTCTTAATATAAATTATAACTCCACCTCCAAATCTATTACGGTCTAATCTGACAGGCTTGTGAAATCCCTTAAATTCAATTTCTTCATCAGAAATGGTTCTATCCAGATGACTCTCAGATATTCCTATTACATCAAAATCACAAAGTTCGTTAAAAAAATATCTACCATCGACTTAAGACTACAAACATTATTATGTACTATTTTGACATTTGACAATAATGAACCTTGAACGGGACCAGGATTGAATTCTATCCCACCAATTAATAGTAAAACAGTAAGTACCAATAAAGCGTAAAACAATAACATACCTTTAGGAATTGGATGAGTCGGCTGTATTTCATAGTAAATACTGTACATGAAAATATTAGTCATAACTATCAAAAATGTAGAATAAACTTTTATGCACAGCCTTCATCCCAAAAAAGTAAACAAATCTACTTTTACTTTCGTATTGCACAGAGTGTAAGGTATTGACCGAAATGGCCTACATACATAGTAATGTACAAAGATAATCAAGTGACATAGTATAAGCGATATTTTATCATTTCTATCGGCTAATAGTTGTGATTTATAAAAAAAAAACCAATAATGGGTAAAATAAATAAAAGAAAATAAATGCAATACATAGCTTATATACACACGGGTATTGTCGAGATGACAAATAAACAGAAAACGTATTTACAAGGCATTTCCGAACAATAGAAATGTCGATTTGGTTACATGAGGAAAATTCAATACAAGGTAAATACATACGGAGGAAATAGATTGTACAGAATATAAATAGAGCTTTTCCCCCTAAATTCTATACAAGGTAAATAGATAAGGAGGAAATAGATTGTACAGAACATATATAGAGCTATTTCCCCTAACTAATATGATTAGTTAAACATGTTTACTGAAATTAGATGAATCCCTTATTTTAAAGCATACAAGAGACAAAGATTATTATGCTTCTTAACGATATTGATCAAGAATACACATGTGTGGGTGAAGTGAAAGTACATAGCGTTTCATGGATTTTTGCGAATTAAGTAATAAAGTTGACCAGTCTGAAAATGGACTAAGGCACGTGGGTGGTTACAGAGCAACAGCCCTAGTAGCCAAAGTTAATCACGAACAACAACTTAGTCCCTTTCAGGGAGAGGGGTAGAAGTGGTCAGGTTACGTTCATCATTATTGCGTTTTTAGCATTTCGAGGTTGTCCTCTGTGGTAAATGTTACACGAGTTTCGTCCATTTTTACAATGATGCGACCATCATACGTCCACATACTATCGACAAGTCTGCTACGAGCAAGCTTTCGAGCTTCAAACAAGATGTTTTACATCTCTCCTAAATAATAGGCTGTTAGATTGGTCCTCTGCTAATAATGTTTTATCTGACGCACAGTTTGGATTTAAACCAGGTTTTGGTAGTGTAGATGCACTATCCGCACTGCACGGAATTATTTCACATCACATTAATAAGAATAAACAGTTACTAGACTTTGACCCGTGCGTGCACGGTTTGACATATTGCACATGATATTGGACATTCACGAAATAGATACATCGACACACCGTATTGTTGACATTTACATAACAAAGATATAAGCGTATAATAATGCTATTATTTTCACTACACCCTGCTTAGTTAGAATAATCTAACTGTGTCTCAGGACAGGTCTTCACCACAGTTAAAATACCTCTCATATACCCGTAATGTAGCAAAGATTGCATAATTGCTCCGAAACGATTTGGGAGAAACTTAATGAAGCTGCATTGCAAATAACAGTCAAACTATTCATAACAAACCATTTTGAGGCTGTAAATACCTTTCATCAAAAAATTTAATTCATATTAAAGCTATACACGCTATAATTTGCGTCAATTTCGAATAACGGGGAAAATGTATGTGTTTGATTACTTAAAAAAAGTTACCTTTATGCTGTTAATTACAATGCTAAATTCGATCACGTAACAAAAACATTAAATATTAAACAATAAAAAATATTTATTCTCCTGCCAGGAAAGTAATGCCTCCTAATGAATATCAATATACCACGTGATATCGACAGCTAAATATAGTATATTATGCAAAACTTTGTGTATAGGTCAACATCTTCATAATTGTAATAGTTTTACAAAGGAAAGGATATTTTCAGTAATGCATATATTTGTCCAAAATACATGTACAAAAAATACGATTCTATGAGTATATATGATTACTGCCTTAAAATTAATGACGTAGACCTATGTGTTTCCCCTATGTGCTATTTTTAGAACCTTTAAGTGTGAGTGCAAAAGTATGGATATCGTGAGTGACAAACGTATTTTATTTATTATACATGTATATATTTCAAATTAACAACTGTTAAGCATATTAAAAATCAAGTCGGATATCTAATTAGGCAAACAATAACGGCAACCTGACATGCGCAATGAGGTCGGTTTCGCTCTTCCTTCATCAATATTCATGAAAAGGTAATACTTTCTTGGCAGGAAAATTAACAAATAAAAATCTATATCTTTGTAACGAGATGGAATTCACCATTGTAATTGACAGAATAAAGGTAACTTTTATAAGTAGACAAACACATGCGTTTTCACTGTCATTCAAAATCGACGCAAATAATAGCGTGTATTGCTTTAATGAAGAATTCAACACTTTTTTACCAACGTATTTTATTCACTCAACTGGCTCAACAAGGTAGCAAATGCATGTTTGGTATACTTAAAACATGTAAGGACAATGTTTTGAATATTTAATCAAAATTAAAAAGTGTTTGATACTTATGTCGCCAGTGTCCTTAATTATGGTGCCGAGGTGTGGGGTTTTCATACAGGAAAGGACGTTGAACGTGTAAGGAACTTGGTCGTTTGACCTTAGTTATTTTAAGAAAGTTAAAAATACTGAAATTTTGGACGAAAATTTTAAATACGCAAAATTGTATATTAAAAACATATATGAGGATGTGTATTCCCCCAAATGTGAAAACTCTTGGATTCCTATAGTAAAAAAAATATTGTGTTCTGCTGGTTTTAGCAATGTTTGGTGTGCACAAAATGTTCCAAATCAAAGAAAACTGTTTTTAGATATTAAGCAAAGACTATGTGATGTCTCTATCCAGGAAAGAGACGCCTTCTTTGCATTTTCCTCTAAACATAGACTAATTATAGGAGTCATTTCTCGTGACCTTTGCGCAGCAAATTATTTTCATGGAACAACATGGGAAACCCTAAAACGGAATGTCAGAAAAAGAAAGAAAGAACAACATTCTTACAATAATTTCCTACTTAATACGCGCGTTTAATTGCTGTGCTTCATAAATTTATATTAATTTTGTTAAAATTCATTTCATCACGAAAGACGGAACAATTCGTATGGAAAAATATTTTCAACAAAATAAATTATAACAAATTATTTGTTTTTAAACCTTTATGTTACCTTTTTATTAATTCCGATGTAAAAATTAACACCCCTTTCATTGATAAAGACAACTTCTCTTATACCGCCCCTAATCGGTTTTTTAAAATATTTTTAATGAGGAGGGCATACTCATTTTCTCTTTATCGGTGTATTTGACTTGTCATGGTATATAACCGTACGTGTACAAAATTCGGTACAAATCGTATACATTGTGAAACATGAAGCTTAGCATTTAGTTGTAGACCTAAGGTGTTTGGAATATGTGTGTCGTTATTTTGTTTTAAGGATATTTTTTGAGCATTACAATTTATAAAATTTTGTATATTCGTAATGTTTCTTCAAACAACGTTTCATTCACTTGTTTATTATAGTTATTCAATTTTTTCTACAAACAGAACACCGTTTGACTTACCCACTGGTAAAAGTTTAATTTAAAACATCAAGGTAAAAAGTACGTTATATTTTGTTCATGTTGTATTTACAAAATCAACTGAAAACTGTTTATTTACACTGTGTTCACGCCTCATGATTTTATAAAGCAAGATTACATACCTGTCGACGTATTTTGTGATTAATTAGAGTATCGTTGTTACCGTGCAGTTGCCATAATGAACAGGTGCACACCATTTATTTACCTGTGTGCTTACCTTTGTTTTGTCAATTCATATACAAGTCTCCCTCTTTGAATTAGCATGTTAAATGATTTATAAATGCTAATAGTGCAAGCAGTTCTTGACACAAATTCATATGCTGATTGCATTTTATGCTTTTACTTAATATTAATAAATTAGTCTTCACTACAAAAGGACACAATATCATAGGGAAACAAATTAAATGATAACCAATGTCGTTTAAAAACAAAAACTTGAGATGTTAAATTATCAAAATTCAAAACATTCAAAACATATCGGAATGTATAAACAAAATAAGACACACAAATATTTCATGAGCAAAACCCCCTAAAACCTTCACTTTGGACTTAAATTAATATTATAAACCTCCCTCCCCGAAAACTTACTTTGGTACTCAAGGACGCTTTATGGTCAACAATTGAAACACAAGATATTCCTTAAGTTCTGAAAATTTTCAGATATCATATGTATAAATATAAACAATAATTTAGTATAGGAAAAGGTCGAAATATTTCAATGTTTGAATTAATCAACTTACTTAAATGTTCATATATTATTTGTTTAGTAAAAAACCATCATTCAAGATTGAGATTTATGTAGGTTTTTTCAAAATATTTTAGTATTGCATTTATAATATTCAACCAAAATTTGAATGTCAGTTGTTAAAAGGCACTACATAAAATTAACTCTAACTTTTGAGAATGCGTGCAAATGTATTTATATTATCACGCGTGTATAAATAGAGGCAAAAAGACAGCTTCCATCTGATTACTAGATTGTCAAACCAGGGTTTCACACACACACCCTTTAACACACTAACACTGTGCTACAACATTACCGACCTAATAAGTAAATGCGATCCAACCAACGAAGTAACAAAAAGCTCATCTTATTGCTTAAAACATATTTATTTAACAAACAAGAATTAAGGGCATGTTTATCACTGCAGATACAAATTGTTCAAAATATGTTAAGTATATCCTTATATCCGTATTCTGTCTCCTGGAAGATCTGAAATATTTTGTTTCAAATTAAATCTATGGATCACACCATTACAAATATTATCGCAATTGACAATGATTAACAAGGGATTTATTAATATAATTGGCTATATATTCTAATATTTTAATTCTGTAAAATCGGACTTTGAGATTATATTCAATCTGAAAAAATCAATATATTGAGCACAAAACTTACATGAAGGTCGTCGTTTGCATCGTCTTTCACAATCCTTAATTGTCTCAAAATTGTTTTTATTTCCTTGACATCCACCGTAGTCAAATCTTTCGCATCGCTTGGTTCGTTTATTGTACCAATATCTTGGGATTAATGCTTTGCAGGGTCCAACCACTTTCGGTTGTCTACAAACAGGCTTTTGTTTTTCTACAATAAATCAATGGGTTATTTATTCCTTATTAAATTGATAGCGAAATGAAATAAACTTTGCATTAGTCTTACGATATATATACTTTGCATTAGTCTTACGGTATATTTGTTTTTAAATTAGTTAATGTCTTATTAGACTGTTTCATTTGGAACAGTGCATGGCGGGGGAATTCGGTTAAAAGAGAAAGAAAACTACACAATGTTTAATTAATAAGAAAAAATCAAAATGTGAGTGTGGCTTTGGGAAAACAATATGATTAAGGAAGCTATATATGGTCATCACATTGACCATCATATATACCTAAAATTTTACGATATGATTTTTTAGATTTGACTTACGTGTGATATAGAAAAATCTATATACGGTAACTCTTAAATTAGATTATTTCTTTATATAGAAATCTTCTTAAGAAGATCAACGCAGTCAACAATTGGCCAAGACCATCGAACTCTCTTAACTGCATTATGACAAGATAAACTGTTAATGTCTTACCTGCCGGGTTCACGCACCTTGTCCTGCAGCCACAACCCCATGAACAACATTTCTGGGCTATCAACATAAACAAAAATATGTACTAGGAAGTTCCAAATTAGTTGTAAACAATCATTGCTATTTTTTCTTAATCGTATCCATTTTATTTCAGCACGGTTACCCACAGTAATTAATTTGTTGGTTTTTTTATCTGTTCTTTTCATACATGTTTTTCAGTTTATTAAGCTGTGTAATAAGTTTACCTCCTGGACACGCGTAGTCTCCCTTACACTGGATATACTCCGGCCTACAGTCACATGTCGTGATCGTGTCATCCACGGGACAGGTTCCGGGTTTTACTTTTGGGGCGCGAGTAGGGGGCGGCCTGTACAACGACGCACTAGCCTGGAATATATGTTAACAAATCTATCACACACATTTGATAAATATTAAAAATATTATACTGACATTTTGTTTATTCATTAAGGTGTTATAACTAAATCCAAGACAACGAACCTTTCTATCTATATACTATTTGTCTTTAATCGTAGAATAAGTCATTTATAAGTAATTTACTTACTAGTTGTTGCAAACTAATTATTTACAAAACATAAATCCAGTTGACATGTATTATACGCACTGTTTGAATATATTAAAAAAAACGGCCCTAGCTATTTTCAGAAAAACAAAATATTATAATCTCGTTTATGAATCAAGTGTTTATCTATTAAGGTATTGTAACAATAAAGATCTGAAAAATTACCAATTTTTATTATTTAATTTAATGTACAAATTTCTTTTTGTTACAAATTATTGCAAATTATTTTGAAATTAAAGATTCCGTCTTTTATCTCTTTAGTTGATAAACAAAATAATTCCGTTTAAAATGAAACACACGTGTCATAAACATACAAATAAAGAAGAACAGATTAGAAAAAAGAAGAAAGATAACTTACACAGCCAACAAGAAGACACAATAATAACCCTTTCATAGTTGTTGAAAACTAAGCATTTGCTTGTAAATTTCAGACTATTTATAGGTGCCATTCATATCGCGTGGCCTATTACGCAGCAAAATATTTTCCGGAAAAAACAAAAACAAAAAGGGAAACCCCAAAACTGAATGTCAGAAAAAAGAGATAATTTCTTTAGATTTAATGAGATAATTAAACGGCAAGAATATTTATACCACATTTCCATTTGATTTAGGATGTCTAAAGGTATGCATTTTCAATGTATGTGCGTTTTAATGAATTAAACGTACTTTTAGAGAAAAAAATTAAACGATTTATATGACCAAAGAATATTTAGCGGACCTCCCCCCACAACATTTTATTCGTTTTTTAAAGCTATTTTATATTGTGTAGTGAACACTTTGGTCTAGGCCTTTTCAAATATATCGTTAAAGCTAAACACCGCTCGTAAATAGGCACTGTCCGCCATATTTCTCTCTCGCTACTGTTATCCCTACAACCCCTATACATGTATAAGCTGCAGACCTATTAGCAGTTCAAACTATTTTGCTGTAGAGGTCTCACCTGTGTGGATGTACATCTTGCGTCGCCTTGTTACTCAATCGCGATGATGTTATCCACTTTTACGCACTTTTTCAAGCCAAGAGAATACTAACATCAAAAAAACTGGTCAAAATATAATTTACAAACAGAATATGCATATAAAATAAGAATTAAATGAAAAAACTTCAAATTACACAGAAGGAATAATACACGTCGGCCACTTATTTCAGGTGTGCATTCGAAGGTTTTATATACCAGGTATGTGTGTGACAGTGCCTATTTACGAGCGGTGTTCAGCTTTAACGAAAGCCTTTCGGAGTTGATAGAACTTAATCAAATATCGACACATTATAAACAGAAAGTAATGTTCATAGAATAAGTCCTTTTCGCTTAAAAACCAATGCCCTGAATGCATCCAATTAATTATAAGCTGATGGACTACAATCTGTAATTGACCATTAAGCAAACGTTGATACCCAATGACACAGCATAAATAAATGGTTCCGTGTTGCTGATTGCTAACAGGTATGAGAATTGAAGCTTCTAAAAAGAAATTTAAAATCCTTAATAGCTTTTGCCATGTTTATAAATTTATTTTTTTTTACATTAAAATCCTTTAGGTCTGGGAGAAAAAATACAAATGCTTAAAAGCGAATTAATTTTCTTTTAACATGTTTGATTACGCATATTATCCTGACGAACATGTTACTAAAGAAATGCAAAAACTTGGAAGTTGATTTCTATTTAGACGTTCTATCCGGTAAAATCTTATTATTCATATTTCTAACCATATCGGTAGGTAGTGATCATCGCAGATACATAACGATAAAACAGGATATCTACTTTTATTCCTGCAATGTCGCTACCCTCATATTTAGCAAGAATCACCAAAGAAAATATTTTATTGTTCAAATATTCAAAGTAATTGATAGGAGAACTGGCACTGTTTAGGTCTTTCGAGTATGATCAAAATAAATGTATACGGTTGACGTTTGTAAGATACTATATTTACTGCACCCAAAATATGTTCATTTAAATACCCAACAAGAATCCCCGATCGGGATCAATCGAAATATTGAGAAGATAACGTTGTGTTGATAGCATGTATAGAAAGTGTCTAAACAAGTCAGATGTTTTTTTCTTGTCCTATGTACTCTTTTTACTCAAGGTAAGACAATAATATTAAACATTTTTGTATTGTGTAAAACAAGTACAAACAATGAAGAAATCAAAAATACCCAATGGCACAACCTTTTTATAACCTTTTTATGCTTAACTCTCTCTCTCTCTCTCTCTCTCTCTCTCTCTCTATATATATATATATATATCTCAATTCTCCTTTTTTTAATGTTTATTCAATATCTAAGACAGTATATAGATGTTGTTGAGTAGATATTAAAAAAATAGAATTGCATAGATCACATGTAAAAATTAGTGTGTGTAAAAAAGGTATAATAATATGTTTGATTAATCATTTGAAAACATTTATTTGCTACATACAGGGTATGAATTCATATATATTACATAATAACAATTTTATGATAAACGCACTTTATCTGGGTTTTCTTTTACATTAATTAAGTGAATAACAATCGAAAACGAATGTATGGTGGTTTTTTTTACATTACCTCCCAAATGTATTAATTTCGTTGTATAAGGTCTAAATACGTTGTAATGTCATTCTATTTTTCAGTTGATGCTCATCCTTTGGTTATTTAAACAATAAAATGCCTTCTTTGGTGATTCATTCGGGATATGAAGGTAGTGACATTGCAGAAAAATACATAACCCGCTAATAGCGCTAATTTTGAAGATTTTTAACTTTTATTAAATTGATTTTGAAAAAAAAAATTATATCTATTTTCAGGCCTAGGTATAACGTCCGATTCCGGTCAACCAAGAATCAGCTTTGAAATGATCTTTATTTCTGTATTTATCTCTCTTCGGAAAATGAAAATGTATGGATGTTTATAACATATATTAACGGTTTTGTTGATTTTGAATGATTCTTTTTGTTCCCATATAATTAGTATTTTTTTAAATATTGAGCAGAAACCAGAAAAATCATTTACGTATCCTTCCTAGACATTTCCTCGGCATTTCTTACGTTTTCGCCTTATCATGCATTGTCAGCAATATTGCCGCATGTATTTTAATTTTTGAGAGAGAGATTAACCAACAATGACACATCTGTTATACATTGATATTACTTTGACATTTCGTATATAATCATTTGAAGAAAACTCATTAACTTATAAAACAAAAAAACTAGTTGGGAGGAGCGTACCATATAACCAAACAATTCTTTATATTAATACATGCTCAGTTCAAGTGAATACTAGTATAGTAGAATTTTTTTTCTCTCAAAAATCAAATGAACAAATATTTAACTAAGAAAACAGATTGTTTATGATGTTTGTGTCCTGCCATGACCCCTGTGTTTTAATTCAACAAATAATATATAAATACTTTATATCTTTTAAAAAAAATAAATGAATATCATCTATGTGTTAAAGTGCATTCCTTAAAACGCGTTTACATTATCTAGACAGGAAATATAAATGTTTTTATGAATTAAAAGAAGTTTGGACCAAAAGCTATGTTATTTTAAACGTTGTAAAGTACATCTTAAAATGTCTTTTTTTTAAAGATTCAAAGTAAGTTGCATGTGTTATCGAATATTTTAATCAAATATTTCACAAAAAATAATTCTACATACCTTAGTTTAATTTGGTGTTTGTCAAATAAACAACGTACACTGTATCGTGTCATTTCTCGTGACTTGTATTTAACATTAATCGGAATATATTGCATGCAGTTTGAAAAATATGAGTTCTTTATTTATAATATGCATAATGCCTAGAAATTTTCATATCTTTATAGGCACCTATAACATCAAGATCAAACAAACTATTTTGTTCTACTTTGAGCAAAGAATGATAACTATGACAGTATTGTATTTTCATAAGAAAATAAGACCTTCCCCTTTTAATTAAAATACATTTTAAGAGAGAGAAAGAGAGAGAGAGAGAGAGATTTATTTGTTTAGTACCTTCTTTATGTGAATAACATATAAATGTAACATTGAAACAATCAAATTTGAATTAAGTTTTATACAACCTCAAAATCTAATAATATGAAAACCTAAAATTATAAATGAAACTCGTGCTTAACCACTTCTGTGCCACAGGGCCGATTTTGGGCCGATCACACAGTTGCGTAGAGTGCCACGGGGCCGATTTGAACGTGACACTTTTTCCATATGATTTATCTATTCTATGTCAATAATTATAAAAGCATAGTATGTGAGACTGAATAATAAAATTGTATTTTATAATTTGTCGACATATTGACTGAATAATATATGACGTAATATTTTATTTTTTAGAATTAAATAAAATTTATGCTACAATCTAAACCACATATGTGCCATATATGCGAGTCGTTATTTGTTGGCAAGTTGTATTTTATTGCTGCAAGACATTGCGCGGAAAGGCACATTTTGTAAAGATTTCATGTATTATTGTACATGTATCGGGATTTATATTTATCTGTACATAATTTTGTTCCGTATATATTTGTTTCTTACTCTTGAAAATCAATCACCAGAAGATGATTATTCTGTCCGAAAGTAAATGAAAAATACGTCTGAATAACCGTTCTGATTCAAAATTAATTTTTTTTAATTCCATATATTCCTTGTAAATGTTACAATAATGAATAAATTCAACATTTCACCTCCATCACTGTAAGTAATCAAAAAAATTACTGCTAAGTACGCGGCGATTTATTATAACGTCATTTAACGTAAATGACGTCATAATATGTATAACGGTGCGACCGTTGGGGCGAGCGCAGCATGTGATAAAATTATGAATTATGATAAAACAATAAAAATAAAGGTAGCGACGTAAAGTAAATGAAATTGAATGCAGAATAAAATAAACATGTCTATTTTTTCCAGTAAATTTTCATTATTCATAATTCATAAGATTTTGTTATCTATTTATATATATAACGTTATAATTTATCTCGGATAAAATGTTGTTGAATAATAAAGATTTTAACATAATATACATTACATTTTATTTCCTCTTTTCTTGCAGCAGACATTTTTCTTAAACTTACATAAAAATATTGACTTATCACAGAGTCCCCCATCTTCGCTAGCCAAGGGTTTTCGGTCCTCTTTGCTCCCCATAAGCCCTTGGAAGATGAGAGTCCCCCCTCCTCCGTTTAAAAAAAATCAAATTTACGTACAAAAAATTTGCTGATCATATAAGGAAAATGGATCCCCCAGGAGCATGTAATAAATGGAAGTGAAAATAAAGACACTATTGAGCAGCTAAAGAGCTAAAGGCATATTACGCACTCCCAATTCTTCACCCGGATTAGAATTTTCCTGATTTTGAAAACTTCTTTTTCTTTTTGCTTGCGAAGATTTTTTGAATGACGTTGCCACGTCTCCTTTTAAAAAAAACATTCCTGGAAATTCCCGTAAATATAGTGAATAAAATAAATGTGAGCATTCATCCAAATAAGAGCAAGTAACAGTTGTTTCCTATCTTTGAAGAAATGTCCCCATTCGTTAGCTCTGCAAGATTTTAAGAAGATTTTGCTATTTATAATTTCAGCAGATTTACAATAACTACTTAGAGTAATTTCCCCTTATTGTGACGTCAAAGTTCACGTCAGTCAAGTGTCGCATGTCTCTTTGAAAACACCCTGAAAAAAAACCGCGATCGAAATATACTGTTTTGTTTACTTAAAAGTATTATGTTCTTGAAATTACATAATTAATCTGTTTCTCAAAAGTTTTACTTTGATTCTCGCGAGATGGTATGCAGTCTAGTGAGATCGGCCGACATTGAGGAATTGCATTGTTGGTCGAAATTTACTGACGCCGAAAAATTCTGTCGGATCAATGTGTAAGAAATCCATTGTGACGTCACTCGAAAGGACGATAACTCCGTAAGTCTTCTGTAATGTAATTTGCGTTGTGTCAGCAGTATATTTACAATGCATGTATATACTCTTTTATCTTGTTCTCGTGAGAGTGTGAAATGGGAAACCATAATTACAT
Source organism: Magallana angulata (assembly GCF_025612915.1). Taxonomy (NCBI): domain Eukaryota; kingdom Metazoa; phylum Mollusca; class Bivalvia; order Ostreida; family Ostreidae; genus Magallana; species Magallana angulata. The sequence goes on along the minus strand of NC_069112.1, from coordinate 6,784,043 downwards.
GGAACTACTTGGACGATTAAAACAAGGCATTACTGGTCCAATTTTCCTGACGCCAAAAAAAATCCGTTGAATGAATGTGCAAATAGTCCGAATTTTCTATTCACTCTGACCCCTTGCCGGTAGAGCTTGGCTAATAACACGTGCGTTCTGTTATACGCTGTGCAAGATGGCTGGCGTTAGGTTCCGTGTAATGCCACCTGAACCAGTGCAAATTATCCGTTTTCCGGTAATCCAGGGCCTAAGAATATGCCACCGCGAAATGCATCTCCTCTGCAGTATTTCCTGTTGTTTTTCAACCTAAACCTCATCAGAGAAGTTGTGCGACAAACAAATAGGTATTGTATTCTATAGTTGTGAATGTTGTTATACTGCATTATGAATATATATAGATAATACTTTGATATAACATTAAGTGAATGTTTGTTTAGGGGTTTTTTTTTCAAATAATTACATTTCGCTAAAATTTAACAGTAATAACCTTAGTAATAAGACGGGAGGAAATAGTATATAAAGTTAATTGAATAATTAATACTGTGACAAAATTATTTAGCTACTACATGTAACACCCTTCTCAGAATTGCGTTGAAGTTCTTAGAAATACATTACTATAGATATAATATGAGGGATTTCTAGTTTTTAGCAATGGTAGTTTACAAGCCTTTATTTGAACATGTGCTTTGCTCGTTGAAAAAATATTGAATGCTTTTAAAATATGCTTTTGTGAATAAAAATCGTGTATACAATTACGAAACATTATTCTTGAAATTCCTTTTATTATACTTACAAGAACATGCCACACTTTCACATTTACATGCATATGTGCCTAAAACAAATGCGAATTTATTTCACACAACATTACTTTGAATATCATAATCTACTTTGATTTATTGTAACATATTATTCTCAAAGGATTCTCTTGGTAGTTTATATACATTAATTTTTTAAGGTACGCTCGGACTCACATTAGAAACAGTTTTCTCTCTCGATTTTCGAGAGCAAGAAAATGGGTTCTTCTGACGATAAATGAAATGAACGGATTTCTCGCTGTGATTTTGAACATGGGTATTGTGAGGAAGCCAACAATACCTGAATTGGAATAAGAGTCACGACAGCAAGTTAAGCCGTTGGTTTATGAAAATGTTCTCACGAAACCGGTATCAACTCATATTGAAGTTTTTCTACCTCGTGGACAACAAAAAAATTCCGAACCGTAACAGTCCAAATTACCGGTGAATTGACCCCTTAGCTCTCCCAATTAATGTTTAAGGTGGAATAGCATGCCTGGAAAAGGTCACTCAAATTAACAGTAAATTATTTGGTTATGAAAAATATAATGATAAATAAACTGTACATATGTCAAATAAGCAAAACATTTGCAGTTTGGGGATAAAAAAACGAATGTCTAAACAAAATTAATTCAGCAAGTAACAACTAAAGTCCCTGCGGGATTCGAACTCGGGCTTCACGGTTCACAAGCCCGACACTTTATTCACTCGTTTACTTAATTTATTTACGTATTTACTCATGGAATAAGTTACATGTATCCGTCTATAAAATTTTGTATAGCAAGCGAATTATCGTTTCGATCAGAGGTCAGCCATTTTCTGAAGATGTGTTATTCCGCCTTCAAGAGTAGATTACGTGTATATATATACATCTACCAAGCATAATTTCCTCTATTTCTTTCGGAAACTTATACTTAATGTATAGCTCTATAGAAACAGCCAGACTAAAATCTACACGCCCTATTTATCGACTGGTCGATATCTACAGCGGTTGAAAGTGACATGACTGAAATTGACACGCCCTGTTTATCGATTGGTCTGAACCTACATCGACTTTAGTAAAATCTTAGTAAAATCCCGGACTGCACAAAATAATCATGGCGATGCCAGACTCAAAGTCTCACAGGAGACGATTTGGCTGCTTCTTTTAGCTAACGTACTTTTGTACATTAACAGTAATTTAGTGAATTTTACAAACTGTTCATAATCAATTTAATAATTAGTTAAAGAAAGGTGTGAATATAAACAATAAAATGCTTTTGTTTGATGATTCATGCGGGTAATGAAGGTAGCGATCATTGCAGGAAAAATTTACATAACCCGTTAGATCTAATCAATTTATTGATTGGTCGAAAGCTTCAACAAAACTCAAAAAATCACGGACTGCACGAAATAATCATGATGTCCAGATCAAATTCACAAATATTTCTTTTATATAACGTACTGTCAAAATTTTAATTTAAAAAGTGTAAATAAAAACAATAAATCGCGGGCTAAACCGCGATCATTGCAGAAAAAATTCACATAAGTTACGTATTTTACTGCAATGTCGCTACCTTCGTACCCATATGACTCACCCAAAAAAAAGAATTATATTTTTTAAATGAGGCACCTTACCATAAGGTATTGGTAAAAAGGGGTGGGGTTGGGGGCTATAGCAAGAATCAAGCAAAATAACGACAAACACATGTACCCACTGGGATATATGCGATGTCAAAATATGTATAATTATGTAAATAATGCTTTATATAAAAACCTATTTAAATATATTTCAATTAAATTCTTAAAGAAATGTTTAAATTCTTAAAAATCAGTCTCATTATTTTTTTTTACTTTTAAACTTGACAGACCCGACAGTAAAATTTGCCCCTTGATTGACCATTTTAAAAGATGCCGCCACCTATTTCTACAAGCCCGACCGGAACATATGTGTGGAAAAATCATTGATTGGTACAAGAGGTCGCACAGCAATGCTCCAATACATCCCGTCAAAAGCAGCAAAATTTGGAGTAAAATTCTGGGTATTAGCCAAAAGTACAACTGGATTTGCTGCACATTTGAAATGCTATCTAGGTAAAAAGTTTACTCCCACATCCAATCTTTTACAAGGAACAGAAGTAGTCCTGCGACTCCTAAAAAACTGCAACTTACTCCAGAAAGGTTATCATGTTGTCTGTGACTGTTTTGTTGCAGTTTTGACCTCGCAAGGAAATTAATAGACTTGAACACGTATTTGACAGGAACCTTAAGATCTAACCGAAAAATACCTTTAACAATCAGAAACGCCCATGTTGGACCTGGTGAAAGTGTGTCTGTAAGATAAGTTGAAATTTTGGCAGCAGCGTACAGGGGGAGGGAGAGTAAAAAACCAGTTAGAATGATCGGTACTTTTATCAATGCAGCAAACTCAAATGGAAAGCCAAAAATAATACATTATAACATGAATATGGGGGGAGTGGATGGGGCAGATATGATGCTACACTTTTATAATGATAATCGCAAATCTACTAAAGTCTGGAAAAAACTTGCCATTAATATCATACATCGAATGTGCAGTAACGCCTACATCCTGTACAGAAAGAACACATCAGATGCACCAGTAAAATCCCGTCTGAGATTTATACAAGAGGTGATTGAGGCCCTAAGTAGTGAGTACCTGGTCGGCAGGGACCAGCCCGTCAGAGGCATGAGGCAAACGAGACGGGACGTTACAATCAACCACATCCAAGGTTAATAAACCACAATTTAGTCTTTTTTAGTCTTTTTTATGTTTATCTAATAAAACTTTTTTACACCTACCTCCTATAGAAATGTTAAAAACCGAAGTTGAATTTTTTAAAATGGCCCGCATTCATGATATTGCTTTGATTAAAACAAAACTTAAGGTAGAAATGTGGTCTGGGATATGAGAATAGGTTCCCCCCTCAATCTGATTTTTATAAAAATAGATATTTGTCTGCTCGATCCATGCAGCGGTGATTTTTGTACATGTATTTTTATCTTATATTATACACTCTTCATACCACATATACAGTAACACGTATAGATTTTCCGACAAGCATAAAAAATTAACAAATCAGATGAATGAGAGAGAGAGAGAGAGAGAGAGAGAGAGAGAGAGAGAATACAATAAGGAAAATGATAAAATGACTGACGATGTGAAAACTATTTATCATTTTTATTTATTAGGCAGAAAAGAAAAGGATTGTATCGCATGGGCAAAGGCGGCGATCAAGAACGCAATGTTTAAACGGCCTTCACTTTGCCGGTTTAAAAAAGCATTTGTGTGTGGAGGAATAGTGTGCAGCGATTAATTGAAAATAAATGTTTTGAATGCAAAATAGAACATTCTTTTGTGAACACAATTTCTGTGAATTTACAATGTGTAATTGATGCGCAATTTTCACGTTTTAAGTTTATTTGGTCTACTTTTTAACAGCTGATTTAATTTGTTTTTTTTTTTTTTTTTTTTTTATTAAATTTTTATTGTCATTTTCATAATTATTACAAGGAATTCAAAAAGACAAAGCAAATATTTATTGGCACTCACACACCCTTTCATACACTTGCACACATAAATATCAGAAACACATTCTAATTGTTTACAGGAGAATTAAATTTCAAAAATATTTTTCCAGTTTGACCATTGTTTGTCAAATTTTAACATTTCACATGATTTAATTGATATGTATCTTTCAACCTTATATTTAAAATAGATATGTTGTAATAGTCCCTTTAAGTGAGGGATCTTTTTTTGTTTCAAACAGTTAAAAATATACTGTTTGGTATACAAAATTATAAAGTTTACAACTTTGTTACCCTGATTTAGAGGTATTTCACCAAATATTACATTATTAACATTAAATCCAATTCTATTTGTAGTTTTACAATAGATATGCATGCTGAGTTTATTCCATAATGGCAGTATTTCTAAACATTTAATAAATACATGTTGAATTGTTTCTACATCTTCTTTGCAAAAAGAACAACAATCATCAGTGCTTACATTGATTTTTTTAAGATAGTATTTTGTAGGCAACATTCTGAAAAGAATTCTGTACTGAAGCCATTGTACTGAGGTATCAGCACTTGTTTTAAAACATACTTTAAAGAACTCTTTAACAGAAACATTAATTTCTAGTTGCATGGATAGTTCAGTGTTCCATTTCTGAATGGAACTTGGTATAATATCTTTACTATTAATAAGATTGTACAAGTTTTTCGAACTTTTTTCAAACAGTAATACATACTCAAAGTAAAATGGAATGTATGGATAGTAATATTTTCTAACATCAGATCTTTTTATAGACTGAGATCTAAGGAAACTAGATATTGCATTAATAACACTGTTGTATAGCATTGTACATACATTAGACAGTCTATAATTTTGTGCAAAATCATGCTGTTTCAAAAACTGACCATCTTCATTTAGAAAGTCACCTATAGTTTTAATACCATGTTCATACCAATTATAAACAATGACAGGTTTATTACCAACACATATATTTGTATTGTACCAGATTGGCATAGCACATACATTTGTTGTAGATAATGAATAGTCAATTGTTCTTAAAACTTTTAACCATGAGTGTAAAACATCTTTCCAAAAATTATTACTATGATTTATTATGTTTTGTACATATTTGTCACCAAAGTCTAACAAATGCTTTACCACTTTGTTGCCATGAATGTCTAAAAATATATCCGTCCATGGTTTGTTATCTTTTGTTAACCTCTTTATCCATGAACATTTTAATGACACTAAAAAATTGTTAATATCCAACATTTTAATACCACCCTTTAAGTAGTCTTGAGTAATGAGTTGTCTCTTGACTTTATCTATTTTTGAATTCCATATAAATTCATAAAAAAGATTGGTAAGGGAAGAAATAATTTCTTTATCTGGACTTGGTAAGGAAATAAAAAGGTGATTGAGTTTTGGAAGAAGTAATGTTTTAACTACAGTAACTCGACCAAAAGGAGTAAGAATTCTCCTTTTCCACTGTTGTATTAAAGCTTTGATTTTAGGTATTTGAACACTATAGTTTAGACTAACAATTTTTTCTAACTCAACAGAGAATTCTATTCCCAGCAGATTGAATTTTGTACAACCCCACTCCAGTTTCCATCTTGTATGATGGTATACTTGTTTAGAAAATTTTTTTGAACCTATCCACACAATTTTTGTTTTTGAACTATTTATCTGCAATCCTGAAAAAGTTGAAAAAAGATCTATGGTATCCAGAGCAGCAAAAAGGGATTCTGAAGAACCATCAAGCACCAAGGTTGTGTCGTCAGCATATTGGGATATTTTATGTTCTTTTCCATTGGCTACAATGCCTCTAATATTTACATTTTGTTTAATAAGGATAGCTAATATTTCTGCACAAAGAATAAAAAGATATGGGGCAATTGGGTCGCCTTGTCTACAACCTATATATATAGGAAATTGTTCAGATAGCACACCACACTGTAAAACAGAAGCTGTGATCTTGGTGTTTAGGATTTTTATCCAAGTGATTATATTTTCACCGAAACCAAAATATTTTAAAACTTTGTAAATAAATTTCCAGGATATAGAATCAAAAGCTTTCTCAAAATCTATGAGCACCAGTAAACCAGGTATATTTTTAGACTCAGTGAAGTCTTCTAACAGATCAAATATATGTTGAAAAAGTGAAAAAAACTATTTTTGAAGTACAGAATCTATATTTACAAGGTAACAATCTAAATATTTTTCAAAATCATAGCTTATTTCTTGAAGTTCTTCTCATGGAAATTCGGAGCATCACTATTTCATACTCATCATACAAGAAAAAAGAGAGAGATAAATTTGAAAAAATCTTGCTTGAAGAAATTGAAACTATTGAGGCAATGTGTAACATAGATTTGGATCTTTTAGAGGAAAAGAAGTTGAAACTCGAAAGGTTAAGGAAAGAAAAATTACAGGGTCATATCATTAGATCACGAGCAAAATGGGTTGAAGAAGGGGAAAAGCCTAGCAAATATTTTTGTTCTTTAGAATCGCGGAATTTTTTGAATAAAACTATAAAAAAAGTAGAAATTGATGATAAAACTATTTATGATCAGTTTGAAATCTTAGATCAGGTCAGAACTTTTTATAAAACCCTTTATGCTAGCAAAGATTCAGATACCATAGATAGCAACTTAGAGGATTTAATACAAAATTTGGGGGTTCCAAAGTTGGACAAAAACACCTCTAAAGTTTTAGAGAGTAGTATATATGAGAATGAAATACTTACTGTTTTAAAAAATATGAAAAACAACAAATCACCGGGAAGTGACGGCTTTACAGTAGAATTTTTTAAGTTTTTCTGGAGGGATCTCAAAGACCATATTGTTTTAGCTGTTAATCATATTTTTGCTAATAGGGAGCTGCCTATATCGCAAAGACTTGGAATCATTACATGTCTTCCAAAAGGTGACAAACTTAGGCAATTTTTAAAAAACTGGCGCCCAATTACTCTTTTGAATGTTTTCTATAAACTTATTTCAGGGTGCCTTAGTTATAGAATTAAATCCTCCTTAGATTTTTTAATATCGGAAACCCAATCTGGCTTCATTAAGGGTCGTTATATTGGTGAAAATACTAGATTTGTCTATGATTTATTATCCTTCACTGAGTCTGATTTAATTTGTTAATACGTTTGATTAAAAAGGGCGGTGCTTGTCCACCCTTTGATAGCGAATTTTCATTTTTATTTTTTTGTTATAACGCTACATGCTAGGCACAAAGCAAGAGTATTTTTGGTAAATTATAAATTAATTGACTAAGATGATTAGCATGATGTTAATATGTTATAAAATATCAGCTTTACCCATATATTTTTTCTTTTATAGGTGCATTAAACGGTTTAGAAAATAAATCGGAAAAATTGCAATATAATTGCAACGAAAATTGCAAACCCTTCCATATTGTACATTTATTCGTAAATGCACAAAAGGGGTGTATTTAATTTGGGGAATAGAAAACTTGTAAATCCACATCTTTACCACACTGTGAAAGTTCACTATCAACTTACAAATCAAAGTTTTAATTATATTTCGTGTATCAAATGAGAGCTAAATTATATAAAATGGGAGAATACAAGACATATAATTTCAGCTGACGTTTCCGTAGAATATCCGTCTCAAAGCAGGTGCGCTTTACGCAACGAACGCGAAATTAAACCCTCGAATAACGTCATAACTCTTTTAAAAACGTCATATACCAGTGACGTTACATATTTGGCAATTCAATCATTTACGTTGGCACGAAAGGGTTAATCAAACAACAATCTATTGAGTTAACATAGCAAATATTACACTTATATGAGTAAAAACAACTCATCACTATGACGTCATTATGACGTCATAGGTGAGGTAATCTCAAGCTAGCATCAAAATGGAGCAAAAACTGAATTGAAGGCCTCACATTAATAGAGTCATATAACTTTATTATTTATAAACCAATACCTACATGTAATACCTTGATGGGTGGGGAAATTCCTATACTTTTCTATTTTACCTTTTCGTGGTGTTTGAAAACAATTCTTTTTTGTAACTTAAGAATTTTTTTTATAAAATCAGACATAATTAAGCTTTTTCATAAGAACATGAACAAAATATATTTTGTAAAATATTGAATGTTTATGTTTTACATGTAATTTAATCCTTGAGATTAAAGTTTCCTTAATTTATTCAATTTGAAGAGCATCGAGTGTCAATGAGCTATATGTTGTTTAGGTAAATTATGACTGGACTGTTTCTTCAAATTTCATGCATGTGTATCAATGCTGCAAAATCCATAATTATGTATTGAATTTTCCCAAATTTGGAATCATGGTTCTGTATAGTGTCTTAGAGTGAATATATAAGCTAAGAATTGTAAATAACCACAATGACTGTTTTATATTGGATATATCCCTTTAACTATTTTTAGAATCGGTGGGACAACAAAGTAGTGCCTTTAAGCAAAATAGTCCCTATACTTGCAGAGTGTATATACATTTATTGGGACATTTTAAATCAGAATGCTTGACACATGTCAGAAAAGAGGATTAGCAATTTTAAAAACAAGTGTCAAAATTGAATTATCATTTGAAGAAAAGAATTGAAATTGTTTGATGTACACCCTTTCCAAAACTGAGAAATTCCCTACTTTTACTTTCATTTTCAGAGTTTTTCAATACAAACGCATTTTGCCGGAAAACGAATCTGACTTCAAACCACGAAAGTTTAACAGGAAAGAGACAATTTGATGAGCTTTCATTCAAGAGGTCCCTCGTTGCTGAACGAAAATTAGGGCCGGAGCTATGAACCATAACGTTAACATTACCGCCTATGGAATATGCATTAGTGGACTATACCCAATTATAACTTTATAATTTTCCCATAATGTAATGCATAATTTTTGTTGCTAGTTTTTTCCATTGCAAACTAATTGAAACCATTTCTTTAGTTCGTAAATAACAAATTTACAAACAGATCATTTAAAAGATCCAACATCTCTACCAGTAACGAGTAGTTATATCGACTTTAAGGGTCTACTAGCCCATAGGTAAAGGGATAAGCCCATTTTTAAAGAGTTTATACGAAAGGTCTCAATATTAGTAATGTTTTGTTCTTACGCCCATCTATAAAGTTGTTCATTTTTTTTTGGTGTTTCGATAATGGGAATAATTATCAAGCAGACATTTTCTCTTCTACAATGCTTCCAAAAATATGTCTCCTTGTCATAATATAATGCATCAAAATTCGAGGATGTTGCCCGAAAATTCCTAATTACGTCATAAACGTATGTTGCAGTTTTTTGTTTTTTTGAAACAGATATAATTATAATCAACAAATTTACTTCTATAAGGCATTACAAAATCTTGATCGTTTTTGGGAGTTGATTTTAATCAACTCTCCTATGCAGTTACTCTGGCAAACCGAAAGTGAAACAGTGTTTGGAACTAAGCACAAACCATCACCGCTGACAAGACTAAGTTCTTGGAAATTATAGAAAAAAATCCGATGTGATGTATGCTGAAGCATTGTTTTTCCCCCCACTTTTGGCCCCCCACTTTTTCTCGCAGCAACAATTTTTTTTAAATTTATCTATAAAAAATTGAATTATCATGGAGTTGGCCCCACCCACTTTTTGGGGATTATTTAATAAACTGATTTAAAAAAAGGAAATGAGGAGTTAAATTCAAGTTATATACAACTATTGTTCAAATTGGAAATTACAAGTCAATGTTGATAAATCTAAAATCATGGTTTTTAACTCAAATAGTAAACATCAAAGAATCAATTTGACTTTCAATGGAAATACTATGCAAGTTGTATCAAAATACTGTTATTTGGGTATTGTATTGAAAAGTAATGGGAAGTTTAATTTAGCAACATCTGTGTTTGTTGAAAAGGCCAGAAAAGCATATTTTAAAATGAAAAAAATAATTGGTATTAATAATCCATGTAAGCTCTTAGAAAAACTTTTTGATTCTATTGTACTTCCTGTACTTCTTTATTGTTGTGAAATATGGGGAGTGGATCTCTCATTGAAAGATATTTCAGTTATCGAAAAATTTCATGTACAATTTCTTAAAGATATATTTGGATTACATTGCAAAGCATTTAATGCTGGTTGTTTGGCAGAATTAAACAGGTTACCACTTTGGTCTAACATCTAATTCTTTGGCATTTAAATTATATCATGGAACGATCAATTCCAATTCCTGGACTAAGAAAATTTATGGCATCCTAGACAATTTGGGATTCTCAAACATTACTAATTATTAAAGCACAATCCAACACTTTTGACCAAACATAAAGCAAAGAATCATTGACCAATGTATCCAAGAGCAATCATCAAAAATTTTTAGTTCAGAAAAACTTTCATTTTTTCAAAAATTATATATGAGAAAAAGAAGTCCTTATGTTGATATACACAGGAAAAGATCTGAGAGATCCTCTATTAGTAGAATAAGATTAAGTGCACATAAACTTGCAATAGAAAGTGGTAGATATGATGCCACAATTAGGAATGAAAGATATTGTAATGCTTGTAAAACTGGTGCAATTGAAGATGAAACTCATTTTCTTTTCCAATGTAAAGCCTATTCTCATTTAAGGAAATATTGCCAATAACTTGGACAAAGAAAGATACATTTTACATGTATGTTTAAATAGTGAAATATATACTATTTTAAATATTACTGTTAAATTCATTAATGACTGCTTTGAACACAGATGTTAATTAGTCTATGGAAATGTTAAACTGATCTATATAGATCAGTAAAAATATATACTGTACATGCAACTATTGTAAACATACAATGATGTTCTTATATATTCATTGGGCCTTTGCCAATTATTGTAATTGTGTTTGTGCCAATAAAATATTTGTATTTGTATACAACGCCAGCCCCCCCCCCCCCCCCCCCCCCCCCCCCCAAACGGATTAGGATTTTGAATTTTGAAGATTTTGGGAAACTTCCATTTTTCCCTTTTATTTTTGCTTGTCACGATTTTTTGGATGAGTCTGTCCCACCCCCCCCCCCACCCCCACCCCCACTTTCAAAAACGATGCTACGTGCCTGAACTTATCTTTAAACACTTTGAAAATAGTCAAATATTATATACTACGAACAATTTAGATATTTTTGTAGTCTCATGTATTCCTATGCCAGAGTTAATATAGTCTGGTTCAACCAGACGCTCTCTTGCTTGTCGGATAATAACGGAGACAGCCGAGCGTCTCGTTAAACGAGACTAGAGTTCGATATCAATAGTGCTTGGATCCATACAATTTTTAGAATTGTTTCGATAAGTAATACATACTAGTAGTTTAAATATATCTTTAAATATTACACAACATGATTCATATGGGGTGTCTCGAACTTCTTGTCGGATAAGTCTAAAAATTCATAATATAAAAAGTGCGCAATTCAAATACAAACTAGAAACTAATTGCCATGCAAGATAAATTGATTTTAAAATAAATGATAATCGATAAAATAAACTCCTGTTAGCACGTCATGCTATACTTTCATATTACTATGAAATTGAAAGTAACGTTAGGCTGTTAGGGAAGACGTAAGCGACTATAACTGAAAACAAACCTAACTAATGAGCCCGTGTAGCTCTTCTAGAAAAACAAATGGTATGTATAGATAAACAAGATAATCCATTTGTGCTATAACATTATTTCAAGAACGTTTAAATAAGTAGAATTAATTCATATGAAAGTAAGTAAGTAGGTAGCATTAGCTTGCTATTTATATCTTTGGTAAACACATGATGAATCTCTGCAATTCAGTTAACTGAAATGTAACTGATCGGTAACTGAAAGATTTAGTTGACTGAATGGCAGAGGTTCATCCTGTGAAACACTTTGAGTGAAAATTAGACTTCGAACATTGGGAAGACTTAGACTTATACTCAACAATGTTAAGCGTTTAATCGAGGAGATTCAAATCACATGATATACAACAAAAACACAGACACGTGGATATTGTTTACAATGTGTTTTTGGAACACTTGGAAACGAGAAAACGGGGTCGATGTTTTGCGTTTGGCTTTAATACAGCCATCAGCGGTCCACGCGTTTTCAATGGTTTTCTCCTTAGCCAGCCTTCGCACGGCAGCAAATAGCTTGGATCTGTGTCTAGTAAGGGCCTCATTGAAGTAAATTCTGCTGTTATTTGATGGGTTGCGATTGTAGCTTTTGAGATTTCGTTTTTTGATGAACATTAGGTGTCTATCACGATAGCTTTGATATCCCGATAGTTTTTCCCCAACTGTGGCCCAACACGGTGTGACCTCTTAATACTGGACATGCTTTACTGAACTTGTGCATCTTTAAGAATAATGCCGTACTGCTTTGTCAGCGTTTTCGCCTTTGTGTTCCTTTATTTCTGTAATTTTTTAGACAATTTCTCCTTAAAAATTGTTCCATATCATCTAGTCTATTTTTAAGATCTTGGATTTAGTTATCCATTTGGGTTAGTTTTGATTGGAACATTCAGTTAAGCATGCTTTGATTGATTTATTATCAAATATAATATCCACCGCTTTCTTCACTTGTTCCATGTTCCCCGATCTTTCAATGGTATTTAATATAGAGCTCAAATTGGTAAGCGATAACTCACTTTCATTGGAACTAGAGTCGGGGCAATGGCGTTTTGCACCATTACTATCAGTGACAAATTTTATCTTTCCTTTCCCCCATCAATTGTTTCTATCGTGTTTCTGTGGCTATTGTTGTTGTGGTCGTCTTTTCCCATTTCAATAAAATGTAAAGAGTTTCAAGGACAGGTATACTATGATATATAATGATACGGTAGAGTTACAACGCAATGGCTGTGAACACTTATCACTGGTAGCATAATGGGGTAGGAGAGCGTCGTACGTTTTTAGCTCACCTGAGCTGAAAGCTCAAGTGAGCTATTCTGATCACATTTTGTCCGTCGTCCGTCTGTCCGTCCGTCCGTCTGTAAACTTTTCACATTTTGAACTTCTTCTCTAAAACCACTTAACCAAATTCAACCAAATTTGGCTCAAAGCATTCTTATGGAAAGATGAATATAAATTGCAGAAATGAAAGAAATATTTTCATTGATAGCGGAGAAAACCTCAAAACTGTAAAGAAAAAAAGGGGCGGGGGTGCATTTTGAAAACTCTTCTTCTCAAGTATTCAACGTAATTTAGCATGAATGATCCTTATGGGAAGGAAAATATAAATTGCAAAAATTATCGGCGAATTCTGTTTCAAATCTGAGTTATTACGAAAATAATAAGAAAGAAAAGATGTGTTTCAAGCAATTTATAGCATCCATGAGTCTTGGTAAAATGGGTAGGCATGACCGGGCCAGGGCAAAACAAAAGATTGACAGTTATTAATCTGCCAATCTCATTAAAATTTCAAGATATTTACTTACCAGTATATTTGTAATCGCTGTAAATATTGCTGCAAAATAATGCGTAATTGGAATTGACGATTGCCGATCTGCACCGGCTTTTATTTTGCCCCGGCCCGGGTTTGCTTACCCATTTTACCAAGACTCGTATTCCATAATTCTAAAACGAGGTTCTTTGTTTAAAGCAGCCATGACACTATATGATAAACGGGTCGATCTGACAATGATGAATTTGTTTGTTGTGCAACAGTTCGTGTACGAAGGGAATCTTTGAAACATGCAAAATACATTGGTGTCGATTTTGTTAAGTAAATTGAGGCTAAATATTTCATTTATGCGTTGACGGTTTTCACATATGACGGTGGTGTTAGCTTGTTGTGATTTACGTTTCGTTTTCATTTATGCTTTGCATTAACCTGGGAACTGTCGCTTGTATTTCCTGATTTTTACGTATCAAATCAAACAGACTTCGGTAAATCAAACAGTTTACTGTTTACCTGCGCAAATTAAGCAACATCTGATGTATTAAGAAAGAACTAAAATGCAATTCATACAGGCTATCGGTAATTCGGTATCATCTTTTGCGTAATGGTAGACTAATGCAATATGTTTTGTTGAAATGCTCGGCATTTTCTCGAGTTTATTCAGTTTAAAAAAAATTTAATATCGCTGACGGAAATATGTAGGTATATACATGTATATGATTTATTTTGAAAAATAAATTGTGTTCTTTATTTGTTAAAGTGCATATTTCTTGTGTTTAATTGTTTACAATTTCTATTTACTTACCATATTTGAGTGTTAAGCTTCGAATTATAAGCAAGATACAGATATTTGCTCACAATTCTATGTTTGTACACAGATCTGAGGCCATTCATTTTTTTTCCATTTTAAATGCCGAATAGGAAATACTAAGTTAAAAATCTTAAGCTGAATGAAATGAACTCATGTGAACAAAATATGACTCAAATCTAGCAAAATTTGAAGCTCATCTTGCTTATAATTCTACGATTGACGCTGAAATTTTGGTTGATCATTAGAAATTCTATATGAATTAGAGTATGTTAAATACTTGTACCCAAAAAAATTGAAGAATGATATGCTGTATATAACTACTCTCTGGGGCCCCCTCTTTATACAATGAATAATGTGAAATGTGAGTAAATAAAGACGACATCGTTAAAACAGTTTCCATAGTTTTGACACATTTCTGTTGCGGGAATAAAAGAATTATCGCTTTTCCTAAGAAAATATTACAGCGGAAAGTTATCCTGGTTTGTAGCCATTTGTTATTTTTGAATAAAAATGAAAATAATGGGTGGACCATAGTAAATTAGAATGATGTGCCTGTCAATACGGTAACATTGATCTTTATAGCTCTTTAACATATCACCTGACAACATTTTTCATTCCAGTGTATTCATCAATCAAGTGTGAGTAAAGTTTTAAAATAGTCACGAGTTTACGCGAGGCAAACAACAGTCATTTAATTATAATGGAGAAGACAAATTAAATTGTTGAATCTTTTTAATTTGAGAAATTGAGCGCATTGAGGTGCAATTTTCTTCTTCACATATATACATGTAATAGGATATTTTTGATAAAATACAATAACTATTATATTTAAAAAAAAAATACAATAACTAGTAAGTAGTTGAGGAAGAAAATGTACCTATATGCTTTCAAATATTTTGATCGCTTTATTAAGTGGGGGAGGGGGGCAGAACGAAAATACAGGGAATTAAAAGTTATATAACAGTGTACCCCTACCAAATATTTAGTTCTATATCTTGCGTAGGATTTTCTTATTCTGTGTAAAAACAGTATTTCATGAAGGTGCAATGTCAAAGATTACGTGTATGCAAAAATAAGCGTAAAATTCGAATACTTTACAATATTTATTTTTTTTTTTTTGGTTATTTTTTAGCTCACCTGAGCTGAAAGCTCAAGTGAGCTTTTCTGATCACATTTTGTCTGTCGTCCGTCCGTAAACTTTTCACATTTACAACATCTTCTCAAGAACTACTGGCCAATTTCAACCAAACTTGGCACAAATCATTCTTAGGCAAAGGGGGTTCAAAGTAGGGAAAATTAAGGGCACACTCTATTTCAAGGAGAGATAATTGGAAATTAATGAAAAATTTTAAGAAATTTCAAAAATATTCTTCTCAAGTGCCATTAAGCCAGAAAAGCTGAAACTTGTGTGATAGCATCCTCAGGTTGTGTAGATTCAAAGTTGTGAAGTCATGACTTCCAGGGGTAGGGTGGGGCCAAAATGGGGTCGAAGTTTAACATAGGAATATATAGAGTAAATCTTAAAAAATCTTCTTCTCAGAAACTAATCAGCCAGGCAAGCTGAAACTTGTGTGGAAATATCCTCAGGTAATGTAGATTCAAAGTTGTGAAAGTCATTACCCCCGGGGGTAGGATTGGGCCACAATGGGGTCGAAGTTTAACATAGGAATATATAGAGTAAATCTTAAAAAATCTTCTTCTCAGAAACTAATCAGCCAGGCAAGCTGAAACTTGTGTGGAAATATCCTCAGGTAATGTAGATTCAAAGTTGTGAAAGTCATTACCCCCGGGGGTAGGATTGGGCCACAATGGGGGGGGGGGGGGGGTCAAAGTTTAACAAAGGAATATATAGAGTAAATATGTAAAAATCTTCTTCTCAGAAACTAATCAGCCCGATGATTCTTTATAATTGTTAAGATTTTGGCCCCAGGACAATTCTTCGGCCTCACAAGAAGGTTCAGAGTTTGATGTAGTTTATATCCCATATATAAACAATTGTTAAGGATCTTTTTGAGAACTGCAATACTCAACATGTGATATGACTATAAAATCATCCTGTTAGAAAAGAGACTAATGATTATAAACATAAGAATATTCAGGGGGGAAAATGGATTTTATTTATACAGGATCTACATGTATTTTTGTACATTTTCCAGATAGTTTGTATTATGACTCCATTAAGCTGATTTTATCATACCTATTGTTCCTCAGGTGAGCGATGTGGCCCATGGGCCTCTTGTTTAACAATATCATCATTGTATTTCAAAATCATTACAGCGTAGTCCATGTTTTTCACATATAACTTTCATAAATCCAAGAGAATTTTGAAAAATAGCACAAGAGCCCTAGAAAGTGTCTACATGCCACCACCTTGACCTTCACAGCATGTCTATTGTCTCTTACAATATTTTTGGACGTATATGAGTTAGAAACGAAAGACTTTTTGTATATGTAATCTAGCAAACATAAAATTAAATCCAGGCGTTGATCAAACGCAATTTTTTGTCTTCAAATGGGTGTTTGCGCTAACATATATTTGATTTAATGTATAAACACGCGCTTGCGTTTGCACTAAATTAGGCATGCGCCAAATTTTCTCCTTGTACATGTTGTTCTTTCCGTCTTTGCGCTTAACTTTTTTCACTACAAGCCCAAAGGGCAAGTGAGGTTACAAAGCCTGGTAGCCCAAACCAAATTTTATTAGCCCAAATCAAGAACAATAAAAACAACTCGACAAAAATGACTTTTTATTGAGTAATGCATTGAAAGTTAGCACTGCACTACAAGAGCTCAAGCTCTCGTTCAACTTCTAGCACTGTCGTTTCATTATCAGATTCTTCAGAATCCTCAAAGTCATACTCCTCTTCCAGTTCTTCATCATCACTTTCATCCTATAAATATAAAAAACAAAGGTTTCTGAAGTGTAAGTAAATCTCTAAACAATATGTAAAACATAATAAAGGTAAAATATGAATACCTCCTCTCCTGGAACAAATGATGGGATGACTAATCCAACATCACCATGATCATCATCAGGAATCAGACCATGCTGTTCAGAAAAAGCAGCTGCCTCCTCAATGTGAACTTCATCACTATGCTCAACCAGAACCTCATCAACATGAACCTCATTAGGAACCACATCTGCCACAACCTTAAAATCCAAAGGGTCATGACCCCCGGGGGTAGGATTGGGCCACGATGGGGGGGGGGGGGGGGTCAAAGTTTAACAAAGGAATATATAGAGTAAATATGTAAAAATCTTCTTCTCAGAAACTAATCAGCCCGATGATTCTTTATAATTGTTAAGATTTTGGCCCCAGGACAATTCTTCGGCCTCACAAGAAGGTTCAGAGTTTGATGTAGTTTATATCCCATATATAAACAATTGTTAAGGATCTTTTTGAGAACTGCAATACTCAACATGTGATATGACTATAAAATCATCCTGTTAGAAAAGAGACTAATGATTATAAACATAAGAATATTCAGGGGGGAAAATGGATTTTATTTATACAGGATCTACATGTATTTTTGTACATTTTCCAGATAGTTTGTATTATGTTGTTGTTCTTTCAGTCTTTGCGCTTAACTTTTTTCACTACAAGCCCAAAGGGCAAGTGAGGTTACAAAGCCTGGTAGCCCAAACCAAATTTTATTAGCCCAAATCAAGAACAATAAAAACAACTCGACAAAAATGACTTTTTATTGAGTAATGCATTGAAAGTAAGCACTGCACTACAAGATCTCAAGCTCTCGTTCAACTTCTAGCTCTGTCGTTTCATTATCAGATTCTTCAGAACCCTCAAAGTCATACTCCTCTTCCAGTTCTTCATCATCATTTTCATCCTATAAATATAAAAACAAAGGTTTCTGAAGTGTAAGTAAATCTCTTAACAATATGTAAAACATAATAAAGGTAAAATTGAAAGTTAGCACTGCACTACAAGAGCTCAAGCTCTCGTTCAACTTCTAGCTCTGTCGTTTCATTATCAGATTCTTCAGAATCCTCAAAGTCATACTCCTCTTCCAGTTCTTCATCATCACTTTCATCCTATAAATATAAAAACAAAGGTTTCTGAAGTGTAAGTAAATCTCTAAACAATATGTAAAACATAATAAAGGTAAAATATGAATACCTCCTCTCCTGGATTAAATGATGGGATGACTAATCCAACATCACCATGATCATCATCAGGAATCAGACCATGCTGTTCAGAAAAAGCAGCTGCCTCCTCAATGTGAACTTCATCACTATGATCAACCAGAACCTCATCAACATGAACCTCATTAGGAACCACATCTGCCACAACCTTAAAAGCCAAAGGGTCAATTCATTGTTCAACATGCTCAACAAATCTCCAAATAAAAAAAAATCTGTACAAAGTTGAATAAGATTTCTGATTTTATAAATCTTAAATTAGCTTACTGATTGCAAAATATGCCTTCGATTTCTCTGTTCAGCAGGATTCTTAATCTTGGGCACAATTCTTCTTTTTCTTCCAGAAGGAGTTTTCTAATATATATAGGAGAATATTCAATGCCTTTTGTCAGATCATAAATATTTTCATACACTTTAGTAATTTTAGCAATTTTCAACATTTGGAGACTGAATTTGGACAGTAAGCAGGTCGTTCAAAGTGGAATTCTTCATTCTCCCTCTTTGTTTTCCTTTAGTCAACTTCATAGCTGAAAATGTGGTTTCATTCTTCACTGATGTTGGTGGGAGTGTCCTTATCATGTCAATCAGAAGGAAGACATTCTCTTATCCATCTCCTGACAGCTTCTGTTGAATAGATTTCCACGTCTGTGTTTCCAGGGCATCACCAAATCTGCCAGAGCACAGCAGTTTTATTTATTCAAATGACAAACATTTTCAATTACCTAACTTTGGTAAAATTAAGACTTAACTTACCTTTCAGAAATAAGCACTTACAACAACTCCCATTCGTTAAGTATATCCCCAGATTCAACTGACAGGAAGTGTTTGAAATATGTAGCTAACAATTCCATCTCTTTGACACCAAACTCTGAAAAACAGTGTTACTTAATTGTCCGCACAAAAAATATCTCTTCAAACATGCTTAACTCCAAAGTAATAAAATAATTCATTTTAAAATACAAATACAAATCTGAAACTAATTTAAATCTAAAATGAATCTGGAACTAAGACAAATTTTAGAACTCAAGAAAAGAATGGGATTCATGCAGGCAACTTCAATAAACTAAAACAAGAGTAACCAACAATAGTAATTAAATAATAACCAGCTATACTATTCTCTCCTTTATTGGGCCAATTATTGAATGTAGCCAGAGCAGTTGCTTGCACAACAGGACTCTGAGGAAACCGAGAATTGAGGGCAGATATGACATTATCTAAACGTTTTTGGGGTCTTGGATTGGGCTTTTGCCCAAGGAAATTTAATTTTCTTTCTTGATAAGTGCCAAGTGTGACAATGTCTTTCACTGATTGCACATCCCTGCAGTAAAATATTTTGGAAGGTTTTTTTTCATTTAAAACAATTTTTGTCAATCATGACATAGCTAATAAATAAAATACCTTGTAGCCATATTAGTTAGTAATGTTTTTGTGGCTGCAACTCTTGTAAAGGCATCTGCTATGGAAATTTCAGAATTCAGCAATGTAAGTATAATGAGATTGTGTCAGCATATCCGACAAAAGGATGCATCTTAAGAAGATTCTTAGAGTAAGAGTAAGTAAGTAAGATTGATCATTTTTTGAAATGTTTGTAGTTGATACCTTTTACAAAGACATTTATTGCTCTCTGTGAGTGGGGTAGCCATCTGGTTCCACCGACTCGTGGTGGTAGAATAATAGTCTGTTGAAGAGACTGAAAGCTAATCTTTAAAGCTTTCTTCTGTGTCGGACTTCTTCTGTATAGGTAATACAGTCAAATCAGTAATGTCATGGTCTTCTCATACAACTTAGGGCTAGAAGCTTTGATGGCATCTTTGAAGGCTAACTCGAAACGATGCGCTAGACAATGTGTTGCCACCATGTATGGCCTAGTTTCCTTTAAACGTGCAGCAAGTCCCGATTTACAACCTACGTTTTAATAAAAAAAAGTTGTAATTTAATCTTTACCAATCATATGATTTTTCCATCAAATCAATCATGAAATAACTATTTATTTCATTAAATATTTTCCGTGCATGTTTGAAGCACCATCGGAACAAAATCCAATCAGCTTTTCCTGAAATACCTGAGAAAGGTCGAAGTTCTCAAACATTTCCCCTATATGAGAATGAATGTCTTTGGCTGATGTTGAACTAGGACTACCAATACACAAGAAAAACTCTTCTACCTTCCTATTGTTGCAAATCCGGACATATATATTCTCCAACTCTTCACCAGTAAAATCAGTGGCATCATCACATGTCAGACTAAAAAAATTGGCCTTCGGAAGCTTCTCACAAACTTGTGTTCGAGTCACTGATGCAATACTGTGAACAATCATTAAAGCTGATTTGTCATTAAGATAGCTACTGCCTACATCTAGTCCTTTCACTTTATCTAGCATATACAAAAATGTGTAGTCCCTAAAACTTCTGTGTTGTTTTGCAATTGCATGAGCATTCCTAAATTTAATCACTAAACTTTCATAATCGGCTTTATGTAACTGTTTTAAACACTTAGCTGCTTCGCTCAAAGGTGTACTATGTGTGTCTGCTGTTGCTTTAGGTTTATACTTAGGTGTGAAATGTTTGTGCCACTTGCTATTTTCATGTTCTCTAACTGAGTCTATTCTGAAGTGATCAGTTCTGGTGACAAACTTGCTGTTTGCCACATGTTCATTCTTGCACCAGCTGGAGTACATCAATCCATCTACGAAGTCTAGCCATGGCCGATCTTCTTGCAAACCTCTCTGAAATTTCCTTTGACGCTTTTCTTCATACCTCTTCTTCGCCACTCTTTTCTTCTTCAGTAAGAGCAGTCCGTTGATGGATTTTTTACCCGGGATAGCACCTTCCTTATATTTTAAAAATGGTATCATAATTTCAATTACCGCCGGAAACAACGTACTAGCCCATCGGGCATGCACGAAAATAATATTTGATAGCCCGATCCCGATTTTACTAGCCTCGGTCATCGGGCTACCGCTTAATTTCGAAGACTGTTCTTTGATCTTTGGAATCATGCATGATAAACAAGTTAATTCTAGTCGATAACACAAAAGAATTAAATCATTCATGATCTTTCTGTTCATTTTAATTGTTGTAATATTTCAAGTAGACGCCTACATAAAATAACAAAAAGGGGTTTAAAAGATAGAGAGAAAAAAGTAATCATAACCTCCCAGCATATTAAAAGAAGGACTGCCATATAGTATAATGCTCATTCAAGTACCTTAAATGTTTATTAAATGACAATAATAGTTTGTTTTTTACTCCAAAGATGAATTGTACTCGGCCCAGGAGAACTATTGTAGAAATATTAATGTTGATGATCGTCCATGGTGCTAAACGACCGATCCAAACTATCGCTTGGACTACTGTAATGTGTCAAGTTCTGGTAAAATAATGTTGTTGGTATATTATTTTGAATTAAAATCAATGTTAAAGCGCATAAACACATAGATTAAGTACATAATTTCTGGTATCAGTATTTTGTTTTAAACACAATATTTTAGTAGAAGAAAAATTACCTAAGCAAAAATTTGAAAAAAAGATTGGTAAACTAATTCCATGCTCATTAAATCCATCACCAAACCATTATAATCAGCTCGATATTTTAACATTCAACTATATGTTCAGATTCATTTGGAATCTCTTGAAATCAATTTTAGCCTATAACGATCAAAGTTATATTTAGAGAAAACTATCGCATGCAAAACACTCAATATGTTTCTCATACATTAACACGTTCCAAGTTCACATTTAGAAACTAGAAATTTCAAATAAAAATAAACATATCAAAGAACAAAATACCAAAAAAAAAACCTGCCAAAAAAAAATAAAAAATAAAAATGGAATAGTTTAACTATGAATAAATCGTTAACCAAGAATGTGATTTCTGTTTAACAACTATTGTGTGTTGATCGATATTTTTTTTTCAAATTTGTAGAATCAACACCTTGTTATTCAAACCAATGTTTAAATTGTGGAACCTGCAAGAACGTTGCTGGAATATCATTCACTTGTACCTGTTCATCGGTGTTTACGGGTGACAGGTGTGAAAAGGAAGGTATATGTTTATGTACACTGTACACATGACCAATCGATTTGGCCACACATATTATATTGGTCTATGTTATTGAAGACCTGCCAAATTATAAAACAAACACACCTGTTTTTACCCATTTTAGATACTGTGGTTTCATCAATATTCGTTGAATACCAATTTTCGTGGATTTTGTTGTAAAGTTGATCTACGAAATTTAATGTCCATTGAGGTGCAATTTCTATGAACATTTTGTATTGATAGGGTCATTGGCCAAAACTTACGTATCCTTGAAACTGTTCACTATATCCACGAAAATTGATACCCTTGAATATTAATGAAACCAAAGTATCTATTTTTATACAGTGAACTGTAAGAGGTCCACAGTGGGCTTAGAGTACTCTGCGACTACTTCTATTACACTCAGCAACCGAACTTGTCAGCGCTGGAAAGATTCCAGTCCCCACAACCACATCTACATAACAGTGATAGCTGACCAGGAAAACTACTGTCGAAACCCGGATCGGGAACCGAACGGACCGTGGTGTTACAACTTACACCACATATCCGGCAAAGAGATGAGAGTACTGTGATATTCCTAAGTGTGGTATGATAGAAAGATACCAACCAAAGCTTTTTTTAAAATACAAATTAACTTGTGGTCTCGGTTTTATTATTCAGAGGGGAAAAATTGTATAATTCCCGATAAATAACAGTTCACATATTCGTTTGAAGGTGTCATATTACTCATTAATAGGACTATCTGAACCACTTTCTATAAATCAGTACTACCTAAGATGGCTAACATTGCCTCGATATCGTTAATTTACAACATATTTGATAATAAATCTACGATTGAAGTATGGTATGGCCAATTTAAATATAGTGAATGACCTGTAAATGGACCCGTCAGGGAGTCTCATGCTTGAATTTTGAGCTTCATTTTTTAATTAAAACCCCCATCCCAGGATTCTTTATCCCCTCTTAAATTTTTTGATGTTTTCCAACGGCAATAACGCTTTACCCGAGTAAATTAATTCATGTTTACTATACATGTATTTCGAACCCCCCCCCCCCCTCCCCTTAAATGTTTTTAATGAACTCTGGACCTATTGGTAAGTTCACATTTTAAAAAAAAGGTAATTGTAGATATAACAGAGCTTCTAGTTGATCTTTTTTTTACTGTGAACGCGTAGAAGAATATTATTACTTATTAGGTTAGTTACTGACTCACTACGGAAATATATTGGGTTGATCGATCTCATAGATGGCGAGGCGAAGCCGAGCCGTCTATGAGATTGATCAACCCAATATATTTCCGTAGTGAGTCAGTAACTAACCTAATAAGTGTGTTGTTTTCCCGAGGACTATTAAGCGACATATTTATTCACAAATAGCGATGATCAAGGCACAGCCATGTACAAGATGCCTAACATCTCGTCCAATTTAACTCACTTAAACTCTTCAAAATTTTCAATCTCACCTTTCAAATACTCTTTAAAAATCTTTGCTTCACCCATGTTTACCTACAATGTTTTGTTGCTATTCAATTTTAAATGTTTTCTCCCTTTTCTCTGCAGAGATTTGAGCAAATTTCGACGCTGCCATTTTGTTCTGCTCCAGACAAAACAATGTCACGTCAATATTCTAAGGGCAACTACTGTAATTTTAAAGAATTTCAAAGGGCAACTACTCCAAATACTTGAAGAACTTACGGCATGTGGTTTATGTATTAAATACTATGAAATGTCGAAATGAGTAAGCAAAGCGTCGGCCAATGACGGCCATATTGCCTAATATTATTTCTCACTGAACAAATATAGAGATATATGAGGCAATCACGTGCTATATTTAAACCAATGAAAATGTGACATTTCAGTCCAAGGGAAAACAAATAAGGTTTATACTTTTTTCACATCATTGCTCATTCGCTGTTTATCTATGACGTCCCTTAAATGACGTAATTCCCGCAAAGGACTATGTGCGGTTTTATGCATTTTTTGCCCCCAAAATCAAAGTTTTAAAAAGAGCTTTAAAAATAAGGTGAAAGATAGTTAAAATCATATTGGAAATAAAGGTGTAAAAGGTTATCACCACAGTGACGTCATAATGTAGAAATAACGTCATGAAGATTGCATTATTTTGATAAATTGTTGTTTTGTAGCAAAATATGGGTGTTTTCCGATGGTTTTTCGACTGGGAAACATCGAGCGCAGGCTTGCTCAAGTACCATTTTTTAGTATAATGTGTATAACTATCTGAAGAAAAATATATGTTAAAATCGCACTTGAGCAGACCTGCGCTCTATACTTCCGAATGCAAAATATAGAGCAAAAATTAGATTATTTTCGTTTGTTTGCAAATTTGCGGGAATTAGGTCATTTAGATGACGTCATAGATAAACAGCGAACAAGCAATGATGACTAAAATTAAGATTAAAGTTATAGGCATTCTCTATACAATGATTTGTGAAGATTTGATTTTTATACGATACTATTTAAAAATTGGTTGAAATCGGGGGCAGATATTTGACCATACCGCACATAGTCCTTTGTTGATATTTTTCAAAAATTTTGTTTGTAGGATATAATGTCATCATGAACTTGTACACGCCACTCTGATTATCTCCCCTTGAAACAGAGCGTGGCCCTTCATTTTAACAAACTTGAATCCCCTTTACCCAATGATGATTTGTGTCAATTTTAGTTGAAATTCGTTTAGTGGTTCCCGATAAGAATTCGAAAATGTAAATAGTTTACAGACATACGGTCAGACGGACGCCGGACAAAAAGTGATCAGAAAAGCTCACTTGAGCTTTCAGCTCAGGTAAGCTAAAATCTAATCTACAAAGGGATTAAGAAAAGCAGGGTCGGTGAGAGTCGGCTAGAAGTTTCATTCATGTGATCTTCGACTTTTGTGTCCGTTGATTGCATGCTTGCATAAATACATGTACTAATATTTTGCGATAGTATATCGTATTAAATATTTATTGTTGTTTAACCTAAGAAAACCCTTGAACCATTACAGAATATTCAGGAAAGACAAAACACAAAATGGCTATGTTTTTTTAAATAAATACTTCGCATAAAGGTACCGGTAAAATATATTGTTGTTCGTGGAGAAAGCGTGATAATAAATCTTTACGCTTTTTTAAAATCCCACTTTAAGAACCTTTAAACCCTATATTAATAGCATATATATATAATAAAGCGATACACGCTGTAATTTGCGTCAGTTTCTGAAGTGGATGATAAACAATTGTTTGAGTTTCTAACAGAATCCTTACATGTGTTTTATGTTATACTTGGCAATACTGAGCTCACAAACCGAGCACCACCCTAACAGGTTTCTATATAAATGTATGTCGTTTTTGGAAATCATGTCTGCCAACAATTGTTGTATTATATAAGCATTTTTTTAATACCTTTTCTCGTAATAACGAGATCTTTTCTCGTAATAACGAGATAATTAACTCGTCATAACGGGGTCTTGTCTCCTTATTACGAGATCTTTTCTCTAAATAACGAGATAATTAATTCGTAATTACGAGATTAAAAACAATTCTATGTGGCCCTATTCGTCTTTCGTAGGATTATGTTCTAACTGTTGTGAAATTTACACTGCAGTAATTTATACACAATGAGTTTACTTTTTTTTTATAATACAATCTGATATTTTGATATATACATATACTTTTAAACAAGTACAATGATTGTTTATTGAAGAAGAAAACAACACAAAAAACAACAACCAAAAACTAGATGCGAGTGCGGGAAATAACACTTTACACATTATTATGATATAATGCTCAATGTGTTGAACCATATTTTGGTTATTTTGTATATAAACATTGTCGATTTTTTCTTTTTCTTTAAAATTAAAAAAAAAACAACTTTATTGTTGGATATTTAGAGGATCAGGCAGGGATGAAAATTCTAAACTGAGATGAATTAATATATACATGTACGTGGCCTTAATCCTGTTTGTTGCAGCTGACTGAAAAAAGCAACCTTTTTTATTGTATTTTTTTCAAACCAGTAAATGGCTATTTAGTCTCTCTCTCTCTCTCTCTCTCTCTCTCTCTCTCTCTCTCTCTCTCTCTCTCTCTCTCTCTCTCTAAATTTGGTTCTTTAGTTCTTTTTTCAATATAATTTCAATTACTGTTCCAAATGAAAATTACAGATGAAAGACTTTTGAAAAACAATCTGGAGTGGAAGGGGCATTCCCATTTAACTTCCTCCCCATTTTATGCATACAGCATATATCAATATAGACGTAGAAAACAATAATCTGTTCGTTAATATTTAATGTTTACAAATTAATGTCTGAAGTTCACAACCTTCTGGAAAGGTTTTATTATTGATACTAAAATCGCATTTATTGTTTAATTTTATTTATAAACATTTTATTATATTAATCGATTGATTAAGTCTGATTCAAGGTATCTGCCCGCGATATAAGGTGAACTCGTCCTACACTTTTCGTTATTTAGTCAATCCGCGTTCATGGTTACTCAGTCTGGAAAGTTCCATTCCATTTTCACATCAGAGGTCGTGCTTCGCTAGCGAATGAGTATCAAAACTGAAATCGCCCATTATAGAAAGGAATTGACTCATTTTATTTATTCAACATTCGTCAAATCCTAACCTCTAGGTAGTCTCTAAATAGGTTCACAGTAAAAAATTATTCATTCTTTCCGTAATTATTAAATATCATTTCATTGCAAGTATATATTTTGATCGAGACTATCCATTACTTGGATCCACCAAAGCGTGTCCACCACCTTACTCTCATTTTTGCTATTTCGGGCTTATTTAGTGAAAATGAAAGTAGGTTTTTGATTAATTTCACAACGATAACTCAGTAGTTAAAATTTAATTATACCTTACGGACAATATCTAACATGTATGAGAATGCCAAAGGTGTAGGCAGGTACTTTGGTGCAGGCATTTTGTAGTTTATTCGCACAATGCCTTAATTTATAATTATAGATAAGGCATTATTTACGAATGCCGTTGTCATACTCTAACAATATTGAATAACCATTATTATAAACACGTCAGCTTTCCAACAAAAAAGAAACTCATTGTTAACACCCAAAATAAGGATTGTACTCATTGCATAAAATTATAAAACTTGCTCAATGTATAATATATACACCGATGATTAACGTAGGTGTTTGCATTTTATTTAGTAAAGTAGTACTATGATTTGGAACGAACACTCAAACACCCCGAACATGCGTGCATACATACGAATGATACATTGCGGTGACATAGTACATAAAAGATAATGTATCATAAACTGCTAAATTACGTGTAAGCATTAGGTAATTAAGGAAGTACTGAGTAATTCTGGGATTAAACTCGACTGTACATTTTTTATATTTCAATTGTGGTCAAAGTTTTAACATTTTTTTTTCATTTAGACGAACGTAACAGGTAATGGATCAATCATTTCTTTAATAATAATGGAAAATGTGTAAATTGAAGAGCATTTGGTCGCAAAGAACTGAAACTCAAAATGACAGGGTTATTTGAATCAGAAAGAGGTGTAGATACAATTCGGGTTCACAGATTGGCGGTGTTATTTATGCATATAATGAAACTTAATACATAGTTAAAGCGTTTGTGATATAACTGTGAAACCTCTCAGATACTTTGTTTTTAAATTCCAAACGTTCATAATTCGTAGAAATTCAAACATAGGTAAGTAAATCAAAGTTTCCTTTTCATCATAAACGATTTAAAAAAAAAAACACCACAAGTCCTTGTTTGTCATAGGAGTAAAGGTGATTATAGATATGATTCATATTTGTAGGAAATTTAAAGCAAAATGTGTATGTATGGGTAACGAAGTAATGCCCCTACATAGTAAGAAGATATTTTTATACACTGAAATAAAGTAAGAGACCGGTTCAAGTTCTTGTTATCTTTTGCATTTGCCATATCTTAAGATGAAAGGAGGGCGTTCATTCGCATTGGGGTTCCACAGGTTATCGGCATATCCTGTTCATGAAATAAAACTCCTTTTAAATCTGAGTAAAGTGAATGGGTGGCGTAGGCAAAATAACCGAAACTGTTCTAGTTTCAGAAAGAAAAAATGTGAGATTATATTCGATCAGGATTGGCTACGGCACTAATCAACCTTTATTTCTTTTCTAACATTATATTTATCAAAAGAATAATGAAAATAAAAAATGAACAAAACCGCGTTAATATTTAAATTTTTATATTATTATGGCTTACGGCCATCTAGTTGCCGGATAATCTTTACGGCAAAGAGTTCAGTTATCTGAACATGCGCGACAAAAAATAGTTCTATTCGAATGTTGCAAAGTTCATAATAAATATCTTTAAGCAAGATTATATTTTCCATGTTATTATCACTTATGTTGTTGTAACCAATATTGACTTTATTTAAATAAACTCGAATTCTAACGCGAATGCAGTGTTTTTCCTTAGGCCGTTCACAGGGGCTCGTCACGAAGTTTTTTCAACCTTTTATATATACCACCTCTATACTATAAAATACACAAGGGAGGAATCAAAACTCGAAAAAATCGCTACCTCCCGATTTCGGTCGCCTCGTATTAATTCTTCTCGGACGTTAAACCCTGCACTCTAGGTATCATTAGATCGGGAAAGGACCATAGTTTTTAGGAATACCTGCAAATTTTAAACATCGGCAACAATTTTAGAAGTTTTCACGCATTTTCTTCCAGTTTACTCTCCGGTGACACTTTCTTCGATCAGATGTTGCGCACCAAATTTATTCATGCGCTCTCATTGGTTAATTTTGTTGATCAAGATAAATCGTACGTTGACTCATATTTTAGAGGGATATTCAAATGATGAGTGAAGAAGTTCTTTTTACGTGGTGAGTATATGTATTAATTTTCATATTTATGTAGAAATATATTAACCATACCTCGGACATTCGGTAGGACGTGACTTTGTATTTCTTGCATCAAAGCAAGTTTGTATATCATTTGAAAATCCCTCTAAAATACAAGTCCTCGTACGAGTTATCTTGAGCAACATTGAATTGACCAATGAGAGCGCGACATCTGATCGAAGAAAGTGTCACCGGAGAGTAAACTGGAAGAAAATGCGTGAAAACTTCTAAAATTGTTGCCGATGTTTAAAATTTGCAGGTATTCCTAAAAACTATGGTCCTTTCCCGATCTAATGATACCTAGAGTGCAGGGTTTAACGTCCGAGAAGAATTAATACGAGGCGACCGAAATTGGGAGGTAGCGATTTTTTCGAGTTTTGATTCCTCCCTTGTGTATTTTATAGTATAGAGGTGGTATATATAAAAGGTTGAAAAAACTTCGTGACGAGCCCCTGTGGATCCTAACAGTGATAAGTAAATGTTAAGTTGTCGTTATTTCGTTCCATCTTCATAAAAACGTTTGCACCCGCAGAGAGCGTCGCTAACTTCGATCGACATCGATCTCAGCAAGGGGGAAAGTGTTTAACGGTTAAAGGACTGAACTTATGATTGAGATATATTGAAACTGGGATTATAAATCGGTAATAAATGTATAAATAGAGGGGCAATTACTACTTGTTTTAATATAATGTGCCTTCTTCGACTACTCCGCCTTTATCGAAAGTTGGGGATTTTCCAAGATCTAAAAATAGCACAATGTTCCCCTAGATGGAGTTACCTTGGTAGTGCTTTGACTAAACTGTTTATTTGTTGTAAAAATATTGGAAACCATCTTCGCTAGCCAAGGGTTTTCGGTCCACTTTGATCCCCATATGGGGAGCAAAGTGGACCGAAAATCCTTGGCTTGCGAAGATGATTGGAAACATGAGACCAAATGTACTCAAATAAGAAAACAATATACAGTTAAGCTTGATTGCAAGTCATATACGGAAGCGATGTCACATTACTATAACATAGAGACATCGTATAGTATGCCTCTGAAAATGACTGTGTACACATGTCATGTGAAGAGAGACTAACTGCAAAGTTATAGTGCAGTAATTAATTTAAATTTGGTGTCAAAAAAGGTTGCTGTAATTGCATAGTTCTGTCTGTTTCTTGCCCCCCCCCCCCCCCAAAAAAAAAAAGAGTTTATCTCTGTACAAAGGGAAACAAATAAAACAGAAGGTGTTAGAACTGCCTTGTGAATTTATATTTCTTATAAAAGCTTGTGAAGGTCAGCCTCTTAAAAAAGTAGAAAAAAACCAGAAAAATATGAATAAATATACATTTATGAAATACAAATAAAATGGAATAATACTTGTTGGTGTAGATTTCATGAGAATTCATTAATAATAGTACATAACATGCAGTACATTTCATCATTTGGTTATATTATTTTTACGCGCAGTGATTTCGCGCAGGCTTTGGCGCTTTTGCGTCGCACCGTGCACCAACTCTCGTGCAAGTTATTAGTGCTTAGGAATACAAGGTATACTGATATTTGAGAGCATGTTCATTATTGGTTTTAAGTGCTTTTGTGTCCTATATAGTTGAATGAATTTACAGTTAATGTACTTCAGTCGTTGGATAAAAGAAAGAAACAAATTGTCTCATATTGGAGTTTGAGTCTGACATCATCATATTTATTTCATGCAGTCTATGATTTTCCTAAAAGCAATGGTGGTTTCAACCAATTGATAAAAGAGGGGTCTAGATTTCAATCCTGTCTGTTTCGGTCACTAAGGTTCGACCAATCAATAAATGGGGCATGTTGATATCCGTCCTGTTAGTTTCTATAGATCTATGAATTACATGTAGCTAGTTACTTTCTATAGAGCTATAAATAAACTAAAGTTTCCGTAAGAAATAGAAGGAATCATACTCGATCCATGTAAATATAGTCATATCAAACCCGTAAGCCATTATGGCCCTTCAGGCCTTTGATATTCCAATGCAACGATTCTAAGAGTATCTTCATTTTTGAATCATTGGTGCAAAAAAATAGTGATTCTCTACAAGAATATTTTTTTTGAAATGTCATGTATAGACGAGTATAGTACTTTTTTGACTTAGTGAATTAAATACCTTGATAATAGATTTATGATTCTCTGTACATTTCATTTTCTGTCCCCTTTTACCATTCTTGATTCAGCAAAGCCCTATTGATATATGTTTGACCTCTAAGGAATTAGTGTATCAGAATGATTTAGGACAGAAAAGATAGAATCATTAAACTATGTTTGAGTTTAATCATTTTTGTTGTAATACTGTTAAACATAATGAACAGAACAGAGGTTATATGGTTTTTTTGGCCGAGAAGGGGGGATCTGTATCAGTTTATATAACAATTACTAAAATGGTTGTAATTTATGTAGGACAAAATGAAGGCTACTCTCTCTAAACATTTTGTAAACTTTAAAAAGAATTATCAGGTCAAATAGAGCGCGCTGTTTTCTTTTCAATCACATGTTTTGTTTGTATCAGACATTTTTTTTTAATAAAACGTCATCTACCTTTCTACACCGGGTATTCTGAGAAAACTTGAACTTCAAATATTTATTGACATCAGTGAACAAATTCAAACATTATTTTTCTCTGTTAACAATATATGTACACATTTCAACACCATAATTAATGGAACTTCGATTGTTTCGCGCACGATGCAAAATACATCACGGAGAAAGATAATAAAACCTAACTGGCACTGGAACCTATCGTTAATCTAAGACGACACAGACGACATTCAATTAACGACTCGACTTCCTGATAGATGTTTATCCCTTATTATGCAGAAATTAGATGCATTTATTGCAAACTCTGTAATTCAATATTGTCTATTCGTATAACTGATTTTTTTTTCTTTTTTTTGGAAATTCGTGATGTCGTAGGATATATGCAGATTATAAAGCCGGTTACACTATGTTGTTTAGGTATTTTTTAGTAATAAACAGTATCAAAGTTATTCTGAAGGAAATCCGGCAAATGTCGAATTTTACACATTATGCTTAAAAAATGACAATAACAAACCGTCAACCATGCATGTAATTTTACGTAATTGGGTGGCAAATGGAAAATCCAGTTGCATGAGTGTGTCTGATAAGAAACGATTATATTTGTATCATGAGCTTGTATTTTGTCATTTTATTTAACTCTATTCTGATATTATTGTAGGTGGTTAAAATGTACAGTTCTATCATTATAAGAGCTATTCTCTGTAAGCATATATCCGATTTTTCTCAAATTTCACAATGAGGCATGTTATCGTATAACTATAGTAAAAACTAAAATTTGGTTGCTTTGCAACTCTGTTACCATGGATACGTATACCCATCTTTCGTAGGACAAATGGTTTCGATTTTTACTAAACAACACACAATTTCTGTTCAAAAATTTAATCTAATTAAATGGTGTGATAAATCTTTATCGAAGCCTCAAAGCACTATAGTGTATTTACTAAATTATACAATTATTTGAAAAAGGCTTAAAAGTACTTGGTAACAGGTTTGGGAAAAACCTCAAAATGAGGCATTTTTGATAGAAGCATGTGAAATCTTGCGGACAGGTTGATGCAAACCGACACCACTCCTGAATTGATTGAAAACAAAAGAAACATGATGGGGAATTTAGCTTAAATTTGTTGTTTCTATGGAAACAAACATGTATATTTCACAATTTACAAACCTTTTGAGACTCTAACTATGATTTATTTATATGTGTTAATAATTTCCTTTTAGGAATAAAATGATTGGAATTTTTAGATAAATATTAAATCAAGAGTCTTTAAATTATTTGCTACAACTAAATGAATCTAAGTAGATATCTGAACAGCCGTTACCATAGGAATCTTCAAAAGAATTTCATACAATTCTATAATCTACACCTTTAGTATCTTTGTTTTGTATTTCATTTTAACAAATGTATATAAATACCAAATGAAAAGAAAGTAATGAAAAAAAGTATATTTTGATAAACTAATGTTGTTTTTAATTGGTTACTTTAGGAATATTTTTTGAATAGGTCATAGAAACCAACATTCTACATGTACGTGTATTCCTTCTTCATTCAAACAGAAAAAACCGTGAATATTTGTTCATTGAAACAACATTTACATACTAATGAAGGTATCAAAATATATTTAAGTTTTCATCATTTTTTATAAGTAATTCATAGCAGCCTAATTATAAAGAAATCCTTGCCATATTCTTTCATAAAAGTAAACATGTTAAACCCTTTACTCAAGTCCTGATATTGCCACATACCAAGGTCATTAGTGCCGGTCTAATAAAATCATACATCTACATTTTACTTATCAAAATTTTTTGTGAAATATCTGAGTATCCAATAACACAGTAAAAATTTACTTTTATTACCAATCGGTTAGGTTGCTAAAGCATCAACTGTCTTGTATTAAAAATACAAATAAACATAGTCTCATGAAGGCAGACAATAAATTTTGTTCAAGTTGATTTAACATCTGTTATTCAATTTGCACTCTATGAATGAAGAAAATAGCACTTAGCTGAGAGTGGACAGCTTAAACATTTCAGTGATGGCGGATTTTAAAAAATGTGTGAACGGAAGCAAATGTTGTTCAGAGAATTTTGCAGTCCCAAAGTGTCTAATGGAAAACTTTTCCGACAGTTAATCGTTCCCCGGAAATACAGAACTATCGTTATGTAGATCGCACTTTGATGGGTGGTCATCTGTGATCAAAGAAAACAACCGACAGAGTAGTGTCCGAATTTTACTGGCCAGGAATTCAGTCAGACAATGGACGGTTTTGCAGATCATGTGACGTGTGTCAGCGGACTATTCCGAAAGGAAAAGTACCCGCAGTACCGTTAGGACAAATGCCGCTAATTACAGAAGCGTTTCAACGAGTAGCAGTTGATCTTATCGGCCCTCTCCAACCAGTTACCGACAAAGGAAATCGTTACATTCTGACGCTTGTCGATTGCGCAACCCGTTATCCCGAGGCTATTCCACTTCCTGGAATTGAGACAGAGCGAGTAGCGGAGGCACTGGTAGACATCTTTAGTAGATTAGGAGTTCCGTATGAGATGCTAACAGATCAAGGATCGCAATTCACATTGGATGTAATGAAAGAAGTGAGTCGTCTGTTGTCATTAAAACGGATTACTACTACTCCGTATCACCCCATGTGTAATGGACTCGTCGAGAAGTTCAATGGTACGTTGAAACAGATGTCAAGAAGATGTGTGCTGAGCGACCAAGAAACTGGGATAAGTTCATCAACCCATGACTCTTTGCATACCGTGACGTACCACAGGGGAGCCTTGGTTTTTCGCCGTTTGATCTTCTCTATGGACCTACTACGTTAAGACAACGTATCAATACGTACTTGACTTACGCACACGATTGGAAGAAACATGTGACATAGCTCGCCAAAACTTGGAGAAAGCTTCGAAACGTCAGCGCAAACAGGAAAACGCAAGGTCATCAGATGAAAGAGGGAGACACAGTACTGGTTCTTCTACCGACAAAGTCAAACAAAGTCCTCATGCAATGGAAGGGACCTTATAGTGTAATACAGAAGATAGGACAGATGGACTACAAGATCGATATGGGAGGCAAGCTGAAAACTTTCCACGCAAATCTTCTTAAGAAGTATGTTGAACAAGATACATTCAACTGTGGTGTTTTGTCAGCATGTGCAATTTCACTCAATTACTTTAGTGACCTAGATGCTGATGAACAACAGAATTCTATTCTGATGCCACCTGTTACTCAAACCGAAACAGCAAAGGACATAAAGTTTGCAGACAGACTAACACCTGATCAGTTGGAAACTGCTAAATCACACACTGTGTGATTCGTTCTCAAATGTATTTACGGATATACCTGGAATGACGAACTTAGTGGAGCATAAGATTGTTGTGACATCGTCTGAACCTGTGCGGGTGAAACCATATCCAATTCCGTTCAGTATTTTTCAATATTCCCAACAACCAATGTCATTTTGAGTTACCTTACTCATATTAGATACCTTAACTTATAAAAAAAACTTACAAACAAAGATAGATAGCGGGTTCCAGTACATGTTCTACCAAGTCTTTTTCTGTACTTTTTACTAAAATATTAACAACAGTAGAGGAGAAACTTCAACACTACAGTCGGTTCAAGCATATCTTTTACAACATACACCATAGCATATCATAGCATTGAAATCTCATAGCATAGCATTGTGAGACATAACACATAACACATGTTATCAGAAAGGCCAATATTGAAGTTGCCGGAGTTTAATGAAACCTTCATTTTACGCACGGACGCTGCAGATGATGGGATGGGTGCTGTGCTGTTACAGATGGAGGATGACGAGAAACTACCCGTAGCGTATGCCAGTAGGAAACTTCAACCAAGAGAAAAGGCATACGCTGTTATCGAGAAGGAGTGTTTGGCGGTAGTGTGGGGAATACAGAAGTTCCACCAGCCTTTATGGACGCGAGTTTCTACTTGAAACTGATCAACAACCCCTGACCTACCTAAACAAAGCAAAGACAGAGAATTCCAGACTGATGCGTTGGGCTTTGCAGCTTCAGCCATACCGCTTTAGGATCATTGCGATCAAAGGAAGCGACAATGTGGGCGCAGACTACCCTAGTCGTCGGTGAGATGTATAGAAGACAGTACAGGTATGTATATAGGTTTTATTGTAAATACGTGAGAATTTTCAAAATGTTTGACTTTTTATTAGTTTTACGCAGTCGTCCTATAAAGTCAACTTGGCCATTGTTCACTGTAGAGTTACCTGTGTGTTCACTGATGTGTGACTTTAGCGAGAGTGTTTAAATGGAATTCGTCTTTTTCTATAGTACAGTTTTTGCGATTGCTGTATAAAATAACGGTGATTTAAAGGGCTATTTTCTATGCGTTATTTTATTTTACAATTTATTGTCACTTTTTCCACTTAACTACTTGGGCGGAAGTGCGTCACCGGAAATCTTAGACGCCATATTGTTTACTGTAAACAAATAACTTAGTTACCATATACTTACAATATTTTGAGATGTTGCCTTTAATATAATACTATTTATACATTATCATAGTTTGATACTATCAGTGAATACTTATATAATGTATTATACAATATTGTTACGAGTTGATGAAAATCAACTCAGTATAGTCACTGCAAAGGGGTTTCCCATCACTGGGTTAAATCACATTTTCGTATTGATGGCCAAACTAATATATCAATTATCAAATTGTAATGATATGAATGATGAAAGAATGACTTCGTTTATCGGAAGTAAAATTTGTTTTCAACGTATTTTAATCAACAGAAAATCATGATTTTCTTTTTGTTAATTGATATCAATCCGCACAAGAATGTAGGTTCAAGAAAAATCTTCTGACAAATTTCATATACTAAGGATACATGATTGTTGCCATCAATAAATTGTATAAAAGATACCAAGTATGTTTCTTCATAACCAAGAACATTTTTATTGACTGATGAAAATATCGCTATAATTAAATTTGACGTATATGCATGGAAATGAAACTTCAGTGATATCCGCGCTGTAATCGCCTAAATTATGCAAATTAGCTCAGGTCAGTGGTGAATGTTTAACGTTTTCCCACACAAAAGTTGAAATTCAGGAACATGAATGCTTTTCATTACTTACAATTTATCAAACGTGAAATCATTTTAGTGTGACAAAACAAAGAGGTGAAGCAAAAGAGTTGAAAATAATCAAGAGCGGGGGAGGAGGGGGGGGGTGTCTAGGTGATTTGATCTTTCGTCGAGTTGAAGGTCAGTGTGGCCCTGCAACATGCACATCGGGAAAACTGCGCGCCTGTTTATGTACGTCATAGATTAAAAATAGACTAGCGTGGTAGTTTATATTGTGTGGCGATTTATAGTTTTGAGCAGCGTTGATTAAGAAATAGTATCTTAAACAATTTTTTTTTTTACAAATTGGTTTGATAAACAGAGGCAATCAATTTTACTTTATCTATAGAATAGCAGCTTGTAGTTAATGGTGTGCATTTTGGACATGAGTAGAATCTTGTCATTTTGTTTTCTGATGCAATGATTTGAATTTTATACTAGGTATATTATATTTATATATCAGTGTAGACTAACTTTAAATGCTATATAATAGAAACAGCCAGAACTGAAATCAACACGCCCCGTTTATCGATTGGTCGAAACTAATACAGCGACTTAAAGAAAAGATCATGGACTGCGCGGAATATAAGATTTCATGATGATGACAGACTCAAATTCCCATTGGAGACGATTTTGGTGTTTCTTTTAGCTAACGTACTGATGTACATTAACAGTAATTTCGTGAATTTTACTTACTTTTTACAATCAATTTATTAATTTGT
The DNA here is from genome assembly GCF_025612915.1 of Magallana angulata. Taxonomy (NCBI): domain Eukaryota; kingdom Metazoa; phylum Mollusca; class Bivalvia; order Ostreida; family Ostreidae; genus Magallana; species Magallana angulata. The sequence continues at coordinate 6,746,082 of NC_069112.1, read as the reverse complement.
TAAAAGAAAGATGTAAATTTACACAGACATATTAAAGACACTAAAATGTAAATATTACAAATTGACCCTAATCATTAAAGATATTTTATATAAACAATAAAATGCTTCTTTGATGATTCATGCGGGTTATGAAAGTAACGATCATTGCAGAAAAAAATTATATAGCCCGCTAACGCGGATTATGTATTTTTTCTGCAATGTCGCCACCTTCATATCCCCCATGAATCACCAAAGAAAGCATTTTATTGTTTAAATATAACACAGGAACCTGACGTTTTTAAAAACTTCACTTTAAATGAAAAAAATCCTTGTACTATAATACAAGAATTCTAAAGAGAAAAGTTTAAAATGTCACGTGCATGTGATTTATAAAACCCTTTAAAATAGTGTGCCTGTATAGTTTTGTAAAAACGGTTTGAAATTTAATGTAAAATATTTAAATGGAACAAGGTTCTGAAAGGAAGTATAATAACTTGAGAAATGACAGAAGAAGAGACCATCATTTGATCATATTGACGATTTGCTCCTAGTGAAGTAGATACAGATTCATCATGGGCAGACGCGTTATACATTTTTTTCATAATAAAAAATATATACCCTCTACGTAATAATAAGGTACCGGTATAGAGGGTATATATTTTCAATTATGAGAAAGATATATAACGTGAGTTAAATGTGGCCGATTGAATGAACTTAACATTAGTTGTGTCGATCGTCATAACAATACAAACTGTCATGCACCTGTTCAAAGCTGCATGGTCTAATTTTTTGGCTACTACAGAATCAAATAATTTTCCATACAAACCAAATATCTTAGAGAGTTATAAACCCGCACCTATTTAGTATTTACACCAGCAGAATCGGTCTCCTTCAAAGTTAGAAATATTCAAAGTAAAGAAAAATGATTTTTTATGAGCATACAAAAAAAACCCAAAAAACTGACAAAACAAAACAAAATGCATCGATTGTAAACAAAACAAAACTCAGAAATAATAGTGAACAAACTGTACGCAGGTTTATTTTTGTTTTGCCAGAACATTACTCACATTTACACTTGATATCAAAGTCGTAATAAAATCATCCCCTCCTCGACATCAGGGCGAATTTTAATATGAGGTGAAATAACGCGATACTCTTTTTATGACGTTTGTTTTGTTAAAAAAAAGGTCATCATTTTTTTCATTGAAATATGGCTTAATTGACAGGGAAAACTACAGCAATGTCTGTTATTATACACATACTTAGCATAACCATCCTTTCAAAAGCGTACACAACATTTGATATAAAATCGGGCCATGCAGCTTTTAAAAAGGTGTTGTTCTGTTTTTGAATGCAAACTTATATTTATTGCCTTTTTTTCATGAAAACTGTTTTAGTCAGTTTTTGACCCTCAAATGTACAAGATGGCCGAACATCCCTCTATGATATTTCACGATTCATTATTTTTCATCTTTGATATGTTATGGCCTATGATAATAAGATTCTTGTATACTTTATTAATGATTTATTTCAAATTCTGGTTGTTGAGAGCAGAAAAGGGGCAATAAATGTCTGATTCCTGTAGCATCAACTCGTGTCAGTACTTTCAGTACTTTGATTTTTATTATGGTGTTATGGTGTCACTTGTACACTTATTGTAGTGTCATATTGTTGATGTTGAGAAGATGATGATGCGATGGTGATATCGATGACGATGGTGTCATGGTGATGTCGACGACTACGACGATGATGATGGTCATGTCGATGATGACGTTCATGGTGACGTCGGTGATGATGATGAAGTAGATGATTATGGTGATGACGATGATGTATATTATGATTATGGTATTGTAGGCGATGATGTTGACGATAGTGTCGACGATTATGAAGATGATGATGATTGTGGTGACGAAACTACTTTAGTTGTGGTTGTCCGTAGTTGGTCCAGGACTACAGCCCCGGATATTCGGACACACTTCTAATATATTTTTGGTCATATGTATAAACATCATATATTTGTCTAGTTGTGTGAAAGGTGTGTGAGTGGTTTAGTGTTTATATTCCTATCTTTTCTTTCTTTCTCTTATTTTTTTTTGTTAATAAATTTTGTTAAATTTAAGATGTGTTGTTGTTGTTTGGAGTAGCCTCAGCTCATCCCGTTACATCATTAAACAGGAAGTTGACGCCCGATTGGTACAAAAATACATCCCACTGTATAGCATGCCTATACAAATACTGTGTAAAAATTTCAAGCATCTGCGATAAACAGTTGCTGAGAATTTTGGTTAAAAAATAAGCAAAGTCGTCATTTAACAGGAAGTTGGCGTCCTATTGGTACAAACATATATCCCACGATATGGCACACCTTAACAGACACTGTGTTAAAATTTCAAGCATCTGCGATAAATAGTTGCTGAGATAAATGCGACAGAAATTTTTGTTACGGACGGACAGACAGACAGACGGACAGACAGACAGACAGATACACAAGGGTAAAACAGTATACCCCCTCTCCTTCGGAGTGGGGGTATAAAAAATATATAGAGCAAAATGTTTTTTTTCAAAATTCGTACAGAGTTTTTGTGCCTTGGCGAGCTCCAAGAAACGTCTTATAAATTGTTTTATATCCTATTCAAGCGTGTCTATGTGTTGTTTGTATCTCTCAAAAGTGTCTTAATATTAAGAGGTTATCTATTGTTTTTTTACATCGGCCGTTTAAGAACACTTAAAGTTGAATTATTTATTTACAACCATCTCGACAAATTTTAACAACAAACTCAATGAAACTAACACGTATCTGAGCTGTTCTTTGAGCCGTATGAAAATAACATTATGGAGGAAGAGAAAATAAAAGCCACTGGCGTGGAACTTATTGTAAAGCTAATGTGACGCTGGCGACGTTTCGTTCAATATGGCGGTGCAACTTCCCGATAGATAACATGATGATTTTGCAGAATTCAAACACTTTAGTAACAGAAGATGTAAGTCGGTATTATCTATTTTGTATATCAATTCCAATCCTTTTTTATGTCTCCACGACTGACATTTTTGGTATGATTCGTGTTACTGGGCTAATAGATTCAAATTATAAATAGAAGATGTGTAAGTTGAAAAGTATTTAGCTGCAAAGTAGTAAGTTTTAAATGGCAGGTTTAATTGTATCAGATAGATGTGTTAATCCTTCCGGTCTGACGATTTTATTTTGCATATAAAGACATTTTGTACACGTTGATTTGGCTGATACACCCGCTCAGGTATTATATTTGTTTAATTTTGAGTGTTTTTTTAAGGGTTTTGGTAACCCAAATGATTAATATAGAACTAAATAAAAAAATAGGAATTTAACCGAAATATTCACAGTGATATGACAGAAAAACAATGAAATATGGCAAAATGGCTTTACATATCACAAAATATATTTTTGCGAAAATACTCCTTTTGATTTTTAATTTACTCAAATATAATCTGTTATCAAGCTAAGAAAAGACATATATTGGATTATCAAGAAGAAAATAAAGATATATAAATAGATTACACGATCAGTTATTATTGGTCCCTGCTGACAAAGCCGAAAAAAACTTTGCTCTTTTCTATATGTTAGTTGTATTATAGAACTTGGATTTTATTCTGCAAGTGCCAATTTTAATATAACTTAAACTCATTGTTCTCTTTCTAAGGAGAACAATTTTCCAAATCATCTGTAAGTTTTTAATATTTTCAATATTCCCAACAACCAATGTCATTTTGAGTTACCTTACTCATATAAGATACCTTAACTTATAAAAAAAAACTTACAAACAAAGATAGATAGCGGGTTCCAGTACATGTTCCACCAAGTCTTTTTCTGTACTTTTTACTAAAATATTAACATCAGTAAAGGAGAAACTTCAACACTACAGTCGGTTCAAGCATATCTTTTACAACATACACCATAGCATATCATAGCATTGAAATCTCATAGCATAGCATTAAAATCTCATGGCAAAGCATGGTATTTCATACCATAGCATACAATCTCATAGAATCGCATTCGTCATGTCATTCCATAGCATAGCATATAACGATATTTTAACTCGGTTTTAAATGATTTATTTGAAAAAATAAATGTTCACATGATAGACCTGTGGTAAACTTTGTTTTCTTATTATTTTACTTCAGAATGTGTGGAACTCTTCAGTGTATGGAAACGTTTTTGCTTACATCTCATAGCATAGGATAGCATACCATATCATTAGGCCCTTTATTTCAATTTCTTATAACATAGCATACAAATATTAGCATAGCATACAAATCTCATAGCATATCATTTAAAATCGCATACCATAGCATATGATAAAATTGTAAAAGATATGCAGGAAATGACTGTACTGTGCAACATTATATTCAAGAAGCGGTGTAACTCAGATGTGAATACTTAAAAGTTACGTGATACACAGATAATGTTGTGGTTGTTTTCAGGAGAAAATATAAGGGAGATCAATAGTAACATAATGATGCATAAATTTTATCATTGTCATACTAAGTTGATTTTGCTCAAATTGACTCAGAAATTACGTCTGTTTTAAGTGCATTTATTTGACACAAAACGCCATTAGCTTCCTAAACCGAGCTGCAAAACCATATATTTCCTTGTTCCAATTCAAACACATTTTCAGCCAGTTCCAAAGTGCATTATAAAAAATGAAAATTAAAAACCAACTTGCGTATACCTAATGTAAGTCTAAGACGACACAGGTGCAGTTATATATAAAAAAAGGTCATAACTTCCCGGTATAGGTTCCTGCATTTTTAAGCAGAAATTAAATGCTCCTGTACCAAAAGGTGGGATTCAATTACTCTTTTTGTGTCATATTCCAATTTTGATTTATGTCCTCATTACTGACGCAACTAACCATCTGCATATTACGATTTTAAAATCCAGGAATGATTAATATCCATTGAGAAAGAGAACTAGTTTTAAAAGTTTTGGAGAAATATATTTTAATTTTAACAGACTAAGAAGTTATAGATTCCATTGCATTGTCGACAAAATCTATATAAATAATAATTATTATTGCTATGAACAAGGTCATTGTATAAGACTTTACGCTCATTTTGTGAACATGATAAATCAAATTAAAAAAAATAAATAGTTCGTTATTTAGGATGTTTTTGGACAAGTGCCTATTTAACGTCATATGAGGCTTATTAATTCAAATGAATTTACATTCCGGTAGTAGATATATACAACAATGTTAAAAAGATAGATAAACCATATGAAAGAAGAAAACATACCCAATTGATAAAAAAGTGTTCGTGTATCCAGATATAAATCTATTCAATAAGTCTACCTTTATTCTATTTTCATGAGACCAATTAATTGAACCATTTATCACCGTCTGTGATTTCAGTTATTGTACAACATGTTTCGTAGTTATAAACTTGGTAACTAACAGATCAATCCTTTAAATGCAATTCTTTTACGACGTTACGGATCTAATTTGCTGACAACCCTTACCTTGTTTAATCAGATTAGGATACCTTTAAAAAATACTGCTTTTGTTGCTGTGAAATTCATACTGCAATGGATTATACCAAATGAGTATACCTTATTTATAAAACAAGTTGATATCCTCATATATACATGTACATGTATGCAGCTACATGTAGGGATGTAAAAAAAAAATACAAAATACAAGCTTATTGGAAAATAATTGTTATCATTTTGATTAAATAATATGTGTTTTATATTGGCAGTTATTGAATATCTGTCTTATTTCTAAAACAAGCACACTGTTTGTTAAAAAAAAAAAATTAGGCATCATTTACGAATGCCGTATTTGGTGTGGAAAAGTAGAACATTAATTTGGAACAAACACTAAAAAACCCCGAAATTGCGTGCATACATGTACATTTGAATGATGCATCACGATGATGTTGATAATAGAGAGCATGAGCTGCAAAAATCGGTATTGAGAAAAAACGAAGTATTTCCCGGATAAAACTCGACTGTAAAGATAATAGATTTTTTTATTTCAACGACGGTTAGAATCAAACTATTTTTTCCTTTATTTTAACGACTGCAAGAGGAAATGGATCAGTCACTCCTTTACTATAAATAAACAATTTGTAAATTGAAGAGCATTTAGTCGCAAAGTACTAAGGTTTTTAATGACAGAGTTGATTGTATTAAATTGAGGTGTTGATAACTTTTGGGTTCACAGCTTGACTGTTTTATTGCACATGTAATGAAATTTAATACACTATATTGAAATATACCCGTGCAACCGCTCAGGTGCTGACATTTTTTTTTTTTTAAATGTTCACAATTCGTTCATAAAAATTCACACATAGGTAATTAAAACTTATTTTCTTTCTTAGCATTAACGGTAAAAAATCTCAAGTCCTTGTTTATCAAATAGGTAAGGGGCGCAGCGTGCATCTTTGAATATTTAAAACAATTACTCGGCGGAAAAACCCATCTTTTATGTATTTTACAGATTAAGTGATAGTTAACATATAATCAAAAATCCCATGGCTACATCTTTTTTTTCATTTTGTTTCATGTTCAAACGGTTGGTTTCTTTTGATTGCTTTAGTGTATCATTGAATATTTTTTTTTTCAATCAATTCATTTGCACATATGATTGATTTAAAAAGGAAAAGAAAAGAAAATATATTTAAAAAGAAATAATTGTAAAAGTAATAGATATGTGTCAGATTGATTAAGCATTAAGAGTTAAAAAGTTGTCAATATTTTGTTACAAAAACGATTGAAAAAAAAGATATTCAATTTTAATATTACAAATTTTTTTTTAGGGATAATGGAACGACACGAATACTGAAATTGAGTAATCAGGTTTGAATAAATAAAACACACTTTATAATATTGGTTTTTATTTTCAAAGATTTAGATTTTCTATGCTAAATTCAAGATTAAGCTGTGCCTGTAAATTTAAGAATATATTCATTTAGCAGTGAATTTAAAGCATAATGTGTTTGCATATTTAACGAAGTACAGTCACTACCTAATAAGAAGATAGTTTCAGACACTGAAATCAGAGACAGATCCATATTTTTTTTTTACTTTTGCATTTGTCATTGTTTGTTGATGAAAGGAGGGGCGTTTGTCCGCATTTGGACCACAACAGTCATCAGCATATCCTGGTCATGAAATAAAACACCTTTAAATTCTAAGTAAAGTGTGGGCAACACAACCGATACAGTTTCAGTTTGACACAAAGACTTCTGAAAATAAACACATATTTTATTATGCATAAAATTTTATATCACTCCTTCTGATTGCTCGTTATTGCCTTTTATTTTTTATTTAGAACATAAATTTTATGTTCTATATAAAAATAGGACCAATATTCCCTTTTCATTTTTTTTGTAACCAAATGTTTTCTGCCAGTGCAAGCTTTTGAAAACATATATTTCTTAATAATAGAGCAATCTAAAACGCAATTATAGTTGGTTTTAAAATTAAGAAATATATACATGCAATTTTTTTTATACATTTTTGCACAACCTGCAAAGGTCTTGATTGATGACATGAGAACTGGGTTATATGAAATGACAAATTATATCCTCACCTTAAATGATTTTCATTAACATTTTCTTGATATAATATCATATAGGATCACAATGTGTAACAAGTAATATTAATGTTACATGTACTTGTTACACAATTGTGTTTTAAATTCCCCACATTAAGCGGATTAAAATAAGTCAGGAGCATATTGAATTCCACACGTCATGCATGCAGTTATTTGTAAATTTATGTCAAATGGAAAAATCCTGTTGCATGATTGCATCTTATATTGTTTTAATGAATATAAACAAAATTGATTACATCATTGGTACGAGATCATTCTACGAAACTTAAAAACTGATAAAAAATCTGATAGTTGTATTGCAGCATCTGTCTTCATCAACCTATATTCGGGGATTAAAAGAGTTAATTCCACCCAAATGGAGACAAAAAAGAACCCCCCCCCCCCCCCAAAAAAAAAAACAAAAAAAACAAAAACAAAAACAAAAAACAAACAAACAAACAAAAAACACACTCCAAAAAACCGGCATTTTTAAATTCGTATAAAACGGGTCTTGAGTATCTGCATCTTTGTATCGTCTGTCATTTGCAAAAAAACTACGAGTAATATCAGTGGCTTCCAAGTAGTTTTTATATATACCAATTAACTATACCTATCTCCTAATATAGATTTTACACAGGGAAGCCATCCCGGCAATTTCTCATGGATGACCCCAATAACATTTCAAAGGTATGAAATTGTCTACTTGAAGATACCTCAATTTATCTAAATTTGGGAAACATAATTGCATCTTGAGACACCCCCCCCCCCCAAGACTAAATAAAACCATGTAACTCATCCAATACCATTTGGTTAAAAATTGGTGACATTATTGTTACCCCATCATTTTATGAAACTTGACAACTGATCCAAATTTCATGGTTTTATTGTAGCATATATTTTCTCATCCTATATTTGGCTTTTAAACTAATTTCGTAAACACTAATAATTTTTAAAATAAACTAAAATGAAAAATATGAAATAAAAAAAAATGCAATCCTAAAACGATTTTAGAGTATCTTTATCTTTAAATCATCATTCAGGTGCATAAAGCAGTATTACACTATTCAGATTTTTTTTTATTTATTCACAGTAACATTATAATAAAGATACAAGACTTTCTATAAAGTATGTGGCTTTTTTTATAGTTTAACACAGTGATTTAAATAACTTGATATAAGGTTTCTGATTCTATATACCTTTCGCTTTCTGTTCTTTTTTTACCGTTTTATTATTAGCAACACCCTTTTCTTCCGTTTACTTGCGTAAAAGGAAACACGCGTCGGAATGATTTAAAGCAGAAAAGATATATTTCATAAAAGTATGTTTTAGTTTGATCACCATCGTTGAAATACTGTTCAACATAATGACCAGGAACAATGGGAGGCGTTTTTATAATAAATCTGCTCAGATTCTGAATATAAACAATTCGAGATAAAACATCTTGTATAGTTACATGTATCTTTTAAATGAATAAGACTTTATCTTAATTACTGAAACCAAATTCCTGTTACACATAAAATACAAGGCAAGTGAGTGTGCGTAGTTATTTCTTTAATTATTTTAAAATATCTTAAACTTGTTATAAGGTGCACATTCTATTACGAAAAGAGAAAATAGAAAACAAACTAGCATGGAGCCTTATGTAAAGCTTAGACGACACAAGTGAGGTTTTATTAGATATCAAGGGACAAGATCATGATCGACATATTCAAAAACGAAGAAGTAATATTTGAAAGCTTACCAGGTGGGTATTTACATTAAAGAGCATTTAGCCACTGTAAAAAAAGCTTTAAATGACAGGGTTTATTGTATCAGATAGATGTGAAGTTACCTTCCGGGTTTACAGTCTGACGGTTTTATTATGCACATAAAGAAATTTAATACACGTTAAAGCGTTTGAAATGTATCTGTAAAGAAAATGGCTTCACATATCAGAAAAGAAAAGAAGTTTTTTTTCAATGCTTAAAAGTATCTTTGAATATCTTTTTTACTTCATATTAATCGTATAAATTATTATAATGGCATTATGTTTTTAAGAATGTATTGCAAAATTGAAATACATGAGTCAAACTGCTTATGAAAGATCCCTACAGTACCAGTTAAAACTCAATATCTTGTTAAATTCCGATTAAAAAAGAAGAAAAATATACAGTTTTAGAACTTTAATAAATAAGAGGGACAGTGAAACAGAACAGATAATGGAAAGCCTTTTATCAAGTTTAGTTTATAAATATGCCACATACTTTACAGAATTGTTTTTTACCTATACATGTAAAAAGGTTGGATTTTTTATGTTAATAACATGCTTAGGCTATGCGTTTAATTTTGGGAATGTATTCATATGTGCAGGGAATTTAAAGCAAAAAATATGTGTTTCGGTATCATTTTAAATGTAAAAAATAAACACATTTCATATGAAAATGCTTTCATACAAAATACAAACGTGTGATTATATGTGTAAAAAACGGCGACTTTAATCAACCACACATGTAAGGGTTTTATTAGGACACGGCACTCCAAACCACATCGATAGTGTAAATGTTAATATAAAAAGCAGATTGCAATTGAATTGCAATTTAAAATATGCAAATACTATTAGTTGTAGAGTGTTTCGGCAGTTATGAGCCTCATCAGGGGTCTGAAGAACACCTCATGTTCATTTTAGGTGAGACCTACTTATCTTGTTTTTATGTTCTTGTCCTTGCTGAAAGCTATGATAGGTCGAGAACCAAAAGTTGATTTGCATTCAGAAAACCTAAGTACTATATCTCAATACTTAAAAAATCTTCTTTTTTTTGGAGTCCTTTATGACAAGGATTGAAGTTAGTTACCTATACTGTAGGGTTACGTAATGATTGCTTTGGAGTTTTATTTCGTTTTGTTTAATTTGTGTTTATTTTTTTTAATGAGTCGATTTCGTGGGGAGAGTGTCCTCAGAATAGAAACATAGGTGGGCTTTTGGCGCTCTGTCTGTGTAGGTATAAAAAGTTGTTTGTATGTTTGATAAATGACGATGATTTCAAAATAATTTTGCTTGTATGACGAAACTGTGTACTCTATGCTGTATGATTTGCATATTCTAATATCACAATTCTCTGGACTTTGAGTTCCCTCTATGCTTGCTTCAATGATTTGCTTGTAGAATTGTCCGTCAAATTCAAAGTAATTGTTTTCTAAAACGCATTTCAATAAAAGCGTTAGCTCATTTGGTGTGAGATAAGGAATGTCTGATTTAATTTGATTCGATTGTAATAATTAAAGCGTTTGGGGGCAGCAGGAGGATTTCAGTTTTGTTGATAAGTCCGCAGTGTCATGTTTTTTGTACTAAAGGGACGCGAAAATTCTCACAGTTTTAGAGTTTCCTTGTCGGCGTGTTGCATTGCGCGATAATTGGTCTACCAGGTGGTATTTTCTGCATTGACGGTATTTTCTGCATTGACCATTCATTAAATCGTTCTACTTGTGTTCAGAAATTATGTGGGTTTTTGGTAGAAAATATAGATTACTGCATTTTAGTTACGGTGTATTGTCATTCAGAAACTTGTGAGTTTCTTTGTTTAGTGACCAATTTATATGCATTTCCGAAAGTAAAGCGCCCCCAAAAAGAGAACCTTCTTATAATAATACGTCATAAAAGAATCCATTTTTTTTCTGAGAATTGTCATACCCTTAATATAAAAAAGAAAACTTTTTGATCGACAGCATGTCCTCGGCCTATCCTTATCATGAAGTGAAACTTCTTTTAATTCCAGGTAAAGTGTAGTTATCGTAGGGAATATGCAGATTCATTTTGACACCTAACATTTAAATACAAAATTTTAGTCAGGATATGGGTGTGTTTTTTTAAATTCTTATTAAGGAAGCTAGACTAGAATAGAATTTAATCGCTAAGAAACAAGTGCACAACCTCCTATCAGCAAAGCACAGATTTAAACAAAATATAAAAATCTACTGTTTCTTATGACACATATTAAAATTTCATATCGCACGATTTGTTAACTCCTTATTCTTCCATTTTTCATTTATCACGTAAGTGATACTATAAATATGTTATTGTTACACCTATCTGTGGTTAAAATTACACGAAGGACCTATGAATAACATTATAAAGCGGTGTAAAATTAAATATGAAAATAATCATGCATGTATTTTACGTCATTTTGTCTCAAACGAAAAATCCAGTTGCATGATTGTATCTTTTAAAAAACGTTTACCATTAAAAATCATGACAAGGATATCATTTGCTTCTTTATTTAAGCCAATTCTGATGTAATAAAGCTTATGATTAAACAAACCATATTTGAATTTTCGCAATTTCTTATGGTTGACAACAATTAGCGAAGAGAGAGAACTTATATATGGATTTCCAGATTGTTAAAAATTGGTGACATGTTTGTATCACATCATTCTATGAAACTTGGAACTTATCCATTTTTCATGGTTTTATTGCAGCATGTCTTTGGCTTTCAAAAATCTAATTTCATAAAATAAAATTGAAATGAAAGAGTATTAGATGAAAAAAAAACAACAAGACAAACAAAACTACATTGCTACTCCATATTAAACGCTGTTAGAGTATCTGTATATTTGAACATTTTGTCAGGCGCATAAAGCATAGTTTTTTACTATAAAGAAAAATATTAAATATTACATTGGATACAACGATTTCTATGAAGTACATGGCGTTTTAGCAGTTTAACACAGTGAATTAAAAAACTTGATATTAGATTTTTTATTATCCTTGCCTTTCGTGTTTTCTTTCCCCTTTTAAAGGGACGTGTTTACGATTTTGGTCAGACAATATTTTTCCAATTTCAAAGTTTTCAATGCTTTAATAAAGCATTTTCAATAAGCAACCAAACTTTGAGTGTCATACGTTGAGTTATAAGCGAGTTACAGAGCTTACAATTCTTGTTATAAAAACAAAGCTTTTGTTTACATTCTGAATGTTAAGGTGAAAATTCAAGTTTTAATGAATGTGTTGAACGTTAGGAACTGTTTGTGTATGTATGCTAAAAATAAATAAGACGATATGTAGATCAGCTGGAAAAACGATTTTTCACATGTGTATTGAACCTATGTAAACAAGAACAGGGCACGAGCCTTGTTTACATGACAAAAAATGATAGACTTGTATCTTGCTTAAAAATCTACGACAGATTCTTAAATTTTATTTGATCATTAGAAACGCACACCTGAAACATGTTAAATAATAAAAACAGAAAATTAAAAGTTAACCAAAATCATGACCATGCCACTTTAACGTTGTTTTAAGCAACACCCTAATCTTACATATGGTTGGCGTATAAGGAATATGACGGGCGTCTATTGGTATTCATATACAATATAAAATTAACTGAAGTATCTTTTAGTTTAATAATTTTCATTGCAATAGTGTTTAATATAATGACGAGGTTACAGGTAAGACTTTTTTGTAATAAATCTTTTTTAGTTCTTGAGTAAGAAGAATTCTATATTGAAATCTGTAACATAGCCACATGTATCTGTTACTGTAATAAGACTGTAACCAAACTCCTGTCATTCATACGTTACGATAGCTGTTGAGTGCGCATGTGTATTTATAGATATACCTTTAAAAACCCAGTTTGGTCTTCATTAATTAATTTATATAATACAGTTTTTATTCTATTAGCAATGCAACCTGAAGCAATTTTATATAATACATTAAGAAGACTAATTGGGCGCCAGTTTTTTAAGAACTGTTTTGGTTTTCCTGCCTTTGGTAAACATGTTATTACACCTAGTTTATTTGATTCTGTAAAGTGTCCTAACTCGTAAGTATTGTTTATGGCTCTTGTTATAAAGCTGCCTAAGTCGTTCCAAAAGAATTTAAAAAATTCGCTTGTAAACCCATCAGGCCCTGGGCTTTTATCGTTTTTCATATTCTTCAAAAAGTTATAGACTTCCAATTTATTTAATGGGCCTTCAAGAAGATCAGATTCTTGTTTATTTAATTTGGGAATGTCATACAACTTTAATTTTTCGTAAATGTTTTCAGAGTCTATAGTTTCCCTCTTTTGATAAAGGTTATCGTAGGACATTCTTAATTCATTTAGTATTTCAAATTGATTAAAAACAGTGGAGCCATCTTCTTTTTCAACTTTTGGTATAATTTTGCTCGAAAAATTTCTCGATTCAAGGCTAATGAAATATTTTGATGGCTTTTCACCTTCCTCTATCCACTTTACTTTTGATCTAATGCATTGACCTTGCAATCTGTTTTTTCTAATAAGTTCTAATTCTGTTTCTTTATTTGATAATTCATCTTTTGTTTCTACTGTAAAATTCTGTTCAAGAAGTAAAATCTCTTGCTCTAATTGTTTTTCTCGTTCTGTTGTTTTCTTTTTCTTATAAGTTGAATAGGATATTGATTTTCCTCTAATTTCCATTAGTAATGTGTCTAGGAATGATTGGTCACTTATAATAAATTGTATATTATCATCTATTGTTTCAATATTTTCTAAATTGTAAACTGGGCAGGCGTACTGCTGTTTTACATTTTTTATTTTTTCTTTGTTTAGATATATATATTCTTTGTCTTTAAGAAGAGAGTTGTTAAATCTCCAAAAACCCTTTCCTTTAAGAAATTCATTTGTTCTTACATACAAGACAACTGGGCAGTGGTCAGAGCGGTAACTGTTTTCATATTTTACATGGAGAGATAAGTTAAGTAAAGATTCTGATATAAGAAAGAAATCAAGTCTAGCCTGTTTAATTGGGTTTTTTTTCCTCCAAGTGAATTTTTTTAGAGTTGGATTATGCTCGCGATATACATCTTTCAGAGTAAGTGTTTCCATAATTTTTAAGACTTCGAGTCTTGCTTTGGGATTATTTAAGTTCTTATAGTTCATGGAGTCTAAGTCCTTATCAAAAACTAAATTAAAATCACCACCAATAACTTTATGCTGGTTAGAGTAAATATCTTGAATCTTATTAAGGACATTTATGTAAAAGCCTGGTGAGTCCGAATTTGGTCCATATATATTTATTAATAAAAATGGAAGACTTTATATGGTAACATCTAATAAAAGAAAATTACCATCACTATCTTTATGTTCATTGAGTATTGTTATATCACAGTTATTATTGATTAGTATAGCTATTCCTCTAGAATTTGATTTATATGAGTTAAAGTAGGCTTTATAACCCCATAATCCCTTTATCAAGCTTTCTTCCTTTTCAACAAAGTGAGTGTCTTGAAGAAAGTATATATTATAATTTTTTGATTTTAAGACTTTAAAAATGTCCCTCCTTTTATTGATATCACCTAAGCCTTGGCAATTTAATGTCAATATGCTTAGATAGCTTTGCTGCACTTTATCATCCATGTCTATATAAATGCTTTATAAGGTCGGTTCCCGAAAAGAATAGAAAGGGGGCAAATAAAAGGGAGAAAAAACAGTTAAAAGGTAAAGGTTTGGAATTGCGAAAGCACATCACGCTTGCTAATTTTACCAACACTAAAAAATAGTTGACTGCATGAAGTTGACCAAAAACAACCTTTTTTTGTCAACTTAAAAAAAAAAATCATACAATAGTATAAATAATTAGAATCGGTCGTGAGGAGTTTTATATGTATAACTTATTGTCTGTTTTTTTTTAAAAACCTTTAATCCTAGGCTGCGCATACTATGTGTTTAAAAAAAAGGTACCTTGATTTTCTGATGATTTGAGCTTGTTAATATGACAGCATATTATAAAAATCATACCAAAACTATGTGAGATATATTAATGTTCATGAAATACAATTATACACATGCACTCCCCCTTGCGTTGCGTTAACTATAGAATAAGAAAATAAACAACACTTACAATTACTGGTTCACATGTTTGTAAAGTAAAAAAACAAACCGGATATGATAACTATAAACAAAAATCCAAATAATTATGAACAGTCAGGACAATTCCGGAAAAACTCGTCCTACGTAAGTTATATAGCAAAAGTTAAACAAACTATATTTACAGTCTAAATGAAATGAAAAACGTGTAAAATATTTACAATAACAATAAATCGGTGAGTTTAGGCTTGTGAAATATAGATGTACTATCTATACTATCTTACAGTACAGCTTTTCAGTAAAAATATTAATTAACAGTAATCGCGCATATTGTGGAAATATTAGTATATCATAATTGGATGCTACAGCGACTAAGGCCTGTACATGTATGTAAAATTTAAATAAACACAGTGATCCAATAGTTTGAATAACAAGAACAACACATATATTTGTTTTAAACTTTGACTATGTTGTCCGTCTCAATTGGCTGGGGTTCAGGTAGAACCCGACATGTTTCTTGCGGCACTTAACCCGACTTCATTAATATGTTTGAAGCGTCTAGGTCCGATTTTGTTGCCGTACCATCGCGAAACGACCACTAGTGTATTCTTTACGTCATTGTCGATGAGCGCTTTCAGCAACAGTCTCCCGGCCCCGTGTTCCCCGTCATCATCGGATCCGTCGTGCGTTGTTCCGTCGTTACCCGTGAACCGGAACGCAAAGATATTATGACTAGCACTGGCGATACTGTCTGAACGCATAACTTCAACAAGAGACCGTCTCACCTGTTTATAGGAGTCTACTGGTACCGCGTGGGCCGCAAACCGGTTCCCATTGTCCTCTGTTGTCTTACCCGGAGTGATCGCAATATTGACCTCTTCTCCGTTGATGATCTCTTCAGCCGTTGGACGGGATCCAATTTTGTCTTTGTATACTGATCTACTCTTAGTAAAGATGAGTTTGGTACCTTTTAGCGTGGTTTCAATATTACGCTGTGCGTATTGTTTTTGGACTTCATATAAATGTTTTCTCCTTTCTCTAAGTTCCTCGGGCTGATGTTGAGAAACTCTGATTGGGGACTTTTTGTCCTTGAGAACTTTGATATGTCTCATAACGATTTCTTTATGTGCTCTATTCGCAAACTGAACACAGATGGGTCTTGGGAATTTTCTCTGCCTGTCATACTCCCCCATTCTGAACAGTTTATAGATCTGAAGGTTGTCAACTGTTTCTGCAGCTATATTCATCTCCGAGCTGAACACGTGACTTATTATCTTGGCAAGATTTTCTGATTTGCCCATCTCTGTTCTCGATTCCTCGACTCCGCTTATTATAATATTGTCTTCCATTGATCTGGCTTTAAGTTCGGTAATTTGGTCATTTTGAGTTTTAATACAGTACTCTAGTCGAACAACGTAGTCTTTCATTCTACTAAGCTCTCTTTCCGTTTTTTCTGTTTTTCCTGCAGATCATTGATGATGTACATTGTATCATTAGCTTGATGTTGAACATTTTCCAGCCTTTCTTCGATACCATGTTTTCCACTTATCTCATTTGTAACTGCGTCAAGCTGTCGTCCCTGTCCATCTATTCGCAATAATAGATTGGCCAGCGTATTCTGTATGTTAGATATCCCCTGCATCACATCTCTCATTTGGAAGTTTTCCATTTTATTTTCACCAGTTTTTTCTTCATTGCTGGGTTGCCTGTCCACAGGGTCTATTTCTCCAAGGCCCCGCTTTTTTGAGTGGTTTGACGGGTTCGACATTCTTAACGGTACTTATAACGGTACCACGGTTAAAGACACAATACAAAAGACTCTAGTGTGATTATTATTCACCCGAAACTCACGCTCCTTGAAAACAAAAACTTTGTTTACCTTGTTCTATTTGTTTTTCCAGTCTTTTATGAAACTCTCTGAACGCTAACACAAATTATAACACATAATATTCATTTTCCAGCATATTTCAGTTCACAGAAAATATTAATTTCCAAGTTTTTGGTCAAACCTTTGCAGTCGAAATAGACTAGCGTCTTACATGTTGCGCATGCGCTCTCATCCTCAGATTTCAGTATTTAACATGAAAGTATAATAACATAAAATATTCAAGTAGTCAAAAGTTTTCCATTATGATTGTATCAACTTATGCATACGAGATCTGTCAGGTAAACAGCATTCAGTCTAATATAATGTCATTAGTGAATGACTACAACATTGCATCCTTCAATAACTGGATTCAGCGATGCCATTAATCATTACCTTTCGATTAGAGTAGAGTATCATGCATGTATTTGATAAAGATATTGGCCGATACTGAGAACAGTCTAAGTTAAATTACAATGTACATTTGTAACAATTGCTACTTAACCTAAAAAGAAGAGAGTGAAGATAAACATGTGTTTATTCAGTTGGGTACCAGATACTGACTTCTAATGTTCACAGTACTTGCATTAGAGGAACTACGGTAATTTCACAAATCAACATTTAAGTAGTCTGTGGCCTATAACGGTAAATACGGTAATTTCCCAAACATAATTTCTACAGCATTTTAGGTATGTAACAATCTTCTGAACGTGAATGAATAGATAAAGAATGATATTCTCTATTTGACAGATAAGTAATAAGTCTAAATTCCAGTTGAAAATAATATAAAAAAAATCCAAAACTACCAATGGCGGGAACATGCGTCGCACACGTGCTTGGCCGAAAG
The DNA here is from genome assembly GCF_025612915.1 of Magallana angulata. Taxonomy (NCBI): domain Eukaryota; kingdom Metazoa; phylum Mollusca; class Bivalvia; order Ostreida; family Ostreidae; genus Magallana; species Magallana angulata. Next base: position 6,728,016 of record NC_069112.1, on the reverse strand, counting down.
CAGTAATATCCCAATTAAATATTATTATTGCGTGGCACAACAAATTATGAATATAAACATTATCCGCTGGATCAAGGATATAATTCTGCAACATAACAAATACATAGCAACTATCAAAATATGTAATAATTACCTGGGAAGAAGAGAGTGAAGATAGAAAAACATGCGTTTATTCAGCTGGGTACCAGATACTGACTTCTAATTTAAAAGAGTTCTAATAGCAGAGGACCAGTCAATAGCGTAAACATAACTTGGAGTTACCTCTCTTTGCTTGTACATAACAATATTCCCAGGGGCCACATCGCTCCACTTAGCAACAATATTTCTAACTCTGATCAACTTAGCATTACAGTATCAAAATCAAAATATCTTGACAACTAAGTACAGTAGATCTACCTCAATTTTTAAAAAAAGAATCTACTGACTTTTATCCACATATTTTTATGGTAAATACCAAGCCCCTTTTGTTGTTTTTGTAAGAAGAATTTTTTTCTACTTCTATAAAACCTGCCCCCCTCCCACCATTGTGGCCCTACTTTTCTCTAGGAAATCATGTATGATCAAAGTTTAATCTGCACAACCCGTGCTCTCACAAAAGTTATTGCTTTTGGACTGAAAACTTTCCCAGAATTTTTCTAAAGATTGTTTCTATATATTCCTATGTAAAAATCCCCCATTGGTACCCCACCCTACCCCTGGGGACCATGATTTAAGGTGACTCTATACACCCACAGTTTATTCCAATTTTCAATAGAAGACCACAAAACATATACTCATCAAATATTAAAATGTTGATAGGGATACTTAAGGTATTTTTAAAGAAATTTACATATGTTATAAGAAAATATATTTTAATAAATGTGACAAAAAATTGAATGAAAATCATTGCCAAAAAAAAAAACCACAAAAATATTTTATATTTTATATGGTATGATCGTTCCGAAGTCCCATACACCTTTTCATTTCTGAGTTGTGTGGTCATATACATTCAGTGCTGCCATAACCCACAAACAGTAACTTCACATTTAATTGATATTAAGGTATACGATTACTCAGAATGAAAAAAAAATTGCACTGATGATAAAGAAAAACCATCTATTATGTGTTATAGACCTATTATGGAAGTGATATTTGTCACTTTCAAAAAAGTAGGTCCAGGACCTAATGTTTGAGTAAAAATAAAAACTGTGCAACTCTTTTAAAAATGAAAAACAGTTTATGAATGGCATTGACATTAAACACACACAAAGCATTAAGTTTTCATTCACAATTTTTATAAATATTCCAGTCCAAATTTCCTCTATCAGTTTTCAAATTTGTGAATCAATTTAACAAAAAATTGAACGATGATAATAGTAAAACATTTATAGCATTAAAATAAGTATATTGACCTTACTCTGCAGGCATAAAAATTATATGAGGTCAAGATTCAATTTAACAAAAAATTGAATGATGATAAAAGTAAAACATTTATTGCATTAAAATAAGTATATTGACCTTACTCTGCCGGCATAAAAATTATATGAGGTCAATGATCAAAATTTTGAGATATGGTGTCTTGCTTCGGTTTTAAGCATTTTTCAATACTTTTGTAGCGTGTGCCATTCGATTATCCAAATGAAAAAGTGAGACAAAACCACCAAAATATGCAAAAATTATGTAGACTAACATATAAAATCTTTACTTTGAATTTTACAGTAGTACCAAAAATATTTCAGTGAAAAACAAAATCTGAAAATTTTAGTCAGAATTTCCTCTTTTTCGCTTAAAGTCCAACTTTGTTTGAGCCTAATTCCATAATATAGTACAAATATCGAATGGCAAGTCAATAATAATTCATTTCATAGATACTTTTAGTGTTTAGAACAAATTTTACTCATGACATTGACCTTGAAAACAATCAGAATTAGAGAACTCAAACCCTGAGTAAACAACGTCCTTAAGACAACAAAATAGTTATATGCTAATTAGCAACAAAATGATATAGAAACCGGATGTTTAAATTATATTTTTTTCATAGAGTAGGTCATCGTTTCCTTTTTAAAGAACAATTATTGTTAACACATATTAACGTCTATCTTTATCAATTTTCCAAAAAATGGTACGAAAACTTACCCTATGGTAAAAAAGTAGTTTTCTTCTTTTAATTTTTAAGATTGGTCTTTAAATGACCTAGTCCAGTCGATTGCGTAAAACTGATAACAATAGAATCAGCTATATTATAGCATATAAACAAGCAAATCGGTCGTGTAGTGGTAAGCGAAGAGTTCTTTACAGGAATGTAACTGTAAAGGTGGGTGTTCGAATCGTACGCGTTATGGTTTTTTTTTTTATCTTTTTGTTAACATTGTTAGAATGTATATTTTTACTTAATAATATACATTGTTAAAATGTAATTTTCATAATAAAAATTTGCTTATAACTTGAAATTAGTTGATATGCGTTTTCCACTACTTTTATAGAATATAAAATGTATCTTTTTCTCTTTGAGATTGCACGATTTCATATTGTAAACAAATGGTTGTTGTGCATGCAAGAAACAATAAAATGGCAAAAATGTTCCATCTTTTAATCCTTGAGAGTTTTGTTAACACAACAGGATCATACGCTGCACAAAAGCATGTAATTGTGCACAAAATGCAGACTACAAGCTAAGTCAAATGTACAGTATGCGACTAAAGAAAATTCAACGGTTAGCTAGGCATGTATTTCACTTCCAATTGTATCGGCAGGAAAATCACTATATGTTCTAATTCGTTCCACTCAACTGAACATAATTTATTTACAATAATAACAAAACACATGATTGGTGAAGGAAGCGCTTTTTTGCTGCATTTATTTACACGTACAAATACATAAAAAGATTCTTCAAACTTCTTTCTGAAATAAAACAATTTACATTTTATAGAATTGCAAAAGGCCAACAAGATCTTAAGAAATTTTGTAGAGTTTTTAAATGTCACTAAATAAGTGGGTGGTTGGGTGGGAATTGTGTAAATGCGGCAAAGAAAAGCCTTCGAATGAGTGAAAATCGTACTTAACTTGAATACCTGTTCTACAGGTTTTACGTTACAAATAGTAGCCAACGGCTACAGGTTTAAATATATAAAACCAAAACATATAACGTGTGTTCTAGTACCTATGATAAATTGATATACAAATGCGAGTTTCGTTGTGAAAGAAAAAGCAAAGTAGTTTTACCTAAAGACACGAAGACCACTAGGACCAATGACCAACACAAAGACCAGTGACCTATAATAAGCCCCCTTGTTATACGTTACTTGTTTGGCTATCGCTGTCTTCCGTGTGGTATATATCAACCGGGGGAAGGGGGGGGGGTTTAAGGGGGACTTAGCCCCTCCACCCACTTTTTTGTAAATTTATACATAGCAAAGACCATTTTTTTTGCTTGTCAAGTCCAGCCCCCCCCCCCCCCCCATTTCAATTTGCTTCCGACGCCACTGTATATTTTTTTTTTGAAAATACTTGTTTTAAATACCTACAAAAGGAGTTAACTAAATTCTTTCTGTCTCCGAAGCGGAAAAATCGACTCCCCCATAGTCTTTTTCGACTCCCCCATACTCTTTGTCGACTCCCTTGCATTAGGGGTTGTATACGATGACTGAGGTAAATTAATAAATTAAATATTTTTATAAAGTAATCAAAATTTTTGTATTTTATCTCTTTTAATGAGTATGTGATTGCCATTTTAAATTTGCCAGTGTAAAGTATATGTAAATACTACAAAATGTAAGCTCAGTTACGCCTTTCAAATGTCGATTGCCCCTTTCTCGCATTTTTTGGACTTTTCTTTTGGACAATACTGTCCACCATTTAAATGCCAAGTTAACTCGTACGTTTATTACTTCTTTTAAGACGTATGAGAGGGTCGTGGGCATTTGCAACGGCTTATTCCCCCAGATTCTTTCCTAAATATAATGTTGGAATGATAAATACATACATATTTCATTTTAGGCCTGTATAAGTGAATATATTCGCATTAATGCAAAACTAAGTCAAATAAAAAAAAAGGGGGAAAATTGACTAAGCTAATAGGATTTATATATCCGAACCTGAGAGAAATTCAAAGCAATGTGCAATGCACTTTGAAAAAATTAAGGACTTTGAAAAAAGTTTTCAAAGTGCGTCAAATTTGGGACCAAATCAACGCACTTTGAAAAAAAAAATTCAAAGTGCATTAAATTTTGGACCAAGTTGACCCACTTTGAAGTTTTTTTTTCAAAGTGCGTTAAGATGGTACATCAAAAATTTTTAGAATCGATACTCTAAACGCACTTTGAAAAAAATGTATAAATCACAATTTCTGGAATTGAATTTCTAATTTGTTGATAGTATGATGATTTGTTAACACTGGTGAATCTTTAATTTACCGTATTTGAGAACGGGGATGGGGTTGGGTTTGGGTGGTGGTGGGGGTTATTCAAAGATACCGGTCAATCACCAGTGCATCATGCATTTACTTGATTACAGGAAGAAGGACCCCTACCCCTCATTTTTCCTTCCAAAACATATGATATTCAGCAACTAAATCGCTTTAAAGCGGAAAAAGAAATATACTCTGTTGTAAATTGAGTACATGGAGTGATATTGAAAAAACGAGCTGGCCAAACAATAATTTCTCCAATGGTATGTTAAAGAATCTAATATACAAGTTTTAACATTCTGATTTTGTTTTCTTATCAAATAAACCACTTCAACATAAAAAGAAATTACATTAACAAACATTAAATTATTATAAACTTAAAATGAGCATTAGGATGTGGGTTTTTTTTTTTCTCGCACTGGTCTTCTAAAAGATCATATTGTTTTTGATAAACATAACTAATGTATCCTTTTATCATATTATGTTTGTTTACAAGCACATGCAATAAGCCAGTTTAAATACGTTATACATAGATCTCCATTATCAATATATACAAATTACATTCGTTCTTGTAAGCTCAGTATACCAAAAAAGAAGTAAATTTGATGTATACTCAAAATAGAAAAATGCAGTTGCTAAGCGATGAAGTTTATGTCATTTTTGGATAATTCAAATCTCCCGAAGTGTTTTTTGTGTGTAAATTGTTGATATTGTCTTATGAGAAAAACATTCTCATCTACAAACTGTTTATCAAGTTAGCTGAGAATGCAACGGGTTCTTTTTCAAACTAAACTACACAAGGTTAAAACAATCATTTATTGTATATAAAAGTATTGTTTATTTTGACTAAATCCTGAACAATTTCTTTTTCAAAGTGCGTTAATATCGACGATATCAACGCACTTTGAAAATAAACAAGCATTCTGAGAGTATTACATAAGCAATAGACGTCCCCTACCGGTTTGTAGAAATTTTTTGATAGACACCGAGCCCGATAACGAACCCGAACATTAAAAAATTTGAATATAAAAAATTAATTTTCTCGAAAATATGTCAACCAGACGCTACAAAAGTGTAAACTTGATCTGTAGTTTGACATTTTGAAGCTGCTCAGCAAGTTTCATGTCATTCGTCAAACCCATAGAGAAAAAAAAACAGTGGAAAACTGAAGTGGGACAGACAGACGGACGGACAGACAGACAGACGGACGGACGGACGGACAGACAGACAGACAGACAGACGAACTGACGGACGCAGAGGAAAGCTATAGTCCCCTCCGGTGAAACCGGTAGGGGACTAATAACACCTTAAGGTGTCGATATCAATGTGCATTAAAGTATATTATGATTGAAATATTTTCACCGGTTTAGAATTTTCTTTCACAGTATTCAACCAAAAAATACGTTTAAGAAAATTTGGGAAAGTAAAAAAAAATTATTGTTCTCAACGGGAAACGAACTCATGACCTACAGGTTTGTAGTGAACCCACTAACCCACTGCGCTACGGTGTAACATATCGATGATGGGAAAGAAACTCTTTTAAAAATATACTTGGTTTTATTGTTTATTTCGATAAATAGTACCACTCAACGTGAAGGTGTCGCATACCACATTACTTGTAAGTAATGAATTTTCCAATTATCAAATTAAATCTATTCATTTAACACATTTTTTAAAAGAGCAGTCCCCATGCAATTCGCCTCAGTTTAAATCGGCCAGTACTGGAATTGCATGCTTAGAGAATTATTTTTTTGCGTACTGCGTCATCAAAAAGAGGTGTATAGAGCCACCTTAAACAGACTTGAATCTACACTATTTGAGGATGCCTTTACAAAAATTTGAGCTCTCCTGGCCTACCACCCGGGACCATGATTTGAACAAACTTTAATCTAGAATATCTGAGAATGCATCAGCTCCAATAAAGGCTTTTCCGGTCAAAAGATTTTCTTAATATATCTTCTGTTAAAATTCACCCCCCCCCCCACCATTGTGGCCCCACCCTATACCCTGGGACCATAATTTGAACAAACTTTAATCTACATTTAATCTATATTTACAGTAACGTTAGCGCAATCGTGATAAATCAAAAATTCCGAACTAACACGCGAGTTGCTATCTTCTGTGTACCTGTAAGATAATTCTGTTGGTGTGACGGTGTTTTGTTTTGTTGTCAGACATTCAGTTTAGCTAAATAGAACAGATACTAAACAATCCGCTTTTTCTGTTGAAGTTTCAGTGTTCAGTGTTGAGTTTAGGTTTGGTTTTTTTATTAAATCATTTACTATAATAAGTAGGCATATTTAGCAAAGCGAGCTCAATGCAAAAAAAAAGAGCGCATACGAGCACATCAAAATGCATATACCTGGGGGGGGGGGGGGGGGGTGACATTCCAAAAAGGCTTAGCGAAGGGACTCCACAAGGCAAGCTGACAAGTTAGTTTTAAAAAAACACAGACATCGCTTTGTTGACACTGATATTATATATGTAAAAGAGTAAACAGGGAGGCCCATACCAAGTTCTGTGTAATCTTTCATATGCTTTCGCTGCAAAAAAGGCGGAACATCAACGGCGTCTAACACAAATGACTAATGAGATGCTAGCCGGTCCAGTATATGTGCTTGAATTCCTTCTTCATCATTGCTGTCCCCGTCAGATGAATCTACAGTGAGGCTCTAAGAACTTTACTTGCCTTCATCGAAACTTTCGCCCGAAGAAGTATCATTGAATAAATTGATGGAACCCGACATAATAGAAACAATATCTCAGCAAAAAAATACTGACTTGATTTTATTACGTTTTTATTTCATTATGATGTCATCAACGTTATTGGATAATTGTAGCAATTATTAGCGCATTTTTAAAGCTGTATTAGTCAAAAATAAAAAGGAGTCTTTTCTTGTTTCCGACTTGTCAAACATTTATTTGATTAATTGCTAATTAAATCAAGATGAAAGGAAATTAAAACAGTATATTTTTCTTTCTGTTTTATCATCGTACAACTTGGCATAGCTATAGTAATCAATGTTGATAATCTAACAAGGGCTATATTTTTGACGGAATATTGGCGTAGAAAAAAATCACTTTTCACAGAATTGAAGATTAATGAGTCTGTTTTAGCATTTTTAAATTTTTAAAACAATAACATTAATGTTGGATTTTTTTAACTAATGTGAACTAATGATATGATACTTGGGTTTAGAGTATGTTTTTAAACATGATTTGCATATCAAATTACATTTTATAAGCTTTATAAAGCGCACATTCTATACATTGATTTGTGTTAAAAATCACTAAAATCAGGGGTTTTTTTTCTCTTATTAGATGGTCAATATAAAAGCTTTTCTGCCAATTTATATTTTTGTACAAAGTCTTCATAATACGTAAAAATCAGAAATATTTTAATATTGGAAGCATAAAACAATAGTCAAAATATCTTCAAAATCTAAGAAAATTAGAGGAAATACGGGCTAAGCAATATCATTTTTAGTTTCAATATGTTTTTCCAATTAAATTGTATTAGCTGATAGACATTTTGATATTCTATCATTTCACTGAAGAACAGAATCTGAATGTCAACATAACTGCAAAGAACTTCATTTATTTTTATCATCCTTCAATTTGAGGAGAAAGGTGGTGACCTTGACCTGACCTTTATGCAAAAACAAGGAGGTCGATTAAACTGATAGATTTATTCAGTTATATGATCTGTTTGACTGTGTCAAAACTTAATGAATTCCTATGAAATGAAGGATGTATAATAACGAGAAGACTCCTTCCATAAAGTGTGTGATTGTGGGGAAAAAGGTATATGCGTCAAAATGCGTGACGGTAGGGCAACGGTATATGCGTTAAAGTGCCTGTTCGTGGGGAGGGGGTGAAAGTAATCTTTTTATAAATTGTAACACTCGCAATCTTTTTTTCTTTTTTTTTAAAAAAGCTCGAGTATTCATGAAAGAAAATGTATTTAAATTGTACTGGATGAGGCAAACTTTGTGAGAAATTTCGCTTACTTGTTGGTTGTCATTGGTTGAAATTGTCCTTTATTTCTTTTGTACAATGTAAAATGTTTAAATACTTATATCTTTTGTACTTCATAATTTTAAACAAATGCTGTCTAGAAAAAGAACCTTTGGTACAATAAATGCAATATTTATTGCCAGTGTCTCAACGATTTTGTCTAGAACCTCTTAAATTCAAACTAGAATTTCTAACTGTGGAGTACAGAATAGCGTCAGAAAATTTGAACAGAGACAATATACGTATTTTTATGTCTTTTTTCAGTAAGCTATGGAGAGGAGTTTTCTTCTTATTACCCTAACATTCGTTATGATAGGTAAGTATTATAAATCATTTAAAATTTTTTCCTTAGAAACAAAGCAATGTAAATGATAATGTTTAGAAACATAAACAGATTCTTTCACTATTATTTTTTTTTCTTTTTTCTTTTTGATAATTAAGAGGAAACAGGGAGTTGCAGTATAAAAAAATCATTTTTTTTATTAAACACGTTTTTATTAAGATGTCCACTACAACATATATCATTTCCATTACTTCATTCTTACCTTGAAAGGAGATATTTTGATAAGAAGTATCCCCCTTTTCTAACAATTTTTAACAATTTAAACAATTTGATTTTTCTGCAATTTTTTTCTTTAATGATATTTATCTGCAGATCATATTCATTAATTTTAAAAAGAAAAGAAAATTTAAAAATTGTTTTCAACATTGGCTTTTTTACATAGCAAAATCATGATTTTATCAATTTATTGGTGAAATCAGCACTTCAAATTTTGAAGTTTTTGATTCTAAACTTGAACAAAATGAGATTGCACAAATAATTGTCAATGATTTAAAAAAAATCATATATCAGCTTTAACACATGCTTTTTAACTAACAAAAAATTCATGAAGACTTTCTTGCCATTTAAGAGAGATACTAACAATAGGAATCACCACTCCCCTTATTCTGGAATTGTTACTTTTTGTGAAAAATTCTGTTTTGAACCATTAAAAAAAGTAATGCATTATTTAGATTTAGCAATTAACATACACAGATAATTATCATAATATATATCTGAATATATTAAACGCTTATAATTTTGTATATTTACGTTTCAAAAATTAAAAATGTTAAATTTGCCCACACTAAAAAACAACTTGCAAACTTGTAAAAATGACTACTTCAGAGCCATTAAGTAAGATAAAATGATCTATCAAATCCGGTATGACGTCATAATGGAAAAATGATATCGTACAGTCAAATCAATTATGATTTCATAATAGAGTTAGCACATCAAAACATCATTGCATTGCTAGTCACGTGATCATAGTGCTTTTCCCCCAACATGTAAAACAGAAAATAATATTAACAAAGAATATGGTATATCGTTTTAAATGTTAGTAGCTGGACGCGTTTAGTTAATACATGTTAAGATGTAAAAAGACAAAATTCGTTTAAAACAGTATGATTAAAATGCCCTTAATTTTTCAAAACAACTATAGAGACTTTGTCAAAGGTTTATCTGTCTTTAAAACACTGCCACATCAAATTTAATTAAGACAATATGTTTAGAAATTTAAAAAAAAAACGGGAATAATTAAAGTTTTAGAAATCTTGCTGATCTTTTTAAACGCAATAGAAGCAGTCTGTGTAGTTTCATGAGTTAGTCATGTCAATAGCCTTTTAGAGAGTTTTATTTCAACTAAGTTTATCGAAACTCGCTATAATAGTAAGTATGTGCAAAACAAAAAAATACTATTGAAGCCTAAAATAGGAACACAATACAAATTAAAACAAAGCAAATGATGCCAGCAAGCATCTCTAAATGGTGTTTGAAGCGACCAAATATTTACCTAAATAAATCTTATTTTTTCATAAAAATTAATATTTACGGATAACCCATGTATATTTACATCGCAACGTGTTACGGGGTTCAGCCTTATATACTATTATGCATGCGTATTCACTATAAAAACAACGCATGCAGGGTTTGCGAAGATTCTCCTACACAAGTTTGTTGATAGAAATGTCTTTTCCACCCAGCCCAGGTAATCATTGTTTAAATTTTTAAAATAACTTGAATTGTTATTTTGTAAGCGTGCGTTTTGTGTGTTTATTACAGTTGTTGCTACAAGCTAAATTTATATTGTAAGTGAGGCCCCTTCAGTGGTTATTTGACGTTTTTATATTTGTTAATTTAAATTTGAATTGAAATTGGTAAATCATTATTAATTATCGAGAAAGTGATGATATGTTCCGTTTAGAGATTCATTTTTACCTTGTATTCCATGATGATTGTTGACAGGTGAAGATCTTGTAGTTTTCAGCCAATTTTATATCTTAGTATTTATTTTGTTGGGCACACTATAGCCTAACTCACAACTTAAGCTGGTCACTTGGCCTGCTTGATAAAAAAAATTCTGCTGAACCTGACGAAGGGAAATCTAAAATTCCATTACCTGGGTTTCATAGAAAGTAAGGTCAGGTCCCTGGACCGTGATGGGGTGGCGAGATTTTCTGTCAATATGGCCTCGGCTAACTGTTAGTAACTTACAGTTGGGTACTGTTTATGTATACCGGATTTCCCGCCATAGCAGGGCACGGATTGTGTCTCCGCAGTCTCGCCTCCTGAAGACTGGACATATCGTCGTGGGCTTGTCTTCTCGGCCGCGCCGTCTTGCCAAGATCTGAATTGTTCTGACTTCCGTTTAACATTAGTCATCGCTCAGAGTTATGGAAATGGGTTGTATGGAACCAGATAAAAGTACAAACCATGCAATTTCGCAGTAAAAAAAAAGTTAAGCTGATCAATGACATCTACAAACAATAGAGCTCTGGAACCCGAATAAGTGTGTAAAATGTTTAAAAACTAATTACGCATTAGCCTAGATAAAAAGATCTAGTCCTCAGAAGACGTACAAGTAATACTGTTATAATTTCCTATATGATACTTTTAAAATTAAACCAGCGTTAATTTGTTTTGACAACAATAAGCTCTCTATGAAGCGGACTTGAGATACAAAATAATCAAAGTACAGACATCTGGGCTGATTTATTGTGTTTTTAATTTATAATACTAAAATAATGGACTTGATTTTTGTGCTTTAAAAGCGGTTAATCGGCTGAGAACTGTCAATTGTTTTATAAATAAAAACGTTGTACTAAACATTTGTTGGCCTATCAGTTTTAATTTTCATTAACGTTGAGAAATTAATTAGTTAATTATTTAATTACAGTGTAGATATAAACGGTCGCCATCGTTAAACTATATTGATAATGCATTATAGATTGTGGGGAAGTATGATACTAAACACCATTTAGATTAAATGTTTTAAACCCTGTTAAAACTTCCACAACAATCTGTATTCTCAACTTTCGAACAGTATTTCTCATTATGGAAAGACATAGAATAGGCTATAGGTGTAAGCAATCTATTCCGCCGCTCAGTAACTTGACGTTGGAGACTTGAAGTACTAAGAATAATACAAAGAACACTTTTATCAAGTGATGTTTATCAGACGTGCACTAACACTAAATAACTGATATGCTATTCATTCTACGTTCTAAGTTGTAACTACATTTTTGTGAACAGAACGATTTAAACAGTAGCTCAGACAACATCCGGTAAACACTGCACGGTACTTTTAGCCTGGCCATTGCTTACGCAATCATGCTGGCTAAATAGTTTAAGCTGTTGGTTTAATGATGCGACCATTTCTCGGACGTTGGAATATTTCCAAAACATTCGTACATTTCGATAAGGAAAATCATATCTTGAATGATCATAATCAAGATTTAAGTGCACGAAGAAACAGACAGAAGAAATTATCTTAAACTCATTCCTCTAGTACCTGCTATTTAGATCAAACTGTGTCATTAAACTTGACAGTCAGTGATAAGAAAGTTCATTATACAACAATTACATAGGGCAGCGTACAAAGCGTAATATGATAATATTAAACAAGACTCTGTTCAATTAACGCAATAAACTAGGGTAGGTTTGTTAAAACACAATAGTCTTATCTTGTAGTAAGTGCTCAGAATGAATGTTCAAAGAACATATACAAAGAACTGGGAGATCTAACGAAGAGAAGTCCAACCTTTTTGATGGACGCCGTTCCTATCTGTGACAGGTATCTTGTGAAGGATTGGTACGTTGCTGTAAACCATAAAATGCCAACAACTGCACCTGAACTGGGATCTTGTGGAACATTGTATCCGATTTGGCTTGATGGTGATATATATATATATATATATATATATATATATATATATATATATATATATATATATATATATATATATATATATATATATATATATATATATAAGGGTTTTTTTTTTAAGTATGTTGAGATATGCATTATATAATTCATTTGGCTACGTTTTTTATATTTAAATTGATGATTTTTTTAAGAATCTTGTTTGCTTTCTATCAAGATACCTTGCCTGAATTACAAGGAACAACGAAGTCAGTAAGTCTTTGCCAAGTCGGCTTTGGTAACCAATGTTCACAAAGCCATTCAATACGTGTAACAAACTGCGGGACTTTTTTTGTCTATGAACTAACTCCCCTTGATATTTGCCAGTCAGCTTATTGCTTTGGTGAGTTTTAATAAACAAGTTTTGAATTCATAACCAACATAATCTTATTTTACTTCTGATAAATTAGGATTGTTGGATGTCTGTAGCCATTTTAATGTTCAAAGAATTTACTTGCGACAAGAAAGAGAAACTCCTAAAAGGACAATGTAAAATTTTAAGAATTTCAGCCGGAGATTTTCTTTACTCTATCATGTGTCAATGGCAAAAAATTATGTTTATCATTAAGGAATATTTAATGTATAAATTAGTTAGCCCCATACCTTCTAAATTGATATTTTTTTCATTGACAATAAACAACGGTGTTTGAACCTATCGTTTCTTATCTAAATCATTTTATCAGGTCACCTTAGCTGAAAGCTCAAGTGAGTTTTTCTGATCACATTTTGTCCGTCGTCCGGCTGTTTGCAGCTGCTACGTCGTCTGTAAACTTTTTTTAAACATTTTAAAGTTTTTCTCTAAAACGGCTTGGTCATTTACAACCAAATTTAGCACAAAGCATTCTTATGGGAAGGCGAGTATAAATTGCAGAAATAAAATCCAGTTTGCATTCAAAGCAGGGAAAACCTTGGAACTGTGAAAATAAGGGGTGGATTTTTAAAATTCTGTTTTTAAGAACTATTGAGTCAACTTCAACGTAATTTAGCATAAATCCTTCTTATGAAAAGGTGCTGTAAATTGCAAAATTAGGGGCTTATTTTGTTTCAAGTTCGAGTTAAAGGACCGAAAAGAAAGGTTCGGTCATTTTATAACTTCGAGTTCGGTATACTATATTTCGAAAACGGGGTTCTTTTTAAAAGCAGTCATGTTGGACGAATGATAAAAGGGTCGATCTGACAGAGATGAATTTGTTTGTTGTGCAACAGTTTCCATGCAAAGAAAATCTTTGAAACATGCCAGATTTCACTTTTTACGGTGGTGTTAGCTTGTTCTGATTTTTGTTTTATTTCCTTGCGTTTTGTTTTATAACCTGGGCCTATCGCATGTATTTTTACGTATTAAATTATTCACTGACCTCGGTAAACCAGACATTTGACTGGTTACCTGTGGAAAATAAGCAAAGTCTGGTGAATTAACAACGTCCTAAAATACATTTTATTCTATTGATAATTCGGTATTATCTTTTGCTCAATGGTTAATAAATGCAGTGTGTTTTTTTTAGATGTTCAGCATTTTCTTCCGTCTGTTCAACTTAAGCAGAGTTTAATATCGCCCACAGAAATATGAAGATATATATTAAATGATTCATTCTGAAAAATAAATTTTGCTCTTAATTTGTTTTAGTGAATGTTTCTTCTGTTAAGTTGTTTATAATTTTCTATTTTCAAACCATATTTGAGTGTCAAGCTTCGTCTTATAAGCAAGATACAGACCTTTGCTCAAAATTCCATGTTTGTACACAGAGCTGAGGCCAATTTTTTACTTTATAAATACTGGATAGGATATGCCAAGTTAAAGAATCTGAAGATGAATGTTACAGTAATTAACTCATATGTTCAAAAAATGACTTGTGAATTGTGAGCTTTCTATCTTGCTTATAATTTTAAAATTGCCGCTGAAATTTTGGTTGATCTTTAGAAATGTCTTGCTTAACGTGAAATACTTGTACAAAAAATTAGATGGATGATATGATATGCCATAACTACTCTCTGGGGTCCTTCCTTATACGATAAGTATTTGAAGTCTATTTCAATTTTGATAGTTTTTCAGACTCGAGTAAATAAAAACAACACCGATGAAACAGTTTTTATAGTTCTGATATATTTCTGTCAAGAAGATAAAGGCAATATCGCTTATTCTTAAAAGATATTACATCGGAAAATCGGAAAATCCAGGTTCGTAGCCATTCATTGTTTTTTTGCAGAAAGATGTAAATATTGGACGCCCTCCCCCCCCCCCCCCCCCAAAAAAAAAGAAAGAAAAAAAAAACAAAAAAATTAAATATTCTGTATTAAATCGAGTATATTTGCTCTTCAACATATCACGTGACAACATTTTTCTTTCGAGTGTATTTTATTGATCAAGATAGTAAGTATATGAAACGTCACACGAGTTTACATCAGGTAAACAACAGTCGCTCAAAATAGGGATAACCAAACCAATTGAATGTTTTAATGTTTTCAATTTGAGGAATGGGGCATATTGAGGGGTAAAGTTTCTTCTTTCACATCCATAGGAAATTGTTAAATAAAATACAATAACGAGTATGATATATTATAAAAGTACGATAACTAGTACGTAGTTTAGGGAGAAAATATAATTATGAATAATCTCATATAATTTGGTCACTTTAAAAGTGTGTGTGTGTGTGGGGGGGGGGGGGGGGGGGGGGGGGGGGGTAGAGGCAAAACAAAAAATAAAGAGAATTGCAAGTAAACAGTGTGCACCTAGTACAGAATTAAAAATTATATATTGCATTATCGGATCTTCTTCTTTTCGGTAAAATGGTATTTCAGAAAGGTGGAATGTAAAAGATTAAATGCATGCAAAACAGGTAATAAAAATTCGGATACTTAATGGTATTTTTTTTTGTTATTCTACCAAGGGGCAATATGATACAATATCCTTTGAACGCCCATATTGAGTCGTTATTGCTCAGGTGAGCGATGTGGCCCAATGGGCCTCTTGTTATTTTTATGTCAGATATTTGTCCATAATTTCCAAACGTTATTATAAATTCTATATATTTTTTTTTCAGAGAAAACTGAGACTTGTAAGTGTTGTTTCTCACTGTTGTTGAAATGCCTTTTAAATAAATTGTTTAATTGCTTAACGATTAATATTCCATATACGTGTATGAGACCTATTATTTAGAAAGATATATAAGCAATCATTAAATATAACAAACAAAACAGCATTAGAGTCACACGAATTTTTTTCTTTTATACCTTCATATACATGAGATCTTAACGTTTAAAAACTAAATGTATCCTAATGGTATTTACATAATTTGAAACCGATTTTTGTGATATGTTGTTAATATGTGTTTGTGAGGTATACACGTAATTTATTATAATAGACTAAGTGAAAGGGGGTCATATTTGACCTTAATTATCATCATTTCATATTATTAAATGTGCAAACATTAATGTATATGATTGTGTGGTTATTTCTACATGCCCGCTCTTCAGTAGTCTAACATCGTTTATGTTTTAGTTTAGTTTGATTACTAAACGAATTTACAATTTTTTTGCGATTTTTGTAATAGTAATGACATGTCAAAAACCGTACAATTTTATAGACCTATTAAATATTTGTAAATTATAATATTGCATTTTTGATACTTTTCTTTACGTAAATGCATGCTGCCTAGATTATTATTTTCTATTGATAAAGTAGCTAAGTCAAGCTAAATGTTTGTTTTAATAAATCGAATTAATTAAAATTAGAAACGTGTCTCATCATTAACAGTTTAGATACGCTGATATAATAAGTTAAATACTGATCTATGTTGTAAACTTTTCTACTCAGTTTAACAAAAAAAAACATGCATGATGTCATATCTTATTAATGAAATATGTCATGTTAACTATACAACTAGCCAAAGTGTAAAAAAAATTACATGTATATAATATCATTGTAATCCCTTTTATAACTATATCATTGGCGTTACTATATCAATTCATTATGTCAGTAGCATGGTTTATACATAATCATTGTTAGAAAAGTAAACAATATCGAAATATGCAGAATTAAAGACAGATACCCGATAATTAAATGATTGTCAGTTATCAAGATAATTTAGGCATGAGTTACAAGGTAGGAAAATATAAATTGATGCGTTTCCTCTCTTAATGTGTACAAAACAATTCAAAAGTGTAACACTACTCCGAAGATTCATCATAAAGTAATGATTTAGTGTTTAAATATACTTATGATTTAATTATATAGGCAGCAGAGAAATCAATTATTGTATATTTAATTCGAATATGAAATCACAATAATTTTGATCATTTAACTACATTAATGTGAAAGGTGTCAATGGCGTTCCTTCAAACCTGGCCGTTGCATATCACGGAGTTTCATGGAACACAAAACATTATGGGTTACAAACAGTTCACGATCCCGACGTCAATTTAGTGTGTCAATTCGATCGATTACCTGACCAGTCCCTCTACTACGATGTCACGTGGTATGTTGATGACACAGAGGTCCTAACAAATCAAACAGTGTCATCTAAGTCCTCTGATCTGGCTCTGCTGACTGGATCACAGATATTGGCAAAAGGAAAGAAGGCGAACTCTATGGTACATTTGTAATTGAGCTGAGTTTTGCTTACATTCTTCTAAAATGATTAACAGTTATTTACATAAAAGGGCATGTACTTTGAAAAGATGTGTCAACTGGCATCTGTATTAGAGAACTTATTGAAAATTTGTTTGCTTTGAAAAAAACCCACAAGGAATGCTACATGTTTAATTCTGTTTTATCTTGTTTTGATCATTTTTTTAACAAGGTACAGTGCATTGTTGGAGCAAAACTAAGTGCAACAGGTGTACGATGTAATACATCTTCAAGCCCATTGTTCTTTGCAGGAATAAAGGTTTGAAAGTTTTTTTAGCAAGTAATACGCGGAAAACAGCGCTCACAGTTCTTTGTAATGTAAACAAAGCTGAGGGAATGGTTTTGTTAACATTTTGAAAATCCCAGGTTTAGACCTAAAATAAATGTGACAAACACTTAAACCTGTTTATTTATGTTCGTCGTAACAAATTAACCCTGATTGCATAACAAAGGATAATGAGCCCTGTATCTCGCTTATAAGTCTTCAACTTGCACTCAAATTTAAGTTGATCAATAGCAATTCATTAGTAAAGCATTGCAAACAATAGAACAGAAATATAAATTTTGACCAAGTTATTAAAAATCAATCTAGACTTGTATTTTTGTTTTGTACTTTATATCTTTGTTCTGATCAAAATTAAGGTGGATTCAATAAAACTCATTATATTTGCTGTATTGACTTTGTGTTTAACATATTCTTTTTAACCAGTGGAAAATAAATCTTCACTAAAAGGTTTAATCCTTTCCCCCTTTTACGACTCATTCGAATGCAGTAATATTATAAACAGAAATGTTTTAAATCATAATGGGTCATGTTGCTTTATTCGTGTGTATTTCATTTTCTGTAATAAGGATGAAATAATATTATTTTAAAATTAGAGTTAAAAGAATCAAATAAATTTAAGTATTCATTTTGTTTGTGTAATGAAAGGCTTGGTATGGTTTACGAAGTATTGTTGAAATCTACATCTTAGGTATTAACTCCAACATTGACAATCGCTAGAGGAGGACATGGACAGGTGAAAATACAGTTTACGATTCCTTTTGTGAATAGACAGTTGGTTTATCTTAAATCCGAATATCAGGACGAATTAAAGATTAGTATTGGGGTTCATGGTGGATCCGTTGCTTGTGACGATCTAAACAAAAACTTTTGTGAAAAAAAAGTGTATGCTTACAAAAAAAGGGAATCGGATAAGTACAATACCGATGACTGGAAAGTTATTCACAATATCGCAGTCTACAATAAAGATGATGTCAAATACAATCTCATTGACAAACACATCACACTGCGCCTTGAGACGGGGGGCACATCCGGTACCGGAAGCAAAATATTTGATAAGATCATTCTTCCAGATATTCAGGTGATTTTACTAATTTTTTTTTTTCAATTGTGTCTTTTTTACAGTTCTAAACTATTTTAGAAATGCATAGTGTATTGATTATTCAATTTTTAATTTTGAAGAAAGAAATAATGTTAATAAACATGAATTGATTCTATTGTTCTCAAATCAAAGGTTTTTATCGAGGACACAGACCCGTCCTGGAAAGGAGCTTATTGTGCATCCCACACTGATCCGCATATGAAGACTTTTGACGGAAAGTAATGTGGAATTTACAACTATACCATAAACTATAAAATCAAAATATCTTTTTGTATATATATTTATGATTTGTTCATACATAAACAACTATGTCGGTTTTATTTCCAAATAGTTAGATTTAAAAAAGCTTGTGACTAAGAAGTCGATTATGCATTTTCGTAATAGGTATTATGAATGTCAATTAGATGGAACCTTCATCTTGTATCGAAACTCACACTTCAACCAAGAGGTTTGTACCTAAATACATAACAGTTTTTGTTAACTTTACACAATTTATTATATTTACATTTACTAAGTATTATTCCCTCTATTTCTTACGGAAACTTATAGTTAATTCATAGCTCTATAGAAACAGCCAGATTGAAATCTACACGCCTCGTTTATTGATTGGTCGAAATCTACAGCGGCTGAAACTTGACAAGAAAGTGACAGGACCAAACTTGACACGCCCAGTCTATCAATTGGTCGTGATCTACAACTACCTAGGAAAAATCACGGACTGCACGAAATAATCATGACGACGTCAGACTCAAAGTCTCTTAGGAGACGATTTGGCTGTTTCTTTTAGTTAACGTACTTACGTACATTAACAGTAGTTTAGTGAATTTTACTTACTTTTCAATTGGATAAAGGAAAGATGTTGATAGACACATTAAAATGCTTTCTTTGATGATTCATTTGGGTAATGAAGGTAGCGATCATTGCAGAAAAAAGTTACATAACGCGGGTTATGTAAATTTTTTCTGCAATGATCGCTACCTTCATTACCCGAATGAATCATCAAAGAAAGCATTTTATTGTTAAAATGATAACAACTGTATATGTATGCATTTGATATCTCAAATAAACAAGAGCGAATGAGCATTCATATCCGGAACAAATGTGGGTTTTACAGCCTACTAGTATTTACTTTTTTTTTAAGGTACAAGAAAAACATCACCTATGCTATCTAGCCTATTCATATCCACGATGCAGCTGTGCTGTTGCCGTACGTTCAGGAAAGGACGTGTTCATGGTTGACATATGTAACTCCAAATCCATCATACATTTTCCATCTTGTGGGGATAAAGTTTTAAAAGTCATAAAAACAAATGATAGATACTACAAGGTACATTAACATGTGTTGGGTGGAAGCTTCATTAAAGGGGCATGGTCACGATTTCGGTCAAAATAATTTTTCGCCTTTAATATCTACAATGCTTAAAAGAGGCATTTTTAATAGGCAACCGATATTTGAGTGCCATTCGTTGAGTAATAAGCAAGTTACAGAGCTTGAAATTCTTCGCTATGTAAACAAAGCTTTTGTTTACATTTTGAACGTCGAAGTAAAAATTTCGGTTTTAAGCCTAAAACGAATGTGTTTAACGTTAGGAACTGTTTATTTATGCCTACAATAACTAAAAAATAGACAATTTTTTTAATGGTATGTTGAACCTATGTAAACAAAAACAGGGCACGAGCCTTGTTTACATGACAAAGATTTGTGAGCCCTGTATATAGCTTAAAACTCAACGAATAACTCCCAAACGTTATTTGATCATTCGAAATGCATTTTGAAATCATTGTAAATAATAAAAACATAATAATAAAATTTGACCAAAAGCGTGACCATGCCCAACGGTTGAAGTATATGGGTAAAAGAAGACAACTCAGATTTTTTTTATTATAAAGAAAAAACCTCATACTTCATATTTTTAACCGGGTTTTCTAACGGAAAAATCCGGTAATTGAAATGGTAAAAATGGCGGGCGGGCGGATGTTCAGCTGCCAAAAGGGTACCCCTATTGTACGGACAAGCTTATCTTTTAAAAAGATTGGTGAGCTAGCGCTGTAGCCATCATAAAACACAAAAGCAGAATTCTAAAACATCGGTTTACATTTCTGTATCGATTAATTAACGATAGGAGGCACAGTGGTGTATTGGAATTGTGCTGGAGTGGGGTCTCAATTTAGAATTGTGAATCTAGAGTGGGCTTCACATCGCCAATGGCATAGCTTACTGACTTTGCCTTAATCATGTATCTACCGTTATTTCAATTTCGAGGTGAACATTTTCAAGAGCCATTAGTACTGTTTTGTAGCAATCGTATCTTTTCGGGCCTTTCCGGCAAGCTCGGAAAACATATCCGAAGTTGTTTTCCAAACTTGAAGGAATTTAAGATAAAGCTAGCTATAATCAATTATAATATTGAAAATAACTTTGCATTATTAGAACTAAGCTACTGTTACTTTTTGACATTTACAATAAAACACAAAACTTCATGTGAAGATGATAAAACGAAATTCAAATGGTACAGTTTATTTACAGTAGTACAGTATTCTTAGAATCCCCTACTATGGAGTCAATCATGCGTGAAAAAGACTAACGTAGTTGCTAGCGCTCGAGAGCGCTAGCAATAACTTCTCCTACAGATTTCAAGAAAGGAACTTGTTCTTTTGCAGATCAATTGTACATATATCAGAAGTGTGCATATGGCTAGGATTTTAATTTTCTGATAATTTATGAAAAAAATACCAGCTCTTGAACTACGTCATTTTCTTGCAAAATATTGCATATATAGGGTACCCTCATTGTATGGATAGCTCCTCCTACAGTTTGCAAGACATAACGTTGGTTTTTTTTTTGCAGATCAATTGTACATATATTAGAACTATGCATATAACTTGGATTTTGATTTCTGTTGATTTATAAAAAATATACGCTGATGGGCTTAATTAGGCAAAATATTGCATATAGGGTACCCCTAATCTAGGGTGACTCTTACAGTTAGAAAGTTGTTCTTTTGCAGATCAATTGTACATATAATAGAAATATACATATTGCTTTAATTTTGACATCTGATAATTTATGTAAAAATACCAGCTTTGAACTAAGTTTTTTTTTATTTTTTTGCAAAAATATTGTATATAAATATCTATATTCTCTTGAAAGGTAGTGTTCATTGATTAAGGGTTGACAAACTGATTATGGATACTCTTCACAAAAAAGAAAACCTGGTTTGCTGTAATATTGACAGCTTTTCCCTTGTTTTAAAATTGTTTTATTCTTAGTTTTATTTTCAGATAATATTGCCAACCGGGACGTTAGTTGAAATTAAATTTGTTTCGTGGCCAACACATAACGATTGGCATTTAAACGTCGACATATTCCCCTCTCCATCTGATGTTGGAAACTCGTCAGGCTTATGTGGAGTTTTAGATGGAAATTACAGAAACGATGCCACAGGGACGGTTGACAACCCCCATCTTACTTATCCAAACGATTTTTCAGAATCTTGGAGGTACATTTGTTAGAATAAATGTGGCATAATCTCATTTGTAAGACTAGGCCATTAATAATTGTTTTACATTGGCATTAAATGTCACACAGTCATGATCAATAATTATACGCTTCACGAGATTGGCATCCAAACATTTAATTAATTTTAATTTAATTATTTGCAAAATGTTGGATTACTTAGAAAAAAAATAAAGCTAATAAGGTAAATAACTGACTGCCTACAGAAATGTTCTCGCGGATTTAAATGTCACACTTTCATTGATTTTAACCCGACACATGGCTGTGTGATATTATTTGTTACGTGGCGACTTTTAGTTGACCTAATATTGTTTATACGTGATCAGTAAAGGACTATATAGTTTTGGTTTGAGCCTTAAATGGCCTTCTAAAGTGAACATAATCATTTTACTGTAATTCTTTGTTTTATTTTTACAAATATACATTTTAAGTTTTTTCATAATTTTCATTTTGATTTTAGTGCCCACAATTTAAAAATATGACATTATAAAGTGTACCTTTTCCCGATATTTTCTCATTTTTGGGAGTTGATTTCAATCAACTCTCCTATGCAGTTACTCTGGCAAACCGAAAGTGAAACAGTGTTTGGACCTAAGCACAAATCAGCACCGCTGACAAGACTTAATTCTTGAAAATAATAGAAAATTCAAAGTAATGTATGCTGTAGCATTGTTTTTCAAGAAAATCTATCAATAAAAACTTTGAAAATAGTCAGATTTTATATAATACGAACAACTAAGAAATGTTTATAGTCTTATGTATTCCTACGCCAGAGTTTAATATAGCCTCGTTCAACCAAACGCTCGGCTGTCTCCGTAAATCTCCGACAAGCAGAAAGGCTCTCTTGCTTGTCGGAGATTAACGGAGACAGCCGAGCCTCTGGTTGAACGAGACTAGAGTTCGATATCAATAGTGCTTGGATCCATAAAACTTTTAGAAGTGCTTCGATTACTTATACATAGTTTGAAATCTATCTTTAAATATTACACAACATGATTCATATGGGGTTTCTCGAAGTTCTTGTCGGAAAAGTCTAAAATTCATATAATAAAAAAGTGCGTAATTCAAATACAGACTAGAAACTAATTGCCATGCAAGATAAGTTGATTTTAAGATAAATGATAATCGATTAAATCAACTCCCGTCAGTACTTCAGTACTTTGATTAGTATAAAACGGCTTGTTTTGAGGCAGTTTTTCTTTAAGGAAACATTTAGCGACTACTTGAACAAACACAATATTTTCACCAAAGATATATCTCTCCAATACTTATAAGTGACAAAAAGTTCGTTCTTGTTCAAAGAATCGCTCTATATTTCCCATTCGAAAAAAAATTGATTTTGATTGAATTATAAAAATAGCATCACTTCTGACGTCATATACTGCCAGTGAGTGCATACTAATCAAATAAATAGGTGAAAAACATATTTTATGTCAACTCTTTTATAAAATAACACAACAAATTAATGTATCTTAATCATTTTAAAAATAGCGAATTTTGGGGGCCATATTTGACTAACATCATATATAATTCTTTCATATGGGGCGAGAACGAAGCTACACATTATGTAACGATGTTATCTTGCCAACTGCATTTGTATGTATTGTATATGATGAATTAAACAACGACAATATTTAACATTTTATATAACAATGTTACAAGTTTCCATTTGGGTACATTTTGGGTACAGAACTCGCCTTAAATTACTCTAAGAATGAGGCTATAATGCTCGGGGAGAGGTACATCTCGTACCGACGGTGTATGGAATATACAGTGTCTCCACGTAATTGCTGTTAACCATTATTTTCTAACAATTTAACAGGAGGTAAGACTTATTTTTATGTTCCGCTGGTCGGGTATATATTCGGTAATAAATTGGTTGTCCCCTTCAAATTATGTATAAATTTGAGCACTTGCACTTACAAATTACGCCACACTATTGTCTTTGCAGAAGAAAAATATGTGTGCGTCGTAAAAACGTTTATATTTTTTAGCAATCAAATATTAAAAGTAAACAGAGTTAAAGCAAATATTTCGAAGACTATTTGGAAAATGAGAAATTTCAAAAATCTGACTCTTATATATATCATATAATTATTATAATGTCTCAATTAGTAGGTTTCGAGAAAACAAAACAAGTAATGATTTATAAGGTTTGTTACTGACTGACAACGGAAATAAATCAGGTAAATAAATTTCATAGCTAGACGGCTTGGCATCGTCTATGCCTTAATGAGACTTTTAAACTTGATGTATTTTCTTGTAAGTCATTAACAAACATAATAAGTAGTAATGTCGGGCTGTTAAAATTATAAAGGGTCAATTTTCCGTTTAATGAGCTTTAAAAACCGAACATTATTCAGCAGACAGTCGGTAAATAGGCTTAATAAGAAAACATATTCAACATTTCAAGAAATGTTCTTTAAACATTTATGTGTTATTATTTTTTTCAATTTATTTTATTCTGCTTATATCCTTTTGGAAGGGTTAAAGGCAACGAAGTCGACCTGTTTGATTCTACCTCCTATAATAATCTTGAGTCTATATCGGAAGTGTTGGATCGCGTTTGCACATGTAAGAGACATAGTCCAACTGCACGTACCGGTGACATTGAATGCAACTATGGAACATATCAGAACTGCAAGTTTGTTGTCGGTAAACAATACCACTGTATTTTGAATCCCGAAGGTCAGTTACGAAGAAAGAGAGACTTGCGTCATTTGGAATTGATGTTTTCGAACGCTCAAACTAAAAATAAACCAGTAAGACTTAATTTAATTCTTCATATCAAAATCACCACTATCATAAAGAATACACAGATAGTGAAATAAAATCAAATGGTTACAAAATCTGGTATAAGACAGTATGGAATAAATATACTCAGGTGTAGCCATGAACAAATAAAGATAATTTATCGTTGACTTATTGCTTATTTTATGTTACTTCTTGAAATAATAAATATTATTTTACACTTACATTTTAAGAAAATAGAGCACGGTCGGTTATAACTTGTGTACAAACTCTCAATATATATGCAATTCTTTTTTTCAAACCCTTAAACTTAAAATGAGAAAAAGGGTATACAGAAAACAACGATAAAGAATACAAATATTAACAACTCATTTTGAATATTAAAACTTCCCACTTTTTCAAAATTTATTTTACTTATAAACGCATAATTGCAGGAAAGAAGACACAAAAGAGAGGTAGTTCCAAATATAAAATCTTATGAAGAAGCTGAAACCATTTGCAACACTGCCTTCCAAGGATCGACGTCGTATCAGATATGTCAAGAATACGTGACTGACCTAAGCAACATGTCATTGATCAACTGTATATCTGACGTCATGGTTTGTGTTTTCTGTGAATTGTACACCCATTTTCCGGTAGTGTATTTCGGAGATAAATTTGTGAGCTTTATCTTGTTTGATCAGGGTAAGGATTAGTAAAAGTTTTTACCTAATTGATTCGTGTTGTTGGTTAGAAGATATCAAAACCACTCAATGAACATTAGAACCAGCTTTGAATAAAAACATACATGCAATTATTTAGAAAATAGTTTGATTTGAACGTGTTTTAAAGATGACAGGCGATGACAACTTTACACAGATACATATAGAGGCTGCCTTGGAGCAGTGCTCTGTTTTTGTTGTTTTAAACACAACTTTTCAAGAAACAGAGCCTGAGATTACATATACGATAGAGACGTTTTGTCAGAACAACTGCAGCGGACATGGAATTTGTAATGCTGGTAAGCTTATGATAAAGTTTAGTTACTAGTGAAAAAAATAAAATGCTTACCACTGGTAACGTGTGTGTCTAAATTATTTAAAATCATACTGTGTATTTTGATTGTAATAAATTTTTTTAATACAATGTCATTTTTTAAGAGTGGAAATTATATTCTGGATATAGTAGATAGTAGTTTTGTAAAACGTAGAAACAGTCAATACTTGCAAATGAACATACTTCTTTAAACGAAATAAAAAAAATGGATGAACTTTATCGAGATAATGCATCAATTGTTTGTCTACATGTATGTTTTCACGTTAAATATTAATGTCAAAAAGTTTCCGTACGATAATAGATTTGCATCTCAATATAAACTTGTTGCTTGTCTTTAACTGTTAGGTAACTGCACTTGTAATGAAGGATATGCTGGCAGCGATTGTTCCTTTGATCTCCTTGGACCACCAACCATTACTCACATGTCAGACTTTGGACTTTGTGACAAATCGCACGAAACTTGTGACGAGATAACTCTGTATGGAAAATACTTCATAGAAAATATGAACACAAGCTGCTTCATGACACGGCACACGGTAAACACATAATTTAACTAAATGTTATACAATTATTACTTTTTAATGTCATTACGATGATTTAGTAGCCTGAGATGTACATTCACAGAGCCGAAATCAAGTTTCGTTTTGAAGACGGACTCGTATTGATCTTTAGACAAAACAACTATATATATATATATATATATATATATATATATATATATATATATATATATATATATATATATATATATATATATATATATACCCTGAAACGTGCTACTACACCTCTAAAACGAACCGTACCGTTCCGTGCAAGAAACGAACCGTACCGTTCACAAAACGAAACGTACCGTTCACAAAGCGTACCGTACCGTTCACAAAACGAACCGTACCGTTCACAAAGCGAACCGTACCGTTCACAAAGCGAACCGTACCGTTCACAAAGCGTGCAAGATAAGTTATGCAAGACCCGCCTCCAGACGGACAAAAAAGCGTACCGTACCGTGCAATAAGCGTGCAACTTCCATATACGGCTTATTGACCTAATGTCTTTCGATGAATACGGACGGAGATTATCGCTGACCAGATAAGTTCAATATTTTGCTAGATTTTTTACTCGGGATGAGATAACACATACTAAGATTTAAAACTGTTATTCTTATTAAAACAGTCACAAAAATATTTCCTTTCTTAGACCGAAATCATTTCTTTGTTTTTCGACAAAACTTGTTTAGCCGATTTCTTAAACATTGTAAACTATTTATGTTCACACAATTCGTGGCTATACAATTTTGATTATTTTTATGAAATGTTTGAAACATTGGGTACATAGGCCTACTGGACTTTACATAGCTTTAAGTGATTCGAGAGAGAGAGAGAGAGAGAGAGAGAGAGAGAGAGAGAGAGAGAGAGAGAGAGAGTTACCCGAAGCGTTAAAAAAGTAGCGTATGCTTAGAAATAAATACATTATGGCTAAACAAGGGTTGAAATATGTATAATTTTATATCCTTTTTAAATTAAAAAAAAATGTTGACTTAAGTTACGCAGACCCAGAAAATGTAAATGACAACCACATATTACCGGTAACTCGAGTGATTTGTTCTTGAGCTATTTATGTACCGATAAATAAACAAAAAATCACTCATACATGTATGATAAATTGTCAATAAATACATGTACAAAATCTTAATAAATTAAATGCAAGCATTGAACGGAAAAAAGTACACACATTTCATAAAATAACTTTCAACTTTATCTCCCGCATAGCTGGTAATGGCGTCGTGATTTCACATGAACAAAAATGGCTGGTGCGTAACACGTGTACAGAAGCTGATCTTTGATTCTATACAAGGTGTTAGTGTCTTTCTTTGGTTTTTAGCAGTTATTGTACTTTACAACTAACTCTGTATATTTGGACACTTAAACAGGTGTACACGAGATGCCGGTATTCACACCTTTCCACGGACACCTGTTAGGTTACAGTAACTCATCACAATCTGTCGTGTGTACATTGAGTATACGACAATCGTGTTCTCAATTTTTGAAATTCTTATAATTCAAAAATTTGAATACGGCAATAATATGAATAGATGCTGGTCTAAAATGTAAAATAACAAAACTTCGTTGCGGACAATGGGTTTTTTCACATTTTAAAACTCCTAAATTCATTTTTCGTAGGGGGGCTTCGCCCTCTGAACCTCCCACCAGAGGAGAGCCCGGGGGGGGGGGGGGGCACTGGGGGCCTCAGGCGGCCCCCAGATCCCCTGCCGCAATAAATTTGCCTCACTAGAATATTATCTCAAGCTACGCCCCTGAGTATAGTCTGAATATATCTTACTTCTACTTTATAAGTTTCATGGCTTTTCTTAATCTCTAAAAAACAAAAGAACTGTCTGTAGAAATGGACACATACAACTACACGTAAGTCTATCGGCGCGTGGATCCGTGGAACAATTCAGCGACTCTATACATGCGGGATTTTCACATATTAGCTTGCGATAAAAATATCATTTACCGGGTACATTAATGTACCAAAAAATGAACTTGTCTGTTGATTATAATACTTAAAAGTTTTATCACTGAACTTTATTATTTCGCTTTAGGTTTCTATAGTTGGTCATTTGAGCGGGATTTTATCTCAGGGCTCCACGTGCTTCGCCTGTCAATCAGTTTAAGTATAACAGTACAGATCACACCATGCGCCGCGTGTTACTTGGCTCCTCCTATATGGCTATTAGAAAATTATCGAATGAAACGTTTTTGTTTTATGTTTTCTTAAATTCCTATTGAAAAGAGTGTTCCTATTTTAGATTATTCAACAATTATTTCTCTCCGATTTCATGATTATAATTCATGTACGGGCGATCAGAGTCGTTTTCCCTCGCTGTCGTATTATTTTTGTTACTAGATAAATTCTTATATATTAATCACTTTTGACATTCATTTGTTGATTACCGGGTATTTTTTCGTGTCCTGTTTACAATAAGTATGTGTGTAAAAAGGTAAATAAAATATAAACAGGCTAGTCAGCATTTGTAAAACGTCAGCTTAATCGCATGCATAAAGTGAAGACCGGACACTTGTTCAACAGAATGATAAATATCGCCATTATATAAATAAAAATTATTGACTTGTTGTGTATATCCAGTTGTGTACATATCGTATGAAATATGTAACATCAACATGTATAGTTTAACGGAAAAACAAAAACTTATAGTCATATTTTGACTATACACGCGATCTTAGTTCAGATAAGAGAGGCGATGACGGGTTAGATGTAGGTATGATCTATGTATACAAACAAGTGCAGAAAATCATAGAATCGATATTTAAATGAATGAAAATTCGTGTCAAAAAACTATATAACAGTTGATTTCAAGATTTCTTATCTGAAAATCATTGTTTATATTGTTATTTATTTTACATCGACTATTCACTAGGGCGATCGGCAATAGTGCTACAGTAGTACGCAATAAAGAATGATCATACGAATTATGAATAATAACAACTAGCCGAGAATCAAGACAACGATAAAGGAAAAAAAAAATATCGGAATAAAGTCGGGGCAATTTATCATAGCAATTTTAAATGGATTAGAAGTATTTAATGACTGAAACTCAAGTACATGTATAGAAATAAAAACTTAAGATGCTTTGTAAAATTATCGAAAGCTCGCTGAATCAACAAAAATATATCGGATTAAAGTCAAACAGTTCTTTTAATCTATCTTAATGCTTACATTAATCTAAATTGAATACTAATAATAACAGACTGATCAAAATCAAAATTACCCCCGCTTCCCGGGTGTCATTGAGTACACGGTTCACGCAACGTATCAAAAACGGGGGAACGGATGGACGTTATGATTTTAAATAGATCGATTGAAATACTTTTGAAATATATCATATATAAAAGAAAAATTCTGGTCATAATTACCACCTTGCTGAAGTAGATCGGGCAAAAACTAAACAAAATTATATCGAGAAAAATCAAAGCGTTCAGGCCACGCCTACCTCATTAATAAAGCGCGCAAACCGTTCACAAAGCGTGTAGCTATTTTTAGCAAAGCGTACCGTGCAAGAAGCGAACCGTTCCGTTCACAAAGCGTACCGTACCGTTCACAAAGCGAACCGTACCGTTAACAAAACGAACCGTACCGTTCACAAAGCGAACCGTACCGTTAAAAAAGCGTAACGAACCGAACCGTGCAACTGGTGTAGTAGCACGTTTCAGGGTCTGTATATATATATATATATATATATATATATATATATATATATATATATATATATATATATATATATATATATATATATATAATCCAAAATGAGTAAAGTTAATCCACACAAGTATTAAATAATAAAAAATAACAGAAAGCCGATTCAAAACTCTACCGGTTTCATTATAATCTTCAGGAGTTTTGAACAATCACCATAGTGATACTAATTGTTTTATTTATTTATTATTTTTAATAGTCAATGGAAGATGGAAGCTCTGTGTCGATAGATGATTATGTAGTTGGACTAGAAGAAAGAACATTGTTTGAGGGCTTCTGCCCACTGGAGTACGACTCATCCAACCACTGGGTTACAGAATTTAGCTTTAATATTTCAAATGACGGTAGCAGATTTACTGAAAACTTTCAGGTTTACACATACCAATCGCTTTGCCAGGAATATCAAAATGACACAGGAAATATCACATTTGTTTTTAAGGTTAGCGCTTGCTAAATGCATAATGTAATGTTTGTTACAAGATTTATGTACGTTTAATTAGTTTAATTTTCTTTGGAATGACAAATATAAAAATGATAATTGTCTACACCTCCCCCCCCCCCTCTTCTGTGTGATAATGTAAATTTGTTAAATAGTTTTCTAGAAACAATTTTCCACATTTTTCAGCGGCTGTTGATTTAGGTTAAGGACTTTTTTCCAAGGGTTGTGTTTTTATCACGTTGTTCAAATTTAATGTTTGCAGGAGGGATACTGTTTCATCAACAACTCATGTGTGGCTGACGGATCAACAAACACGAACAACAAGTGTGATATATGCAACACGGCCAAGTCTAAATCTGAATGGTCATATAATGAAGGTACAGTATTTTTATATGACTCAATAATGATTTTTCTTAACAGTCGACTCAAAGAGAGACTTTTTAATTATTCTTATTATGGTTTAATTGAATACCATTGTTCCTTTTTTGACTAGTATTTATTTAACTGAAAATCAAAATTTAAATATAGTTTCTTTGAAATGTCTAGTATACATATCTAATGAAATGATATTACCGGTTTATCAGCGAATTTGTGGCAATGTAAAATAAGTAATTTTGTATGTTCTATTTTACTTATTCACTAAGGTCACTGTTATATATCCGGGGTTTGCTACAAATATGGGGTCTTTGACGGCAGTAACGCCTGCAGTATCTGTGATCCTTCTGTAGACAAATCAGCTTGGTCACCAAACACAGGTAAGCTTCTCCAAAACATTTACAATCAAAACTAATATGGTACAAGTTTTTAAGCGGTATGTACTGTTTGCTTATAGGATTATCTTTTTTAATTACCAAATTGTTTCTAGACATAACAAAATCGTTTGGGTGGTAAAATTATTTTCCATTCATAAAAAAAAAAAATATTTTCTTAGTTAGTAAATAC
This sequence comes from Magallana angulata, assembly GCF_025612915.1. Classification (NCBI taxonomy): domain Eukaryota; kingdom Metazoa; phylum Mollusca; class Bivalvia; order Ostreida; family Ostreidae; genus Magallana; species Magallana angulata. The sequence goes on along the minus strand of NC_069112.1, from coordinate 6,696,403 downwards.
TGAGTACGTGTAATTATCAATTTTTGAGATTTATGCTTTATTGATGGCATATGCTATGGTGACGGTCAGACACAGATAGACGAGGACTGTCATGTCTGCCATCCAAATGTATCGAGAAGCAACTGGACCTTAAAAAATGGTGACATTTTCATTAATATTGCGCTGATACATTGTGATTGTTTATAGGTTACCTGTGTCACTTAGGCGACCTGTTGCAAATAAACTTCGTACGTTGTCGTCCGTTAACAATTTTACATTTTTAGCTTCTTATAAACTTTAAGATCAATTGTAACTTTTTTAAGTGTGAAGCGTTTTAATGGAAACTAAATAGTAAAATTCAAGGCTTTATCACCCCTGGGGCGCCATTGGTGGGCGAAATATGAAAAAAAACCTTTTAAAGCAATTTTCCCCCCTTACATGTGTGTGTGTGTGTGTGTGGTAGGGGGACTTAATGCATGGTTATGATGTCCATAAAGCCATCTATAATCAAAGTACTGAGAGTACTGAAAGACGGGGTCCTGAAAGTTATTGTAATTGTCTTGGATTTCTTTGAATATGCTTCCAAAATTTATGAGTTTGAATTAGATGTTACAATCTATGTTAAATCGGCTTTTTGCAATTGTTTGATACTTTGTTTAAATTTTACTCAATCCCGGCCTTCATAATTGTAGAAAATTGACACAACGGTATATTATGTAAAACAAGCTTATCTTTTAAAAAGATTGGTTAGCTAGCGCTGTAGCCATCATTAAACACAGAAACAGATTTCTAAAACATTGGTTTAAATTTCTGAATCGATTAACTTAGTTAACAATAGGAAGGCACAGTGGTGTATTGGAGTTGTGCTGGAGTTAGGTCTCAGCTTCAAAGTGGGCTTCACATCGGCAATGGCATAGCCCATTGACTGTTCCTTAATCATTTTGTATCTACTGTAATTTCAATTTCAATTTTGAGGTGAAAATTTTCAAAAACCATTGGTACTGTTTTGTAGCAATCGTATCTTCTCGGGCCTTTCTGGCAAGCTATTCGAGGTTGTTTTCAGAGCTTGAAGGAGTTTAAGATAAAGCTAGCTATTTATTATGACATTTAAAATAACTTTGCATCATAAGACCAAAGCTGCTGTTACTTTTTGACATTTACCAAAAAACACAAAACTTCATGTGAAGATGATAAAAAGAAATTCAAATGGTACAGTTTATCAACAGTAGTACATTATTCCCAGAATCCCCTACTATTGAGTCGGGCATGCGTATTCCAGTTAAAAAGACAAACGTAAAAAGACTAACGGGCTCGAGAGCGCTAGCAATTAGACCCCAAGGAAAAATGTTAAAAATTACTACTAACCGGGAAAATCAAACAACTATATCAAAGTAGATAATTTTAATCATTTGATTTATTCAATTTTGTGATCCAAGGGAAATCCACCAGTCAGACGGTATCCGTAATAAAAGTTTTATGAAAACCCCGAAAACTCTAAAACTGCTGAATTAACAAACAAAGTGAACATTTGTATACCGATAACAAACACAGGCACCTGACGTTAGAAATTTTTTTCCCAATAACTTTGACAATAACAATATTTGTCTCGGTCTCGATTTTGATTTTTAAGACCGACTTATCTGACACAATTTTCTTCATTTGCGATTAATGCAAAATTAATAGGTCAAAATAAATCCGTTCGCCACTTATCAAATTCAGTTTAATCAACTAAAGAGCCAACGAACGAGAAGGCAAATTGAGATTTTTTTTTTATTTTCTTTGTACAAAATTCCTTTCGAGACGAACAGCAGTCATATCGCAAATAGAGTGGAAACCAATGAAAAACCTATTTAATTTGTAAAACACCTATTTATAACCCGTCCCGATTTTAACTTCGGCTTGCGCATGAAGTTTGGTAGTATGAAGGTGAAAGATTGTCAAAATAAAATTCACAACTTTTCAAAAATGGCTCATTGCGTTTGGGAACTTTCATTTCGATTCCACCATCAACCTCTTCTATTGATTAGTGAGCTCGTACACCATCTCAATCGTCAACGGCGCTGTGCATTCAATTACGTAACTCATTCCACATTTGAACCCGAGCAAGAATATTTTGATCATTAAAACTATTTGTTTATTTTCTAAATAGAATTTTGTTTATAGACAGAGAACTTTTAAAGATTGAATGCGTGTTTTTATAATACATATTTACTGAAATGTATGAAAACTTCCTGCAATATTTTCTTATGCGTAGACTCAATTCATGTGTTCTATGCGTGCCTTCCGGTTTGAGACTTCGGCTGACAGTAAACTAATAGACGGGGTCACGTGATCCCGTCTAAAAATTGTGAAAAAAGTAGCCCCATAATCAGGGGTTCAGGCCCTAGGGTGGGATAACTGTGGCCATGTAATAAAAATATGTGATAAATCTTTGAAAATCAAATTCTCTCTCCCTATATAACCTTAGAGAAATAATTTATGCATGGTTATGTATCTATGTAGCCTTCTACCTATATTGTGAAATTCATAACCCCTGGGACAGTTATTCAGGCCCTATGGTGGGGCCAATATAGCCATGTTGTAAAAATGTATTAGATCTTTGAAAATGTTCGTCTTTACTCCAATACTTGTTTGTGAAAAACTGAGTGAATGAATTGTACACTATGTCTTCTACCTAAATTTAGAGATTCATTCAATGTTTGGTCCATAGAGCCATGGAATAGATATTCTGAAATTCTTCAGACTCTTGTACCCTCGCCCCCCCCCCATTAACTAAGGTTTAGACTTTAATATAAAGCTTTAAATACAAGCATGAGACACTGACATGTTTTATGGTACTCAAGTGAACGTCAAGGCCTATAAGCCTCCTTTTTGCATTTTTCCACATATCATCACGCATATCCCTACAATATTTTCAAAAAGAGGTTTAAAAATACTAAATACAGATTGAATTTGTTTCTTAACACGTAGGCCATTGTTTGATCGATAGAGTGTGTTACAATACGAATGATGTTGAAAGTATCAATCCCTGTAGAGTCTTTGATACCTCCCTGAACACTTCTTTCTGGTCAATAAATACAAGTATGTTCTACTCCCGAACCATTGTATTGTTATATCATTTTTGATAGAAAGGGTACCAGGTTATGGAAAAAAAAACTTTATTTATTAACATATTTAAATAAGATTTTGTTGATTGAAAAAGTAATATAATAGTCATTTAAAAACTTACACATTTTACATGATTTATGATAACGACATTTAAAATAACGTTTTTCAAGCCGTTTTATATATAAAAAAAATTGTTGCACTCCTAGAACATTAGACGTACTTTCATATATTTTATATAGAATTGTTTTGTTTTAATACCGGTAGATTGTGTAAGCACTATAAACAATGAAACAACAACAACATCTCCACCAACAACCACGACAATTCTAGATACAACAGTAACAACAACCAAAACCATTGATACAACAACGCAAGAACCTACAACTACAACATCAGAACCTACCACTACAACATCAGAACCTACCACTACAACATCAGAACCTACCACTACAACATTAGAACCTACCACCATAACTCAAGAACCTACAACTACAACACGGGAACCTACCACTACAACTCAAACACCTATCACTACAACATCGAAACTTACCACCACAACACAAGAACCTACCACCACAACACCAGAACCTACCACCATGACTCAAGAACCTACCACTACAATTCAAACACATACCACTTCAACGTCGGAACCTACCACCTCAACACCAAAACATACAACCTCAACACCAGAACCTACCACCTCAACACCAGAACTTACCAGAACTACGCCAGGACCTACCACCACTACTCAAGAACCTCCCACTACAACTCAAGAACCTACCACCACAACGCCAGAACCTACCATCACAACTGAAGAACCTACCACTACAACTCAAAAACCTACCACTACGACACAAGAACCTACCACAACAATTCAAAACCCTACAACTAGTCCTCAAGAACCTCCAACTACAATGCAAAAGCTTACCACTACAACTCAAAAACCTACCACTTATCCTCAGGAACCTCCAACTACAACTGAAGAACCTACCACTACAACTCAAGAACCTCCAACTACAACACCAGAACCTACCACTACAACACAAGAACCTATCAATACAACTCAAGAACCTCCTCAAGAACCTCCAACTACAACACAAAAGCCTACCACTACAACTCAAAACCCTCCCATCAGTCCTCAAGAACCTCCAGCTACAACTCAAGAACCCACCACTACAACTCAAGAACCTACCACTACAACTTATGAACCAACCACTACAACTCAAGAACCTACCACTACAACTCAAGAACCTACCACTACAACACAAGAACCTACCATTTAAACTCAAAAACCTACAGCTACAACATTAGAACCAACCACGGCAACTCAAGAAGTTCCAACTACAACTCAAGAACCTACCACTACAACTCATGAACCTACCACTACAACTCAAGAACTTACAACTTCAACACCAGAACCCACCACTACAACTCAAAAACCTACCATTACAACTCAAAAACCTACAGCTGCAGCATCAGAACCAACCACTACAACTCAAGAACTTCCAACTACAACTCAAGAACCTACCACTACAACTCAAGAATCTTCCACTACAACTCAAGAACCTACCATTATATCTCACGAACCTGTCACTACACCTCAAGAACTTACAACTACAACACCAGAGCCTACCACCACGACTCAAGAACTTAGATCTAAAACTCAAGAACCTACCACTGCAACTCAAGAACTTATCACTACAACTCAAGAACCTACAACAACATCGGTACCTACCACTACAACTCAAGAACTTAGAACTAAAACTCAAGAACCTACCACTACAACTCAAGAACCTACAACAACATCGGCACCTACCACTCCAACACAAGAACCTACCACTGCATCTTCGGAAACCTCAACATCACCAGAACACACAACCACAACTCAAGAAACTTCCACTACAACACCTGAACTGATCACTATAACATCAGTTCCATTGACTACAGAGCAACCTTATTGTAGGTTATACAAAAACCCTTTGAGTCTATATTATTCTGAAGTAGAATTACTTATAAAACGATATATTTTTTTCTAGGTATGAAAATTCCAGAAGAAGTGTTAGTAGAGTATCATAGTGTATCATGGTTCAGTACCAATGAAACAAATACCACGACAATATGGACCGTGCACCAGCCATACATTAACTTCAAATGCATGTTTGTGTTGCGTCAAGACACATCATTATTCTACAAGATTGAGTGGTTTGTCAATAATGCCACTTTAATAAAAACAGTCACAGTGTCAGAGGCTGATATTGGTCTGGCTACTTTGTCCTCTAATGATCTACCACCACTTGACAAGACGGCAGGACTTCAGGTACATAGGCAAATATGATGGATAAAGCAAGATCTAACTGTATCAATTTCCAAATTATCAAAACACAACATTAAATGCATTTCACCGTATTAAGTATGATGACAGTTCTGTTTTCTGTTGCACTTTTACATGTAAAGTGAGATTACTGTTTTCATTTGACCTTCTTTACAGATACAATGCACAGTTAGTGTGTCAAAAGATCTTCCGCCTGCAAATTGCGAACGTAATACTAGCCCCGTCTTCTTTGCTGGGATAAAGGTTATATATATATATATATATATATATATATATATATATATATATATATATATATATATATATATATGACAATGAATTTCGAGCTATTTTGTTTTAAGTGTAACATAAATGCCGTAAAACTATCATATAATCTCAGATAAACCAAACATATCATCACCCTTTAAGGAAAGCAAACAAGTCTATAATGATGTACATGACAATATAAACGCGGTAAAACCATTATATTATTTCAGGTAATCCAAGCATATCATGATCTTTTGCGGAAAGGTAAAACGTCTATAATGCTGTACATGACAATTCCTTACGTTACAAAAACCGTAGTTGTGAATGGGCAAGTTCAACCACTGCCCGCCTTGGCAATATATCCCCATCTTCCTCAATCAACATCCAGCTGCAGAGGTACTATTGGTGTCGATAAGTGTGTGATTGAATTCAAGGCTTTTTCTTTCACTGAGAGACAAATGTATGATTCTAATGATTGGAGACAGAATCAAACACTTGTTTTAAATCACGTGGACACAAATGGATATGAAATTGATCAATCCATGACGGTACAACTGAAGACCAGGTCAGATGGTAATACGTTTTGGAACAATTTTAATCAAAACATATCGGTAAGTGAATCCTTTCTGAAAAATTCCACGGTACATGTAATGATTTGTTTGGTTTAATTTTAGATGGCTATTTGTATTGTAATGTTGTATCCCTGTTGCTTTAGATGACAATCACAGATTATAATGAATATTGGAAAGGGACGTCGTGTGGCTCCAAAACTGATCCCCACATGTATACGTTTGATGGAGTGTAAGATGTCATTATTTTCATCCATGTTATCATTTAATATCTATAACGGCAAAAACAATTAAATTGTTCAAATTGTTAACGACATGGAATTGAATTTTTATTTCAGATCATATGAAAATCACATAGAGGGAGAATTCGTCTTATATCGGAATATGTTATATAATCAAGAGGTTTGTTTTCTTCTCACCTAGAAGTTTGAGTAATTTGTTATCGAGAAGCACGTTTTCAAAATGATCTTATTCCCTTTTTTATTAGGTACAGACTAGACACAAGCAGTGTCACCCTGATTACAATTTTCCTCATTGCACATGCGCAGTATCCGTGCAATCAGGTCAAGACGTTTTTCTTGTGGATCTGTGCGGAGACGTACAATTCGTTGATTTTCTCAGCTGTAATGATAGCGTTATCCAAGTCTACAAAAAAAGTGACAAACTCTACAAGGTACGAATATGACTAATAACTTCAACATACATCAAAGACTTGTAATTGTACCTATTTTCGGGATATCAATCCATATGTTCCCATATGGTGTGCTAATTTCAATATATACAAGAGGGGATTTGAAATATAAACACGCACTTGACTAAATGTATATTTTGGTTTCATAGCTACATGTATGTGTTGAAAAAAAGAACACACAATTTATCAATATAAAGTGACATGTTTGTGTTTGGTGTTCCACCTAGCCATACAATTTTTTTAAAGATTTCTTTACCTACTGGAACCTACGTGATGGTGTCCCTTGTTGAGTGGCCTGTCCAAGGATCCTGGCAGATAGACATTGATATCTATCCGTCCTTGTCTGATGTGAATAACACAGAAGGTCTCTGTGGAACTTTAGACGGAGACCGCGATAACGACTTCAAAAGACGGAACGGGGACACAGACAATGTGAACCTTGTATATCCGGATGACTTCTCAAATTCATGGAAGTAAGTAGTTTGTTTACAAGTTCTTAACAATAGATGTTTAAATAGGATTCTCTTTAGAATCATTAATGTGAAATTATTTGTAGAGACCTACTATTCGTTGATTACGTTGAATCTTCGATTACTTTACCTTTAAATAAAACTCGGAGAACATAATATTATTCACATAAGAGCACTTCAAAATACCTAAAAGTAAACAGGCTACGAAAAATGATAATCGGATATATAAACAAATGTTCACTTGGTATTTGGTAAATTTATGAAAGCTTTTGTTCAAAATGTATTCAATTGACACTAAGTATAAAACTGCAACTTCATTAATAATTATCTAGGGTGTTGGACAATGGAAATTTGTTGAAAGAACCACTCTCTACGAGACAACCAATTTCTTCAACCCTTGATAAGATCTGCATGTGTACGTCCAATGGTGATCAGTGTTCATACAATACTTTGACCCATTGTTCAACAACTGTTAAAAAACAATTCCTGTGCACCGAGCTAACAGTTCAAACTTCTGTGTCTCGTAAAAAGAGAGCTTTATCACAGAAATGGATACCTCCTAGCCTTTCAGTACCAAAACCTTTAGTGAGTTTCAAGTGTTTAAATTGAAGAATTATATAGTGAAATTGGAATTATGTATGAGCTTGAGCTATGTGTTTATTTTCTTTTTTAAGACAAGAAACAAACGAGACGTACAATTCAACATTTCAACTTCACGGGAAAATGCAGAGTCAGTTTGCACCTCAGCGTTTGAAAGTTCTGATCCATATAAAACATGCCAGGAATATGTCAGTGACTTGAGCAATTCATCACTTTCAAACTGCATAAACGATGTCATTGTAAGTACTGTTAATTATATTTTCTGTTGACACTAGTCTTTGACATTTCCTTACACGGTTTGTTTAAATCAACATACTTTATTTTAGATGACAGGTGATTATAACATCACAGCAATCCACGTTGAAGCGGCTCTACACCAATGTGTGACTTTTGTTGGCTTGAACACAACACTACAAAATGCTAATCCAGTCGTTACTTCTAGCCTACAAAGTCTTTGTCCTAGTAATTGTAGCGGACATGGCGTTTGTAACAAGGGTATGTTAAAAAACATGCTTCGATGCAAAATTGTCCTAGAAATATTTATATTTTTTGGTAAAAGTAGTTTAGTATATTTAAACTGCAACACAATTTGTCTTCAGGGTTGCAATAAAAGGAAATCTGCAAATTTTTGTTTACATAGAATTTTGATGATTATCACGGGTAAATGGTATATCAACGATAAAAAGAAATATTCAGACTTATTTAATTAAAGGTTAAACTTAATAATTAGTGTCATCAGGAAATAGCATTAATTGTTATTTTGTCAAATTATTGTGTAAATGGTTACATAAGCCACTAAAGGTAAAATAAGGCATCTCGTAAAATAAAGCGCATATTTTAGACTAACTGAGATTAAGTGAAAATAGTAAGTTTAATGTTGTGTTTTTCTATAACATTGCATATTGAAACATTGTGTTTTAGGTAACTGTTCGTGTGAAGTTGGATTTGGTGGAAGTGATTGTTCCTTTGATATCCTGTCGCCACCAGTTATCTGGGAATCAACACCAAGTGCCATTTGTGACAAATCTCTGCATCAGTGTTCCAGGGTTTACCTCAAGGGGCGCTACTTCCTTGAAAATGTTGAAAAAAATTGTTTCTTTAATAAACAATCAGTAAGTTTGACTTATGATATTCTGTGTCTGTTTTTTTTAATATTTCATATTTTGGAATTTATTTGGAGTTGATTTTAATCAACTCTCCCATGCCGTCACTCTGGCAAACCGAAAGTGAAACAGTGTTTGGACCTAAGCACTTGTGACTTAGTTCTTGAAAATAATAGAAAAATTCGATGTAATGTTTGCTAAAGCATTGTTTTTCAAGGAAACTTATCTATAAACACTTTGAAAATAGTCCGATTTTATATAATACGAACAATTTAGATATTTTTGTAGTCTTATGTATTCCTACGCCAGAGTTTAATATAGTCTCGTTCAACCAAACGCTCGGCTGTCTCCGTAAATCTCCGACAAGCAGAGAGGCTCTCTTGCTTGTCGGAGATTAACAGAGACAGCCGAACGTCTGGTTGAACGAGACTAGATTTCGATATCAATAGTGCTTGGATCCAAACAATATTTAGAATTTTTTTTATTACTAATACATAGATTAAAATCCGTCTTTAAATATTACACAACATGATTCATATGAGATTTCTCGAAATTCTTGTCAGAAAAGTCTAAAAATCCATATTATAAAAAAGTGCGTAATTCAAATACAGACTAGAAACTAATTGCCATGCAAGATAATAAATGAGAATCGATAAAATCAACTCCCGTCAGTACTTCAGTACTTTGATTTTTTAAGTGACCTTATATAAAATATGTATGTCACACATTATACTCACTTTTGTTTGATAAATATGATATCTAAGTACTTAGGCAAAACACTTGTTTATAGCCATTATAATTATGATAATCGTTTCATCACCTTGATATAAAATGATATCATCTTTTGTCGTGTTTTGTATTGCTTATGGGTTTATTTTTTCATCAATATAACATATTTTTCTCTCTTGTTAATACTTGTTTTTCAACGTGGCATTATTTTTATTTAAAGATTCACCATGATGGTTCTGTACTTGCTTCAACTCAACTAGAGAGCTCCCTAGAAGATGAAAATCTGTTCAGAGGATCCTGTTCAATACCAAGCAATGACGTCACATCCTGGGTTACCAAGTATATGTTTAATGTGTCCTATGACCGTAAACACTTTACTCAGTCGTTTTCGTTTTATACGTATCAATCTGAATGCCAACACGATCAGTGGAAAAGGGACTTGACCAGTTTACATTGAATGTATATTTGTTAAGTGATAGAAAAATGAAGAAAAAAAGATGAAGCATCTACAAAAGCATCTCGAACCATGCCTTCTGAAAAAAGTCATGTTTATTTCAATTTTCCTATTAAACGCATGGACTGAAATTATGTTTTATGTTATTTGTGTTTACAAGAATCTGTTTTTAAGAATTTCCAAATTCTTCATTGTATTTTCAACAAATCAAAATACGTATTTTTTCAGAAAGAATACTGTTTTATTAATAACACATGCGTTCAACTGGCCGCGATTAATCCTGAAAATCGATGTCAAGTGTGCTATCCAGACAGAAACAACTACCAATGGTCTGGAATACAAGGTATTTTAGAATTGAAATATCTTTGGGCAAAGAGTATTTATTCTGATATAAGTGTTAGCTTCAATACAAAATTTTCTGCTAACATGACTATATGGTAAATGAACATATGGACACTAAGACAAATTTCTCCAAAAAAGTGGTATTAAGACTGAAAAGATAAAAATATCTAGCTTATATATTTAGTGTAAAATTGGTCGCTATAATGAGCTAATGGCTTAATGCTTGATTTCTTATCAACTTTATATACATACAATAACATCTGAATAAATGCCAAAGGTCCAAATCGCTAATATGCAGTGTATCTTTGTCTACAGATTGTGAATCTACAACAACACCAGAACCATCAGCTTTATCCACCTCCACTATAGTTTACATAGTCACTGCATCGGTCCTGGGTTTTATTTTGGTGGTTGCAATTGTAGTTGTAATCGGAGTTTGGAAATATCGTCGGTAAGTGAAATTAATACACAAAAATATACACCCATCTACTGATGACCTTTGTGAGGTCATGCGCGGATCTAAAGGAGGTGGGGGATATTATACCTAATCTGACCCCCCCCCCCCCCGAGTATTCCCCCTTACTTGAAAAAAATTCTAGATCCGTGCATGGATGTGTTATGTTAATGAATATAATGGATTAAATAAGAATACAGGATCATGATTTACATGTTGCATTGTTTTTCTTTACTTTTAGTGTAAGACATAACGTGTCAAATCAATGATTCGAATCAATAGAAATATGGGCATAAAATCATTCTCTGTGGATTTGCTCAGATAAAACAGATTTATACACATATATCACAAAATAAATCTCTTAAAACACGTATAACACAATATGAATCCTTTTCATCGCAGGTCTAGGCAATACGCTGAGAGCAGTGAAGATGAGCACACAGACTACAGGAGGGATGTCGTCAGTAAATCCTGGATGCGCTTCTTTGATGACGGAAAGCTCCCATATATACCTAGGGGTAGTCGATACTCTACTCAGACTTATTCCAGTCCAAAAACTGAACGATTTTATTAAGATCAAGAACCGAGAAACTTCTGAGTGTAATCATATAAGTATATTCGGATTGTGTTCCTATATATTCGATGTTTGACTAACTGAAATAAATCAAATGTATTTCTATATCATATCAAAAAGTGCTTAAATATTGTTTTTAAGGCAACGGAACATATTATTTTTCATAATTATACCTTTTCAAAAGACTTACATATAGCATTCTTATTATGTATAAATATACATGTAAAAATATGAGATAGATTTAACGACAAGTCATAATACTATCAACATACATAATTTTTTGATGTTCAATTTTTTTAGTTCTTTACATTATTCATGTACTAAAGTTTTATATTGTTTGGATTTTTCCTGTACTGTAATCATTGAGAACTAGTTAGACACATTTGTTATCAATATTTATCAGTCATTTTTTAAAATATATTATAAAAACATTTTTTTTAGAAAAAGTGTGACATTAAAATGACCGCTTATTATTTTTTTCTAATCGTGTGCACAATATGAAGTTGTTTTAATATCAAACTTACCTTGCAACTATGTCATACCCCAAGGAGATTTCTTTTAAAAGTTCATAAATCATCCACTTTTAAATTTTGTTCTTTAATGATAATTAAAGTATCAATATAAAAATAGTAATGTATTATAAGTGTTCACAATAAAATGTCATATTCCCAATGCGTGTTTTCTATCTCTCATCATAAATCTATTAACGCATATGATCTGATCATTATCAAAACAATACCAGTTAAGTTTTCAAATATAATTGGTATTATCAACAATTAATATGTTGACAAATGTACCAAGAAGTACAAACGCACTTTAAAGACCGTTATGAATTATAATTCGTTTCAAATTTCCAATATCACAATTGTTTCAAAACAATTTATGTGATTCTCCCTTGACATTGCTTAATGTTATCTTGCCTGATATCCTGGATTGTTAACAAAACTGCCTTGCATTTCTTTTACTACTTTAAGAGAGAGAGAGAGAGAGAGAGAGAGAGAGAGAGAGAGCATCAAGAAGTTTTGTCAAGTCACATTCTTTTCAGTCAACTTTTACTAGTAGTTGAATGGTAAAATATGTCCCAAGCCAACACCCTTAAATTAAATATATAAAATATTTAATAGCATTATAAGTTATACATGTAATAATATGAATTTCATCTTGTGCAATGATTACAAAAATATAGGGGAAATGCTCTTTTCATGACAGTACAATTACCCTTGTAAATAAAAAATATGATATTTTCGTAGAGAGTCTTAAGTCGTATGCTGTCCTGTTCAGACTAAACTTGCAGTTTTATATTTTATGGAGAAAGCTTTGAATTCGGACACACTGAAACTAAAGCTTTCTTTAATTTAAAGCCATTGCTTTTTAACACCCTAGTTATTGGCAAAAATACTGGGATATAGCTTAAGAAAACAAACATATATTTAAAAAGAAGGGTTTATTTGTGTCAGATTGAGGCATAAATGCCTTTAATGGTTCATAGTCTGATGGCTTCGTTATGTATATACATTGTAAAATGATTTAAATGATTTTAATTTCAAAAATTGTCTGTATGATATATTTTTTTTCAGTTGAACATATAGGGGAAAACATTCCTAGGGGAGAGAATAAGTTAATTAAAACTAAATCTGCGTTAGATTTTGTGTATACATTTAAATACGATACTGGTATGATTATAATGAATTAATAGCATTAAAGTATAATTTATTTCGGTTGAACTCGGTGAATTAGAATAAAATTATTTTCTTTTGCGGAAACGCCAATAAGAGTTAAGGGCGGGTCTACAGGTTTTCTAGGTAAGTCGTGTTCGATATGTACTCATTCTGGCGTTCAAACTTTGAACGGGAAAGTTGCTCCAAGTGATTGAGTAATCTTCGGCATGGAGGAGCTCTCAGCATCAGACTTACTTGCAGAGTTAAAGTTCTAGAAGGAGGAAATTAAGGAATTCGTTAATTCAAAAGTGTCGGGCTTGGGTGAAAAAATATAATGCGCAAGTGGTTCGGCGAATTCTGAGTTGAAAAAATTCAAAAGGCAGACCGAAATTACCTGGAGGTCGAAAGGACATAAAATTAATTAGTACAAATTAATACAGATATTCAAGAGTCTTTGGAGTCTATAAGTTGGGCGATTGATAACGGAAAAGTAGACTACGCGAAGGAAGTCATAAAAGAAGCAGGTCAGAAAATTAAGGAGCGAAACAAGCATATTCGAATTGGAAAGATCACGTGACCAGTCATGGCGCAGTAGGTGGTTTTCGGAGGCTCTGACTTTTTTGCCCAAATTGTACACTTCAAAAGACTTGAGCTTGAAATTCTCGCAGCGTAAATAGGTATTTTGTATGCATTTAGCTCAACCGCTCGTATTTTCAGTTGAAATAGTAAAGATAAACAACATATAAAGACAAGACCGATAGACAGTATGGTGGTATGAACTCTTTTCACTATTCAAAACAATCAACGTTACAAGTGTATCCGTGTCTAAATTTGTCTGTGTTGTCCTGTGTTTGAATCGTGTGGTAGTGCTTGAGTAATAAATGTTTACTCTCTGACAATATTCAACAACGAAAATTTTAGCTCGCCTGTTTCCGTTAAAATTCGAAATCACCACATCCAATATCCAGTTATCTAGTTAATGAACATGGGTGGACATAATCAAAACAAACCCCACTCGTCCTCAAGAGACGAATCAAGGTCCCAAACAAGGTCCCAATCAAACAAACGTCAGAGGCCAAACTCTGATACAGATTCCTCTCAAAACTTGACTCAGGACCTGTCAGACCTAAGTTCCTTATTAGAAAACCTGTCAAATGACAAGGGAACTCCACAACAAGCGACAAGTATCATTCTTAAAAACTCAGCTTTCAGAAACAACATTGTTGACAGGCTTGCGGCTAGAATCGGTGATCTTGAGCAAAAGATTAATTATCTTGAAACCCGAGTAGACGATCTCGAACAATACAGTCGGAAAAACTGCTTGAAATTTTCTGGAATTCCTGAGCAACACAATGAAGATACTGACCAAGTCGTTCTTAACACTGTCAACAACTACATTTTGAAATCCACTGACATTACCCTCGATCGATAATCGATTAGCAATTCACATCGTTTGGGACCTCCACAAGGTTCAAAGTCTCGACCTAGGGACATTATTGTGCGCTTCACAAGGTATCGAGACCGTGACGCTGTTTTTGAGAATAAGAAGGACTTAAAGAGCTTCAACACAAACCCGACGAACAATTACAAAATATTCGTCAACGAGGCTCTAACAAGACGCAGGGCCCTGCTGTTTATGAAGGTCCGTGCAGCTGTCAAAACAGGCCATGCATCTTCCTGTTGGACTAATGACGGGAAAATAATTGTTAAACTTAACAATTACAAGAAAATCACCATTCGTTCCGAAGAAGATGTAAATTAACAACTTTCGGCAACAGGTAAATTCCGCCATCCAAGCTCTGCAGCCGCTGCCGCTTGCAACGCTGACGAGTGTGCGCTTTGTCTTCGGACAGACTGTGTAAGTATCAAACAAATATTATTATGTCTCCCTTCCTATGTCTAACAAAAATAGTTCAGAGCCAATCAGCTTGTTTTTTTTTAATATAAAAAATTGTACAGCACTCAATTTCAGTTATATTCATAACGGCAACTGTCAACAGTTTTTGGTTTATTTGAATTAGTTCATGAATATTATGTACATGTTTTTCAAAAATTTCCTTGTTGCGGCGATAAAGTCGTTAATGAATCAAAGACACTAGATAATGGGTAACAGCATTGAGCAACATCGATCCGCAATAGGTAACTTTTACACTGCGTGTAGGCAGGTTATTCGTTCAGAAATGTTCGTTATTTTCAAATTACAGCATATTTTGTCGTTTATTAATATGTTGATAAGAATGTGTGATTTTAGTAGCTTTCATAGAGTTTATGGTATCGTGTCATACATTATTTTTTCCATGTACTTTTTTGCTTTCTTGTTTGTTCTAATAATATCGGGTGATATTAAACCAATCCCAGCCCTTCTTATGAAAGTGTTGTTGAAATTATTCATTTAAACGTTCGAAGTATTAGAAACAAGATAGATTCCCTTAACGCCATAGTTAGTGATTTCGATATTGCGTGTTTTACTGAAACGCATCTTGACCACACAATTTCAGATAAAGACATACTGTTAGACGGTTTTGGTACCATTTTTCGTAAAGATCGAAATTCTTATGGGGGTGGGGTCATTATCTATACTAGTAACAATATTCGATCTCAAAGACGTATTGATCTCGAACCAGGTAATACTGAATGTATTTGGATAGAAATTGATAATCTCACCTCGCGACTACTCTTATGTTGTGTTCACCGTCCACCGCATGCTGATTCCGCTTTTTAGAGAAACTTCTCGTTGTCTTTAGACAAAGCAAGTGAAAATTCCGACAAACTCATAGTAGTTGGTGATATAAACGTCGACCTTCTTACTATTCCTAACACACATATTTTGTACGATGTAATATCCAACACTCACTTTGTCAACAAGAATCACGAATTCCTCACGAACACTTATTGACCCAATTAGTGTTCACAGCAGAACACATTGACGTAACTGAATCCGGAACTTTAAACGTAGAGGCGCGGCTTAGCGATCACAAGGCAACCTATGTGCGCGGGTATGATAAGGCAACTCACAGCGATCAAATTCCTCTGATCGATATGACGTCACAATAAGCAGCATGATGTCATATTTTACTCAGAAACATGTCGATTTTAACTTTATCTCTGGTTTAAATTATAAACACTATAGACAGAAAATATCACTAGAAACTCTTCTAACTGAATATATCTTCGATTTCTCTCTATTACGTATAATTATCATCGATGACGTCACAAGCATGTTTAATAGAGAAGATCATGTCGGTACACAAATTATCGGAATGCAGTGTAAACAATGCCGAAATAAGACTTATTTAATACAGATACCTAAGATTTAGATGAGTGTCAGTTAGAATATAATCAGGATAATACAGGCATGGATATTTTGTTTAATCAGCGAGTGTTATAAGGTAAGCGAATTGACATTTATATGGCTTGACCAGCTTTTCCTGTGGCAGTGTGTACAAAAAATGGCAAAAGTGTAACACTACCCCGGATATTAGGAAAGATGATTTTGGTAAATATCAACGGTATATGACCTAAACTACCTGAAAAGTGCTGCTAGAATCCTGTGCTTTGTTTTTTTAAACGAAAAATACGTAGTATTTTCAATGTTATTTTAGAAGTTGAGAGGGTTTCCGATAAATATTTACAATATTTATTTTATGCGATGTACAGTAGGATTCTAGCAGTAATACTAATAAACATAAACTAATTGCCAATCGAATTATTGTAGCAAACATACAAATGAATCTCGGGGTAGTGTTACACTTTTTGATTTTTTGTTAAGGTAAACAAGTGATCTACTTTTAACTGTCACGTGATACCATGGCACGGCAGCTTCAAAGATTGAGTCGATTCCGAAGTACAAAAATAATATCTTGGTTAACTCTTTCACTTGGTATTAATATTCCGCGCTGTTTTCATAAAAATAAACATATTTTAAATTGATCATAATTTTGACGGTCGTTAAACTCGGAGTTGCCTTAACCTACCCGCGTGTGCGTTACTATGAATTACTAAATTAATCGTGCATAAACGGAATGGAACGAAACACAGAACGAAAATATTCGGGACATGCTGTGTCGCATCATGAAGGAGATGGTGAACGTCGACCTATCACCAGCCGATATTTTAGCAATCCACCGAGTTCCAGGAGGGGGTAGGGGCGCACCCAGACTAGTTATCGCCAAATTCCGCGATACCGATACAAAGATCCGGATTATAAAGAACCGCGCGGTCGAAAAAGTGAAATAACACTTCATCATGCATGATCACCTGACTCAGCTGAATGCCAAGATGATCCGTGATCTTAAGGATGATTCCAGGATACATTCAACCTGGTATTACAATGGTAAAGTGTTTGCGTTTGACAACGAGGGAAATAGACAACAATTTGACATCCTGGATGACATAACCGAGAAATTAAAGCAACGGCGCTAACTTTTCTTATGCGTGAGTATGCGGAGTCGCAAGAACATGTTGTGTGATCGGGATCGGAAAACCATAGACGCTTCGGGTTCGATGTTTGTTTATTTACAGTTGGTATGGAAGGTGAGAGACAGGGTGCGAGAGTGCTTTTCTTTTTCTTTTTCTATTAAACTCCAATATATCTGGCCCCGCCGTCACCAACTTTCCTCAAGTCAATACTCAGCCTCAAGTCTGAGTTTTTACCTCAAGTTTATGCACTTTTCTTTTAAGGATTTGAGTTGAGGATTGAGTTGAGTGATTTGAAAAGTTTGGTGGTGGTGGGGCCTGGACGCATATCGTAGTGGTAAGTGGTTGCTTACAATTTATCCTTGTTGATCATTTTTACATGACATTTGTTTATCTCTTTCCTTTTGAAAATGGTTGATTCTATAAAGATTGCCACAGTTAATTGTCAGGGGTTGGCCACTTTATCAAAACGTCAAGATGTCTTAAATTTTTATAAAACCAAGGGTTACTCTATCATTTGTTTTCAAGATAGACACTTTATTCCCAAATTTGAGCAATGTGTAGAAGCCACGTGGGGTTATAAATGTTACTTCAACTCTTACAAATCAAATGCAAGAGGCGTCTCTATATTTTTTAATAATAACTTCGAATTTAAAGTTCATCAAGAAAGAAAGGATAAAGCGGGGAATTTTATAGCCTTGGATTTAACAAGTGAGGGAAATATGGTTACTTTGATTTACATATATGGTCCAAACACAGATAGTCCTGAGTTTTATAAGTTTTTCTTAGAACTGGATAATGATTTTTTTATACTAGTTGGAGATTTTAATCTTGCCTTAAATCCTGTTATTGATACAAAAAACTATAATACAATAAACAACCCCAAGGCAAGAGAAAAATTACTTGAAATTATGGATCTATTGGACTACTTCCGGACTTTGAATCCTGACAAAAAGGTATATACTTGGCGGAAGAAAAACCCCTTAAAACAAGGGCGTTTAGATTATATTTTAATATCTGAAAGTTTGTCCAACTCTGTAGAGTCATACATAATTAAACCTGGTTATAGATCAGACCATTCCATTGTCATTGTAGAATTAAAATTTAACTCTTTAAAAGAGGACATGGGCTTTGGAAATTCAATAATAGTTTACTTCTTGATGAAAAATATGTACAGACAGTGAAAGAAACCATACGGAACTTCTCTACGCAACATATACAAGGTGACACCGATGAAGTAGACGATAGTTTATTTTTAGAAGTTCTCCTTATGGAAATAAGGGGTGTCACTATTTCTTACTCCTCCCATAGGAAAAAGGAAAGAGACTTGAGAGAAAAGTCACTACTTGAAGAAATAGAAAAATTGGAATCTGAGGGAGAAATTAATTTACCCTTAATTGAGGAAAAAAGGTTACTATTAGAAAATATACGTAAAGAAAAGATGGAAGGACATATGATTAGGTCTAGGGCTAAATGGGTAGAAGAAGGGGAGAAACCCACTAGATACTTTTGTAATTTAGAAAACCGTAATTATTCAAATAAAACAATTAAAAAGTTAGAACTTGATGGAAATAGTATGATCTATGACCAGGCACGCATACTTGATGAAGTTAAACAATTTTACGAAAATTTATATACAGAAAAAGATTCAGAACTCTTAGATTTGGATCTTGAAGATATTATTCAAAATTATGAAGTTCCAAAGTTGGACAAATGTTTATCGGAGTTGCTAGACAAAGAGATAACTGAAAAAGAAATTTTTGTTTGTTTTAAAAAATATGAAAAAAAAATAAATCACCTGGTAGTGATGAATATACTGCTGAGTTTTTTAAGTTCTTTTGGGTAGACCTAAAAAAAATTATATTGAACTCAATAACATGTATTTTCTCCAAGAAAGAACTTCCTATCTCTCAGCGTTTAGGAATTATTTCATGTCTTCCAAAAGGGGATAAGCCCAGACAATACTTAAAAAACTGGCGGCCTATTTCACTATTAAATGTTATCTATAAACTTATTTCAGGTTGTCTTAGTTATCTACTTTGGATATTCTTATCTCTGATACCCAGTCAGGTTTCATAAAAGGAAGATTCATTGGAGAAAATATAAGGTGTATCTATGACTTAATGCACTTTACTGAATATAAAAAAATTCCAGGACTGCTGGTCCTAATTGATTTTGAAAAAGCTTTTGATTCTATTTCTTGGTCATTTATTTATAAAGTTTTGAACTTTTTTGGTTTTGGTAATTATATAATCCAGTGGGTTAAAATATTAAACACACATTTTAAGGCTTCAGTGTTACAAAGTGGCTTTTTATCTAATTACCTTTCTATTGAAAGAGGTTGTAGACAGGGAGACCCTATTGCACTCTATTTATTCCTCCTTTGTGCTGAAATACTTTCAATTCTTATTAAACAAAACAATAAAATAAAAGGTATTACAATAGGCAGTAAAGAACATAAAATAAGTCAATATGCAGATGACACATCTCTCATTTTGGATGGTTCACCTACTTCACTATTTGCATCTTTGGATACTCTAGACTTTTATTTAAACATTTCTGGGTTGAAAATAAATAGTTCAAAAACAAAAATTATATGGATTGGCTCAAAATAATTCTCAAATCAGGTTTTTCACCACACGAGATGGAAACTAGATTGGGGCTCAACAACGTTTAGTTTACTGGGTATTAACTTTTCTGTCGATCTTGAAAAAGCTACTGAGTTAAACTATTCTATACAAGTTCCAAAAATTAAAAGCATGCTTCAACAATGGAAAAGAAGAAACCTTACGCCAATTGGACGTGTGACGGTAGTAAAATCTCTAGTTATTTCAAAAATCAACCATTTATTTATGTTTTTACCTACTCCTAAAGAGGTAATCACCACACTGAACAAAGACATTTTTGAATTTTTTTGGAATGCCAAATGTGATAAAATAAAACGTGCAGTAGTTATTCAAGAATATCGAAAAAGTGGTTTAAAAATGCTGGATATTAACAAGTTTATTATGTTATTAAAATGTTCATGGATTAAAAGATTAATTGTTGGACATAGCTCATGGACTTCCATATTGAAGGCCATTAATGGTGAAGACTTTGTCAACTTGTTTCTAGATTTTGGTGATGCATTTATTACTGAATGTGTTATTCCGAAAAATAATAATTTTTGGAAAGATGTATTTAAATCAATGATCTATGTTATAAAATCTTTTGATGATAATTATATTGAGGAATTTTTTTTATTATGCCTATTTGGTATAATAGTTATATTAGAGTTGGTATGAAAACATTGTTTATAAAAAGTTGTTACAAAAAAGGTGTAAAGGTCATCAATGACTTTCTAGATGATAATGGAAATTTTTTGTCACATGTAAGTTTTCAAAAAAAATTTGATTTGCATATTTGTACAATGCAATACAACAGTATAGTTAGTGCTATATGAACATATCTAAGATCCTCTCTTCCAGTACATATCAAATGTTTATTTAAGAGATCCTTTACTCCATATATTCCATTATATTACAAACCTTTTCTTTTGCAAAATAAATGTACAAAACCAATTTATAAACAGATAATTGCCTGTAAAATAACCCCAACTGCAATACCAAAGTGGAATTCAGAATTGGTACAATATGGGGTAGAAATTTGTGTTTTTGATGCTTTTAATGTATGTTTTAAGACAACCAATGACTCATCTATTCAATGGTTACAATACAGATTACTTCATAAAATACTTCCTGTAAATTACTATTTGAAAAAAATCAATGTTGAATCTTCTGATTGCTGTTCTTTCTGTGAACGTGATGTTGAGACAATCCAACATGTTTTTGTAAGCTGTGAAAAAATATCAACAATTTGGAGCAACCTAAGCATGCATATTTACATATATACTTCTATACGAATTGGTTTCAATGTTATCAATATTTTATTGGGTGAACTCCCATTGTGAAAAGACAATAAAGTTGTAAACTTTATAATTTTGTACACAAAACAATATTTATTTTGCTGTCTTAAAAAAGATATACTGCCTAGTCTGCTAGGGCTGCTATTTTATCTATATAACAAATACAAAGTTGAAAAATATATTTCATGTCAGAAATTTCAAATGCAAAAGTTTACCAACAACTGGCATGTATGGAAACATATATTTGATAAAATTCAGTATTTTTTTTATTTTTTGTTTCTTCTTTGTTTATTATTAATATTAACCGTTTGCCTTTGTTAAATAAGCAACCACTGCCAAATCTGGATGAGTGTGAGCACAAATGTGTGAGTGGATGAGTAAAAAAAGGCTTTGAATTATATTATTAAAATGTTTGTATGCATATGAAAAAATAATAAGTAAAAAAAAAAAAATCGTGCATACAAACGTAATGTCTGGCGATACAAAGATGCGGATTTGGACAAACTTAACAAACTAATTAATGACTGCGACTGTCGCAACATAATAAGCAACGCAGAAAATGTCAATACTCCAACTGAACACTTTACTTCATAATATTTAAAGCTTGTACGTGAATGTATACTAGAAAAATCGGTCACTATTCGGCCCAAGGACAAACCATGGTTTGACTCAACGCTTAGAAAAACCATTAGAATACGCAACCGGCTTCGAAACAAAGCATTAAAAACAAAGAAATAATCTGATTAGATAAATTATCGCAAACACAGAAACAAAGTTAACAACATGAAAAAACATGCACTTTGTAATTATTATAATAGTATTGACTTACAATTGTCGGACGCAAGCTCGAATAATAATAACAAATTACATGTATTCTGGAAATTAGATAAAGACACTTTTCATGCAAAACCAACGAAAGACATTCCACCGATACAGTATAGTCTGATACGGGTAAATTTAATTTGCTTTTACCGATACAGAAAAAGTTGATGTATTAAACAAATATTTTTTATCTGTTTCAAACGTTGATGACACTTTAAGTCCCCTACCTCAATTGTATCACATATTTAATGACAAATTAAACAATGCAACTATTGAGGAGCAGGAAGTTATTGATATAATAAAAATACTCTCTGTTAAACGAGCCATAGGTCCCGATGCAATAAGTCACAAAATGTTAAAATCTACTTTACAATCTGTCGCCAAACCACTATGTATGTTATTCAACACATCTTTGACTGAAAATGTGTATCCAAATAATTGGAAAATTGCTCATGTATTACCATTGTTTAAAAAGGACGATCCTTCTGTAGCAACAAACTACAGACCTGTATCACTCTTGAGCTGTGTTAGCAAAATTATGGAAAGAATTAAAAATCTTAAGTTGAATGTAATAAGTTCATGTAAACAAAAACATGACTCACACCAAGGTTTGTATCTTCCTTATAATTCTACGATTGGTGCTGAAATTTTGGTTAATCATTAGAAATGTCTTGCTAAAAGGATGATATGCAGTAACTACTTTCTGGTGCCCCATATACTTATATGAAGTATATATATAAAATCTACACCAATTTTGATAGCTGTTTAAATACAAGTAAATAAAACAAAGTCTTTTGAACATTGCCATAGTTCTGACACATTATTATTATAAGGATTAAAGCTTATCGTTGTTCTTTAAAAATATTGCAGCGGAAAAGCATCTTTGTTTGTGGCCATTTGTTCTTTTTTAATGAAGATGAAAATAATGCTTCGGCCTTAGTACAATAGAAGGTAAAAAAAAAGGTACAATGTCAAAGACTAATTGTATGCAAAAATAAGTGTAAAATTTGGATTTTTAGGGCATTTTTTGTTATTTAACCGAGGCACAATATTCTTTGAATGCCCATATAAAATCTTTCTTGCTCAGGTGAGCGATGTGGCCCCATGGGCCTCTTGTATGGGCATATGAAATATCTGAGACAACTCGCTGAGTGGCCACTGTGTGAAATGACATAACTATAAAATTTGTAATGACTTTTCTCTCTCTCTCTCTCTCTCTCTCTCTCTCTCTCTCTCTCTCTCTCTCTCTCTCCATGAGATCTCTCAACATCTTTGTCAGCGATATCGCTATTGCATTGTGGCAATATTGAAATATATTTATGGTTCATGGAAGCAAGGCTATCAATAATGATAACACTGTTATTACTCTCTGTCTCTTTCTCTCTCTCTTTCTCTCTCCATTGCGTAATGTCATTTTTTATAACAAATACAGTCAAAAACACTCTAATTGTTAATAGATAATTTAAAAGACATGAATTTAACAGTTTAAAAGAAATACGTGTATCAAAGCTATGTGCACGTGTCGAGTACATTCTGTTTGGAAATGAACGAAGGCATGATTGACACAATTACAAAAAGCATGTAAAAATATTCTAGGTATTTTTTTAGCGTATCATATTTACCATTTTGTGTAATAACGTACACCTGCATACACATTTTATATCAAAATGGTTCGGGGGAAAAATACATACAGGACAAACAAAATCACATAGATTCGCAAAGCCCACAATGTTATCACTAATTTAATTGTTTCTACTGTGTGGGGTTAATTTATTAAAGTTTATTTTCAATGTTATAACCACTATATAAGAGCTATTAAGACATTTATTTGTAGGAAGGAGCATGTACGAATGATTTTTATTTAGAATAGTTTGATGTTGCTAGGATACAGGTTTCAGATCCATGATTTGATTGGTTAATTTAGATATTGAATCTCAAATTTCGAATCTTGAATCTCGTATGTCGAATCTCGTATTTTGAATCTCGAATTTCGAATGATCCTTCTCGGCTTTCGTATTTGTTCGATTCATGAAAGCCAACGAAGCTTTCCATAATCTCAAGCATTTGAAAAAATAATTTTTGATAGCTTATCTTTTAAAACCCACAAATGTTTTTGCCATTCGAAATATGACAAAGAAGATTCAAAATTGAGACTGAAGTTTCAAAATTGTATTGTCAAAATTGCATAGTAAAAAAATTATTGTAAGAAATCTATTAATCTTTGTGTAATACCGTTATTACGGGGCGCTCTCTCCCGTACAGGACTAACACTGGGCCAACCGTGAGCTTATTCTTTTGTTGTTGGACCCAGCCTCATGAAACCTCCAACAAGCCAACGCGTGTTTTAGTTTTAGTTTTCAGACTTTTAATATATATACAGACTTCACATGAAATATACTTTTACATGAGTTTGGTATGCATCAGCACCGAAGGTCTGATTCCAACTGACTATAACTTACAATTCAGAATAATATATAATGAACAATGGAACAACACAATGAAGGATTAACATAATAAGTACAGATGTAAGTAAATCAATTATCAAACAGCTATTGAGTAACTCATTTAAGCAGCATGTACATAAACGGATTAATAAGATGAAAGAAGCTCAAGTGTCAATAAACATAAACAGAAGTCAATTAAAAGATTAGCTGCCCATCACTGATTGTGCCTCAGGTGGGATCAATGCTGCGCGGAATTTATAACGGTTATAAAACAGTTGTTGAAATAGATGAAAAGTTTTTGTAGCAATTACACAAAGTCCGAAAAAGTTAATTTACACAATAATTAGAAATGGTCCGAAAGATTATATGTCACACCGTGACACCTTGGTTATTAAAAAAGATTGAATTAAGAATTATTCAGTTTGTAATAATATATATTAATCATCAAATTCAATTCGTAATACACTTTTTGTTTATTGTTCCACCATGTCTGAGTTTACTTTAATAATTGTAACATACACAACGGCATTTGGAGTCGTAGAAGGTATGCCACCACATATCCTGGCCTGTGCATATCACATTTACACACAACAATATTTTACATATTTCACTTTTTACTTATAGCAAAGAAGGATAACTATGATAGTATTTTACATTCAAAGATAAATAAAATCTCCAATTGACTTGCATTTTAAAGGACATACAATAATTGTTTTCACAGAGCGCTTTGTTAAGTGATTGCATTGATTTTAACGTGCTTTTATGAGCCTTCCACTGCTTCACTGAGGGTATAGTAGCTTTCCTCTGCGTCAGTTAGTCCATCCGTCCGTCCGTCCGTCCGCCCGTCTGTCCGTCCGTCTGTCTGCCCGTCCGTCTGTCTTTATGTATGTCTGTCCAACTTCAGTTTTCCAAACTTTTTTCTTAATGCGTTGAAAGTGTCACATTAAAATTCATCATTGTATATATACAACCCGCCAGTCCGTGCAGTGTCAGTTTTGACGCAGCAGTCCGGAGGAAATGAAGTACTAATACTTCTCTCGTGACAAACCATTCAGTACCTATGCATGTTGTCAATTTAAATAGCTGTGTGCTGACTCTGGGGCGAACCTGGTACCGGCTTTTTGTGATGTGAAGTTTATTTATTGTCAATTTTATAGTCATTTCGTTCATTACTGTTCTAAAAGACCCAGTCATTGTATTCCAATAGTTTTTATGCTTATTTGTTACGTTTGAATTTAAATTATGTTTATATACACGTGTTTGAATCTATTATAAGTATGGCAGATTATTATGGTCATATCCTTTTGTAGTAATGAGTAGTATTATGCAACACTGCATTTAAGTAATTAGGGCTTTTCGACTTTCGGTCGAAAAGACCTATTGTTATTCTGATGTTTTATTATTAGGGCTTTTCGACTTTCGGTCGAAAAGACCTATTGTTTTTGTTCTGTTTTATTATTATTATTTTTCTTTTTCTCGACAGATTTTCCGTCAGCAATTTTTTGAAAACGGAAAGGATTTCAGAAATAACTATGCAATAGTCTTATAGCATTTTTAAATGTCACCAGTATGTAAGGTTTTGGATTTCCGGTTCCGGTACTTCCGGTTTACACAAGCAAAATACTAGAAATTAAATGAATTAATATACTGTTTTTATTTTTAAAGGAAATTCTTTGTAATTTTACAGTTAGATCAACCATGTCGAGTTGTTTAAAAAGTAAAGCGGCGGCGAGTTTCTATCTTTTACCAGTTTTGAGATTTTAGGCCTCAAACTTGAGAAAAGGGGCGATGAAAAAATAAAAAACTCAGAAAAGCTTAGGAATGTTCTAAGACGGATATATATTGTTTAAATAGATGTAATTAAGATATATTCCAAGTTTCATTGAATAGTATTGAGTACTTCCGGTTTTATGAGCCGATGAAAATTGTCTATGGGAGTTTCTATGTTAAATTGAATTCACGCATGTAACGTTTTCTCAAACAGTTTTCAAGCAAATATTTTTATATTTTGTATGTGCAATTAGGGACCTTATGCGCAGATCGAAAAAGGTCCTGGGAAAAAAATTCCGAAAAATAAGGGACCTGGAGGGGTCAATATTAAAAACGGCTCTTTAGCTGTAACTTTTTTATTGTTTATCCGATTTTCAAATTCTTTTCGGTTTATAGTTCAGAATAAAGAGTACAATATAAAAATCATGGTCCGAGGGGGCACTTTTTGACTCCTTATAGAGGTTTTAAGGGTCTGAAAATGATAACTTTATCAGAATTCAATTTTCAAGAGTTATCTCGCTTTGCTTAATAAATGATTAGGATAGATATTGTGTTAATAGACGTAATTAAGATATATTTCAAGTTTCGTTGAATAGTGTCTAGTACTTCCGGTTTTATGAGCCGATGAAAATTGTCTATGGGAGTTTCTATGTTAAATTGAAATCACGCATGTAACGTTTTCTCAAACAGTTTTTAAGCAAATATTTTTATATTTTGTACTTGTAATGAGGGACTAAATGCGCAGACAGGAAAAGGTCTGAGGAAAAAAATTCAGATAAATAAGGGACATGAAGGAGTCAGTATTAAAAACAGCCTTTTAGCTATAAGTTTTTTATTACTCACCCAATTTTTAAACTCTTTTCAGTTATTAGTTTAAAATAAAGAGACAATTAAAAAATTAGGGTCAAAAGGGCCACTTTTTGACTACTTATAGGGGTTTTAAGGGCCTGAAAATGATAACTTTATCACATTCTTAAAAATTAAAATTCAAGAGTTATCTCGCTTTGCTCAATGAATGATTAGCATTAGAGCTTTTGGCATACCAAAACTCTTGAATCTTAAATGAGTACTTTCTTATATAAGAATTTTTAGAACTTTTATTTCAGGAAACAAACGATATAGTTGGATAAAAATTCTGAAGTTGTCTTTCTTTGGGCATTTAATTTCTTAAATGTTAACGTGTGGGTATATGCTCATGATATTTTCCTAATTTTTAATACACAGATTCTGAGAGAAAATATGATAAATTTAAATAAGGGGTTTTAAGGGCTGTCGAAAAGCCCTTCCTTTTTGTTGGAGACAAAAATAGGTCTAGTTAGGGCTTTTCGACTTTCGGTCGAAAAGACCTATTGTTTTTGTCTTTTTTTATTAGGGCTTTTCGACTTTCGGTCGAAAAGACCTATTGTTTTTGTTCTGTTTTATTATTTTTTATTATTCTCGACAAAGTTTCGTCAGCGATTTTTTGAAAACGGAAAGACATATTAAAACAACAATGCAATACCCTTATAGCAATTTTAAATGGCACGCGTATGTAAGGTTTTAGACTTCCGGTTCCAGCACTTCCGGTTTTGACAAGGAAAATACTAAAAAAAATTTGAAGCACAATATCTTTACTGTTTTTATAGTTAGAGCATTCAAGTGTAAGAATTAGATGCATCTTGTCTTGATGTACACAATCATAAGCGTAGCCATTTCTCTATCTCTTACCGTTTTAGAGATATTAGGGCTCAAACTTGAGAATAGGGGGGATGAAAAAGATTTTTTTTTAACAAACCCTTGATATTTTATAAAACGCCTAAACATTGTTCAAGTAGAACTATTAAACATATATTCCAAGTTTCAATAAAACATATTGAGTACTTCCGGTTTTATGAGCCAATGAAAAACTGTCTATGGGAGTTTCAATGTTAAACTAAAATCACGCGTCGTTCGTTTTCGCAAAAAGTTTACAAGTTAACATTACAATATTTCAGATGTATAATGGTACACACAATGCGCAGACCGGAAAAGTTTTTGGGTAGACATTTTAAGAAAATTAGGGGTCTGCAGGGGCCAACGTACAAAACAGCATTTTAGCTGTAACTTTTTTATTTCTCTTTTGATTTTAAAAATCTTTTCAGTTTATTGTTCAAAATAAAGAGTACAATCTTAAAATTATGGTCCGAGGGGCCACTTTTTGACTCCTTATAGGGGTTTGGGAGGCCCAAATATCATCACTTGTTTAAATTTCAAAATGTTTTTTTAGTAAGAGTTATCTCGCTTTGCTGTAAGAATGTAGAGCATAAATACTCTAGGCATACCACATTTGTTGACCGAGTAAGGAATACTTACTTCAATATGTTTTTTTGAAAATATTCCTCTGGAAATATGAAGTGTAGCTACCTGTAAAGTTCTGGAGTTATCTTTCTTTTCACATTGCACTACTCATAAGTTCCTATCTAAGCAACTGGGGATACCAAGGCGTTTAAAAACACTTGGAAATAAGTTAGAGAATATTTTTTTTTGAACATTTAATTAAAAAGGGCTCAAGGGGCTGTCGAAAAGCCCTTACTTTTTGTTGAAGACAAAAAAAGTTCTAGTTATTAGGGCTTTTCGACTTTCGGTCGAAAAGACCTATTGTTTTTGTTCTGTTTTATTAGGGCTTTTCGACTTTCGGTCGAAAAGACCTATTGTTATTCTGATGTTTTATTATTATTATTATTATTATTATTATTCTTTTTCTCGACAGAATTTCCGTCAGCCATTTTTTGAAAACGGAAAGGATTTCAGAAATAACTATACTATAGTCTTATAGCATTTTTAAATGTCACCAGTATGTAAGGTTTTGGATTTCCGGTTCCGGTACTTCCGGTTCACACAAGCAAAATAGTAGAAATTAAAAGAATCAATATATTGTTTTTATTTTTAAAGGAAATTCGTTGTAATTTTACAGTTAGATCAACCACGTCGAGTTGTTTAAAAAGTAAAGCGGCGGCGAGTTTCTATCTCTTATCAGTTTTGAGATTTTAAGCCTCAAACTTGAGAAAAGGGGGGATGAAAAAATAAAAAACTCAGAAAAGCTTAGGAATGTTCTAAGACGGATATATATTGCTCAAATAGATGTAATTAAGATATACTCCAAGTTTCATTGAATAGTTTTGAGTACTTCCGGTTTTATGAGCCGATGAAAATTGTCTATGGGAGTTTCAATGTTAAATTAAATTCACGCATGTAACGTTTTCTCAAATAGTTTTGAAGCAAATATTTTTATATTTTGTATTTGCAATAAGGGACCTAATGCACAGACCGGAAAAGGTCCTGGGAAAAAAATTCTAAAAAATAAGGGATCTGAAAGGGTCAATATTAAAAACGGCTCTTTAGCTGTAACTTTTTTATTGTTTATCCGATTTTTAAAATCTTTTCGGTTTATAGTTCAGCATAAAGAGTGCAATATAAAAAATATGGTCCGAGGGGGCACTTTTTGACTCCTTATAGGGGTTTTAAGGGACTGAAAATGATAACTTTATCGCAATTCAATTTCAAGAGTTATCTCGCTTTGCTCAATAAATGATTAAGATGGATATTGTGTTAATAGACGTAATTAAGATATGTTCCAAGTTTTGTTGAATAGTGTCTAGTACTTCCGGTTTCATGAGCCAATGAAAATTGTCTATGGGAGTTTCTATGTTAAATTGAATTCACGCATGTAACGTTTTCTTAAACAGTTTTCAAGCAAATATTTTTATATTTTGTACTTGTTATGAGGGACTAAATGCGCAGACCGGAAAAGGTCTGAGGAAAAAAATTCCGAAAAATAAGGGACCTGAAGGGGTCAGTATTAAAAACAGCCCTTTAGCTATAACTTTTTTATTACTCACCCAATTTTCAAACTCTTTTCAATTATTAGTTTAGAATAAAGAGTACAATTTAAAAATATGGTCCAAAGGGCCACTTTTTGACTCCTTATAGGGGTTTTAAGGGCCTGAAAATGATAACTTTATCACATTTTAAAAAAATTAAAATTCAAGAGTTATCTCGCTTTGCTCAATAAATGATTAGCATTAGAGCTTTTGGCATACCAAAACTCATGAATCTTAAATGAGTACTTTCTTATGCAAGAATTTTTAGAACTTTTATTTCAGGAAACAAACGATATAGTTGGATAAAAAATTCTGAAGTTGTCTTTCTTTGGGCATTTGATTTCATAAATGTTAACGTGTGGGTATATGCTCATGGTATTTTCCTCATTTTGAATATACAGATTCTGAGAGAAAATATGATAAATTTAAATACGGGGTTTTAAGGGCTGTCGAAAAGCCCTTCCTTTTTGTTGGAGACAAAAATAGGTCTAGTTATTATTATTTTTCTTTTTCTCGACAGATTTTCCGTCAGCGATTTTTTGAAAACGGAAAGGATTTCAGAAATAACTATGCAATAGTCTTATAGCATTTTTAAATGTCACCAGTATGTAAGGTTTTGGATTTCCGGTTCCAGTACTTCCGGTTTACACAAGCAAAATACTAGAAATTAAATGAATTAATATATTGTTTTTATTTTTAAAGGAAATTCGTTGTAATTTTAGAGTTAGATCAACCATGTCAAGTTGTTTAAAAAGTAAAGCGGCGGCGAGTTTCTATCTCTTATCAGTTTTGAGATTTTAGGCCTCCAACTTGAGAAAAGGGGGGATGAAAAAATAAAAAACTCAGAAAAGCTTAGGAATGTTCTAAGACGGATAGATATTGTTCAAATAGAGGTAATTAAGATATATTCCAAGTTTCATTGAATAGTATTGAATACTTCCGGTTTTATGAGCCGATGAAAATTGTCTATGGGAGTTTCTATGTTAAATTGAATTCACGCATGTAACGTTTTCTCAAACAGATTTCAAGCAAATATTTTTATATTATGTATTTGCAATAAGGGACCTAATGCGCAGACCGGAAAAGGTCCTGGGAAAAAAATTCCGAAAAAAAAGGGACCTGAAGGGGTCAATATTGAAAACGGCTCTTTAGCTGTAACTTTTTTATTAATTATCTGATTTTCAAAATCTTTTCGGTTTATAGTTCAGAATAAAGAGTAAAATATAAAAAATATGGTCCGAGGGGGCACTTTTTGACTCCTTGTAGGGGTTTTAAGGGTCTGAAAATGATAACTTCATCACAATTCAATTTTAAGAGTTATCTCGCTTTGCTCAATAAATGATTAGGATAGATATTGTTTAAATAGACGTAATTAAGATATATTCCAAGTTTCATTGAATAGTATTGAGTACTTCCGGTTTTATGAGCCGATGAAAATTGTCTATGGGAGTTTCTATGTTAAATTGAATTCACGCATGTAACGTTTTCTCTAATAGTTTTTAAGCAAATATTTTTATATTTTGTCCTTGTAATAAGGGACTAAATGTGCAGACCGGAAAAGTTGTGAGGAAAAAAATTCCGAAAAATAAGGGACCTGCAGGGGTCAGTATTAAAAACAGCCCTTTAGCTATAACTTTTTTATTACTCATCCAATATTCAAACTCTTTTGAGTTATTAGTTTAGAATAAAGAGTACAATTTAAAAATTATGGTCCAAAGGATCACTTTTTGACTCTTTATAGGGGTTTTAAGGGCCTAAAAATGATAACTTTATCACATTTCAAAAAAATTAAAATTCAAGAGTTATCTCGCTTTGCTCAATGACTGGTTAGCATTAAAGCTTTTGGCATAACAAAACTCTTGAATCTTAAATGCGTACTTTCTTATATATGAATTTTTAGAACTTTTATTTCAGGAAACAAACGATACAGTTGGATAAAAAATTCTGAAGTTGTCTTTCTTTGGGCATTTAATTTCTTAAATTTTAACGTGTGGGTATATGCTCATGATATTTTCCTAATTTTGAATATACAGATTCTGAGAGAAAATATGATAAATTTAAATAATGGGTTTTAAGGGCTGTCGAAAAGCCCTTCCTTTTTGTTGGAGACAAAAATAGGTCTAGTTATTATTATTAGGGCTTTTCGACTTTCGGTCGAAAAGACCTATTGTTATTCTGATGTTTTATTATTAGGGCTTTTCGACTTTCGGTCGAAAAGACCTATTGTTATTCTGATGTTTCATTATTATTATTATTATTATTCTTTTTCTCGACAGAATTTCCGTAAGCGATTTTTTGAAAACGGAAAGGATTTCAGAAATAACTATTCAATAGTCTTATAGCATTTTTAAATGTCACCAGTATGTAAGGTTTTAGACTTCCGGTTCCGGTACTTCCGGTTCACACAAGCAAAATAGTAGAAATTAAATGAATCAATATATTGTTTTTATTCTTTTAGGAAATTCGTTGTAATTTTAGAGTTAGATCAACCATGTTGAGTTGTTTAAAAAGTAAAGCGGCGGCGAGTTTCTATCTCTTATCAATTTTGAGATTTTAGGCCTCAAACTTGAGAAAAGGGGGGATGAAAAAATAAAAAACTCAGAAAAGCTTAGAAATGTTCTAAGACGGATATATATTGTTTAAATAAATGTAATTAAGATATATTCTAAGTTTCATTGAATAGTATTGAGCACTTCCGGTTTTATGAGCCGATGAAAATTGTCTATGGGAGTTTCTATGTTAAATTGAATTCACGCATGTAACGTTTTCTCAAACAGTTTTAAAGCAAATATTTTTATATTTTGTATTTGCAATTAGGGACCTGATGTGCAGACCGGAAAAGGTCTTGGGAAAAAAATTCCGAAAAATAAGGGACCTGAAGGGGTCAATATTAAAAACGGCTCTTTAGCTGTAACTTTTTTATTGTTTATCCGATTTTCCAAATCTTTTCGGTTTATAGTTCAGAATAAAGAGTACAATTTAAAAAATATTGTCCGAGGGGGCACTTTTTGACTCCTTATAGGGGTTTTAAGGGTCTGATAATGATAACTTTATCGCAATTCAATTTCAAGAGTTATCTCGCTTTTTTTAAATAAATGATTATGATATATATTGTTTAAATAGACGTAATTAAGATATATTCCAAGTTTGATTGAATAGTATTGAGTACTTCCGGTTTTATGAGCCGATGAAAATTGTCTATGGGAGTTTCTATGTTAAATTGAATTCACGCATGTAACGTTTTCTCAAACGGTTTTTAAGCAAATATTTTTATATTTTGTACTTGTAATGAGGAACTAAATGCACAGACCGGAAAAGATCTGAGGAAAAAAATTCCGAAAAATAAGGGACATGAAGGGGTCAGTATTAAAAACAGCCCTTTAGCTATAACTTTTTTATTACTCACCAAATTTTCAAACTCTTTTCAGTTATTAGTTTAGAATAAAAAGTACAATTTAAAAATCATGGTCCAAAGGGCCACTATTTACTCCTTATAGGGGTATTAAGGGCCTGAAAATGATAACTTTATCACATTTTAAAAAAATTAAAATTCAAGAGTTATCTCGCTTTGCTCAATGAATGATTAGCATTAGAGCTTTTGGCATACCAAAACTCTTGAATCTTAAATGAGTACTTTCTTATGTAAGAATTTTTAGAACTTTTATTTCAGGAAACAAACGATATACTTGGATAAAAAATTCTGAAGTTGTCTTTCTTTGGGCATTTAATTTCTTAAATGTTAACGTGTGGGTATATGCTCATGATATTTTCCTCATTTTGAATATACAGATTCTGAGAGAAAATATGATAAATTTAAATAAGGGGTTTTAAGGGCTGTCGAAAAGCCCTTCCTTTTTG
This sequence comes from Magallana angulata, assembly GCF_025612915.1. Taxonomy (NCBI): domain Eukaryota; kingdom Metazoa; phylum Mollusca; class Bivalvia; order Ostreida; family Ostreidae; genus Magallana; species Magallana angulata. The sequence goes on along the minus strand of NC_069112.1, from coordinate 6,662,041 downwards.
TTGGAGACAAAAATAGGTCTAGTTATTATTATTATTCTTTTTCTCGACAGATTTTCCGTCAACGATTTTTTGAGAATGGAAAGGATTTCAGAAATAATTATGCAATAGTCTTATAGCATTTTTAAATGTCACCAGTATGTAAGGTTTTGGATTTCCGGTTCCGGTACTTCCGGTTTACACAAGCAAAATAGTAGAAATTAAATGAATCAATATATTGTTTTTATTTTTAAAAGAAATTCGTTGTAATTTTAGAGTTAGATCAACCATGTCGAGTTGTTTAAAAAGTAAAGCGGCGGCAAGTTTCTATCTCTTATCAGTTTTGAGATTTTAGGCCTCAAACTTGAGAAAAGGGGGGATGAAAAAATAAAAAACTCAGAAAAGCTCAGGAATGTTCTAGGACGGATAAATATTGTTTATATAGATGTAATTAAGATATATTCCAAGTTTCATTGAAAAGTATTGAGTACTTCCGGTTTTATGAGCCGATGAAAAATGTCTATGGGAGTTTCTATGTTAAATTAAATTCACGCATGTAACGTGTTCTCAAACAGTTTTCAAGCAAATATTTTTATATTTTGTATTTGCAATAAGGGACCTAATGCGCAGACCGGAAAAGGTCTTGGGAAAAAAATTCCGAAAAATAAAGGATCTGAAGGGGTCAGTATTAAAAACAGCTCTTTAGCTGTAACTTTTTTATTGTTTATCCGATTTTCAAAATCTTTTCGGTTTATAGTTCAGAATAAAGAGTACAATTTAAAAAATATGGTCCGAGGGGGGCACTTTTTGACTCCTTATAGGGGTTTTAAGGGTCTGAAAATGATAACTTTATCACAAATCAATTTCAAGAGTTGTCTCTCTTTGCTCAATAAATGATTAGGATAGATATTGTGTTAATAGACGTAATTAAGATATATTCCAAGTTTCGTTGAATAGTGTCGAGTACTTCCGGTTTTATGAGCCGATGAAAATTGTCTATGGGAGTTTCTATGTTAAATTGAATTCACGCATGTAACGTTTTCTCAAACAGTTTTTAAGCGAATATTTTTATATTTTGTACTTGTAATGAGGTACTAAATGCGCAGACCTGAAAAGGTATAAGGAAAAAAAATCCGAAAAATAAGGGACCTGAAGGGGTCAGTATTAAAAACAGCCCTTTAGTTATAACTTTTTTATTACTCATCCGATTTTCAAACTCTTTTCAGATATTAGTTTAGAATAAAGAGTACAATTTAAAAATCATGGTCCAAAGGGCCACCTTTTGACTCCTTATAGGGGTTTTAAGGGCCTGAAAATGATAACTTTATCACATTTAAAAAAAAATAAAATTCAAGAGTTATCTCGCTTTGCTCAATGAATGATTAGCATTAGAGCTTTTGGCATACCAAAACTCTTGAATCTTAAATGAGTACTTTCTTATATATGAATTTTTAGAACTTTTATTTCAGGTAACAAACGATATAGCTGGATAAAAAATTCTGAAGTTGTCTTTCTTTGGGCATTTAATTTCTTAAATGTTAAGGTGTGGGTCTATGCTCATGATACTTTCCTAATTTTTAATATACAGATTCTGAGAGAAAATATGATAAATTTGAATAAAGGGTTTTAAGGGCTGTCGAAAAGCCCTTCCTTTTTGTTGGAGACAAAAATAGGTCTAGTTATTATTATTCTTTTTCTCGACAGAATTTACGTCAGCGATTTTTTGAAAACGGAAAGGATTTCAGAAATAACTATACAATAGTCTAATAGTATTTCTAAATGTCACCAGTATGTAAGGTTTTGAACTTCCGGTTCCGGTACTTCCGGTTCACACAAGCAAAATAGTAGAAATTGAATGAATCAATATATTGTTTTCATTTTTAAAGGAAATTCGTTGTAATTTTAGAGTTAGATCAACCATGTCGAGTTGTTTAAAAAGTAAAGCGACGGCGAGTTTCTATCTCTTATCAGTTTTGAGATTTTAGGCCTCAAACTTGAGAAAAGGGGGGATGAAAAAATAAAAAACTCAGAAAAGCTTAGAAATGTTCTAAGACGGATAGATATTGTTCAAATAGATGTAATTAAGGTATATTCCAAGTTTCATTGAATAGTATTGAGTACTTCCGGTTTTATGAGCCGATGAAAATTGTCTATGGGAGTTTCTATGTTAAATTGAATTCACGCATGTAACGTTTTCTCAAACAGTTTTCAAGCAAATATTTTTATATTTTGTATTTGCAATAAGGGACCTAATGCGCAGACCGGAAAAGGTCCTGGGAAAAAAGTTCTAAAAGATAAGGGATCTAAAGGGGTCAATATCAAAAACGGCCCTATAGCTGTAACTTTTTTATTGTTTATCCGATTTTCAAAATCTTTTCGGTTTATAGTTTGGAATAAAGAGTACAATTTAAAAAATATGGTCCGAGGGGGCACTTTTTGACTCCTTATAGGGGTTTTAAGGGTCTGAAAATGATAACTTTATCACATTCCAAAAAATTAAAATTCAAGAGTTATCTCGCTTTGCTCAATGAATGATTAGCATTAGAGCTTTTGGCATACCAAAACTCTCGAATCTTAAATGAGTACTTTGTTATATATGAATTTTTAGAACTTTTTTTTCAGGAAACAAACGATATAGTTGGATAAAAAATTCTGAAGTTGTCTTTCTTTGGGCATTTAATTTCTGAAATGCTAACGTGTGGGTTTATGCTCATGATATTTTCCTAATTTTTAATATACAGATTCTGAGAGAAAATATGATAAATTTAATTAAGGGGTTTTAAGGGCTGTCGAAAAGCCCTTCCTTTTTGTTGGAGACAAAAATAGGTCTAGTTATTATTCTTTTTCTCGACAGAATTTCCGTCAGCGATTTTTTTAAAACGGAAAGGATTTCAGAAATAACTATACAATAGTCTTATAGCATTTTTAAATGTCACCAGTATGTAAGGTTTTGGATTTCCGGTTCCGGTACTTCCGGTTCACACAAGCAAAATAGTAGAAATTAAATGAATCAATATATTGTTTTTATTTTTAAAGGAAATTCGTTGTAATTTTAGAGTTAGATCAACCATGTCGAGTTGTTTAAAAAGTAAAGCGGAGGCGAGTTTCTATCTCTTATCAGTTTTGAGATTTTAGGCCTCAAACTTGAGAAAAGGGGGGATGAAAAAATAAAAAACTCAGAAAAGCTTAGGTATGTTCTAAGACGGATATATATTGTTTAGATAGATGTAATTAAGATATATTCCAAGTTTCATTGAATAGTATTGAGTACTTCCGGTTTTATGAGCCGATGAAAATTGTCTATGGGAGTTTCTATGTTAAATTGAATTCACGCATGTAACGTTTTCTCAAACAGTTTTTAAGCAAATATTTTTATATTTTGTATTTGCAATAAAGGACCTAATGCGCAGATCGGAAAAGGTTCTGGGAAAAAAATTCGAAAAAATAAGGGATCTGAAGGGGTCAATATTAAAAACGGTCCTTTAGCTGTAACTTTTTTATTGTTTATCTGATTTTCAAAATCTTTTCGGTTTATAGTTCACAATAAAGAGTACAATTTAAAAAATATGGTCCGAGGGGGCACTTTTTGACTCCTTATAGGGGTTTTAAGGGTCTGAAAATGATAACTTCATCGCAATTCAATTTCAAGAGTTATCTCTCTTTGCTCAATAAATGATTAGGATAGATATTGTGTTAATAGACGTAATTAAGATATATTCCAAGTTTCGTTGAATAGTGTCTAGTACTTCCGGTTTTATGAGCCGATGAGAATTGTCTATGGGAGTTTCTATGTTAAATTGAATTCACGCATGTAACGTTTTCTCAAACAGTTTTTAAGCAAATATTTTTATATTTTGTTCTTGTAATGAGGGACTATATGCGCAGACTGGAAAAGGTTTTAGGAAAAATTTTTCGAAAAATAAGGGACCTGAAGGGGTTAGTATTAAAAACAGCCCTTTAGCTATAACTTTTTTATTACTCATCCAATTTTCAAACTCTTTTCAGTTATTAGTTTAGAATAAAGAGTACAATTTAAAAATTTCCTCCAAAGGGCCACTTTTTTTACTCCTTATAGGGGTTTTAAGGGCCTGAAAATGATAACTTTATTACATTTAAAAAAATTAAAATTCAAGAGTTATCTCGCTTTGCTCAATGAATGATTAGCATTAGAGCTTTTGGCATACCAAAACTCTTGAATCTTAAATGAGCACTTTCTTATATATGAATTTTTAGAACTTTTATTTCAGGAAACAAACGATATAGTTGGATAAAAAATTCTGAAGTTGTCTTTCTTTGGGCATTTAATTTCTTAAATGTTAAGGTGTGGGTAAATGCTCATGATATTTTCCTAATTTTTGATATACAGATTCAGAGAGAAAATATAATAAATTTGAATAAGGGGTTTTAAGGGCTGTCGAAAAGCCCTTCCTTTTTGTTGGAGACAAAAATAGGTCTAGTTATGAGTTAGTATTTTGTGAGTGTAAAAGCTAACATGCTTTATAGTAAGTCTTCTTGAAGACTGTATATCAGTATTTTGTGTGTATTAAGCGTCCATGCTAAGTGTGTCATTCATGACCGTATAGCATGTAAGTAAAGTATGGAGCGTATTTGTGTAAAATCCACAGTTGCTTTTGTCATGTACTTAATGTGTTTGTGTACTATGTTGGCGCAGGTCCCCGTTTTCAAGCTAGTGTGTAAACCACTTTAATCGATGGTGGCGCTCATTACCGAATATTGGTGACGTCTTGTGTAGGCTAAGTGGCCAGTGGAGAACATTGTCTTATTTGAGGACCTTACCAGAGCATTCTTGTTCAGGCCTAGTGAAAGTATACTACATGACCACTGGAGGACCTTACCAGTCCACGTATTAGGACCACTACTACGATTCAAACTACATTAGATCTGTAAAAACAATGTAAAAATTTCTTCTAATTCTTTGTCTTGTAAAGTAAATATAGATTTAACCAAAATATAGTATTCCGCTCGGAAATATGTGACAAATTTTTGTCAGAAGTGGGATACATTCCCCAAAATCTTTGTATTAAAAAAATTGTCAAATTTTTCTGAAAAAAACCCCAAAAACTACGCAGTTTTTGAGAGACCAATTTCAGATGTTGCTTCAGTGACGGAAGATGCAGGTGTTCTTTGTTTAGTGAACGCAGCAGAAATTTAATAAACATTATTTTTTTTAAATTCTAATGGAGGCTGATAATCAGAAGATGAATTAGATCCTTAATTTTCATAAGTGGTGGTTCCGTACTTTAAGTAATTTTAACACGCAAAAAACCTTACCTTTAAATGGAGGGTTTATCTGTGTCAGGTTGAGGCGTTAATACTTTGCCGATTCACAGTCTGACGGTTTCATTGTGTAAATGAAATGATTAAAACAGACGATGAAGCCTTTTGAATTTAATGGAGAGAGAGAGAGAGAGAGAGGTTGATTCTGGGGGTGTTAATGCCTTGACGGTTCACAGTCTGACGACTTTATTGTGCGTGTGAAAAGATTTAATAGACGGTACATCGTTTGAAATTAACATGTTCATGATATTTTGTGTAAGTTATTCATGACGTTTATCAGGTTTTAATAAATAGCATTAAAAATACAATTATAATTTGAGTATGGAAAATGTCGAAAATGGTTTGTATGATATATATTTTTTAATTAAACATTATGGGAAAAATTATATAATGTACAATAAAAATACGCAAAAGATTTTGTGTCTACATTAAAACATGACACTGATATGATCATATTGAATTATTGTTTGTGTAAAAAAGACATTAAAGTATCGGAAACAAAAGTATTTCATTATGTTAATCGTAACATACTACATTTAACTAGAAGGAAATGGGGCATTGTTAAAGAGTACTAGTTGTACAAATTCTAATGTAGATGTTGGATACCTTTGCTCAAAGATTTTTATTTTGCGCTCTAGAATAAAAGTTAAGAGTAAAAGTCAATTACTATATATCAACCAACAAGCTTTACCTATAAGAAGTTATCATGTTTCATACTTGTGTAAACATTAACGTTTTTGCTTTTATTTGAAACAAAATAAAACAAAATAAACAAAATAAAATGTTGGGAATGCCTTTTAAAGATTTTTATGGATACCAAATAAGATATACTACGAAGTCAAATATCGTTGATTTTTTAATCATAAAAAATCGCATATATCGGTTACTTATCTTGTCATTCCGGTATTTTAGCGATATATGTTCCACATAGGGTGCGTTTGGTTTAGATTGGTCGTAAATGAATTATTAAGAATTCGTTTGTAAAAAGACCAAATTACAATACAGACATATTTCAAATTTTCCTTTTAAAATTGTATACATGTATTCATAATCTTTTACAAGATCAGCTTACCTGTGAAGGTAAGCTTTCTACATCAAACTCTGTAGCTGGTACATATGTCTGCTATATCGATATGAATATGGTATGATTTTTTAGGCTGCACATTTGAAAACTAATCCATATTTGATATGTATTGTGAATTTTTACAAGTGATAACATTTTGGTCTTGTTAAAATTAAACGTTTCTTAACATCTATTGCTAACACAAAATGTTATTACCATTTTTATCAAATTAATACAATAATATCCAGTCTATTTCTTTTTTTAATAAAATGGGATTTACCTGTTTTTTCCCCTAACACTGATTTTTAAAATCCCCTAAAAGCTACACTGTGATTCAGTGTCAGATATACGTCAATGCATTCATTGAAGGTTGAACAAGGTCGGTCTTGGTTAACACACTGTAATTCAATCCCGTGGGTTGTCCTCTCAACACTGTAATCACGTTTTAAGACAAAGGCCTTACCTTTATCTAAATTGAATTAAATAAGTATGTTACACAAACAAAACCTTTAACAAATACTGTTTCTGTAGACGATGCACTGTATAAAGGATTGTTATTCAAAGTCTAAAAGAGTTTTTGTGATAAAAAGAATTGGCAGTAAAAATCAAAATTTTATTAATAATAATACCTTATGAGCAAAGGAATAATTGTAAATGATTGTGAAAATTCGGTTTCAAAAAGATCAAATATTAAAAAAACAAATGTTATAAGATTTTTCCTTGTAAAACTATTTTCATACATTCATAATAAACATATGTTATTTATATAGTCAGCTTACCGGTAATTTAAATTTTTAGGTATGAACAGATTTTGAAATCAAATATGATAACTAGAAAATATTTTTATTATGATTACCTCTATTTTTACGGAAAATTATTATAATAGTAAATTTATAGCTCTATAGAAACAGCCTGACTTAATTCTACATGCCCTGTTTATCGATTGGTCGAACTCTTAAGCGACTTAAGAAAAATCACGGACTGCACAAAAAAAAAAGCCTGATGGTGAAAGAGTCAAATTACCATAGGCTACGATTTCTGATGGTGAAAGAGTCAAATTACCATAGGCTACGATTTGGTTGTTTCATATACTGAAGTATATAAATTTTTTAAAAGAAAGATGTTAATATAAACAATAAAATGCGTTTCTTTGATGATTCATGCGGACTATGAAAATAGCGATCTTTGCAGTAAAAATAAATAACCCGCGTTAGCGGTTGGTTTTTTTTTCCGGCAATGTCACCACCTTCATAAACAGCATGAATCACCAAAGAAAACATTTTACTGTTCAAATGAAGACAATGTCAGTATTTGTTATCTTTGAAATCAACACAATGTCTTCTTTTCTAGCATGATTAAAAACTTATACATATATCCCATTAAATAATAATAATATGATAATAATAGGTATGTAGTGGAATTTTTTGCCACGAATAACACTAATTACAAATACACCATCAATTGCAACATCAGTGTATTTTTTTCTTATTTATACAATGACCAGCTTTAAATAAAGCCCGTAGAAACTTAACTTAATATGTTAAAAAAAAATTAATGTCGTGAAAATTAGAGCAAAAGCAAATTCCTCTATTTTTACGGGTACTTGTATACTGATCTTGATAAAAATATAAATGCCGAGTTAAAATATCATTCTTCACCAACATATCTTTTATGACCTCAGCGAAGTATACTACTGGCAGGAAAAGGTCTACGTATATGTATCAATTACGCAACGTATAATCAACAAAGCAAGGCAACCCTAAAACCAAGACAGGTTCAACTATCAGATTGTTTCTATAAAGATCTTATTGAAATAATTGGTATGTGTTTTTTTCTAATTAAAATTGAATGTTAAAAAGCGTTAATGACCACCTGTGCTATTGATTTTTCCTGAAGGCTTTTGGTGATATTTTGACTGGAATATGTGTTGTTGTTGAGAGATATAAATCTTGCGTGATTAAATTGAATGTTTTATTGTAATTTTTGACGTCAGAATACCATTAGGCTGTGGTTAGCGTTACTTGGAATTCAATATTTTAAAAAATATGTTATCAATCATTTGTATTCATAATTTATTCATAATAATTTCTTTCTTCCAACGAAGGATTTTTAAAATCCCCTTAAAAATCCACGTTGTTTTCGATTCAGTATCAAATACAAGATAAACGTCAATGCATTCACTGATGGTTAAAAACAGTTTGCATTGGCTACCAAACTTTTACCTGATCCTTTGGATGTCCTCTTAAAATGTTATCTAGTTTTAAGACAGATACCTAACGCCTATCAATTCAATCAACACCTTACAACAATAACAGTGTCAACAAAAAAATGCTTCATTCCGTGAAGATGAATAGATTAAATATTTATATCCACTATGTAAAAGAGGTTTTGTAAAAAGGCTATTGAATACAAACAACATTCATTCTCTTGAACAATTTTAGAGGCGATAATTTGTGTCACCATATATCAAAAGTTATATCGTCATGCGAAATTTACCGGCTTTAGTCAGTGAACGTCAAACGAAATATATTATGTATTGTGTGTTGTGTACCTGTTTAAAATACCCATGCAACCGGTTTTTCGGGTTTTTTTAAATTCTAAAGATGAATGCCTTAAGGTCAACGTAAAAGTCGAACTAGTTAAGATTAAACAAAACCTTTTATTCTAACAAGGTATGCATTTATATAATTGTTATCAGCTGACAATAGTTGACGGCTGTTTATAATGAGTTTGAGTTACAAATAAATGTAAGGATTTTTAAAAAATATTGTAAATTGCATGTTTTAAAGGAATTTTTATAGTGTTTTGAAGGTCAAAAAAACACAGCTAGTTGATTAAACAAACATATTAAACAAAACACTAAAGTCAAACTTCTCATTCAAAAGGCATTTGTATATAAACTAGAATATATTAGGTAGAAAATCAATCAAGACATGACTATATGCTACAGCTGATTTTTTTGCTTTAGAAAAACAATTAGAAACAAAATATTCATATATTATAATTCTTGTCAATTTTTAAATGCTTGATTTTTAAATCAAGCTTTTGCAATTTAAATTATGGATTATCATAATTCATATAAGTCGTTAAGAGGTATTTTTTCGTACATTACCCAAGGTGAATGCTTATCCAAGTAGCGCTATGGGTACAACATCGATGATTTAACCCCCATTTGCCATTTTCAAGTACATGAGAGGCGTTTGAAATAGCAAAACTTTTGAATCAATTACAATGGAATCATACCTTTAATTGTGCAACAATGTGAATAAATAATATATATTATTTTTGATAAATTATATTTTATAATGATTTATTTATTTCAGTTACGTATGTATCTGTATTTAATGTTTTAAATATAATGCAGGCTTGTTTGTGTCAGTTGGTATCTTAATAAGATTTCTTTTTAAATCCTAAAAAATAGATAAAACCTTTTTCTTCTTTTAGGAATTGAAACTATTTTATATACTTTTTCCAAGCCTTTCATTGTTAATCTGTATATCTATTCAACGTTATCATGTCATTCCACCCCACCCCCTCACATACACTTTTAAACTCTTTTTGTTTAAAATTTATTTGATATTAAATTCCTGTCTTGCTGTTAACAAAATGTTCATGTGTTTATATCTGGATAGCAGAACAATCATTTTCTTCATGGGCGGAAATAGAAACTGGACACAAACCATGGGATATTTATCTGAACATGTCAGCTAGAATTACGTGATATGACTTGTGCGGAGAAAAAAGATTGGGAAAATTACTGCAGCTTTAACAGAGAGGTAGTCCCCCATTGTTTGACAATTTTTGATGTAGGGGCAAATGACCTAAACTCTGACAATATAACCTTCAAGTCAATTATCCATACAGCACAATGTACCTTGTGCAGATCCTTGACATCTTTGCGGCTCATTGGCAGTAAGCACCGTTGGGGATGAAATAAATATGAATTTAAAAAAAGGTTAGAATAAACAAAGTAATCATAAGGTTCATTAATAATGAATGGCAGGAATTTCCCACAGACCAATACAATATTATAACAGCCAAACAAGTTTTTTTCGTACTGATGGCGCTCACAAATGAAGTTTTGAGAACAGACTGTTTCTCAACAATCTACAAGCAGCTATGCAACAAAACAGTTGCTGTAGCTACCTTGCAGTATAGTTACCGAGTATGCAATGCAAACACATAGCATTAACATATGCAATGCTTTTCTGTTTTGTTATCATTTTTTGGGAAAAGCTATCATTAACTAATAGCAATCATTTATATTTTGAGTCTCTTTCATAGCATAGTTACGACGTATTGTTGAGTATTGGAAAGATGCAATTTTTAGGGGACATCTTTCAATGCATGTGGCGAGAATAAAGTGTTTCAAGTGATAGATGACCAATAACAAGTTGTCTCCTTCTAATTTCCACTAAAGCAGTATGATGATTTAATGTTTACCCTTCATTTTACTTTGAACATAAATAGTTCACGGCATTCAACATAAAGGTAAATAGAATTATCTTGGAAGAGGGGACACAGCTAGATCATAACTCGTACCACATCAACCTCTAAAAGAAAAGAATAAAACGCTACAGGATGGTGCATGTTTTTTAGGCAAAGGGTAGAGCTGCCTACATGTTGGTGGCGCCCATGTTTTCATACAACGTAACAAGACTCAGGAAACGTAGCTGTACTATCTGCCATAGAAAGTAGCAATAGTGAATCGTTTAGGCTCCGCACACCTTTGTTTATATAAGCCTCTCACTGAGTCTGCTTTATTCGAAAGCTAAATTGGACCCCGGTTTTCTCCCTTGTTCCAAACTAATAACATTTATATATTTTGCAACATTATTCTTTATTCTTGTTGTAAGAGTTATGATTAAAAAATGTATGTGTATCTGCAAAGTATTGTTTATCTTATCAATTCTATCTAATATGTTTTACGGCGCGAATGATTGGGCGCAGTTTATGATCAAAGAATATACGTAACATTATAATAAATTAATGCAAAGTAATATGGTTTACAAATTAAAATAAATGAATTTGATTACAAATTCAATACAATATATTTCTTATGATTTTTCCCAATCTTAACACTACAGTATCAAAGCAAAACTATTGATTGATTATTGATTTCATGAGTACTATAGAGCTTGCTTAATAAAGGATATAATGTCGATGAATTACAAAGATTAGAAGATGATGGTCAATACAGACTTTTTGCCTTTTTAAAGAAAGATGGTAACATTAGTTTATTTTGTTATTTTAGTCTTTATAGTGTTGAAAGAAACTTTCTCTAGAATCAATGGTCAGGAATACGGCAAATTTACGAAAATCACTTGACCTCTCTCAAAATCTATTACATATGTGCATTCAAATAAGTGCAAGTATCTCTGAAGTAATGTGCTAATTTTTAGCTTTTTGAAGATTTTTTGATGAATTTTTATTTCAGTTTTTCATTATTATACAGTAATTCTTGTTAGAGTTATTTCCCCTTATCCTACGTGATTGTGACGTCAGAGTTAACTTTATTTCAGTTTCCTCCGGCTCTTAAGAAAATCTCTTGATGATTGAATCTACGTGTAGTTAACTTTTTTTTATCTATTACACATTTTACACATTTTATCTGCTTCTCAAAAGTTTAACTTTGATTCTAGCGATAACGTGAGAACACCAATTTTAATGGTTGGTCTTGCATTGTGGGTTGGATCTACAGGGAAGTGCTGGTCCGAGTAACTGACGCCAAAAAAAATGTCATTGAATGAATTTGCAACTGGTCTTAAGTTTCTATTCGCACACACTTTGCTTGTAGAATTTGCCTAGCTCATCGGCGCTGCGTGCAGGCGAGCTGCGCATGCTATAACAGCTATTCTGGGATCTTTTTTTTTTTAATTCAAACTTTCATAAACTAATTCATATCTTCAAATATAATTATATTACAAAGCATTACAGTGCATACACATATTCACGTTATTTAAGATGGAGATATGAACAGAGTCACATACCGTAGATTAACATGGTATAATATATATAATATATATATATATATATATATATATATATATATATATATATATATATATATATATATATATATATATATATATATATATATATATCCAAAGTCTCTTTTTCAATGAATAATAAAAAACTTTTAAAACACCGACTGATGAAGACCGGTAACACGGTCGAAATATTTTGAAACAGTGTTTTAAAAGTTTTTTATTATATATATATATATATATATATATATATATATATATATATATATATATATGTGTGTGTGTGTGTGTGTGTGTGTGTGTGTGTGTGTGTGTGTGTGTGTGTGTGTGTGTGTGTGTACAAACAATGTCGAATATTTGCTTTAATCGACTCCTTAACCATGAAGGCTTCAGAGTTTTTAGTGTTTTTTGTTTTGTTTTGTTTGTTGTTGTTGTTTTGTTTTTGTTTTTTGGGGGGGGGGGGGTAGGCTGAAAGAGGATGGAGATAGAGAGGGGTTCACTATCTATCAAAAAGTCATATATATGTAAGTAAATGCATAATTATAAACTTGTAATTTCCTTTGCCATAATTTGCTTACATTTTCCTTACAGCTATTATTAACACATTTCATATCATAATACATTTAGTCTGCCATTGCTTTTTATGCTCAGCAAATTTACAATTCTTAAGCAACAATAGTTTTTCTTTATGTATTCTAGCAGTGACGGTAATTGGGATCATAAAAAGTAAAGAAACTACACAATCAGTATTTATAAAAATCAATCCATTCTCATGAATGCCATTCTATAAGTAAATATTTGTCAAGCTATTAGAGCTCTAAAATATTGGATTTCCATTCGAACCCAAATTTGTATAGATCTAAACTTATAAAATATGTATTTTTTTTTTTATTTATTTATTTTTTTTAATTTTTTTTTGGGGGGTGGGGGGGGGGGAGGGGTGGTAATCTTAAACATACTTTTCCAGCAAAGTGTAGTGCATTTATTTAGATTATAAAGTTTAACCAATTCCAAATAATATTCTCTTAGATACCATCTTTTTTGAATAAAAATCAAGTTGCAAAAAAAATCTAAAGACAATGACATTTACACTTGAAAACTAACCTATCCTTTTCATTCTCCCTGGTAACAACATTACATTGCAATAAGTGATTTAGTATTTTTACAAACTGATCGAAAATCAGACTAGTTGTTTGCGGAGTAATATCTTCAAAGGGAAATTGAAAATGACAAAAAAGATTTCAATGTGAACTTTACAAAAAAGTGTATAATTTATTTCAGACGACGTTAAATTTATATTTTTGTATGCAAAGAAAAAATGCTGATTATTATATCTTCAAGGATACTTGAACGATAGTAATTTATTCGACATGTTTTATACGTCATTGTTTTACAAAATAACACCAATGTGTAAGAACTGTTATTATAGTTCACTTGATTTAAAAAAAAAAATAGGCATGTCTCTATTTTATGTTATTTCGATATTGTTTAGATATATCATGCTTGAATATTGTGTTAAAAGAATGCCCCGTTTAGATGATGTATTAGGTAAATATAGAAATGTGATAGATTACATGTAACGCTATCTTATTCATTTTCTCTTCCGCGTTGATCTCCATTGGTTGAATCAAAATACAATAGGTAATGCAATGTTTGGTTTCCTTTCAAAAAACTGTGTATGATCGTTTTACTTGATAAGTATAACACAGTATTTAACCACAATTTGTCTTATATAGTTTATTTTGCATTTTACCGGCATCAATGATACATTGGTTTTTTTTTCTACAATTTTATTTGAGAGACAATACAATTTTTTAGAGGAGTTCACAACAAAAATATTTTCCTTTTTTCCATTTTTTATTGTGTAAAGGAAAAATATGGCACCGACTTCAAAAACGATATTGATTGATCGTTAAGATTTGACCAGAGTGGATTCACTTATGTTAAAACATTCTTTTCATAAATCGCTAACTCTCCATGTTTCAAACTTGGAAAGTCATGGAAAAGATTATATTACTGGTGTGCCTTGCAATTGTGACATTAGGTAAGTTTTTTAAAAAGCACTTTTTTCATATCAATCAAAGTAACAATTATCATTGTTTCAAAGAGATTGGAAAAAACCCACTTATATTGCAAAACACAAAAAAGTTATTTTCGCTTACGATTTCTTCACGTGATCTAGTCTGACTACTTTTTGCAGGCACGAAGTATCGGGGGGGGGGGGGGGCAAGGTGGGGGGAGGGGGCTGGCCCCACTATTTATCGCAGCAACTAATTTTAAAAAAATACATATAAAAAAATGAATAATCATAGAGTTGCCCCCCACACTTTTTGGGAGTACGTAAAATATTGGTATGATAAAACGGAAGTTAGGAGTGAAATTGAAGTTAAATATATACTATGCCAGAAGGAGGACCACAGGAATATAGAACAAAAAATCTTTTAAAATCTTCTAATAAAAAACAACGGTTAGAAAGGCTGTAACTTGCGTGGAAGCATCTTCAGAAAGAGTAGGTTCACGCTTTTCAAGATCATGAACCCCCCCCCCCCCCCGAAACATTTTTAGAATCTTAATCCTTCTACATTGCCGAGAATTTTGTACATGGCTCTTTATATCTAATTTTATTATGGCTATCGTTGCAAACGTGGATGATTTGGCAAACTGGCCTCTTGTTTCATTTTAAATTGAGCATATATTATGACAGGTTTGTTGCAGAAGAAACGACTTTTATAGTTTTAATAATGTCTATACTTAATTAGGTAACTCATGTGAAATATTACTATCCGTTGGTGTGACGTCCGTAAAAAGTTAATCATTTTCAACTTCTGCACTTAAATCACTATTTTTTAGGATACCATTTGTTGTGTACTTGTTGCATACTTTTAGGAATTCCACACATACATCTAAAAATTCTTTACTCTAATACTTAAGAGGCCATATAGTTTTGTAAGAACCAAAAACAAGTTATGTCCTTCTTAATAAAAAAAAGTGTTATAACTAGATATCCAGCGGAAAAACTAGGCACTTGTTATGCCATTTCATATTTTTTCATTTGCATTATCCCTTAAAAATTTTTCTTTAACAAAACACTCTAACATATCTTGGAAAAATGCAATATGTTAGATTTACGTCAAAATCGAGAATCACCATTTTTATGTGCAAACAAACTGCACTACTTAATTGTACGGGGCTAGTGATGGTGTTAAACAATATCATAGGCAAATAAAGTCATGATATCAGAATGTAAATAAACGCGAACCTTTTTGGAATCAAATATATGTACAGATTGTGTTATGGTTTTTGATTAAAACAAACACAGCGCACTTTTTTGTGCACAGTAGATTGCAGTTTATATCGAGCATAGCGAGCTCTATAGGCAACATGTATGTACGAAGGAAATTCGAGTTGAAATCTGCACATTGTTCAAACAAATTTTCATGAGGCCACATGAACAATTTCTTCATATCCCAATAATCCTTTACGATGCATAGCAACATGGTGGAGCAGGAAGGAAAATGCTTCCTATTAAAGCGCATACATATATATGTATATTCAATTCAACGATTAAAGGGACATGGTCACGATTTTGGTCAAAAGTAATTTTTGCGATTTAAGTGTTTACAATGCTTCAGTAAGGCATTTTAAAAAGGCAACCAAAATTTGAGTGTCATTTGTTGAGTTATAAACGAGTTACAGAACTTTCAATTCTTCGCTTTGTAAACAAAGCTTTTGTTTACATCTTGAATGTTAAAGTGAAAATCCTAGTTTTAAACACAAAATGAATGTGTTAATCGTTAGGAACTGTTAATTCATGCTTAAAATGAATAAGAGGATATACAAATCAGTTTAAAAAAGATTTTTACTGGTACATTGTATATTGAACCTATGTAAACTAATACGGGGCACGAGCCCTGTTTCCAAGACGAAGAATTGCAAGCCCTGTATCTTGCCTAAAACTCTAAGACTAACACCCAAATTTCATTTGATCATTAGAAATGCTTATATAAAGCATTGAAAATAATAAAAACAGAAAAATAAAATTTAACCAAAATCGTGACCATGCCCCTTTAAAATCCTTAAAAAAATAAAAGGAAACAACACATATGCTTACGTAATAAAAACTATACCTATCTGAACTTTTTTGACCCATGACATCATTGCCTTCCCGAATTTATCAGAAAATTTACGAAAACCGTCGAGAATGTTAAGTATGACGTCAGAGCGATCTCGCGCAATAATTTCCAGCGGTACATTTAGAGGTGGATCAAGCATCTGTACTGGGTGTAACGTGTAGTAAGTCCTCAGTATGAGTGTTAACGGCGACTATTCGGCTGATTAGTTTTCTTTTGATTTTTTGTTTGTTTAGTAAATACACATGCAAGTTTCATGCTTTATTTACTGTAATATAATGATCCAATTATATATGCATACGTTAAGAAGATGACAAAAAATTATTTGAAATAAAAGTTCTCATTATTATTTAATCTACATGCAGCCACATCATTTTGTTATAAAAAAAAACAAAAAGGAAAAAAAATTAAAAGTTACAGTATCTTGATGTATTTGTTGCATATGTTGTTAAACCTTTAGATAAGATTGTGTAGCGCATGTTCTCCGCCGAGCGTGCGGACTGAACATTGCCGAATTACAACACATTTCACTTTGATCCAAATGAATGAATGAAGTCCTCGTATGGAAAAGTCGTTGAAGAGTTTACAAATTTATTTACTAATTACTAATTAATTTACATATCTACGTACAATGTCTACACATCACATAAAAAAAATCCACAAAATTCACACAAGAAACAAGCATTCTGAGAGTATTGCATAAGCAATACACGTCCCCTTCCGGTTTGTATTATTCTATGAAAGCTTCGACGCATACATCTATTTCAAAACTATTATAAACGAGACGTTAGGCTTTAATCAGAGATAAATGAACAGAAAAAATTCAAACTACATAGTTGGTATAGAAATTAAATCAACAGACTAACCCAATAGTGAACCCGATTGTAATAATACCAAAAAAAAAAAATAAACGATTAAATTTATAACACAATGCTTGACACTATTTTACAGATTGAACTTATTTGTTTGTTAGAAACAATAAAAGGAATGGTACAAGTAAATCACGATATTATTACTGACTACATACTTTCCTTGTTTATTCAATACACACCGAAACCAATAACGAACCAGAGTTTTTAGTGTTTTTTGTTTTGTTTTGTTTGTCGTTGTTGTATTGTTTTTGTTTTTGGGGGGGGGGGGGGGGGGGTAGGCTGAAAGAGGATGGAGATAGAGAGGGGTTCACTATCTATCAAAAAGTCATATATATGTAAGTAAATGCATAATTATAAACTTGTAATTTCCTTTGCCATAATTTGCTTACATTTTCCTTACAGCTATTATTAACACATTTCATATCATAATACATTTAGTCTGCCATTGCTTTTTATGCTCAGCAAATTTACAATTCTTAAGCAACAATAGTTTTTCTTTATGTATTCTATCAGTGACGGTAATTGGGATCATAAAAAGTAAAGAAACTACACAATCAGTATTTATAAAAATCAATCCATTCACATGAATGCCATTCTATAAGTAAATATTTGTCAAGCTATTAGAGCTCTAAAATATTGGATTTCCATTCGAACCCAAATTTGTATAGATCTAAACTTATAAAATATGTATTTTATTTTTATTTATTTATTTTTTTTAATTTTTTTTGGGGGGGTGGGGGGGGGGGGAGGGGTGGTAATCTTAAACATACTTTTCCAGTAAAGTGTAGTGCATTTATTTAGATTATAAAGTTTAACCAATTCCAAATAATATTCTCTTAGATACCATCTTTTTTGAATAAAAATCAAGTTGCAAAAAAAATCTAAAGACAATGACATTTACACTTGAAAACTAACCTATCCTTTTCATTCTCCCTGGTAACAACATTACATTGCAATAAGTGATTTAGCATTTTTACAAACTGATCGAAAATCAGACTAGTTGTTTGCGGAGTAATATCTTCAAAGGGAAATTGAAAATGACAAAAAAGATTTCAATGTGAACTTTACAAAAAAGTGTATAATTTATTTCAGACGACGTTAAATTTATATTTTTGTATGCAAAGAAAAAATGCTGATTATTATATCTTCAAGGATACTTGAACGATAGTAATTTATTCGACATGTTTTATACGTCATTGTTTTACAAAATAACACCAATGTGTAAGAACTGTTATTATAGTTCACTTGATTTAAAAAAAAAATAGGCATGTCTCTATTTTATGTTATTTCGATATTGTTTAGATATATCATGCTTGAATATTGTGTTAAAAGAATGCCCCGTTTAGATGATGTATTAGGTAAATATAGAAATGTGATAGATTACATGTAACGCTATCTTATTCATTTTCTCTTCCGCGTTGATCTCCATTGGTTGAATCAAAATACAATAGGTAATGCAATGTTTGGTTTCCTTTCAAAAAACTGTGTATGATCGTTTTACTTGATAAGTATAACACAGTATTTAACCACAATTTGTCTTATATAGTTTATTTTGCATTTTACCGGCATCAATGATACATTGGGTTTTTTTTTCTACAATTTTATTTGAGAGACAATACAATTTTTTAGAGGAGTTCACAACAAAAATATTTTCCTTTTTTCCATTTTTTACTGTGTAAAGGAAAAATATGGCACCGACTTCAAAAACGATATTGATTGATCGTTAAGATTTGACCAGAGTGGATTCACTTATGTTAAAACATTCTTTTCATAAATCGCTAACTCTCCATGTTTCAAACTTGGAAAGTCATGGAAAAGATTATATTACTGGGGTGCCTTGCAATTGTGACATTAGGTAAGTTTTTTAAAAAGCACTTTTTTCATATCAATCAAAGTAACAATTATCATTGTTTCAAAGAGATTGGAAAAAACCCACTTATATTGCAAAACACAAAAAAGTTATTTTCGCTTACGATTTCTTCACGTGATCTAGTCTGACTACTTTTTGCAGGCACGAAGTATCGGGGGGGGGGGGGGGCAAGGTGGGGGGGAGGGGGCTGGCCCCACTATTTCTCGCAGCAACTAATTTTAAAAAAAATACATATAAAAAAATGAATAATCATAGAGTTGCCCCCACACTTTTTGGGAGTACGTAAAATATTGGTATGATAAAACGGAAGTTAGGAGTGAAATTGAAGTTAAATATATACTATGCCAGAAGGAGGACCACAGGAATATAGAACGAAAAATCTTTTAAAATCTTCTAATAAAAAACAACGGTTAGAAAGGCTGTAACTTGCGTGGAAGCATCTTCAGAAAGAGTAGGTTCACGCTTTTCAAGATCATGAACCCCCCCCCCCCCCCCGAAACATTTTTAGAATCTTAATCCTTCTACATTGCCGAGAATTTTGTACATGGCTCTTTATATCTAATTTTATTATGGCTATCGTTGCAAACGTGGATGATTTGGCAAACTGGCCTCTTGTTTCATTTTAAATTGAGCATATATTATGACAGGTTTGTTGCAGAAGAAACGACTTTTATAGTTTTAATAATGTCTATACTTAATTAGGTAACTCATGTGAAATATTACTATCCGTTGGTGTGACGTCCGTAAAAAGTTAATCATTTTCAACTTCTGCACTTAAATCACTATTTTTTAGGATACCATTTGTTGTGTACTTGTTGCATACTTTTAGGAATTCCACACATACATCTAAAAATTCTTTACTCTAATACTTAAGAGGCCATATAGTTTTGTAAGAACCAAAAACAAGTTATGTCCTTCTTAATAAAAAAAAGTGTTATAACTAGATATCCAGCGGAAAAACTAGGCACTTGTTATGCCATTTCATATTTTTTCATTTGCATTATCCCTTAAAAATTTTTCTTTAACAAAACACTCTAACATATCTTGGAAAAATGCAATATGTTAGATTTACGTCAAAATCGAGAATCACCATTTTTATGTGCAAACAAACTGCACTACTTAATTGTACGGGGCTAGTGATGGTGTTAAACAATATCATAGGCAAATAAAGTCATGATATCAGAATGTAAATAAACGCGAACCTTTTTGGAATCAAATATATGTACAGATTGTGTTATGGTTTCTGATTAAAACAAACACAGCGCACTTTTTTGTGCACAGTAGATTGCAGTTTATATCGAGCATAGCGAGCTCTATAGGCAACATGTATGTACGAAGGAAATTCGAGTTGAAATCTGCACATTGTTCAAACAAATTTTCATGAGGCCACATGAACAGTTTCTTCATATCCCAATAATCCTTTACGATGCATAGCAACATGGTGGAGCAGGAAGGAAAATGCTTCCTATTAAAGCGCATACATATATATGTATATTCAATTCAACGATTAAAGGGACATGGTCACGATTTTGGTCAAAAGTTATTTTTTCGATTTAAGTGTTTACAATGCTTCAGTAAGGCATTTTAAAAAGGCAACCAAAATTTGAGTGTCATTTGTTGAGTTATAAACGAGTTACAGAACTTTCAATTCTTCGCTTTGTAAACAAAGCTTTTGTTTACATCTTGAATGTTAAAGTGAAAATCCTAGTTTTAAACACAAAATGAATGTGTTAATCGTTAGGAACTGTTAATTCATGCTTAAAATGAATAAGAGGATATACAAATCAGTTTAAAAAAGATTTTTACTGGTACATTGTATATTGAACCTATGTAAACTAATACGGGGCACGAGCCCTGTTTCCAAGACGAAGAATTGCGAGCCCTGTATCTTGCCTAAAACTCTAAGACTAACACCCAAATTTCATTTGATCATTAGAAATGCTTATATAAAGCATTGAAAATAATAAAAACAGAAAAATAAAATTTAACCAAAATCGTGACCATGCCCCTTTAAAATCCTTAAAAAAATAAAAGGAAACAACACATATGCTTACGTAATAAAAACTATACCTATCTGAACTTTTTTGACCCATGACATCATTGCCTTCCCGAATTTATCAGAAAATTTACGAAAACCGTCGAGAATGTTAAGTATGACGTCAGAGCGATCTCGCGCAATAATTTCCAGCGGTACATTTAGAGGTGGATCAAGCATCTGTACTGGGTGTAACGTGTAGTAAGTCCTCAGTATGAGTGTTAACGGCGACTATTCGGCTGATTAGTTTTCTTTTGATTTTTTGTTTGTTTAGTAAATACACATGCAAGTTTCATGCTTTATTTACTGTAATATAATGATCCAATTATATATGCATACGTTAAGAAGATGACAAAAAATTATTTGAAATAAAAGTTCTCATTATTATTTAATCTACATGCAGCCACATCATTTTGTTATAAAAAAAAACAAAAAGGAAAAAAAATTAAAAGTTACAGTATCTTGATGTATTTGTTGCATATGTTGTTAAACCTTTAGATAAGATTGTGTAGCGCATGTTCTCCGCCGAGCGTGCGGACTGAACATTGCCGAATTACAACACATTTCACTTTGATCCAAATGAATGAATGAAGTCCTCGTATGGAAAAGTCGTTGAAGAGTTTACAAATTTATTTACTAATTACTAATTAATTTACATATCTACGTACAAAGTCTACACATCACATAAAAAAAATCCACAAAATTCACACAAGAAACAAGCATTCTGAGAGTATTGCATAAGCAATACACGTCCCCTTCCGGTTTGTATTATTCTATGAAAGCTTCGACGCATACATCTATTTCAAAACTATTATAAACGAGACGTTAGGCTTTAATCAGAGATAAATGAACAGAAAAAATTCAAACTACATAGTTGGTATAGAAATTAAATCAACAGACTAACCCAATAGTGAACCCGATTGTAATAATACCAAAAAAAAAATAAACGATTAAATTTATAACACAATGCTTGACACTATTTTACAGATTGAACTTATTTGTTTGTTAGAAACAATAAAAGGAATGGTACAAGTAAATCACGATATTATTACTGACTACATACTTTCCTTGTTTATTCAATACACACCGAAACCAATAACGAACCCGAACATAAAAAAATATGTCAACCAGACGATACAGAAGTGTAATATTGATCTGTAGTTTGCCATTTTGAAGCTGCTCAGCAAGTTTCATATTATTCCTCAAACGCATAAAGAAAAATAGTTTGGAAAACTGAAGTGGGACAGACAGACGGATGGACGGACAGACAGACAGACGGACGCATAGGGAAGCTATAGTCCCCTCCGGTGAAAACCGGTAGGGTACTAATAAGAACAAAATTGATGTTTCAGAGGAAAGTAATTAAAACACAGATAACAACAAGGAACAAAATTAGAAATAACACAGACACGCAATAATTTACTGATTTTATTTATCATTATAAAAAAGGGAATGATAAAACATGATTGTGTTTTCATTAAAAAAACCTCAAACGGCTTTGTACTTATCAAATTAATGCTCAGTTATTGAACTAAACAATCCCCATATAACAAACATGGGACAAGTTTAGAGGTGTATGTCAATGTGTCTCCATATACACAGAAATCCTAAGTATAGACTGGATTTTTCTTGTTCTAAAAATAGGTCCCATGCCGACTGATGACAATAGAGTACCTTACTTTGAGGCAATATTACAATTTGACTTTAATGAGCAATATTCAAACTTTTTCTCAACAAATGGTTGCAGAGAGGACACCAATGAACTCTTCCATATTTTGTCAAAAAGGCATTGTCCTGTTCTTGAAAGCATACTATTCAAACAAAATAAAATTTATGACTTCATATCTATTGCTTTTATATATGTTGGCAATATTTTTGGCCAGTTTCGGGCAGAAACAAGCCAGATCAAAAAATGTTTACATTTTAATCCTCAAACGTACAAGTTTGCCACACACCCTCTTAACAATGATGAGATTTGTGTAGTTCCTTCGGCGCTCACCCTAAAAGATATTACTATTTGAGACACTGCAGCTCCGAGGTCGTCCATCCGATTTTTAGACGGGGTCACGTGACCCCGTCTATTACTTTACTGTCAGCCGAAGTCTTAAACCGGAAGGCACGCGTAGAACACATAAATTGAGTCTGTGCGTAAGAAAATAGTGCAGAAAGTTTTCATGTATTTAAGTAAATATATATTATAAAAACACGCATTAAATCTTTTCTTAAGTATTCTGTGTATAAACCAAATTTTATTTAGAAAATAAACAAATATTCTTGCTCGGGTTCAAATGTGGAATCAGTTACGTAACTGGTTGCACAACGCCGTTGACGATTCAGTTGGTGTACAAGCTCATTAATCAATAGAAGAGGTTGAAGGTTGAATCGAAATTAAAGTTCCTAAACTCAATGTGCCATATTTGAAAAGTCGTGAATTTTATTTTGACAATCTTTCACCTGAATACTACCGTATAACACTACCACGCGTATCTTACGTAACTAGTGTCTTAAGTGATCGAATAGTGGTTTTATTCGACAAAAAGCAAACTAAATACACAGTCCAAATTCGGGGAAGTCAGAGAGAGATGTTGAGAGTTCGAGAGAGCGTCGGAATTAACCTAACTTGCGAGAAGTTAGTAGTTTTATACTATTTGGGGAAAACAACTATCAAAGTAGAACAAGTGATTATTGGTTGTTGAAAAGCCCCGTAAGAAGGCGCCACCACCTTGTTACTAGGGTGCTCCAAGATGGCGTGAAGCTGGTCAGTCAGGAACCCGCCCTTAATCAGTGTACTTAGGGTCAACCAAGGTTACGACAGATATTTACTAGTAAGAGGGTCACTGTATCGTGACCAATTACTGTCATTTACCTGAGCCGATCAAAGGGCTAATTGACTTCGATTAGCCGAATGATGTATGTAATTGTTTAGTTTATATCAAACTTCACCCCCTCAGGATATTTGTGTACTGATCTGGAACATAATATCCAAATTGGAAACATACTGACCAGCAAGGATTTAATTACGGTCATTAAAGGATCATCACCTCAAAACAATATACCCCATAAATATGTAAACATGGTAGCTATTGGCTCTCTCTCTCTGACCTTCCTTTAAAGTAATATAGTCTTTGATGGACACATAATATTCGTGATTCAATTAGCATGGAATATACATTAAATAAAGGTATTTACTTTACGAAAGCATTCTATACTGATTCTGAAATTAAATGATAAAGTCAAATCACAATAGTTCAAAGAATAATATGTAACGTCCAATCAGTATAGTCAAAGTTATAGGATACATAAAATATAAAGTCCAATCACCAGTGTTTGTAATGATAGGTACATGTAACAAGGGATATTTTGTTACAACCGAACTTAATGCGCAAGCCGAAGTTAAAATCAGGACGGATTATACAAAAATGTCTTACATATTAAATAGGCGTTTCATTGGCTTCCAGTATACTTGCAGTATGACTGCTGTTCGTCTCTGAAGGAATTTTGTACATAGAAAAAAAAAACAAGTCTGAATTTGCCTTCGCGTTTGTTGGCTCTTTAATTAATTAAACTGGATTTCAATTTTGAACAATGCATTATAAGCAAAATCTATATACATGCAGATTATACATTTTGGGTGACCAATACATCAAATAAAATATACAATCTTATCGATAGAAGAACCAAGTTAAATGTTAATGTTCATGTTGTCCGGTTTAGTTGGAATCAGGATTGGGGTGAATTACATTGTGAAGTAATGCATTACATTAACATTTTTCATGAATCAGGGCATTAAATTACCATTACCATTACTTCATTTTCTTGAAGTAATGCATTACATTACCATTACATGAGTAAGGTAATGCATTACCATTGCCATTACTTTGTGAAAAGTCAATCAGTTTTAAAAAAGTAATTTATAAGCTAAATAAAGAGTTTTTGTGGATGTTTCATAAATAAAACATGCTTAAACAAATTGACAGGTTCATGTTCAATATCGGGTTCAAATTTCATGACTTATACAAGATTCCTGTTGCACTTGTAGTTCTCAAAGTAAGGTTGGTCCCGAAACATTTACACGCTAATTGCGGAGTTGCCAATCTGTTATTTATGTCTCTGATTTTCGGGGAATGATTTTTAATGAATGGAGCGGTTGTATCGTAATTCGTGTAGGTGATGTTCGAGTTTACACAAAAAGTAATAAGTGGCGAACGGATTTATTTTTACCTATAAATTTTGCATGAATCGCTGCAAGAAAATCGTGTGAGATAAGTCAGTCTAAAAAATGAAAATGGCGACCGTGACAAACCTTTTTATTTATAGTACTTGGAATCTTATTGTAAAAAGAAATATTTCTAACAACAGGTGCCTGTGTTTGTTATCGGTATACAAATATTAACTTTGTTAATTCAGCAGTTTGAGAGTTTTGGAGGTTTTCATAAACCTTGTATAACGGATACCGTCCGACTTGTTGTTATTCTCTTGGATCACAAAATTGAATAAATCTAATGATTAAAATATCTTCTTTGATATAGTTGTTTTGATTTTCCCGGTTGGTAATAATTTTTAAAATTTTTCCTTGGGGTCTTATTTTACATTAGGCCGGGATTTAGTAACATTTAGGCAAGGTACAAAGTATCAGACAATTTTGAAAAAGCCGAATTAACATAGATTGAAGTAACTAATTCAAACTCATAATTTTTGGAAGCATATTCGAGGAAATCAAGTACAATTACAAATTCAAACTTTCAAAACCCCGTCTTTCAGTACTCTTAGTACTTTGATTTTTCAGCCCGGGAGCTACAGACCAGCAGGCATGTTCCCGAAACTCTCCTAATATATGACCTAAGTTTGTTCCTAAGATATGATTTATGAAAAAAATTAGGAGCATCCTTAGACCAACTTAGGACACATCTTACGATGTAGCTTGACAGTAATTAGGAAACATATTAAGTCAGGATATTTTAACCTTCTGCAACCATTCTTACTCTTCACATTTGTTCATACAGATCGATTTTGAGAGACTTTTGTCGTAATAAATTTGCCAGATAAAGTGTAAGTGTCGGTAGTTAACACAATGTACCTAAAACCAGTAAATTTAATGTATACATTTTTAAAAATTTACAAACACTTTATTTAAACAACTAATGTGCATTCTTCGAGTGTAAATTATTTTTTTCCTAAAATTTTACGTTACATGTACAAAACACACACGTGAAAACACAACAAATGTTCCTTTAATCTGCAAAATATAGAATACATGAACATATTAAAAAAGAAATAAGTTGTGATGTATCTTGAAAATACATTTATACAGTTCATTCAACATTAAAACGTGATTTTATAGCCTTAGGGTGGTCTTAGGACAAAGTAAGTGATGTCCTAAAGTTAGGAGAAAGTTATGGCGGTTCCTAAAGCTAGGAGAGCTTCAAGAAACAGACTTAAGAGTAAGACATGTCCTAAGGTGTAATTTGGACGCACCACAGTCCTAAGATAGCTTCGTGAACATGTCTGCAGAAGATAGGTCTATCTATTGTAAGTCAAGTCAGGGTAAGTTAATGAATAAAGTCAGGGGTGAGTAGAATTGATGTTGATTCAAGTCAATTGTTAAATCAAGTCAGGGTAAGTCAATCTTTTAGTCAAGTAAAGGTTACTTTTTGGGGGGTTAGTTTTGTGTTTGTGTAGGTAGAATTGGGGCTTGAATTATCATATAGTGAAGTTCAATCAATAAAAGAATAATTTGTATTGATTTGAAATCGAAATGCATGGTTAGAATAAGAATATAGATTTATGGCTAAGTGTTCATTACCTCAATGCAGTTGATATAGGATTAATATTGGTAACGTTAATAGGCATTAACACTTTAACCTAAACCTGCCTGTTGATAAGGTTAATCACCTGGCTCTGGTCAAAACAGCTCATGTATATCATAATTCGTCATTCTGTAGATGAATTGAGATATTTTGAAAATTAAAATAAAGAACCAAAACCCACTTATTTTGTTGTTCCTTCATCAATGGATTTATTTGAACAAAAGTTTGTTTTTTTTCAAATCATTTTATTGCATATTACCATATTATATCAAATCTAACAGGACTGTGTTATGCTTACGTAACCGTTTTTTGGCCTTTTGGAATAAAATTTGAATTATTATACGAAATTTAAAACCACCAACGCAACTGCCCTTTTTACAGTAAATGCTCACGACGAATGTTCTGTCGCTGTAAACCAAACACTTGGGGATCTTGCAAAGAGAAGTCCAACCTATTTCCAGGACTCTGTTCCTCTCTGTGACTGGGATCTTACGCAGGGTTGGTACGTTGCGTTCCATTATGAAATCCCAACGACAGCACCTGATCTAGGCCACTGTGGAACAACGTACCCTTATTGGCTTGATGGTAAATAATGCTTATTTGTTGAAAGAAAAATGTAATTATAAACAAACCAACATTTTTTTTCTTCGACGATTAATGCAAATTTTAATGTAGCATTTATTGCAGATCAAAATTACATAACCCGTGTTATTTTTCTTTCGTTTAAGCGCAACTTGAGTAAGCTTTTTTTATCACATTTTGTCCGTCGTCCGTCCACCCCTCTGTCTGTAAACTTTTCACATATTCTCAAGAACTAATGTGCCAATTTTAACCAAACTGGGCACAAAGCACCCTTATGCAAAGGGAATTCAAAGTTGTGAAAATTAAAGACCACGCATTCTTACAAGGAAAGATAATCAAGAAGTATTAATTAAAAAATCCTTTTCCCAGAAAGTAATCAGCAAGGAGAGCTAAAACTTATGTGAAGCATTTTCAGGCAGTGTACATTCAAAGTCAAAAGTGAAAATCATGACCCTTAGCGGTAGGGGATGGGGCAATGGGGGTCAAATTACTGCATAGGAATATATAGAGTTAATCTTTTAAAAAATCCTTAATTAGCCAGGAAAACTGTAACTTTTGTTGAAGCATTCTCGGGTAGAGTGTATATATATATATATATATATATATATATATATATATATATATATATATATATATATATATATATATATATATATATATATATATATATATATATATAATCTTTATTTAGACATGAGAGCACAATTAGTGAAAAGTACTAATTTACATTGTGGTCCTGTATAAAACATATCTACAACAATAAGTATAGACACATAGATAAATAATGCAGATAAAATATACACACTTATCGATAATTATATTTGCACTGATTTGATATCATAATCAATAAAATTTACTTCGCTAGATAATATTGCTGTAAATACTTTGTTTTAAAAGAAGACATGATATTACATGTTCGAACACATTCTGGTAGTTGATTCCATAAAATGGCTGTTTATATTCTAAAAGAGCGCTTATAATATTCAGTACTTGATTTTGGTATATATAACAATCCACTAACACTACTTCTTGTTTCTCTAGAACCTACTTGGTTTACATATCGAAAAAAGTCATGTATTCTTGTGTCACGCCCATTAAAGTTTTAAAAGCTAACAAAAGTTTTCTGTATATAAAATAATCCTGAATAGGCATCCATTGTAGAACTCTAAAAATATCAACAGTGGACGTTTGAGTAGTTTTAACATTCAGTATAATCATGTGTTAATTTAAACCTGTAAAAAATCGTGACCTTCGAGGGTAGGATGAACCCACAATGGGGGTCAATTTTTAAAAAATAGGAATCTATAAAGTAAGTCTTTAAAAAAATGTTCTCAGACACTAATCAGCCAGGAAAGCTGAAACTTAAAGCACCCTCATGTAGTGTAGATTCAAAGAAAATCATGACTCCTTGCAAAAAGGGTGGGGCCACAATAGGGAGGGGGGGTAAATTTTTGCATATGAATATATAGAGAAAATTCTTTAAATCCCCTTCTCAGAAACCAATTGCAATTGGCCAGGAAAGTTGAACGTTGTGAGAAAGCATTTTCAGGTAAAGCAGATTAAAGTTTGTTTCAATCGTATTCCCTGGAGGAAGGATGTTGTCACAGCGTCTTCATGTGTGTGTGTGTGTAGGGGGGGGGGGGGGTAGTTGTAAAAACATTTACATAGGATTGTATAAAAATTATTTTTTAAAATCTTCTTCTAAAAAAACATTCGCCTTGAAAATCTGTAACTTTGGTGAAAGCAACTTCAGATAATGTAGATTCAAACTTGTTTTCATCAATACAGACCCTGAAACGTGCTACTACACCTCTAAAACGAACCGTACCGTTCCGTGCAAGAAACGAACCGTTACCTTCACAAAACGAAACGTACCGTTCACAAAGCGAACCGTACCGTTCACAAAACGAAACGTACCGTTCACAAAGCGAACCGTACCGTTCACAAAGCGAACCGTACCGTTCACAAAGCGAACTGTACCGTGCAAAAAGCGTGCAAGATAATTTATAATTTATGCAAGACCCGCCTCCAGACGTGCAATAAGCATGCAACTTCCATATACGGCTTATTGACCTAATGTCTTTCGATGAATACGGACGGAGATTATCGCTGACCAGTTAAGTTCAATATTTTGCTAGACTTTTACTGGATTAGAAAATACATACTAAGATTTAAAACTGTTATTCTTATTAAAACAGTTACAAAATATTTTGATTTAATTTCCTTTCTAAGACCGTAATCATTTCAAAACTTGCATCGCCGATTTCTTAAACATTGTAAACTATTAATGTTCACACAATTCGTGGTTTTACTATTTTGATTATTTTTATGAAATGTTTGAAACATTGGGTACATACTGGACCTTACATAGCTTTCAGCGATTCTCAGGAGAGAGAGAAAGATGAAAGAGAGAGAGAGAGAGATTGTTAACTGAGACGTTAAAAAATAGCGTTTAGAAATAAATACATTATGGCTAAACAAGGGTTGAAATATTATAAAATATAATTTTATATCCTTA
Organism: Magallana angulata; assembly: GCF_025612915.1. Taxonomy (NCBI): domain Eukaryota; kingdom Metazoa; phylum Mollusca; class Bivalvia; order Ostreida; family Ostreidae; genus Magallana; species Magallana angulata. The sequence continues at coordinate 6,631,903 of NC_069112.1, read as the reverse complement.
TCAAATAAAAAAAAGGATCCTGACTTAAGTTACGCGGACCTTTTGTTTTGTTAATTAATCTACAGCTAAACTTTAAACCAATGAAAAATGAGGAAAAAAAAGTATTTCAGATCATGTTTTTAATTATAATTTATGTATACCACACATCACCGGTGACTAGAGTGATTTGTACTTCAACTATTTATGTAGCAATAAATAAACAAAAAATTACTCATATCTGATATGTTATAGATAAAAACATGTACATGTACAAAATCTTAGTAAATTAAATGCAAGCATTGAACAAAAAAAAGTACACACATTCCATAAAATAACATTCAACTTTATTTCCCGCAGAGCTGGTAATGGCGACGTGATTTCACAAGAACAAAAATCACTCGTACGATATATGTGTTCAAAAAACACAACAGCGTCTTTCATCTTTGGTTCTATACACAACAGGTGTTATTGTCTTATTTTGTTTTTTGGCAGTTATTGTACTTTATAACTAACTCTGTATATTTGGACGCTTAAGTAATGGATAAATAACGAGATAGTGTTGAACATTCTCTCCGAGGGCCGAAGAAAACATTCTCTCCGAGGGCCGAAGGCCCGAGGAAGGGAGTTTTTCTCTAAACTATTCAACACTATCGAGTTATTTATCTTACTTAAAAAAATTCCCCTCACTGGACCTCAAAGAAGCAATGACCCATTCATATATCCAACTGTGCTGTAATACAAAAGCACCTAGCTCATTTATAATTCCTACAGTACCATACACAATAGTCTTACCAAACACACCTTTTATTCATGGACGAGTGAACAGGTGCTCATGTTAAAGAAAACCATTCCGCTGTACTGAGCAGACATAGATTTAGATGGTGAATTTTTTAACGCAAAGTTTAGAAGTTCACAGTTCCGGGAAAGGCACGGATACCGTTTGAATGATATTTTAGACTTGCAATGAGAATGGAAAAATCCGAATTTTGACGTAAATTAACAGTCATAGAGCGACCATATCCCTTTTATTGTTAAAACTAATGAAAAGGAGTGTTATGGTTCAAGGCTCAAAGAGGAAGTAAATATGTTATCCCAAGTCTATTAAAATTAAGAAAAAGGTAATACATGTATTTCTGCTGAAATTTCATTCGTGGCTTATCGGGTGTACACGTATAGATGACAAAATTCTGTGTTATAAATTTGGATTTATGTTGAAATACACGTTTTCAACATTTTGTCATTTTTATTTGTTTGATGCACTGTTGGATATTTGAATATCCAACTGATGGGCGGTTGGATATTAAAAATATTGAACTGCCCATCAGTTGGATATTTATATATCAAACAACCGCTGATTGAATAGTGAAAATAAACGTTGACTAAATACAATGGGTGACGTCATAGAAGTTGTTAAATAGGTGTACACAAGATGCCGGTATTCACACCTTTCCACGGACACCTGTTTGGTAACTCATTACAATCTGTCGTGTGTATAGTCTGAATATATTTTACTTCTACTTTGTTTGTTTCGTGGCTTTTCTTAATCTCTAAAAAACAAAAGAACTGTCTGTAGATATGTACACAAACAACTACACGTAAGACTATCGGCGCGTGGATCCGTAGAACAATTCAGCGACTCTATACATGCGGGATTTTCACAAATATTCACTTGCAATAAAATATCATTTACTGGGTACAATAATTTACCAAAAAACTGATTAATTATATTGTAAATAGTTGAATGGGGTTTTAACAGTTTGCAAGTAGATGTAAGCACAAACACAGCTCTTTTTTAAATTTATTTTCAATCTAATATGTGTGATGTGATATAGCGTGAAAATTTTAACCGTCGCGATCAATCTGAATACATCGTCTACAGTACAAACTTTTAGTCATTGTTTTGAAATCGTCGTGAAAACCATGAGTGAATATTGAAGACGCACATCACTTCTTTTTTCTCTTGTCCTAAGTATGCTACTGTCAGGGAAGAATTTTTTAATAAATTTCTTAGATTTGACAAAATTCGTATTCTTGACTCTCGTTCCTTACTTTGGGGAGACGACTCACTCAGTGTGGATGAAAATAAATACCTTTTTTCCATTGTTCAAATTTATATTCAAGGTAGTGGTAAATTTGAATAAACACAAATCTGATTATTCTTGTTGATAATATCTTTTTTATCTTTATTTATTCATCTAGTTCATCCCTGCAATCATGTAATATTAGATAACTTTAACTTTCTTAGAATTACTACATTTATCAATTATCTACGTACTGGTGTAATTTTTATTGTATAAGTTCAAACTGTGACGTATTTGCAATAATATTGTATTTGTTTCTAAATGTAGGGAGAGGGCGAATTAAGTTTTTATAACTTGTGCCCAATCCCATTGTAATATATAATGCAATAAAATATGTTCAAATCAAATCAACCATGAGTCTAAAATAAATGAATTAAATTCATACAAATAAAAATCTAATGATTCCAAATTGTTTGTACACAATTACATACACTCTCAGAGAGAGAGAGAGAGAAAGAGAGAGAAAGAGAAAGAGAGAGAGAGAGAGAGAGAGAGAGAGAGAGAGAGAGAGAGGAGAGAGAGAGAGAGAGAGAGAACGAGAACTTGTGTGTTGATTATATTACTTAAATTAAAGTTTTATCACTGAACTATGTTATTTCACTTTAGGTTTCTATAGTTGGTCATTTGCGCGGGATTTTATCTAAGGACTCCACGTGCTTCGCCTGTCAATCAGTTTAAATATAACAGTACAGATCACGTCATATGCCGCGTGCTACTTGGCTGACGATCAGAGTCTTTTTCCCTCGCTGTCGTATAATTTTTTTTGCTAGATAAATTCATAATATATTTATCACTTTAAACATTCATTTGTTGATTACCGTGTATTTTTCCGTGACCTGATTTCTACAAGTCTGTGTGTAAAAAGGTAAACATAGAATATAAACAGGTTAGTCAGCATCTGTAAATCGTCAGCTAAATCGCATGCATACAGTGAAGAGCGGACACTTGTTCAACAGAATGATAAATATCGCCATTAAATGCTATTGACTTGTGTATATCCAGTTGCGTACATATCGTAAGAAACATGTACATGTATAGTTTAACGGAAAAAAACCATACTATTAGTCATATGTTGACTGCACACGCGATCTTAGTTCAGATGAGATAATCGATGACGGGTTAAATGTAGGTATGATCTGTGTATATGAACAAGTGCAAAAAATCATAGAATTAATATTTAAATGAATAAAAATTCGTGTCAGAAACTATTTAACAGTTGATTTTAAGATTTCTTATCTGAAATTCATTGTTTATCTTATCATTAACTGCGTGTAATTTTACATCGTCTATTCACTAAGGGAATTTGATCGGCAATAGTACTACAGTAGTACGCAATAAAGAATGAGCATACGAATTATGAATAAAGAAAAAAAAGGTGCTTGTAAAAATAACAACTAGCCGAGAATCAAGACAACGATTAAGGAAAATTAAGAAATATCGGAATAAAGTCGGGGCAATTTTTATAGCAATTTTAAATGGATAAGAAATATTTAATGACTTCAATTCAAGTACATGTATAGAAATAAAAACTTAAGATGCTTTGTAAAATTGTCGACAGCTCGCTAAATTAACAAAAATATATCGTATTAAAGTCAAACAGTTCTTTTAATTTATCTTAATGATTACAATTATCTGAAATTCAATACTAATTATAACAGACCAATAAAAATAAAAATTATCCCCGCTTCCCGGTTGTCACTGAGTATACGTTTCACAAAAAGTACATGTATCAAAAACACGGATGAAAGTTCTGATTTTAAATAGATTAAAACACATCTGTAAAATATTATATAAATAAAGTAACAAACTTTTTTATTATCATATGTCATAATTACCATCTCGCTTAAAAAGGCCGAACATTTTTACCGGGTGGTAAATCTCAGGTGAGGGCGGGGCTTAATTATTAGAGAGGTGAAAGCCTCCGGGGCTTGCAGTCTACCGTGGTCGTAAACGCTGCTAATCGCTATACACAGGAAGCAAATTAATACACAGGAAATAAAGAATTAGTCAGAATTGGTCTTAGTTTAAATATCTTATTGTTCTAATGACCATACGAAGCGATTTTATACGGAAATGGTATGTGTTGTCCGAATTTTCTCTAAGCACACGTGTGTAAAATTGAAAAAATGCAGTAAATTAATTCTGCTATAAAAGCATAACTCAGTACATTGTGTTTAGCGCTTGACATTGTTTAAAAACTTAATTTTAACAATTATAATAGTATAAGAAAACCATACGATCAGTATTAAAGAATGTGGAATATAAAGACAGCCATTATACGATCGACAATTAATGGAGTTCGTTTTCCATGGAGTGACGTTTACATGCACCAACTTCCAACTGAGTGAATTACCAGTAAATATAGCTTTAGTAGCACTAGCACAGTGTACGTTTGTTGTAAAAAGAAAATTTTATGTTTTGGAGCTGTCCATGCATTTTCGCGGAATTTATTCGGTCACACACATTCATTGACAAAATAATTCAAATATAAATTGTGCGTATTTTCAATCACTGAATAATTATTTTTCATAATCAGTTTTAATACTGGTAATGTTTAAAAATCAATTTTCAATTCCCCCTTTTTAATACATGACGGAAGATATCAAAGATAACGTTGTTAATTGCTAGTCAACAGAAATCAGCGGACCTGGCAAGATCACGCTCGGACGATCACGTCAATCAATTTGGGTGCTATTGTTTCAAACTTGATTGACAAGCGGCATCATTTTGAAGTTTGTACAGGTAAAAAAGGGGGCGTTTGTAAAATGTTCGGCCTTTAAGTAGAACGGGCAAAAACTAAACGAAATTATATCGAGAAAAATCAAAGCGTTCAGGCCTAGCCTACCTCATTAATAAATCGCACTAACCGTTCACAAAGCGTGCAGCTGTTTCTAGCAAAGCGTACCGTGCAAGAAGCGAACCGTTCCGTTCACAAAGCGTACCGTACCGTTCACAAAGCGTAACGAGCCGAACCGTGAAACTGGTGTAGTAGCACGTTTCAGGGTCTGTACCTTGAGAGTAGGTGGGGGCAAAATTGGATGATTCATAATGTGTATTAAGTTTGGTGTATGTTTATATCCAATTTATAAACGACGATTTAGTATCTTTTGGAGAACTGCTATGCTCAACATGTGATCTGAATATAAAACCATCTTGTTTGAAAAGGGACTTGATTATTAATTTTAAAATATTCAAAGGTAAATATTTTTATTACTATTTCTAAGTATAGAGAACCCATATGAATTATACTATATAGTCCAGATAGTTTTTATTATGACTCCATTAAGCTGATTTCATCATACCTATTCTTTTTCAGGTAAGCGATGTGGCCCATGGTTCTCTTGTTTTTCAATGTTGCTACCTTTTTATCTCTTAATTATTATTTTAAAAGATTTGCATATTTTTGTTACGTCTATAGCAAAATATACGTTTACTATTTAAAACTTAAAATTGTTTTTGATTCGATTCATTTAGATACATTACCCAAACCAAATGAAACAAAAGATGCTAAAGTTTGTCAAGTCAATTTCGAGGGTCAGTGTTCACGGCAACACAATATCAAAATAAGGAACTGTGGTACTTTTTTTGTTTATGAACTAAAATCTTTAAACAGTTGTCCATCAGCCTATTGTTTTGGTAAGTAGCCTTTTAATTGCAAAGTTAAAAAATAAGTTTTATTAAAAATTACAGTATTGGAGAAAAAATATATATTGTTATGTAGTTTTATTTTTATTTAAACTGAAACACTAGTTTTTCATTTAATTTACTTTTGGAAATTATCCTAATGTTCTAATACGTTACGTAATCTAGTGATTAACAAGATCTATGGAGTAATATTTTTTTCCCCTTATTCTTTAAAGAGAAAACGAAGTCATGTAAGTAGTGATAAAATCAGTTATGAAAATTAAAGCATATATTATAATGGTAAAATGTATTTATTTTAATTGATCACGGAATGTAATGTATTAATAAATCAAAAAATGTATCAGTAGACATTTTTCCTGAGTAACTGTTTCCGCATATCTTATAGTTGTTAATTTTTGTGTTAGTTGTTCTTATACATATCAAAATACACATATCAAGGCTCTAACATTCGATATGCATTAAAACGCTTTAAAAAATCAGTGAAGACTAATTAAACAATTAAGCCATTATTTATGAAGCAGCAGAGTATAAACGCATACTAATGGATTTTTATGATATAATCAGGTTATACTGGTCACTGCCAACAAAGCAGAAAACAAGATTTTCTTTGTTTATAAGAATCATTAATAAAAACGTAATTTAGAAAAACTTCAATTTTATTCAACTTACACTTATAGTTCGCTTTTTAAGGAGGATATTCCTCAAAATCATATGTTAATTTTAAATATTTGCAATATTCCAAACAAATTGAATTTAAATTGAATTGAATTGAACATACTTTATTGAATAAATCAAAAGGATAAGACACAAGTTCTAAAACTTAGATAGTCCTCTCCTAGTAATGAAATTTTATAAATATTGCCATACATTGAATATATTGAAATATTGAATATATTGAATACACATGAATATACATGAATAAACAATCTACTGCATATATAACATCACCTTATAAATTCAAACATTTTTTGAAAAACGACCACATTCACTCAAAAAAATTTGTACTGTCTTGAAAATTTCAGTGTTTTGTATATTTGTCAACGAATCATCCCCCCATAATAATAAATGTGCATCTATAATGTGTACGTAACTTAATGTCAACAGCTTATTCATTAGAGAATTCCGAGCTCTTGTATACTTTTTACAGACAAAAAACAAATGGTATGCATCTTCTGATAAGCCACACGAACAGTTTGGACTGGCTATTAAGTTACAGCGGAATAAGTCAGAATTTAAAATACAGTTGTGTCTCAAACGTGTATGTGTTATGTTTAAAAATCTTTTTCCAAATGAAAGATGTTTCTGAGGCTTTACCGTTTCATTGTATAAACATTTTTTGAATATTTTAATAGAGGTTGCCTCCCTTGTATTAAGACTTAGGGCTTTCCATCTTCTGACAGTATCAGGAATAAATGATTTATTAAATAGTTCTAATCTAAATTTTGGAACAGAATAATCAAGAGAGTTTCTAGTTGTGTACCTTGAAACACTGCCTCTTGTATATGGTACAATGTTTTGTATGTAAGTAGATACTAAGTTATTGTGCATTTTGTACATAGTTATTAATTTAGCTCTATTTCTTCTGTGTTCCAAAGGTTCCCAACCTGTTTCAAAATAAATTGAGTTTCTTGAAGCAAAACTTGTGAGTCCAGTTACTATTCTTGCGGCATTTAATTGAACCTTTTCCAATTTTTTATGTCCATCTGTGTGCAACCAGCCCAAACTTCGGCAGCATATTCCAATTGTGGTCTAATAAAAGATACATACATTTGTGATAGAATATCCCTTGAAACAGACAATTTTAGCTTTTTAAGTAACCCCAGTTTTTTGTAAGCTTTTTCAACAATGTTATCAATATGTTCTGACCAACTTAAGTTTGAAGATAACTGTATATAACTGTAACTAAATTTAAATTACCTTACTTAATTTACATACCTAATCTTTATAAAAACAAATACAAAACAAATAAATATAAAAATACATAGCGGGTTTTACCCAGCCTCTTTCATTACTCCTTAATAAATATTACAGCAGTGGAGGAAAAAGATATAAGATAACTGAACTACAGTATATTTAAGAAGTGGTGTATATTAGATGTGGATGCTAAAGCATTTCAAAGGATCTTTTGAATTTCTTTTTATGACAAAAGTTACTTAATACTAAGATCAATAGCACAATATTATATCATGCATTCACTTGTGCTCTGCGCTTCGCTCCGTTCGTGTTCTCAATTCAAAAAACACCGTTGGTTCACAAAGCGTTCGTCTTGCGCTCACAGAAGATACATGTAGTTTATTTGTTCTTCCATGATTTCCAATGAAACACATTGTAAGGATAACTCACGAGACACTCCGAAATAGTTGTTCATCGTGCGTTCACATATCATTTACTTATCGTTCACAGCTCCCTTTGGGCTTGCGTTATTTTTACGCTCTGCATTTGCTCATTAAGCGCTCACCAAATTCCGTTCAGGTTGCGCTTACCATTCTCTCAGAGTGCGTTCTCTGTTCACTAACTGTTCAAGTGGGAAAGAAGAACGCTTCAAGGACTGTATATCCCAGTGAACTTGACATGAAAGTGGTCACAGAGTCTGCATCATATGGTTAATATTTTGATATTTTACCGGAAAGGGACATCGAATGTAACCTTACAACAAAACTTAATGATAAACATAATAACTTCAATTTTTTTAAGTCAATTTTCCTTAGTTAAATAGCAACACACCTTCATCATAAAGAGTTTTTGCCTCTGTTAATTTGATACGCAAGGGCATGCCTTACATATAAACAGTTTTTGAGACAAGTCAGGCTACCTACAAACAAGTTAATTAAACAGGACTATCAGCAGTCTTGATTTAAGTTATCTTTTGGTAAGCTGTATGATCGATACAACGACCTTGTCAGCAAATACTGATGCTGAATGACATTTTTTATACCTATTGGTAAAACAGATTGAATAACCTAATTGTCTATGGAGTTTTCCTTATTTCCCTATAACGACAAAGAGCACAAGGCGGGAGTGACAAGTCAGAAGATAATGCTCATAATGTGATGATAACGAACAGGGTTCGAAATAAAAGGCCCAAAGGAAAAATATAAAACAGGAGCAATGCAGACAGGAACCTCTAGAATATTTGAAGGAAGGATCATGGGTGCCATGGAGTTATTAGCATCATCTGCTGACCTGTCACACCCAGCGTGTGCTCTTTGTTCTAATCGGAGAAACAATCCGTAGACGTAGATTAATGATAGTGTAACAATGACAAATCAAAGTACTGAAGTTCTGACGGGAGTTGATTTTATCGATTATCATTTATTTTAAAATCAACTTATCTTGCATGGCAATTATTTTCTAGTCTGTATTTGATTTCGCACTTTTTTATCATATGAATTTTAGACTTTTCCGAAAAGAATTTCGACAAACCCCATATGAATCATGTTGTGTAATATTTAAAGATAAATTTCAAACTATGTATAAGTAATCGAGGGCAATTCGAAAAATTTTATGGATCCAAGCACTATTGATATCGAACTCTAGTCTCGTTCAACCACGCTCGTCTGTCTCCGTTAATCTCCGACAAGCAAGAGAGCCTTTCAGCTTCTCGGAGATTTACGGAGACAGCCGAGCGTTTGGCTGAACGAGGCTATATTATGAATTCATGAGACTATAAACATATTTTAGTTGTTGGTATATTGTTGTTTTATTAGCTCACCTGAGCTGAAAGCTCAAGTGAGCTTTTCTGATCACCCGTTGTCCGTCTGTCCGTCCGTCCGTCCGTCCGTCTGTCCGTCCGTCTGTCTGTCCGTCTGTAAACGTTTTACATTTTGATCTTCTTCTCTAAAACCACTTGGTCAAATTTAACCAAATTTGGCACAAACCATCCTTATAAGAAGGTGAATATAAATTGCAAAAATAAAAGGCCAGATTGTATTCAAAGCGGAGAAAACCTCGAAATTGTAAAAAAAAGGGGGTGCATTTTAAAAAATCTTCTTCTCAAGAACTACTTAGTTAATCTTAGCGTAATTTAGCATAAATCATCCTTAGGGAAAGGAAAATATAAATTGCAAAAATTATAGGCGAATTCTGTTCCAAATTTGAGATAATTGCGAAAATACTAATAAATTTGTATTTATCATCTGTCTTGGTAAGCAGTTATCCTTTGAAAAATATCTCTTTAATTTGTGAAAAGGTTGATCACCCGTTGTCCGTCGTCCGTCTGTCTGTCCGTCCGTCCGTCTGTCTGTCTGTCCGTCTGTAAACTTTTTACATTTTGATCTTCTTCTCTAAAACCACTTGGCCAAATTTAACAAAATTTGGCACAAATCATCCTTATAAGGAGGTGAATATAAATTGCAAAAATAAACGGCCAGATTGTATTCAAAGCGGAGAAAACCTCGAAACTGTAAAAAAGGGGGGTGTATTTTAAAAAATCTTCTTCTCAAGAACTAGTGAGGTAAGCTTAACGTAATTTAGCATAAATCATCCTTAGGGAAAGGAAAATATAAATTGCAAAAATTATAGGCGAATTCTGTTCCAAATTTGAGATAATTGCGAAAATACTAATAAAGAATGGCTCGTTATTCCATATATCGTAGACTGGCAATTCATTGCGATAGACTGGTCTTATGACAGGCATCGCCAGTCTACCGCATCTCGAAAACGAGGTTCTTTGTTTGAAGCTGGCAGTTTGTTGTGCAACAGTTCACATGCGAATATAATCTATGAAACATGGAAATAACATTGGTGCTGATTATTGTGAAGTAAATTGAGGTTAAATATTTGAACGCGTTGTCATTTTCACTTGTGAGGGTGGTTTAGCTTGTTTTGATTTTTTCGTTTCATTTTGCTTTTTAACTTGGGAAACAATCGCCTTGTATTTGGAACGTAGACTTCGGTAAATAGGCAGTTGATTGTTTACCTGCGAAAATGATAAAATCTGATGCATTAACAACGTACTAAAGTGCATTTCCCTCTGTTTTTATTGTTTATTAATTTCTAATTGTGTCAACAAGGATCAAACAAGGGAGCAACTTTGGTTGAAATAATCGATTTTTGATCGGTAACTTCGCCGGAATTTCTTTCGAAAGAGAATTTAAAGTAGCCATGTATTCCGAGTTCATAATCGTGTAAATTAAATCCAAAGACAATAAAAAGATGTTTATGAATTTGAAAAGACGTTATCACAGTCTCAGTTAAACCCTGTTGTGATTAATCACCGCGACTGTCTTATCTTTAGAGGTTAAAAATACGGGAGATGCAAACACATATACCGTGCATTGAAAATTACAATCGATAATCATTACATTTCTTGTTGATACTACAATTAGAAGGTTACTTGTAATTATTTAATAAATCTGCCAAATTAATGCAAAACCGTTTGTTTACAGTTATGTTCAAAACTAAAAACTGTTGTAATTGGGTCATAGGGTAGGACTAATTTCTCTAAAATACACAGTGCATAAACTGATTTTGTGTCACCTGGCTAACTCAATTACAAAACATTTTATCTATATAATGTATGAATGCATTAAAAAAATGAAATTAAACAAATTGGATAAGTTTTTAAAAGTTGCCTATCATTCTACGACTGACGCTGAAATGTTTGTTGATCATTGGAATTGTCTTGCTAAACATTATATACTTGTGTAGAGAAAATCGAAAGGATGATGTGCTATAACTGCTTTCTAGGGTCCTTTCTCATTTGATAAATTATTTGAAATCTGCAACAATTTTGTTATTTTTCAAACGAGTAAATAAAAACTTCTTTTAAACAGTTCTGACACATTATAATTATGAGGATATCCGTGCGTTATCATTATTTTAAAGAAAATATTGCAGCAGAAAATCTTCTTGGTTTGTAGCCGTTTGTTGTTTTTGAGGGAATATGAAATAATTAATGGGCCTTAGTACAGAACTGATACCTGTATACCTGACAATACATTAAATTATACATGTATAGCTTTTAAACACATCATGTGACAACATTTTCCAGTCAAATGTTTTCATCGATCAAGTGAGTAAGGATATAAAACGTCACACATGTTTACATCAGGTAAACAATTCTTTAAGGGAAGACCAATTAAGTTTTTTACTGTAGCCTTAGCAACTTTTGCCACAGAGTTCTAACACTGCGTACTGCCTTCCAGACTAGCTGGCGATTCTCTGTCTGTCAATCTTTGTTAACTTTCACATATGAGATATCAGCTGTGAAAATGAAATGTATCTTCTCTGCAGGGTATATTCATAGAGCTTGGCATCTTAAATAAACACACTAAAAATATTCACTTAGATGTGGAAAATGAAAATTACACTAATTTAAGTTCGATATTTTTTTTCTTAAATATCAATATACCAAACAAGAAATATTGCAGGTAAATGGTAGTTACCTTTTCCAGTATTTTCATCATATAAAATAAATATGCATTGCATGGCCTCTAAGACAACATATTAATGAAATAAAATGTTGGCATCCTTTAATTGTGTAGATTCAAAATGTTCAAATTATGATTACACACAATAAGGTAGGCCTACAATGGGTGCTGATTTTTTAACTGATATACGTCTTAGGAAATGTATGATTTTTTTTTATCTTAAATGAGCTAATACTGTCCACATCTGTGCAAAAACTGTAGGAAATAATATACTGGTGTTTTATATAATTAATATATCACAATACATTTTCACCCCTACCCCTTTATAAAATATTGAGTTTTAGGTCAGAAAATTATCATGGTACTTAACTTTGCTAAATATTAAATTTTACTGTTCTTAATTATTTAAGGACACACGAGACGTTCCTCAATTTTATATAATTTTCCTTGATAAATTATTCCTTATTTATTAACATTTAAACCTGTTAATTCGCAAATATTCAATTTTCCTTAAAATAGCATGCAAAATGCATTTGAATGCTTATAAATAAAGTCATTGTATATATTTTCAATTGAACACTTTATATCTAAATAAAAAAAGTATCATATAACAGGAAAATATAATTATGGAATTACTTGGTGGAAATCTTCACATTGAGGAAATAGGAAAAAATAGAAAATAATGGAAGATAGGTCGCGTCTGACCGTAAAGTGTGTTAGGTCAATGTAGTTCGCTATTGTTGCTCAGGTGAGCGATTTGGCCCATGGGCCTCTTGTTATATAAAATCTGACTATTTTCAAAGTGTTTATTGATAAGTTGCCTTGAAAAACAATGCTTCAACATACATGACTTTGATTTTTTAAAATTATTTTCAAGAACTAAGTCTTGTCAGCGGTGATGATTTGTGCTTAGATCCAAACACTGTTTCACTTTCGGTTTGCCAGATTAACTGCATAGGAGAGTTGATTAAAATCAACTCCCAAAAATAGTATTTAAAAAAAATTGGTCTGACCTTTTTTCCCCACAGTATTGCACCCTAACGCATAGACCGTACAAAAAATTAAACAATTACCTTCTACGCTTCTTGTAACGGATCTCAAGATAAATCGTCAAAAAATTATTCCTTTTCAGAACTGTAATCCTACATATTTTAATATTATTATATATTAACGCATTCAAATTATCTCGATTATTAATCTTTGACACAGCAATCAATGAAAAACACTGGCTAAATATAACATATAAAGAGTTGTTTTATTTTTGGATTTGCGTTAGCAGTTCTCAATAGATTTATGACCGATGTCACCCAGATTAGCGATGTGCCCCCGCAATTCTATTTTGCGTGCGCCATCTAAAGATTAACATTTACTTGCTTTTCTAATGCCAATTTCACAAAGCCTAGAGAAGCTAAAATTATGAATAGACTATAATACACTTCGTTTCAAGGTGTAACAGATGTTCCTTCGAACCTTATGGTAGAGTATCATGGGGTTACATGGGAAACAGAAAATACAGCATTCACAATCTACCACCCTGACGTTAATCTTGTATGCCGCTTTGATCGAATAGAAGATACAAGCTTTTATTATGATGTCACGTGGTACGTAGATGACACAGAAGTTCTCACACATCAGACGGTGTCGTCTAATTCGTCAGACCTGGCTCTGTTAAAAGGAACACAAATGTTTGCAAAGAGAAAAAAGGCAAATTCTATGGTAGGAATTTGTTTTTTTTAATAAAATTTTTTTCGTAAAAGCTTTATATTACTGATGAAATTGATAAGTTCAAAAATTGCTAAAATTGATGTTTAATACAAAATACTTCTTGGTATATTATTTATTGTTTTTGATTAGCAAATACAAATTGTAGATAACATTTGGAAAAAAGTCATTATAAACAAGTACACGGGTACACTTCACTTACACAAAGGAACATTCTGTTATATGATTTTTGAATTTCAAAACAATTAAGGCTTTTTATTTTGCATCAAGTTATGACCCCCATCCCCGTTCTAAAAACGTTAAATTAGATTAGCGAGTGTTTACAAATCATCATACTATCAACAAATTAGAAATTTAGTTCCAGAATTTGTGATATAGAAATATTTTTTTAAAGTGCGTTAAGAGTGTAGATACTAAAAAATGTTGATGTACCTTCATTACCCACTTTTTTTCAAAGAAAATTTCAAAGTGCGTATTTCTTTTCAAAGTGGGTTGCCACAAAGCATAACTTCTTGTTTATGATAGTTCTGAAACAGCCGTATGCTTCGAAGCTTTCATAAAATAATACACTCTGATAGTCATACAAACGTGCATTGCTTTTACAATTCTCTCAGAGTGTTTGTTTATTTTGAAGTTATCACTTTTTTGGCGTTTGTGCATTACTTACAGAAAGGTTAATTTTATTTGTAGAAAAAGGTAATTGTACCATCTAATCGAAATCCTAAAACGCTATTGCGCGTTTGCATGACACAATTTTTTTCAAGGAATGCTTTATCTGTTTTGAAATTTTAAGATGGATTTCGATAATCATGGTTTTAATAGAATAAACTTAATTTATAGCTACTATTCATATTTCAATTAAATTTTATTTTCTGAACCTTATTTATCATTAACACAAAACAGTTCAGATTGGCTGAAAATTGAGTATCCAAAATCTCATTGCAATACATACCTCTTATATCTGAACATGTACTTGTGATAATTGTTAGCTGAGTTTTATATTTTTTAAAGGACAATCGTCATCTTTGGGATTACAGAACTCCACACAAACCCTTCACATAAGGCTCTTTTTAAAAGTCAGGCTCACGCTCTCGTAATAATTCTAAAAATAAACTGTCCAATGAAATAACTCCATTTGAAAAGTAGTTTGGGTAGAGCACATGGATGGCAGATCTCGAATGAAAAATGTGCGAAAAATTCAATATTAATTGTATCACTGAAAATTAAAAGCTCGCGATATCATGTTTACATGTAATAGATTACTGGGACGCATTAATTTGAACTAAGCACATTTGATATGCGTATGCATGGTGACTTTCAATCGTTTTCCACAGATATGTAATGTATTTATAACTTCAAAAAGCTGTTCTTACACGTTGGACGATTTAAAAGAAAATCAGCGATATTTGTTTATGTCAATATCCATACAAATGCGACAAGAAGATCGAACACTTTCAATTTTCTGGGATCATCATGTACGCAGCCACACTTTTTTACATCGTTTCTGATATGGATGGGAACTGCATTCTAAATGGCTCGAAATTGAGACTTGGAACCAATGAAATACGACGGCTTGAGCCCGCCTTTTAAATAGAGACTTATTTGTGTATAGTTCCATAATCACAAAGCCTTGACGTTGTGAAGATGTCTGACCCCCCCCCCCCCCAAACAAAAAAAAATAGATTATGAAGTTTAAAAAGTATTTCTGCTAACCACCAACCTTCAAATTTGAAACGAAATTTCTGTGTCCTTTTTTCCCAACATCAAAGCACAATAAACCATATTTAAATTGGAGATGAAACATTTCAAAAAATTTCAAATCTTTATATCACACTTACAGGACACCCCCGTCATATATTATATTTGTTGAAACTGTTTAAAATATAAAAGGATTTTAAGGAACCAAGGTTTGTTTACATAAGCAAACAAAACAATTTCCTTAAACCCCAAAAATACTTACCTCTACAAACAATTTCTGTCTGACGGGCCCTGGTGGTAAAAACAAATGTCCAAAACCTTTTCACAACTTAACATCCCGAATCTTATAAGAGGTAAAACGTGAGAACAATATGAAAAGAAAAAAAAAGAACAGTGACAGACGGACGGATAAAAATATTACACCCTAACTTTTTGTAACTGGTGGGGTTATAATACAGATAGTGATGAATTGCTTGTTTTCAACCCTGCCGCATTATTTGGGTAACATTTCACTATAAGAAACGAAGGCAAGGATATTTTGAATTAATAACCTGCAAAATAATACCCAAGTATTCTGATGGACAAAAAACAAACTTCTAAAAGCTACTGAATAAAGGAAAGAGCGGCGAAGCAAAGATTCAAAGGTCTTTTAAAATATATACGGACCAACTGACATTAAAAATCATGTATATCTGTGTATAACATCAAACGTATCTATATTTTATGAAACCGCCATTTTGTAAACAACTTTCTGGCTTGTTACCTGTTACCTGTTTGGAAGATTTATAGATGGGATTGTTCAAATTCTTTGCAAAGTGAAACAGATCTTTCCTTAATGAAAAACAAGAAAAAAATCTACATTTAAAAATACGTTTTACTTTTTATAATCAACAAACGTAATGCAGAATAGTCATGTCTTTTCTAATTATGATTGAATAATTACTTTTTACAGTTGTAAACTTGTAAAAAGTAAACAGTTTTTATCTGATTTCTTTTTAGATTCATTGCATTGTTGGGGCGAAGATAAGTGCAGCAGATCTACCATGCAAAACAGTTTCTAGCTCGCTGTTTTATGCAGGAATTAAGGTTTTACTTTTTTGACCTAATTCTCATTTTTACTAATACTGCAAGGTCAACAATTAAAGCGATATTCTAAAATTTGCTGAATTTGAATAAGTAAGGGATAATAAATATACATATTGTTATCAAATTTCTAAAATGCTATTTTTGGAATGAGAATAATATATTCATTTTGTCAAAGGTATTGACACCAACGTTATCAATACCAAGGGGAGACAAAGCAGACGTACAGTTGCAGCTAACAATTCCATTTATAGATAGACATGGCGTTTTTTCTTTTAATGGCAAACACGAACATACACAGTCCAATCTTATGATTTATATGGGGATTCATAACACATCAAAAAATGCGGACTGTGAAGAGCCAAACCAAAGATTGTGTAAAACCATAGTGAAGCCCTATATGAAGCACGAAGCTGAAAAGTATGCAAGTGACGAATGGAAAATGATTCATAATATAACAGTTTACAACACCGATAATGGCGAATATGACATTGACAAACATATCATCCTTCGTTTTGAGACAGGAGAAACACAAGGAACTGGGAGCAAAATATTTGAACATCTGATTCTACCCGACATTCAGGTTAATTTTTGCACATTATTAAAAATGTTTGGGAGCAAAATATATTGTTTTCTTTTTTACTCATCAAACAATCATTGCTAAAACATAAATTATCAATTATTAGCACTAATATAACCTTCAAATTTCAGGTTTACATTGAGGAGAAGGAATCCTCTTGGAAAGGTGCTTATTGTGAATCTCATACAGATCCACATATGAAGACCTTTGACAACAAGTAATTCATAATTTTTATTCATTTACCCCGTGGCAAATTTCAATTTTTTTTTCCTAATCAATAACTTTTGTATTTTTTGGTCTCTTTCGCATGATGCAATCATTTACCTTTTTACTCACAATATTGTTTGTATACGGACCCGAATACCCGATCATCAACAATGTTAAAAATGATCAATATATTAAGAATCTATCTAATAAAAAATACGACAATGAGAAAGAGGGACGCCAGTACGTAATTTGAAATCCCAAACGTGTTTCTGTACACCCAATATTTTGATTCTCTTGCTAATATGGTATAGCATAATAAGGCTTATTACATGATTGATTAACTTCTAGCTCTCCGGTTTGATGATATCAAACTACATAGAGAAAATAGAATGTTATATTCACAAACACGTGACATAATGGGTCAATATAACATTGGATTTAATCTACATTAGACTAAATATAGATCGTAACAAGTATTCCTTTTAAAGGAATGATCATCATAAAATACTATTGGTCAACTCTGTTAATATAACATACGCTACATGCAGTAAAATATATACAACACAATTTTAATGATTTCCGAAATAGCAAGGCATGAATGAACTTTACACTTACTAGGCGAATCATACTCCCGACTAATATTCTTATGCATATGTGAAAAAAAACGTGATTTGAGTCATTATGTATGTAACTATAAATATTTTCAGGGTAAAATGATAAGAGTAACGTTAATAGAAATCTACGTCTATTTATAAATTTAAATATCTCTTTTTTCAATCAGTTCAGCTATGGTTCCATACTAAGTTCTTCGCTTGAAAACACACACCTTGATATGCCTGTATCAATTCGTGGCTTCATCATAGAAAAAATATTGCTTTGATCAATACGATGATTTAAAAACCCTCAAAAATACAATAGTGTATATAATATCTGAAATATAATTATGCTTACTTAACATCTAGTGAATAATTATTTGAATATAAATGATGAAGAAATAAAATCTGGTAAATCATTCATCTTATCCTGGAAACACAGAACACAACACAACATATTGCAATTTTAATGGCATAGCAGTATAATTGACCCCGCTTAATAATAGTTAATTTGTCAGGGAAAATAATGCTATTAACCGACCAATGAACTATTACTAGCTAGAAAAAAAAATACATGATCAACCAATAGACTTCTGATTAGGTGACATGCTTTCATTTTGTTTGTTTCCCTCTACTGCTGGATTTAAAAATATAAAAAGGCACTAACGAGTCAAGTCGTTTCTTTAAAAAGAACTTCTTTAAATGGAATAATCAAATCACCCAAGAAAATTTAGCTTAACCTTTCTTTATCGAAACATTTTTCCTATTACATTAACTTTAAAAACAGAACTGCAGTAATCAAACAGGACATTTTGAGGGTACCAAAGCCACGTGCGGTGATGCGTGCCTAATTTGGTCTGCATAGTGCTATATGCAAATTTTAAAGTGATTTTAGGCTCAGACAAGAAACTCATGAGTTCCAGTCTCGTAAAAAGGTGTGAAAGTCAACTGACAGATGCAATCTTTACATTTTTAAAGTAGATACACCTAACGGAACTGTTATATTAACCGAAATTTTTATCGAAAAATATTTTATTAGATATCGCAATGACTGTTTTTCAACAGAATATATTTAAAATAAAACCCAGATAAAAATCATTTCCTTATTTCGTTGTGAGTTAATATTGATGCACCATGTGCAGATTATCACTATCGGTATTATGTAAAATTTAATCGGGATTAAACTTTATGTATTAAAAATATTTTTTCCCGCGATTTTATTGTCCCGCGATTTGATGCAAAATTAAAACAAACGCGATTTTTTAAAACAGCAATTTTTACCTGCTATACAGAATGCACTTCTCGAGTAGCTAAATCATCGTAAAGACCTAAAAAAAACAACAACAATAGACCCTTTCACGATAACTACGGTACTGCTTTCTTGCAGGACAAATTGATATACTTTGCCGAAGTTTTAGTAGGTAAATAATCACATGACAAAAGAGCAATACTGCAGTTACCATGAAAGGGCCTACAATGTTTAATATTTCGCCATATTAGTAAATGAATAAATTGAATGTTACCGTGAAGTTCTAGAAAAGGGGAACATTTTCTCTACAACAATAAAGACAGGTATGCCTATCGGTTATAAAGCGGTTCGAACATTTCTCAGCAAGCATAGATGTGAGGATATGTTGCAAATTGACTCTTAAATAGTCTATCATTAAGAAGAATAAATTTTCTTCTGAAAAAGGCCGCGTGTTGCTTTCAATAGTTTGCAAGCAAAAGGGCTCTTCACCATGCACGTGTGAGGTCCTGATTTTAAAATAGATTAGCCATATTTGAAAGTTTTTTTTTTTTTGTTTTTTTTATAATTTATTGTTTTTGTTCCATACATACTAGTACTAATGTTGACATTATTAAATTCAGTTTTTATAAATTTTATACACATGCATACTCACTCACACACAAGTATAATTACATACATTTTTCAATATTAGTGGTAAATGGTTACTTTGCTTCCAAAAAAAGAGAAAAAACCAAAAAAAATAAAAAACCAAAAAATAAATAACAAATAATAATACGAATAGTAATAATCATAATATCATAAACTAATCTAAAATGTTTTTCCATGTAAGCCACAATTTTTCAAAATTGCGCAGCTTTTGATTTTGGATAGCAGCATATCTTTCTACATGGTCTTTTATTCATATTTGAAAGTTGGTGAGATGGGGGGGGGGGGGGTCTTCTCAACAAGCTGTTACATATTGTCTACTGTAGTTATGAGAGTGTATACTTCAAAAAATCATGATTTAATGCTTATATTTACATATTTTAACTTCTGGCCTTGTCTGCAAATGTGATTCATACCTTAAAACCTTAAAATTCCTATCTTATCCTAAGGGTAAGTTAATATTAATGGAAGAGCCACAGTTACAGCCACAAACGTGAACTTTGATTTTCGCTTGTGACGTTGCAGTTTACAGCGTTCAACGTTTGTGACGTCATAATAAAACTCGTCAATTTGACCATTGAATACTTGTTGCATTTAGAGGCATTGTAAGATCATATAATTTAATGGAAAACACAGTAGAATGTAAATATTCATCTTTAAATGATAAATAAATCATATACATATATCATATGTATCATATACATATATGTATTTGTAACTAACCAAATGTCAAAATATTCATTTGACCCACCTCCCACGGATCTCTGCTGATAAATGATTCCATTCAAACCATCGGATCAAGATCTAAGCGTTTGCGTTGGTCCACCGTATCTTTTTTAAAGCAGACACCTTTCTTCACTTAACACATAAAAATAGGAAATATCATGGATTCTCTCCTCCACTTTTGTCGGGGCATGTAATAAATGAAACTGGAAATAAGGAATTCTAAATGAATTGGTTTAAATTGAATTAAATTAAGAAAAATCTATTAGGATTCTTTTATGATTTTGAGAAATCCCTCTTCAATTGTTTGTCATGATGGTTTGGATGAAGCTGCTGATTAAATAACGATGCTACGAGCTTGAATATACTCTTCTATTTCCTATGGTTGGAAAATGCCTTTGATTTTACATATCAGTAAAACTTGACTATTTTGTCTTCCGCTTTTCTTTATTCCGCAATAAATTAATTGAAGTCTAGAAAAATACTCGATTAAATTTCAACACTTTGAATTTGGGAATCATATGAATACCATAGATATTTTCAAAAATTGCCCAAAGAGGTATAGCGCCTTTTCCCATTATTTCGCCTACACCTGTGTTTGGAAGGAAAGTACCTGTTACTAAAAATAGCTTCAGGTACCAAGCTGTCGCAATATGATTTTCAAAACCTGGATACACTGTACTGATGTTATAATGGTGTCTGTAACAACTGATTTGCAATAAATTCTGGAAACTCTGTGTATAACAGTGTTTGATATTCTGAACCGTGATAATTTCAAGCAAAATGCAATGGATCTAAGTGTAAATAGAGAATATGTAATATATACTGGGTGTGCTCATACCCAGACTAAATTAAACAAGATGACTTTTTAAAAAAAATCACAGAATATTAGATACATGTAACTTAACCTCTCTAATCTGTTCATGTTTCAATCTAAGTGAAAAAAAAAATTACTACTTAATGGATTCGATCCAGCGACCACAGCATCAAAAAGACCTCCGCGTTACCACTAGGCCACGCATCTAACATTTTCGGCAGATGCATTTTCAATATTTATGGCTATATACATGATTGTATTAGAAAATACACTAATTGAAATAGTTGTCTAATTTTCAGTACGAAGACCACGTTAAACCAAAACTAATTCAAAGTAAACGTGTACTACAATACCTGTAGAACATAATTTTTATCGGATGTCTTTGGTTTAGAGTGGTTCAAATAGTCAAATATCAATTTTTTTTATCGTATACTACTTTCCTTTCTTTCCCCAAGAAAACCTGAATATTTTAATGATGTTGTGTAAGATAATTAAGAGTCTTAGAGCATAGTGATTGTGTAATTTGCGTTTCTTTGAATATATTTAAACTAAATATTGTTTAATATTGAAAATGTCTTATGTTTGCAAAAGGCTACATTTGAGGCCAAATCGTTCATTAAGTGCGCTATACATCTTTGTTAAAAAAAATATTAGCTCGATCTATTTAATTCCTGTCCTTTTCCTAAAACTGACCTTGCATTTGTACATTTGTAAATATTATTGTTTGGTACATCATGAACAATTAATATGATTTGAGAGAAATAAACATCCATGATCATCAGAAATCTAACATGAGACAGCTGCGTGCTTCACCAAAAATTGTTAAATAGACATTGACAACACGACATGTGGCTGATAACGTATTTGAAAGATCTGCTTTGATGCAGGAAACGATGGATGTATATATATATATATATATATATATATATATATATATATATATATATATATATATATATATATATATATATATATATATATATAAAGCCTTGGTACAGCAAAAAGCTTGAATAAATAAAACAGAATGCGACAGTCAAAATTAAATGAATTGTTTACTGTTAGCACTTTCAGCATGTCGGCTCTTCAGGCAGTTATACAAAATTAAAAACGTTTGTAACGTTGGCAATGACGTCGTGTTTTTAAAGTCCATTATGATGCCACAATGTATATCAAGGTAGCGATGGCGTGAACTTTATCAATGCAATTAGGCTATGCATAGACATATAATAAAATACATATATATAAATGATAAATTTATTTTCGATTTAGTTTCGGGTTAAATATTTTAATAAAATAGTCCCCTTTTGTGGTTCGGGCGATTTCATTTGAAGTCCACATTTTGTAAAACGGAAATATTTTAAATGTTCCCTTTCCACACTTCGCAAAATGTTCCGAAAATGGAGTGTTTCTCACTGTTTCGTCCTTTATATGTTGTTTTTGGACTCTCACTTGGGCGTTGAGCTGGTTAGTCTGGCCAATATAATTTTCTCCACATGTTGGACAAGTCGCACAATATATCAAATTAGACGATTTGTAGTTCATTGGGGCATAAGGTTTTAAAATTTGGCCGCTTTTCAATATCATTCTTTCTCCCTCCTGAATAAGGTCACATGATCCACACCGGGGGTCGCCGCACTTTTTGATGGAAATAGTATTGCTAGACGAGAACTTTGCTTTGGAGAGAATTTTCCTCAGATTCGGCGCTTGTCTTCTGCTGTTTATGATAGATGATTGTTTTAACAGTTTTTTCATATTTTCTTATTGTTCTAATATTGGAAAAAACGTTTTGCTGATTTAAAAATATTATGGTTACACGGATTATGTGTAGTTACAAACGGAATTTTCTCATCCTGTTTCTCCTCCTTAAGGCGGGTCCTTCTAAGTTGTGCTAAAGGAGTATACATAGCCCGGTTAATTCCGTCATTAATAAGTTCCACGGGGTAATTCTGTCGGCTAAGGTGTTGTTTTAACTCTTGAAGCCTTTGTAGGCGAAGAGAAGGGTCACAACAGTACATACACGCCGTGCCATGTTGTATGGAATATTCCTTTTCGTGTGAGACGGATGACATGAATGAAAATCAAAGTATTGATGGGAATATGTCTCTTTGCTAAATAAATCGGTAATGATATTCTCGCCGTCCTTGATAATAAGAATATCAAAGAATGAGAGTTTCTCACGATGGACGTCTATAGTAAATTTTATCGAGGCCTGCAGATCATTTAAGATAGAATCAAATTTTAAAAGATCTTCTTCCGTTTTGGTCCAAAAGATTAAACAGTCATCAAGGTATCTTTTCCAGTTCTCTTTAATGTATAGCGTAAAATCGGCATCAAAGATATCCGGCAATAAACTATAAAGTTTTTCTTCAAGGTACCCCATTACAAGTAAGGCATACGTAGGGGCAACGTTTGTGCCCATGGCAGTACCTTTCATTTGTAGGTAATTTTCATCATCAAAGAGGAAAGTGTTATTTTCTAGTACAAGTTTTAGTCCGTCTAAGATGAACTCTTTTGAAAATCTACTATCTATTTCATCTTGATGCTTGTCCAACCAATATTGAATTGCCTCTAATCCTAAATTATGAGGAATATTAGTATATAGGCTGCTTACATCAAATGTAACAAGGATCGTGTCTCCTGGTACTGTTTGTGGGATGTAGTTCAGAAAATCCATATCATCACGAACGTAACTTGTCACTTTGGTGCATAGCGGTTTCAAAATGATATCAAGCATATTGCTTAACCGTTGTGTGCTAAATGGGGGTCCTGCTTTGATAGGCCTCAGTTTCAGATCATTTGGTCTAGGAAGTTTGATGTAAGTAGAGTTACATTTTTGACGGTTTCTTGGATATTTTTACATTTATGGATTTTAGGCAAACCATAAAAATTACTAGATTTTACCTCATATTTAGTCAGATATTCAATTTCATTATCCGTTAGATTGTCTTGGTACTTTTTGGTAAGTTTTTCTATTTTGAGCATGGTTAGCCGATATTCATTCTGTTCCATTTTTGTGTAAAACTTATGATCTTGAAGTTGAGAAAGTGACATTTCTTTGTAGTGTTCTCTGTCCATTATGACTATAGCCCCTCCTTTATCGGCGTTTTTTTATTATTTTTGCATTGCTTGAAATTGTTTGTGGGGAATATTAAACTTAACAGTTTTACCTGTCACGTTGGAGTTCGCAGTGTTGCGAAGACATGGAATATAATCCTCCAGATGTTTATCTCTATTCAACGGTGGTTTGAACCCCTTATTGTTTTTAACTAGAGATATGTCATTGTTATTTTCATTTTGAAAAAACTCTTTTGAACGTAATTTTCGACAAAATTCTTCCGTGTCCGTGACAACATCAACCTTATCAGACTTTGGTGTTGGTATGAATTTTAAACCATGCTTCTGAAGTTGTATTTCACCAGTGTTTAAGTCTCTTTGCGAAAGGTTGATGATTTTAGGCTCTGTTGGAATTGTGCAATAAATCTTTTCCCGACTGTTTATTGCTTTTTCCGCTTCTTTTGTGTCCGGTGTTGTCCTAAAAAAGAACTCCCCGGATTTTGTCGTGATATTTGTGAAGAGTTTCCCAAATGAGGTCTTTGAGTCCAATTCTCTCCCGAGGAAAAGTTCCTGGAATTATGATACGGTCCTTTTCTGTAGTTCCTCCTAGGTTTGTTTTGATGTTGTGGTCGTCTTTCCCTAGAAACGAATCTCCATACATCAGTGTTGTGTTGACCGCTGTGTTTTACTCCGTTTTGGTTATGTCTAGAATATTGATCTGACATACGGTTTGAATCATCACTACGGCGGACATAATGTGGGATTCCATTTTTAAGTGCCTCTGCATATGACATATGTCTAGAGTCAGTATTCCTTTCGTTTGGCCTGGATGTATAGCGGTTCTCCGTACGTGGGTGTTTGTACCCGTTGTTTTGCTGTTTATTTCTCTAATTTTGTTTCCGTGCGTTTTACTACTTCTTATTGGTTCGTTACTTAGCCTAACTGCATTGATAAAGTTCACGCCATCGCTACCTTGATGTACATTGTGACGTCATAATGAACTTTAAAAACACGACGTCATTGACAACGTTACAGACAACGTTTTTAATTGTGTATAACTGTCTGAAGAGCCGACATGGCTGAAAGCGCTAACAGTAAACAATTTATTTAATTTGGACTGTCGCATTCTGTTTTATTTATTTAAGTAAATATACATATATATATATATATATATATATATATATATATATAGAACAAGCACAAACATTGCAATAACTCTCAAATTGACATATACCTGCCCATAGTGAATGATAAAGATATATATAAAGCACAGAGAAATTCACTTTTGTTGGAGCTCCACCATCCGCCCCGACCGAGGCTTGAACTCACGACCTCTGGAACCCATTCTCCTAGCAGTGAGCGGCCACCGCGCTCCCCATGTCAATTTGAGAGTTATTGCAATGTTTGTGCTTGTTCTATATGTTTGTATCTATGCAATGTGTATCGTTCCGATCCTCTCAGATTGTCGTTTAACTGTATTCCACCTGTATCTCAAGCGACTGTGTAGTGCGCGGCCAGCGCGCTAGGTTCCGTTCGTTATCGAAAGCAAGATTTTTTTTGTCTTGCCTAGATAGCCGAGTGGGGAGCGCGGTGGCCGCTCACTGCTAGGAGAATGGGTTCCAGAGGTCGTGAGTTCAAGCCTCGGTCGGGGCGGATGGTGGAGCTCCAACAAAAGTGAATTTCTCTGTGCTTTATATATATATATATATATATATATATATATATATATATATATATATATATATATATATATATATATATCTATATATATCTATCTATTCAGTGCTTTATATATATATATATATATATATATATATATATATATATATATATATATATATATATATATATATATATAAGCACTAAAAATAACCAACGACACGAACAATAAAGTAAAATATTGTCAAATTTTCGGGACGACAAAATAAAAACTACATATGAAAGAAGAAAAACATCTACAAAACTAGCACTAAACTAAAAACTAAATAATATATAAAGACTAAAAAAACCCGGATCGAAACGTGGCAGCTACATCTTTGTATTAAAGATTTCAAGCCCGAGAAAGAAAAATCCCGTCTGACGCAGCGGACGGTCTGTGAAGAAGTGCTAGAAGATAACGCGAACGAATTAGTTTGCTAATTGGAGGTTGCTGTTAATTAAGTTGGACTAGTAAGAGAATTCGTAGTGAAGGTTTGTAGGGAAGATAGTCTCTGTAAAAGACCGCATAAATATACATAAGAGTGTACAAACTAATGGGAGTTAAAAAAAGAAAATAGAATGGATAAAAAAACTTAACAAGGCCATGTCTAATTTGTTCTGCCCTAGATTTTTGAATGAAATTTTTTACATGAATTTCTACTAATATGATTATTATTTTAAGATAAAAAAATAAGACATTTACCACACCGTTTGTTTAAGGGGTCATCTCAAAGTATGTTAATTTTTAACATAGGACCCTATTGGATTTTGCTTGAAATGTATCAATTTTGCACATTTTTTACATTTTTTTTTAAACTTCTGCCCTAGGGATTTCTTTTTCTGTTATACATATTAAAGTTATTGCTAAAAGGCATCAAATGGTCAAATAAAAAAAACCTCTTACCTCCTGGTTTGTTCCAGGGGTCTTATCAAAGTTGTTTTTTGTATGCCCAATTTCCCTGTTTGTCAGATAATGGCAATTTTTTATTTGACAAAGATGAGAATGGTGATCTTTATAGTATTATTTAAACATTCAGACATATTTAAGTAATAATATACAAATATTGACTGGGGTTGAGGGCAACATTGATTATATTAGTCCACGAGGGACGACATATTGCCCGACGCGAAGCAGAGGGCAATATTTTCGTCCCAAGGGGGCTAATATAATCAATGTTGCCCGAAAACTCAGTCAACATTTGTTTTGTTATATGAATAAACAAACCAAGTTTAAGAAAGTAATTGAAAACAGATCGACGTAATTTTCTTAGCTCAACAAAGAATTCACGAATTCAATTTTGAGCAAAGTTCATTTCCAAAATATCCTCAGCATCAAACGGTCACTAGTGATATTCCACCGCCCGTAAGAATTAACATACAGATGTTCTACATGATTTTACTTCACAGTAATATGCAAATCTTTATATCCGTTATGATAGCAAACCGTCGCATTGCGCGTCCGTTGTTTACTTGCCTTGACTGACTGTCTCTTATGACGTCCCCTTGTTTTGGAGTCGCGAAGAGTTATTTACGTCATCGTTTACGAATCAACAAATCAAAAGCATTTAATTGAAATAGAGGGAATATTCTCTAGATATTCTTCCTAGCCGGTCAATATTAAAAAAATATTGACCGGTCAATATTTTTCGGACGAGCTAATACCGTATATCAGGTTTTTTCCGCGTGTATCCAATTTCCGCTTTGTTCGCAACGATTTCCGAATCGCGGAAAATAAATCAGCGTAAATTTGATACAAAGTTTCCTTTTTGTAATTGAGTTCTCTCTTTCCTGATGAAGTGTAAAGGTAAATAAAAGTACAGTTAATTGTGTTCAGATAGTTTACTTAGAGGTACAAATTGCGGGTCGGAGGACAGGCGCCAGATAATAGATTTGTATGCCTCGTTGTTTATTTAATAATCCGTTGACAAGATAATTAAAACGTCCGAAAATAATTGGCGGTAATTACTTCACATTAAGAAAAACGTGTAAATGGATTCATTGTCCGAATTTTTCCATTACAAAGAACGACAATTAATATACTCTTCGCCACTTTCCTCACCGGTTTAGACAATCGTAAATTATATTTACAAATATATATACTTTGAAATAGTGAAAATTAGATTCGCGTAAATTTTATATACCCTTCTGGGTATAGTCCACTAATGCATTTTCCATAGGCGGTAATGTTAACGTTATGGTTCATAGCTCCGGCCCTAATTTTCGTTCAGCAACGAGGGACCTCTTGAATGAAAGCTCATCAAATTGTCTCTTTCCTGTTAAAATTTCGTGGTTTGAAGTCAGATTCGTTTTCCGGCAAAATGCGTCTGTATTGAAAAACTCTGAAAATGAAAGTAAAAGTAGGGAATTTCTCAGTTTTGGAAAGGGTGTACATCAAACAATTTCAATTCTTTTCTTCAAATGATAATTCAATTTTGACACTTGTTTTAAAAATTGCAAATCCTCTTTTCTGACATGTGTCAAACATTCTGATTTAAAATGTCCAAATAAATGTATATACAGTCTGCAAGTATAGGGACTATTTTGCTTAAAGGCACTTCTTTGTTGTCCTACCGATTCTAAAAATAGTTAGAGGGATATACCCAATATAAAACAGTCATTGTGGTTATTTACAATTCTTAGCTTATATATTCACTCTAGACACTATAAAGAACCATGATTCCAAATTTGGAAAAATTCAATACATAACTATGGATTTTGCAGCATTGATACACATGCATGAAATTTGAAAAAACTGTCCAGTCATAATTTACCTAAACAACATATAGCTCATTGGCACTCGATGCTCTTTAAATTGCATAAATTGAGGAAACTTAAATCTCAAGGATTAAAATACATGTAAAACATAAACATTCAATATTTTACCAAATTTATTTTGTTCATATTCTTATGAAAAAGCTCAATTATGTATGATTTTATAAAATTGTTGTCGTAAAAATCATGAGTTTTTCTTTAGTTACAAAAAAGAATTGTTTTCAAACACCACGAAAAAGGTAAAATAGAAAAGTATAGGAATTTCCCTATCCATCAAGGTACTACATGTAGGTATTGGTTTATAAATAATAAAGTTATATGACTCTATAATGTGAGGCCCTCATTTCAGTTTTTGCTCCATTTTGATGCTAGCTTGAGATTACCTCACCTATGACGTCATAATGACGTCATAGTGATGAGTTGTTTTTAACCGGGTTTTCCAACGGAAAAATCCGGTTATTAAAATGGTGAAAATGGCGGGCGGGCGGGCGGGCGGCTGCCAAAAGGGTACCCTCATTGTACGGATAACTCCTCCTACAGTTTTCAAGATAGGAAGTTGTTCTTTTGCAGATCAATTGTACATATATCAGAGGTGTGCATATTGCTCGGATTTTGATTTCTGATAATTTATCGAAAAAATACCAGCTTTTGAACTTAGTCATTTTTTGGCAAAAAATTGCATATAGGGTACCCTCATTGTACGGATAACTCCTCCTACAGTTCTCAAGATAGAAAGTTGTTCTTTTGCAGATCAATTGTACATATATCAGAGGTGTGCATATTGCTAGGATTTTGATTTCTGATAATTTATCGAAAAAATACCAGCTTTTGAACTTAGTCATTTTTTGGCAAAAAATTGCATATAGGGTACCCTCATTGTACGGATAACTCCTCCTACAGTTCTCAAGATAGGAAGTTGTTCTTTTGCAGATCAATTGTACATATATCAGAGGTGTGCATATTGCTCGGATTTTGATTTCTGATAATTTATCGACAAAATACCAGCTTTTGAACTTATTCATTTTTTGGCAAAATATTGCATATAGGGTACCCTCATTGTACGGATAACTCCTCCTACAGTTCTCAAGATAGGAAGTTGTTCTTTTGCAGATCAATTGTACATATATCAGAGGTGTGCATATTGCTAGGATTTTGATTTCCGATAATTTATGAAAAAAAATACCAGCTTTTGAACTTAGTCATTTTTTGGCAAAATGTTGCGTATACATGTAGGGTACTCAATTTCACTGGATAAGGGTTGACATGGATTATGGATACAGTTTACATAAAAGAAAACCCGATTTGCTGTCACATTGACAGCTTTTCACTTGTTACTCATATAATTGTAATATTTGCTGAACTTTTATTTAAGCCTAATTTCGGAACAAATGCACCATGACTTAACTCATTAAATATATGTCATAGGGAAAAGAAACTTGCTAATAAGGATTTTTTCTTTTACTCTTGTATATTGTTACCATGGTAACAAATTTAACAAAAATTATCAAAAGACAAATCCTGTGGAAGAGAGTCTACATTTAACTAAAGTTCAAAATCCAGAAGAACAAGAAATACCCACAAAGACTGTGAAATATGTATAATCAATGTAAAGTTTCCCAGTATCTATAATATTCTAAATTATCTGCATGTAAAATACTGGTCATGCAGGGTATATAGTTTTGATAGGTTCCTTCTTTTAAACTTGGACGAGTGAAGTTACAAAAATAAATTTTACTTACATCAAGTGTGGCTTATTGTTGTGTTTTTATTCTTTGAAGAAGACTTCCATTTCAATTTACATGTTATCTAAAATGAAATGTTTTGAATTAATTAATTCTACATTATCCAACACTATTCCAAACATGTGCAATTCCATATCAAAAGCAGCCATATGTTGAGAGAGAGAGAGAGAGAGAGAGAGAGAGAGAGAGAGAGAGAGAGAGAGAGAGAGAGAGAGAGAAAGAGAGACAGAGAGAGACAGACAGACAGAGACAGACAGAGAGAGAGAGACAGAGAGAATTAGAGAGAGGGGGAAAGATACAGAAAGAGAGAACAGATAGGCAACAATAACTACATCTTCATGCACAACACATCTATACAGCCTAAAGACCAACACCTCCCCCCCAATAACATTCAATATCAACCCCCACCCCAACATATTGATCTATTTTTTCAATAGTATGAATAAATAAATATTAGTAAATATCTACTTAAAATGATTACTGATAATTTCATTCAATTTTGATTATGATAAACAAAGATAGATTTTGTGGATTTTAAAGTACTAACCAACATGGTAGGCTTCTACAGGTTAAAGAGTGCATACCTACATCCTCGGTACATATAGTCATGTCACATGCATGACAAATTAATTTACTCCAATTTAATGCAAATCTATCATCATAAATATACAATTGGAACCTACCGGACACTAATACAATTCCCTTACAATGCAAACTAATCTTAGATAGCTGGACACTGCTAGAATGAAGTATTTTTCCTCACCGGAAACTTTCTGCTTTTCTACTTTCACTTTTGCTCGCTTGAAATGATCGCACTAAAAACCCGAAGTGATATTTGGTCTCAAAATTTATAAAAATGTCTTCTTTACTCATATATAATTAGAAACACGCCTACATTTTCATTTTTTTAAATGTAAAAACTCAATATAAATTACATTCAAGTTAAAATCACAAATTCTTTAATTTAATTGTTTTTTTTGAAAATCCCAGGGGGGGGGGGGGTGATGGATATTTTCTTGGAAAATATGCTATTAAAATGATTAAACTTGTTGAACTTCTTGGAAATTTAGTTTATTCACATAAATGAGAAAATGTACAAAAGAAAAATGCACGTTTATCATAATAATTGCAAATAAACAAGAAATATGCCTTACCAGCATGGAGCTCAATATGGGTATAGTCCACTAATGCATTTTCCATAGGCGGTAATGTTAACGTTATGGTTCATAGCTCCGGCCCTAATTTTCGTTCAGCAACGAGGGACCTCTTGAATGAAAGCTCATCAAATTGTCTCTTTCCTGTTAAAATTTCGTGGTTTGAAGTCAGATTCGTTTTCCGGCAAAATGCGTCTGTATTGAAAAACTCTGAAAATGAAAGTAAAAGTAGGGAATTTCTCAGTTTTGGAAAGGGTGTACATCAAACAATTTCAATTCTTTTCTTCAAATGATAATTCAATTTTGACACTTGTTTTAAAAATTGCAAATCCTCTTTTCTGACATGTGTCAAACATTCTGATTTAAAATGTCCAAATAAATGTATATACAGTCTGCAAGTATAGGGACTATTTTGCTTAAAGGCACTTCTTTGTTGTCCTACCGATTCTAAAAATAGTTAGAGGGATATACCCTTCTAGGCTCTGATTCGCGGAAAAAACATGACGCGGAAAAAACCTGATATACGGAATTACAATTATTGACTATTCGTCTATATAAAGTTATATAGTAAGAATATACTACTGAATATAACAAATAAATATAGAACATCACATATTTAGGGTCACTAATATTAAATACATGGTTACTGTTATGAAATATATGAATTAAGCTAAATATTTAGGCGGGTTATAAAAAAAACCTGACAGAGGGCTAGGCTTGCTGAACCCTCTTCACGTTTTCGACCCCAGCCCATATATAGCTTATACTTCGAGACATTTATGTTTATTCCACAAAATGATATCAAATTTACGCATCAAGCGAGCTATTTTCAACAAATTTCGCTGAATATCTGCAGTTGAAAATATCACAACAAAGCAAAACGATGACATCACAATACACATGAAACGCTGCGCGAAAGCGTGCGTACTCGTTCTGTACTCGGCCTCGTTAAAAAATAACAAAACCAAGAAACGAGCTAATAAGTTGAATAAATTACATGAGGTAGCAGGGGATAGTTTTTTTGGTCGAGGAAATGTGAGGCAGATAGTGCTCATATATGAGATTTAATTTTTCAGTGGGTTTTTAAATTTGCTAAAATTGGTTTGCATACAGGGGACACATGGTCCCGACTCTTGAGAATTTTTAAACATTTCAGAATAAAACAAGTACAACTTACATATAGCACTATAAAGATAGCCAGGGACGGTCTCAACATTTTATGAAAATTGCCCTTTTTTCACATTTTCACGGGTCCAGAACCACACTCCTGTCCTGCGCAACTGCCATAAACTACCATAGGATTGGTAGCTTAATGTTTACCCATGCAAATAATCATCAATTGATGGGGGATCAATCACCTTCTTTTCGAGTGACATTTCGTGTTCTGAAGCCACCCTACTTTTCAAGCACAAAACCGAACGTGAAAATTTTGGCCACAGTTTCGCATTTTCATTCCATATCTGATGAAAAGTGCTACCAGTATTAAAGTGTCATATCTCAATGAAATTGACATGAGCTCCTCTATCCACAAAATGAATGCAATAAATATTCTACCAATTTATACCCCTCAAATAACCAGCCAAACCCCCGGTTCTCCATTTATTTCAAAAATTTTACCGGGTCTTTCCTTCGAAACTATCCCCTGCCACCTGAATGAAAGTTTGTACAAGTACCCAAAAGGATGAGGCTTAGTTGATGTTCATTTTGGTGAAGTCGCTTAATTTGTTCATGCCGTCAGGGCGGAATGACTTCAGTCTATGCATCCAAAAAATTTCTTTATTTTTTCTCTCCGCGTCTGTCCAGTCTGGGCTGTGATCAATAACCAAAACCATCATGTCCTCCCATTTGTGACCAATTAAGTTGAAATGTTCCCCGACGGGTTCTTTAATTTTCTTAGTTTTGATGGTGGAACGATGATTATTGATGCGATTATTGATTTTTATATCTCATCTGATAACCGTGTATCTTTTGATCCTACACTATAGATAACGAGTGTTGTTTGTTTGTTAGTGCTTCTTTTATATATATATATATATATATATATATATATATATATATATATATATATATATATATGGCAATAATCTCACATCTGTTTTAATTTTTCATTACTATTAGCCCTTAAAAATATACTATATTGTCCCTCTAATATTTTGCTACTGTCTTATGCGGCTATGGGATACCGATAATACATTTTTATTAATATTACTTAATTAGGGTTTAGGTAGACTATTCTTTTTTTTACCATAACATTCGTGATTTGCAAGCCCTTTAATTTTCACTGTCCGGTTTTTTTTCGCATGTCACGAAATTTGCGAAAATGGGGAAAATATGTAGCATTTTAAATTTGCGTCCCTACTGAAGATTATCTTCTCAATTCAATCCATTCTACATGTATCCTAATGTGTTTTAGAATTTCACATTAATAAATGAAAAAAAAAACATTTCAAGTTCATGAACAAACTTTACTAATCATCAAAACTAATTTCAAATAGATTTCATTTATAATTTATGGACCAGGGTGTAAACATTAGTTCAATTTTGAAAGTTTAAACAATTAATCATTTCAAATTTATTAACAGAGCAATCATTTCCATTCAAAATTCAGTGTACATAACATGTCCATTATTTTGGTGAACTTGCAGTTCAATTACAACAGTTTCATTTTTTTCTGTGCAACAAAATCATGTATGTAAGGATCTGTAAATTTATGAAATCAAAATATTCATAATCTATTTTCAACCTTCATATTTCAAATTTCATACATTTCAAGAAAATAAAGCTTTTAAAATTGATTTACTTAATATTCTTCATAATTCATATATAACAATAAAAAAAGGTGATCAAAGATCACGTATTGAATGAACCATTCATTAATAAATGTTAATGAATAACATTGATAATAAGTACACATGTAAGAAATTGACAAAGTTTAAAAGTTACTCTGGGAGCAAAAATGACTGATCAAATGCATGGCATAAAAAATATTAAAGGACGAACAGGATTATGCAGCTAAAAAAAATTCAAAATTTTCAAACAAAGACATTAGGATGTCGTCTGCAATACATATCACGTTTAGGGGCCACTTTCTTGCCTTATAAGAAACAAAGGTAATCACAGATTACAAAGCACCGAGACGAGGCATCACCTTTATAAAGCATCACCTTTATGAGACCACCTTTATCATATTACCTGAAAATCATAGTTAATGATCTTGGATATCTATGGATACTGTTTCGAAACAATATCATATTACTATATCATATGTTAAAAAATTGGATAATAATCATATGTTCATTTCATATATTAATATAAGATACACACATATAATAATAAAAATAAAATACTGTAATAAATAATGATGCAATATGATATTGTAACATATGATATGACATAGTGTCATGTTAAATACATTATTGCATTTGATCACATAATTCAATATCATAATATATGATACAATGTCATATCACATAATACATCACAATTTTGTAACACATTATATTATATTGTATACTTAAGTATGATATTGTATGATATTATATCATATTTGATACATAATATGATATTGTATCATAAGATACAATATAACTTGATTCAACATTGTATCAAATCATATGATACAATATCATGTGATACAGTAATATATTTTATAATACAATATCACTTTATACAATATCGTATCATGTGTTACAATATTATATGTTCCAATATCAAATAATACTATTTCATGTGATAAAATAATATATTATATAAACCAATATCATTTTATACAATATCATATCATGTGATAAGATATTATATATTACAATACAATATTGTATCATATTATACCATATTAAATATGGCAATATAATATGAAACAATAGCATGTGATGAAATAGTATATAATACATTATCATTTTATACAACATTGCATCATAATAAAAAATACTTTACATTACAATATAATGATACAATATCATATCATAATGCACAAAAATATTGATACAATATCCTACTAACTTTTTTATAATATAATATATGATATAACATTGTATCATATAAAACAATAGTGTATCAAATCTGACAATACTATATCATATGAATCATGTTATATCATTTAACAACAAACACATCTATCAATCAGGTTAGAGTGAGGTAGGATATTCTTTTTAAACATCCTTGATAATAGAGATCAGGATCTGAAACTGAAGCAACCTCTATGATTCATTTATATTATAGTTAAATTAACTATGCAAGCTATTGTCTATAAATCATGTGACCTGTTCCAAAATAACTAAACCTCATCCAGCATCCAAAACCTATGACTCAGATTCGGCATTCAAGCCTGCCAGATGCATCAGTATCATAAGACGCATCATCAATTCAAGTTTGGTTAAGTTAGGACCAGTCATTACTAAGATATATTTTTAGCATCCTTGATTATGAAGATCAGGCTCTGCATCTGAAGCTACCTTTGCAATTCATTTATATCATAGTTAAATCAACTATGCAAGTTTGAAATAGTACTAAATAAATTTAATATTTGACCTGTTCCAAAAAACATAACCTCATCCAGCATCCGAAACCTATGGCTAAGATTCAGCATACAAGCCTTTCAGGTGCATCAGTATCTTAAGATGCATCATCCATGCAAGTTTGGATCAGTAGTAATTTAGAAATTGCTATCAAAGGCCACCTGCACCAAAAACTTTAACCTGTTCCAAAAACCTTAACCTCCAGCATCTAAAATTCATTGCCCAGATTCAGCATCCAAGTTTTTCAAGTTCATAAAAAGGTCCAGATGCATCATCCATGCAAGTTTGGTGAAGATAGGACAAGAAATAACTAAGATAAAGGACCTGCAACAAAAACTTTTACCAGGTCCGGACGCCAATGCCAGCAGTATAGCATAAGTTCCCCCGAACTGCGTCTCGGTGAGCTAAAAATAAATTATCATACATGCCCTACGTCTTGTTGTTACATTACAGTTACATTATATGTAAAATGATGAGATTCATGTTTGCTTTTTCATTGATTTCATTTCATTTAATTTTTTAAATGTCCTAAGTCTTGTTGTTTTTCTCTCGTTGAAGATTTTAGATCTAATCTTCAAAAATTTGGTCCTCTCATCAAGCCGTTCCAATGAATACATTTCACGTTTTTCCAAAAACTCCTGGATTTCTCTTTTACCTTGAAAAGATTTTAAAAATAATATGAACAATCAGAATTATTATATTGTTACATATTCATGTAAAAAGGATAATACCTATGTATAGATTCAAGGCATACCATACTCTGTATGGTTTTTGCTTCCACTACTTCTTGCTGAATATTTTGATTTTCATAAATACATTCATGCTCGAACTACATTCATCCACTTATATGTCAAGATTATCTGTTTTGAAATGCCCCCTCTACCGCTTTAGGCTTCAATACACAACCCAAAATAGAAAGCCTATAGGGATTTTGCATTGCATCGGCCATGAAATAGCCTGGATGACATAATTGAAAAATTGTATGAGGTATTTCAAGTGGGTTCCGAATGGTGAAAAGATGTAAACATTTCACATTATAAATCTCCATGAGAAATTTGTTTCTATTCCTGTAACGGTCACCTGAGTAGCATATAACCCATACACAAACTTGTCGAGGAGTCTCATATATGCATTTAATTAATTAGGTTTTATTCTGGAGTAGAAAAATTATAAATTAGTAATGACGGCCACCTCCCTGCCTGAAATCTTTCAAAAAGAACTGTGAAACCTACAATTTTGGCAAAAAACTTTAAAGATCGGGTCTACAAAATCATGAATTCAGTTTCCTTTCAGGTGTGTGGGAGTAAAAAGGATAATTTTTTAACATTATATGCAATAACACCTATACATCCATTTTGGCCCTGCCCTAGAGTTAAAACCCATACTCCAGGGGACATGAAAATTAAAATTTCAGTAGAGGACTTCCTGGTAAACATAATTATAGGTCAGTTTTTTATACAGATGTGTGAGAATAGAGAAGAAAATGTTATAACATTATATGCATTAACACTATATTGCCTCCCCCCTCATGTCCTGAACCCCTGACCCAGGGGCCATGAATTTTACAATTTAGGTAGAGGAGATAGTGGACATCGTAACCATGTATTCAGTTTTTGGCCCACATGTGTGGGAGTAGAGAAGAAGATTTTTTAAGATTTAAAACATTTTACTTTATGGCCATATTGGCCCCACCCTAGAGCCTGAACCCCTGACCCGGGGGTCATAAATTTCACAATTTTTTTAGAGGGCTTCATGGACTTTATAACCAGATATATATATATATATATATTTATATGGGAGTAGAAAAGAAGATTTTCTAAGATTTAATACATTTTTTCTATATGGCCATTTTGGCCCCACCCTAGAGCCTGAACCCCTGACCCAGGGGTCATGAATTTCACAATATGGACATCATAATCATGCATTTAGTTTTAACAAATATATATGGGGTAGAGAAGAAGATTTTTAAGATTAAAAACATATATACTATATGGCCATACTGGCCCCATTCTAGAGCCTGAACCCCTGACCCAGGGGCCATGAATTTCACAATTTATGTAGAGGGCTTCATGGACATTATAACTATGCAACCAGTTTTTTCCTAACATGTGTGGGAATAGAGAAGAATATTTTTTAAAATTTTGCTCTTTTTTTTGCAAATTTGGCCCCACATGTGGCGCCCCGGGGGTAGTAGAGCCATGAATTTTACAATTTAGATTCCTCTCACCATAGAGATGCCTCACATCAAAAATGGTAATAATCAGCCCTGTAGTTTTTAAGAAGAAGTTAAAAATGTAAAATTGTTAAGGCACGATGCACGATAACGGACGAAAACGGATTGCAATAAACTCAGGTGACCTAAAAATTACTAATTCATCAAATTGTGGATAGATAGACCAAGCAACAAAGATATATCACCTGAGCTGCTTTTAGTCTTCTTGGCTGCAACTGGGCTTGCAAGAACTTTAGTTCCATTATCATCTTCGATCTCAAAGAAGCACTCTGTAATAACAATATCATGAATATCTTACTTTGCAAATACTAAGGACAGGCATGCATAAAACGTAATGAAAAGAGAAAACATTATGGATGGGTTTTAATTATTAAATGATGCAAATCAATGTACCATTGTCATCTTAAATAAAGAAAGAAAATTATTGAGAAAAGTTTTTATCATTTCAATAATATGACTTCTATTACCCCCCCCCCCCCCCACCCCCACCACCACCACTACCACACACAGATTCACACAAATAAAAAAAAAGACTGATCACCTTGTGGTGTAACATCCGATGCATTTGCATTTCCACTCTCGCAGGGTTTGGACATCAAATCTTCTTCAGTCACATGTGATTCAGGTGCTGTACTTGGACCTTTAGGATTGTGCACATGTAACTCCGACACTCACCCTTTTAGATAAAATTTCAAAAATGTATACAAATACAAAAATTATTTAATGAAGAAAAAAAAAAGAAATACATACACAGTGATTTACCACACTAAAGCACTGCCCATATGCAAATGTGGGGGTATTTTACCCAGTTTTAAGCTTAAGTGTAAATTTTCCCTTACATGTAAATAATCCCTTTTACAGTATTGAAAGTGGTACTCAGCAAATGTTATTAAACACTTTACATTTTCATTACTATCTGAACATTTCTTGAAAGTCAAATGGAATTGTGCACTACAGCCTCTGTCACAAGTCACAAGGAAATAACTCCATCTATACATTGTCATTCAAAAGCCAGAAGCCTAACACCTAGCTGCAATAATGTAGCCCTCTCCTGTTTTTTTTGTTTTGTTTTGTTTTTGTTTTTTTGGGGGGGGGGGGGAGTAAACATCAGTTATAAAAAATCGGAGAGGGCTACATTGTTGCAGCTACATATGTATGACTATCCCATTATCAAACAAGAAAAACATTCACAAAATAGATTGAAACAAACCTATCAAGTTGACTTCTTTCATCACAGGAACTGAGAGAGGGAAAACAATGGTATGGAACTGCAAAAGATCAAAGAATCGTTATTGCATAAATAAAGTTTAAAACAAGAAATCTTTTAAAGAAACAGTTGCCCCTTTTGTGGCTTTATCAATCTTAAAATGATTACTTTCTTTCACAAGTCAAAATTAATTATTCTTACTAGACTTTGACCCGTGCGTGCACGGGTTGACATTGCATATGATATCGGACATTCACTACATCGACGCACCGTATTGTTTACAATTACATAACCAAGCTTTAAGCCTACAATAATGCTATTAATTTCACTACACTCTGCTTAGTTATAATAATCTGACAGGAATGCCTCCCATATACCCGTAATGTAGCAGAAAATTGCAGAATCGCTCTGAATCGATTTTTGAGAAAAATAATGAAGTTGTATTGAAAATAACAGTCAAATTATTCATAACAAACCATTCTGAGGCTGTAAATACTTTTCATCTAAATATTTAATTCATATTATTGAAGGATTCAACACTTTTTTGCTCGCTTCAAAATTACACACCATGTTGATATTCGGATCTCTTGGGATTTTACTCTAACACAGTGTATTTATATTTAGGAATATTATTACATATAGGAGAATTTATTACATCCATTACATTCCACTCATATCATTGAAATCAAATGCATTATCACAGCATTAGGAAGACCAGACAAACATGTTAAGTGATATACATACTTTGTTCAAAATGCTCACTGTTTTCTCTGAGGTTCAAGATGTCCTGTTTTTCCATTGCGTTGCGGCTAGCTCTCAATAAATCTGTGGTGGACTCTGTATAAAAGTACTAATATATTGTATTGTAAATACAAGCTTCAACATTTACTTTTTAAATCATTGCAAATTTTATTCCTTATGACTAATTAAAATAAATATTACAAATATATTACCGGTACATCCATTACATTCCACTCATATCACACTACTGGCTCTAAAAACCCCTGTCTGTATGAAAATCCCCTGTCTTCCCCTGTCATCCCCTGTGTTTTCACTGTCATCCCCTGTACATCCCCTGTGTGCCACTGTACAGAGCCCCTGTATACCCTGTCATCCTCTGTGCGCCCCTGTACACAACCCCTGTGTGCCACTGTAAGCCCCTGCCACCCCCTGTATGCCCCTGTCATCCCCTGTAAGCCACTGTATACCCCTGTGCATGCCCCTGACATCCCCTGTACGGGTTTTGACTGGGTTTTTTTCAATATCATTTTCTTAATTCAACTATTGAAATCACATGTGTTATATTTTGAGCTATAAGTCAATATTTGCACTCAACAGCGCCGAATCACAAGACACACTGTTATCGTAATTTTAGAAATCACATGTTTTAGTTGATAATCTATTGATACTTCAAAAATCATGCTAACAACTTAAAGATTTGAGATTCACCGGGTGGTAAACCCCAGGTGAGGGCGGGAATTATGTTTTATATTAGGTGTGCAAGCCCTCGGGGCATGTAGTCCTTTGGAGCTCGGGAACATCGCTACTAAATACAACATAGAGTGAATTATTAAGTTTTTAAAATTGTCTACATATATATGTACACTTTACTTATGGATATCTTAAGCCTATGAATCATATGATTCTTGGTAATAAACAACACACTAGAAACTAAGATCAAGCGCGGCACATGGTTTTGTATATATCTAAACATATAGGAGCGCACCAAAACCAATAAATCAGTCAGAATATAGAATTTATAGTCAGCTATGTAACGATAGAGTACACCTTTCTTCTTTTTTCTAACCAAGTTCTTGGTTATACCTTTAATAATTTCCCGTGAATAGCAAAAGAAAGCTTCGATAGCTTATATAAGTTTGTCTAAAAATATTTTACTATGTTTGTTCAATACGTTTCTGACCGGCTTATTGGACACATGAGTTGAATTTAAACTGATGTTTTAATCTCATGATCAATTTCATTAATTTCCAAAATCTTATTGCCATATCTCTTTTTACTGCAAAGTGGACGATATCAAAGATAATTTAATTAATTGCTAGCTATAGTGAACAGAAATCTGCAGCAAAGGTCAGAAAATGTAAATGTGTGTTTCTATACATGTAGGAGGTTTTATAGATATTGAGATATTTTTAAAAACCCCTGATTAGTCATGAGAGAGAGAGAGGGGAGAGAGAGAGAGATTGCATTGATTTTTTTAATTAAATGTTACTAATAGTTTAACCGGGAATTAATTTCTTAATAAGGAAACAAGCAATCCTTATTAACTTTCATAACCAATTTTCTAAAATTATTTAGATTAACATTGGAGGTGTCAAATTGATTTTTAATTCATCAATGTTTTATACTACTCCAAATGAATTGATCAAAAAACTTAAAGACACATGATTAACAACTAGCTTATTGAAGCTACAGTTTTCAAAGGAGATGATGTTGACATTATTTCACCCGGTCGGTTATTATATAATAGCTACTGTACACAGTCCTTCTTCACAATTTGCAGTTCACGGTAGCAAGATAGGGGAAAAGAGATGATAGACACACGTGTACACGTATATATACACACACTTCCTCAGATCTGAATGGTCGGTCAGTGATTATATAGCTATATACTGTATACAGCCCTTCTTGACAATTTGCAGTGCACGGTAGCGGGACTGGGAACAATGAGGTGACAGACACACGTGTACTTGTATATACACACACGTCCTCAGGTCTGGATGCTCGGTAATCCTACACAATAATGCGATATG
The DNA here is from genome assembly GCF_025612915.1 of Magallana angulata. Lineage (NCBI taxonomy): Eukaryota > Metazoa > Mollusca > Bivalvia > Ostreida > Ostreidae > Magallana > Magallana angulata. The sequence continues at coordinate 6,589,362 of NC_069112.1, read as the reverse complement.
TTGTTTAAACACCCCTTATGAAATTTTTCCCAGTCTGTCAAGTAAAGAAACAATAAATTGAAAATTTCAATTTTTTAGTTCTGAGAATTTCAAACATGAAAAGATTGAAGAGCTTTAAATTCAGAACATAATTTGACACAGTGATATGATTTAAAACTGTATATTGCTCTTTTAGATTTTTCATTTTTCAAATGAAATAAAATTTAAATAAATGCCTGATATTGTTCTGATCCGACATCCGGACCATTGTTTAATATAATGCATGTGTGTATAATTAAATGGTACCCCGTTACCGGCATTTGCATACAGTCATGCATTAAATCCTTCATTAACGGTATCATATATGCATGTGGACAATTCTATACAATGATGCATATAAATAACTAAACTGGAAAATGCACACTAGCTGAAAGAAGTCAAAAGTTACAATGGATCGGTCTAACCCCCCTTTCCGAAAAAAATCAACTCTCTCTCTCTCTCTCTCTCTCTCTCTCTCTCATGATTTATAAAAAAAAAAAAATACTGACAGCAATTATCAGCGATTAACATGAACTTTATAAAGGATGTTTAATTCTATGCATCATTACACTGGTCAAAACAGTCAAAATATAGGTGATCATTTCATCATTTCGATCGGTGTGTGGTTATCTGCACGTGCTGATCATGTTGTGTTATTATGCGCTTTATCTCAGTCAGGTTACATGGCACAGAACATTGCAGATCTCACGCACTCCTCCACTTATTTTTCTTTCTTTTTTTTTTCCTTTTATTTTATTTTTACAAATTACAGAACATGGTCATTTGTTTAAATGCATGCAATAAAATAAGCGGTTTATCGGTATACAAGTATATCTTGATTTGTGTCAAAATTATTCACGCTTGTAATAATATTGCCCTCTATAAAATGCAAAGAAAAACAAGCACCGTCTAAAACAAGAATGCTATATATAAATTTTCAAAAATCTGAATTAATTAAAAGCTATTTATTTACTTAGCAAGCAGTTAAAGACCGTACAGGGGATGTCAGGGGCATGCACAGGGGCAGACAGTGGCTTACAGGGGATGACAGGGGGTGGCAGGGGCTTACAGTGGCACACAGGGGTTGTGTACAGGGGCGCACAGGGGATGACAGGGTATACAGGGGCTCTGTACAGTGGCACACAGGGGATGTACAGGGGATGACAGTTAAAACACAGGGGGTGACAGGGGAAGACAGGGGAAGACAGGGGATTTTCATACGGACAGGGGTTTTTAGAGCCAGTAGTGTCATGGAAATCAAATACATTATCCCAGCATTAAGGAGACCAAGCCCCGGGATCACATAATAACATTGCAACATTTAGTTTAATTCATTTACCTTGTTCAAAATACTCAGTGTTTTCTCTGTGGGTCAAGATGTCCCGTTTTCCCATTGTGTTGCGGCTAGATCTCAATGAATTTGGGGTGGACTCTGTAAAAAGTACCAATATATTGTATTGCAATTTCAAGTCTCTAAGTTTACTTCTTTATATCATTGCTAAGTTTATTCCTAATGATTAATAAAAATAAATATAACAAATATATTACATCCATTACATTCCACTAATATCATGGAAATCTAATGCATTATCACAGCATTAGGGAGACCAGACAAACAATTTTATTATACTTTCATGTTAAATGTTAAATACTGAAATCTGATTGGTTTAGACGCAGTTTGTAATCCTTTCTTTTACCCTCAGCGTTAGCAACACACTTGGCAATTGGTAACACAACGAACTGTTACATGCGCTTAAATTATGAGCGTACGGTTTGTCGTTGAATTTACTTCATTTCTAAATAAAAGCAGTAAAATTTTCTTTAGAAATAAGACATTCAGTAAAATAAAATGAATAGTGCCTGTTTGGGATGGTATCTATTGAAATTGACACCCCTCGAAAACCATTGTCAACCTCCGCTCACTGCTTTACCTTAGGGTCAAGCTGTCCTGTTTTTCCTTTGTGTTGCAGCTAGATCTCAATGAAACTGGGGTGGGCTCTGTAAAAAAGTACCAATATATTGTATCATAAATACATGCTTCTAAGTTTACTTCTTTATCTCTTTGCAAAACTTATTCCTAATGACTTATACATGTACTTATAAGTATAACAAATATATTACATCCATTACATTCCACTCATATCATGGAAATCAAATGCATTATCACAGCATTAGGGAGACCAAGCCCCAAGATCACGAGCAATCTTAGACTTGAGTAGTAAATTGTACACTGTCAGTGGCGTAGCTACCATGTATGCTTATATGCCTGAGCATGCACATCATTTGGGGGAAAAATCAGTAAAAAAATAAATAAAGAAAAAAAAAATATAAAAAAAGAATTCAAGTATTAAGGTCCATACTTAGTTATTCCATCAGCCTGTTTCCGTCACTCGGTCCTACTTTATCCGAAATCAATGCTAAACAAAGACGTATTAAGCACCAAATATAGCCACACAATATGGTCTTAAAGTACCATATTAAAGAAACAGTACACAATGCATGTACCTAAAAAGGCAACTATTTATTTTGCAGTTGAACTTAGTTTTACACATTTTAAATTTCCCCGATAGAATATCACAGCTTTATTAAGATATTCATTACCATAAACTATGTGAAAATGAACTTAAGAATAAAAGCTTTGAGTGGGTCAAAGGCAAATGTCAAAAAAAAATTCTTCTTTTAACTTTTAATAAGTTTTGTGATTTTATTTTATGCCTAAATTATAGCCAAAACAATTTTAACTGCCTAAAAATAGGCTTAAATAGTAAGCATTCCTTTCAATTTCTGCTTTAATTTTTGGTGTTAAAAATCGTCAGAATTCATGAGCTTCCAGGGGCTTCGCCCCCTGGGCTTTGTCCTGGACCCACTGGGGGCCTCATGGTGGCCCCCACACCCCCTGCCATTTTAAGCATGCACTTCGTTTCAGGTCTAGCTACCCAACTGACTGTATTAATGTTTCTTGCTTAAAAACATAATAACATTGCAACATTGAATTTAATTCATTTACCTGCTTCAAAATGCTCACTGTTTTCTCTGAGGGTCAAGATGCCCTGTTTTTCCATTGTGTTGCGGCTAGCTCTCAATGAATTTGGGGTGGACTCTGTCAAAATACCAATATATTGTATTGTAAATACAAGCTTCTACGTTTACTTTTTTAAATCATTGCAAATTTTATTCCAAATGATTAAACAAAATAAATATAACTGTTACAAATGTATTACATCCAGTACATTCCACTCATATCATGTAAATCTAATGCATTATCACAGCATTAGGGAGACCAGATCAACATGTAGATTGTTATACACAACTACATTTCAAAGTATATCTAGTTAATATAAATGGATTTACTTTAGTCTGAATTAAAATGACTGGGCTCTCAGCCTCTTGTTCTTTCAGGTATTTTTTGCAAAGTGAAAATGGACTGCAGATGCAAAATTATTCTTTAAATAATAACATTATCCAAAACCTTCTTATTTTCATCTGATTCAGAATCAGAACTTGGCGAGTAGTTTGATACACTAAATGGGTCAGAATCCACATCAGAGGGAACTGAAAGAAATTAAAACAATATAGAAAATTTTCTTTCATAAACATTCATCAATTATTAGTTTACCACATTTGGTAATTGATGTTTCTTTTTTATAAATCTGACAACAGACCACTGACTAAATCAAACTTTTCAGCCATGGTACAAAAACAAGACTGTACCAATATTCAGTGAAAAATGAATTCCAATTCAGATTGATGCTTAAATTAACTAACCTACCAAATCTGATAATTCTATGTAAATGTATATTTTTCAAGAAGTACATTCTGTAAACAATTTGCAAAATATACATATTTACTACAGAAACAGATTTTGTAATTTATCTAACAAAAAACAATTTTGTTCTGCAAAGGAGACTCTCCACATTAGTGACAGATTCACAATGCACACTGACTTATATTAATAGCTTTTTGTTGGCATGGATGTTAGCGCGAGTGGGTCATGATGTGGGAAGAAGTTGGGGTGACTGGAGAAAACCCACGTGTCCAAGCAGGCGACCAATGTACCCTATCATATACAACAACTGTCGATCATGGGGATTAAACTTGGGTCGCAGTGGTGATAAGCAGGTGCATTGTCCACTGCACAACTGGACACCTCTTTCAAGCTTTTAATATAATAGTGCTTGATAATGAAAACAAAATAAATCTATTCAGGTCAGCACAAGAACCGTATATAATGTTAAAATTGAAAGAAAATCAAACAACTATAAACAAAATAAAGTGAAATAAAACCTAACAAAACCATTACCAAAATTAAAAGGATCACAGCCTTTTCTGAAATCAATCAAAACTAGTACCGGTAAAAACATGTACATGAACAGGGGCTAGTGTTGTCACGATGATTGAATTTCAATCAATGATCAGTTGAAAAGGTTGTCGATTTATCATAATCGATTTTAGATTTTATAATCAATTATACTCAGTCTGGGTTTATTACATTAATATTATACCTATCATTTTGTTTTCTAATCTGTATTGAATGAAATGAAAACTGTTGTGAGCTGGGGGTTTTCTTCAATCTCAAAAGATGTGTAACATTCTACCTAATAAAAAAACAGCAAAAGTCTTATAAGCTTTTAAAAGGAAGTGAAAATAGCACTTATATATTTTAGATTATACATAGCATAAAATTTAGTGCCCCATATTATTGAATTTAATATAATTTGTTACCGATTCGATTATTGACCGATCATCAGATGGCAAGAGACAACCAATTCTGCTGATTAATTGATTACGATTTTTAACCTATTTAACAACACTAACAGAAGTTTTAGGCTTGTTTTTCAATAAAAACATATAAATTATCAATTCTGATACTTTTTAAATTCTTGAGAAAAACCTATTTTTTAGATTAGTTTAAAACAAATCAATGTACGAAAAAATGCAAAAACAAAACCAAAGCCAGATAACAAGATATCCAAAGCCTGATTGTAAATCACTAAACTCTCTCTTAATAATTATTTTTGTGTATAATTAATCCAACCATTTTCCTACCTTGCTGCGCCACCACAAGCTTTTCCCATCACAACCATAGTCATATACATGAAGTATCTCTTCCCCAACCACAATGTCTCTCTTAGCAAACAATCATAGGTATTCCCTTCCATTAAACACTCTGAGTTTATGGTGGAGTTTGCATCGTCCTTGCCATCATTTACAAACTGGCAGATACATGTATGGTTGTTCACTCCTGACAGCATCAATACTACAGTGTACATAAAAAGAAATCAAACCTTAAGGTTGTCCATCCATAACTATCACATTTCATATCTAATAGATTTGCAAGTTTGGTCACTAAAATCTTAGTGTGATTTTAAGGAGTTTATTAAATGATAAAGTTTCACCGATGAAATCTTTAAAAAAAATGAATTTCAATAAACTTATCATATGTTAAAGTTAACACTGAAGTCTATGAGAAAAATGCATTTTTAAATATTTCTTTAGTGCAAGTAATTTTCTCAAATTTCTCTTGGTAAAAAGTTGCAAAAGCATTCTCTGTCTTCGGATATGTGAAAATAATTCATAGTTTACCATACATATATTCAGAAAATGATTTTTTGAATTTTCCTAAAGGGCAGACAACTCTTTAAAAAAGTTTTAAGTGCAAAAAGTTCATGCAATTGACTACATACATACAACCAAGTTTGGTTTATGTCAGCCTCATAATAGCTTCAAATTATGTATTTGATGTAGGATAGATCAAACAAAATTGTTAAATTCGCCTTAGTTATGGATGGACTACCTTAAATAAGAAGCATATAATTACTGGTATTTTTGCTTGACTTAATTAGAATTGTTTATAGTTATTTCTAGAAACATTACTGCCATACATAAATGTTAAAATATTACATTTAGCTGCAGGTCTGTATCTCCTGGTCTGAAAAAAAAATTTGGATAAACGTTGCTTCAATTTTTTTTTTCACATCAGGAGCTACATACCTCCAGCTTCATGTAAATATGTATAAATCGTATTACCAAAGTTCTTTTCCATTATATTTATAGATAAATATTTTGTTTTCTGTGCTTGTCTTCAATCTCTCCTCCCCATCCTGTCCTTTTAATGTTTCTCCTGCAGGAGAAAATCTCCACTGACATGACTGGTTGTGCTAATAACTCCAAAACCTACATTAAAACCACAAGCACCTGTGTGAAAGCATTGTTTATATGCAAAGATAACTTTTGGTTTCATAAACATCTACATTAAGCCCCATTCACAATTGGCGTACGAGCACTTTACAACTCTTTGCGATCGGAATGTTTTAGATTCGCACGAGCTCTCTCATATATTGCATGAGGTCTCGCATTTGTTGCATGCGTTTTAGTGCTTGCATCAAGTCTCCTTAAAAATTGTGGACATGCACACTATTCAGACGCGACTGAATGCAATCCAAATCATCGCAGTGCAATGCACGAACAATATATAGTACGAACATTTTACAACATTTTGTATACTCGCAAGAGTGCAGGTGCATGATTTTTAAAGGTCATAAGATGAATCGCTGCTGTAGAGAGAGAGAGAGAGAGAGAGAGAGAGAGAGTTGAATGTGATAATAGTCTACCATATATCATATGTGCATGTTCTAGTGAGAACATACATTAAATTGGTAAACAACAAAATATTTACAACTATCGACCATTTCTAATGCTATCATGTATGAAACATGTCATGTTATTCTAATAAATCAACAATTACAGGGGGAAGGGTGCCCCGGGTGCGCATAAACATTAAAATTAATACAAGTATCAAAAAGTAGTTTTAAAAGTGTTGCTACATTGGTCATGCTTCTGGATTGAATGTTCTTGAGAGCACATTGTGCACAACGCTGTGTAATCAAGACATACATGTTTTGCCTGGTCAACAGATCACACTCAGCCCAACGGGAATCTGCAGACACATTGTTTACATTATTATTAATCATCAAAAGCCAAACATTTTACAAACCTGATAATATCCGAAAAGCCAAACGAGAGTGATACTATGATGTCACATTTGTAAATGTGGGTCACAATTGTAAATGTGGGGTGAGCATCCCGGTTGTAAACATGGAGGCCTGACTATCTTACCTATAATAAGTCAATTCGTACATAGAATAGTCGGCTATCTTTCCACTATACAAGTGAAAAAGAGCAACTGATCTTAATTTGCTTTTAATTCATTTAGGTAACAAGGGGTACATGTACATATATCTACATTACGTACATAATTAATTTAAAACAATATTACTGGTACATATAACTGTAATATAGAAAATTCTTCATGTCGATCTATTTACATAAAGCGACATTCTTCGGTTAACTTTTTTGTCCATTTTCAATAAACTAGCTATATAATTACAGGGATTTTTCAGCCTTTTTTTATTTTGAAAATGCCAATTTTTTTGGAATTGGGAAAATTGTATCGACAATTTCATGCAGTTGGGAGAAATCATATGTTGCATACATCATGATTTCTGAATTTATTATCATAATGGAAAATCAAAGAGCTAGACTTTAATTGAATAGAATCTAATTAACTTCACAATATAGATATATGTATAATATTTCTATATTTAGTTATTAGAACAAGTCTTTTCCCCTGAAATAAACACCTTCAACACTGGTCATAAAAGTATTACATTATTAAGAATTTATCAACATCCCCTTTTAAATTGAGAATGTATTTTTCTGTTTGAAATATATTTCATAACATTTACCTTTTACTTTTATATCAGTCTGTAAAAAAAAATCATGTACCATTTACAGTACTGTACTGTATACCACAAAATAACGATGTTTTAGAAAAACAGAGGAAAATCGGATTAAAAGTTGGCGATGTTTACAGCGTGTTTGGAAACTTTTATGACTGCAGTTTTGCTAAATGGGTTTAATCATTTGTTAATACTGAACATTTATGGACATTCTGGTTATTTTACGAAGTATTTTTTGATAAGAAATAAACATAAGAACTATTTACCAGTTGGGGAAAAATACTGCTATACTAATTGGGATCATAATTTGGACAGCTGCTGAAGTGAACTTATTTCCAATTGGGAATGGGGACGACTTTTGCTCTGGAGAAGGTACTGATAAATCCTTGAATTACATATTACATCAAACGTACAGTGGAAATGAAAATCATGCTTTTATTGTTAACTTCGTTTCGAATGTCCTCGAAGATTAATCAACATTTGGTGTAAAATAGTCAAGTTGCACACATTATCGCCCTATTTTATTTGAATATTTAAAAAAAAAACTTCATAAAAACATTACTTTGTTCAATTGTAGTAGGATTATCAAAAGTACTTACCATAAAATGGCTTTGATTCCTAAAAGGCAACACGCTGGCGTTAAAAGGTCCATTGTTTTAACCCGAGACGTCCCGAGAGTACTCGGAACAAATGGCGGAGAGCACTTGCCAAATGTTTAAACATGGTCAAGAAATTAACGACTTTTTTTCTAGTTAGGCTTTATACATAAAAAGTGAAAAAGTATTTTGAAAACAAGTTCATTTAGAATAATTAAAGGCTTAACAAATTATATATGTTAGATTTTTTGCAATATTGCAAGTTTTCGTTGGTCTCCTAAATGCAGAAAAATAGTCATTGCTAATTATACGATGGAGGCAGATTGAATTCCTTTTTACGAAAAAATATAGACAAAAGGCAACTATTGGATGTCAATTAATAGACACATTGATGCATTTTAGGCAAAGACACACCGTTCATTCATTTAAAGATAAGCCAATTACATTTTAGACAAGGTCAAAATAATACGGAGACCAAAATATGTCTCCCTAATCTACTGGTCTCCCTAATAAAGATAAAATAATACAATCAGTCTACCAAATGCATAAGTCAGGTATATATATATATATATATATATATATATATATATATATATATATATATATATATATATATATATATATATATATATATATATATATATAATCCAAAATGAATAAAAAATAACAGAAAGCCGATTCAAAACTCTACCGGTTTCATTATAATCTTCAGTAGCCCTTTTCACAAAAAATCTTACGATTGATTTTTATCATAAGTGAAAACTTAAGTTTTTGTTCATTTTCACAAAACATCTTATGAGATTCTTACGTGTAAAATTTGTCGTAACTTTACGATAGCACATACCCACTCGTAAGTATTTCAAAACTGTAAATAAAAATCGTATTATGTAAAATATACAAGAAAAACAGCTAAATTTAATGTTTTGAGCCGCATTATACCGTTATTTCGCATTATATAGCAGTTATTGTTGAGAAAAATACACAAATAAATTCTCCAAAAATTTTTACGGCAAATTTTTCTCGTAAGATTTTCCTACGTCACACTAAACAAACATTGTGATTGTGACGTCATATTTTGATTACTACTACATAACATTGATTTTACTCGATGTAAGTGGTATATAATTTCAGTTTTGCATCCTTTTGTAGAGAATGTTAGTTTATTTATATGTTGCTCCTGTTTTATAAGAATTATTAAGTGAATTCAAATCGTTGCTAGGGAAAGGATAACTCGTAAGTAAATTCTTAAGTGAAACCTGTTACGAATGCGTTCGTGAAAAGCACTTAAGATTTCTCGTAAGATATTCTTAAGTTGAAATCTTACGCAAAACCTTAAGATTCTTTGTGAAAAGGGCTACAGGAGTTTTGAACAATCACCATAGATACATAAGTACATACATTTCAAATGATCATTCTGACGTCATATAACATCAAGTATATGTTGCGCTTTTCAGAGTTCATTATGACGTCATAGTATAAGCCTTTTGTAATAGTACGGGAAAAACAAATAATATAATCAAATATTCTATAATTGTACAAGAAAAACATAAAATATATTCAAACATTCATAATTATAATGCATTAAGTTTTGGTTTATATAATGAAATGAAATGTTTTTCTTTTGTTTCACGCTCTTTTTCGGTTGTTGTTTTATAAAATTTATAGATAGGACACACTGTAAAGTTCGGCACAGTTATACCAATGCACGGCTGTTAGCGGACATCTCAGAAACTGTGCCAAGAACATTTTTCCGAACTTTACAGTGTGTCACTGTGTCACTTAACAAACTTAATAGCTTAGATAAGAGATTACACTGGACCTGTTTAAAAGAAAATGTCATATGGTCAATGTATGGTCAACTCAGTTGTGTAAGTCTATAAAAAAACAACTTTTGAAATCAAAATGACAGGGATGAAACAAATGAGGTAGGAAAGGTGACAATAATACGCGGATTTAAGTAATAAAGAATGATGATACAGTATGCTGGCAAAGGCAGCTCACTTTAGAAAATGAAAGTAATACTATGTATACCGGTATACTATAATAGTATGCCACTACCTGTATTGGTCAACATCATAATAATAAACCATTTAAAACACAAAATAAATTCCGGAAGATAATCACTACAATAGAAAGATTTATGCATGTTAATAATCATATTCTGCATAATGAAAACACATATGTACATGTACAGCATAGTGTTATTTAGGGGCAAACACTTGGTGCGGGTATTGCTGTCAAATGACAACATCTAGTTTGAGTTTTGAAGACTGTATCATTGCGTTCCGAGTCTGTTGGTATCAGAAACCTATTACTTATCGATGTGTTAAACATTTACTAAATCTAGTTTTTAATATTAATATTATTAAAAACAAATGTATTATTTTGACCTCGTCAAAAGAAAAGAAGTCCACCGTGGTGCATGCTTACTGACGTTATTAATGCTAATTGTAAGGTTTTTATTAATCACCTAATTGTTAAGGGATTTTTCAGTGGGTTATATTTTAATATTTTTGTTCTCTTTTTGCTTTTTTTTTTATTCTTCATGTTTTTATTTTTTTTTTATTAAGTTTTTTTTTTTGGTTTAGTTTTGTTTGTTTTTTGTTTGTTTGTTTGTATTACGATAAAGAGCACACGGCTGGTGTGACCGGTCAGCAGAGGATGCTCATCCTCCATGGCACCTCATCATCCCTTTATTTATAATGAGGGGTCCGATTTTGCTTTGCCCCTATTTTGAATTTCTTTTCTTTGAAGTTTTGATTTTCAATACTGTTCGTTATCACCATGTCATTTTTAAATTATATATTTCTTTGTTTTAGAGACTTCGAGTGCCAGTTATATGGAACGTTTATTCTGTATCGAAACGAAGTCTTTCAACAAGAGGTTTCTAAAAAAAATGATTATTAGCATTTTAACTATCAAATCATGAATTACAAAAAATCAAACTTTTTTTTTAATTTATGAATATATTTGTACATCTAAGGTGCAAGAAAAACATCACAAATGTTACGAAAGGTATCGAGATCCTCGATGCAGCTGTGCTGTGGCTGTTCGGTCAGGAAAAGATGTGTTCGTAGTGGATGTCTGCAACTCAGAACAATTCATAATAAATTTTCCATCTTGTGATGACAAAGTTTTAAAAGTGATTAAGGCAAATGACAAATACTACAAGGTAACATCTCATTTCCAATTCTTAAACAAAATATAAAAGTATGCTGATGCTGATTATGAATTTAAACAACCATAAGAAAATCATACTTAAATTGCACTATCTAAACAAATGTGAAATACACCAAAATATCCATATTTTTATTCATTTTCTCACAAATCATTCACTATAGGTAACCATGCCAACAGGAACTAAAGTAGAAATTAAGCTCCTGGTTTGGCCATGGTACAGTGGTATATGGCAATTAAATATTGACATATTTCCATCCCCATCTGACGTTGGAAATTCGGCGGGTTTGTGTGGAATTTTAGACAAGGATTATAAAAACGATTTTACAAGATATGATGGGACGGTTGACAACCCGGATCTTTATAATTGGAGAAACCATCCTGACGATTTTTCAATATCATGGAGGTGCTTATAATTGCTAAGCAAAATCATTTTTCTTGAAAACAACGAATGAAGTGAACACCTGGTGTCGCTATCTGGAAGGCAATGTCCATAATATTTGGTTTAAACTCTTATTTCTTATTTTTTAAAGACATTGTTTACGGATTGTTATAAGGTTTAAAAACGTTAGTAACTTAAAGTATCAATGAAATGAATTTTCATAAATATGTTATGGAATAAGGCTTACAAAAAATCGGGTTTTAGCAAAACAGAGGTAAATTCGGACTAAACTTCACAAATTTTGTTTTTACTGAAAATATTTTGCTAGAACAATAATAATAAGAGATAGGATTTTAATTGTTATTCAACATTATTTTGCATATTTTCTGCACTTTTATTTTAGATTATCGTATGGCACACAAAACAAAAATATTGCAAAATGCTTCAACACGATAAAAGATACATACAAAATGTTGATCCCTGACCTCATATAAATTTTATGCAAGCATAATTAAGGCAACATAATTAGTTTAAAAATTTAAATGCTTTAGTTTTAACATCATTCACTTTTAAGTTTTATTGAATAAAAAAAGTTTTTTGTAGACTGATCGATGACATTTGATCTGGAATATTTTACAAAATTGTCAATGAAAGCTTAATGCTTTTTATCTATTTATTGAAATTGCCTTTCATAAACTGTAATTCATTTCTTTAAGAGTTTAGAAATTTTTATTTTTTTCACAATTACAAAATTCTCAGTCATTGTCCTACATCTTATAAAGTGAAAAATAACACTTCAATAGAAGGTCTATCAAACACTATGGATTGTTCTTCAATATTATCAGTTGATTTGTTTTTCCTTCTGATCAAACGTATTCCTTAATAGAAAAAAGTCGACATTTTTATGATGCAAAACAATAGTCAAGGAAGCATTTTGTGTGTCTATTGTATTCATGACTTGTTAAATTAATCGATCTGTTGTTTATGTTTTAGAGTTAATGACACTGAACGGGATCTGTTTGATCAAAATGTATATGAAAGTCTCAATTCAATATCGGAGGTAATGGATCGCGTCTGCACATGCACAAAAGAAACTGGTACTATTAAATGTAATTATGGAACATATAAAGACTGTAAATATACCATTGGCAAACAGTATCATTGCATTATAAATCCAGAAGGGCAATTACGAAGGAAAAGGGATTTACGCCACCTAGAATCAATGTCTAAATCTGTTCAACCCAATTTCAAATCATCTTTCGCAGTAAGTATTTCCAACGGTTTGTACTACGTTCTAGCATAGAGATATTCATAAAATGTATTATATGTATATCACTGCGTATTACCATCTCTGAAAATTGAAATTTGTGTTTCAAGGACCAGATTGCAAAGTAAATTATATAAAGAAATTTCAGCTGGATATTTATAAATGTGACACGTTTGTCTAATTACTATTTCAAATGTTAACAAATAGTAAAAAGACACTTTTTATGGGAAAATATGCGTCAGTCGTTCCATATATAACGATATCAAGATAAAATAGCATGCATGTTTTAGATATCAAGATTAAAACGAGAAACTGTGTCGGATTTTAAAACTTATGAAGAAGCTGAAATGGTTTGCAGCAGTGCCTTTGAAGTCTCAAACCCCTACCAGACTTGCCTTAAATACATAACTGACCTACGTAACACGTCATTGACGAATTGCATTTTGGATATTATGGTAAGACTTTTACTTCATGGCTAAAAATGAAGAGCTCATCTTTTTATGTTACTATTGATGTAGTTGTTTAAATCTAATCAGATGACAGGGGATACCAACTTTACTCAGATCCACATTGAGGCTGCTTTGGAGCAGTGTTCTGTTTTCGTTATTTTAAACACAACTTTTCAAGAGACGGAACCTGAAGTTACTTATGCCATTAAATCCTTCTGTCAGAACAATTGTAGCGAACATGGAATATGTAATGCCGGTAAGTTTTTAGCTCACCTGATCCAAAGAGTTAAGTGAGCTCTAGTCTCAGCCTCTACTGATGAAATTTTGTTTGCTGTTTTTTTTTTAGCCGTCGTTGTAGACTTTTTTTTAAATTTTCTTCTACAAAATCATCAGACCAATTTTGATAAACTTGACATAATGCATTATTCAATGAAAAGGATTCAAGTTTTGTTTTCCAAATTCAGTTCCGTGTCCCCTATCAAAGGAAGACAATTTATTAAACATTTAAATGCTTCAAGAAAAATTTTAGATCAGAAAACTAACGCCTTATGCGGCTTCTAAGAGAGATAATTAAGAGTAAACATACCTACCCCCAAGTACACGTGAGTTCCACATGTTGACAAACAGGCTCAGCGCCATCAAGAAAATTGCATCATGCGCATCTAAATAAATAGTTCCATTGAAATTAGTGTGACAATTCCACTAAAGTAATAATTTTTCTAGCCACTGAGTCCAAAATCAATATATAGGCCTAAACTAAGGTGCCAAAAAAGAAAGAAAAAAAAAGAAATTGTCTCTATATAACTAGAACTAAAATTGACTAAGTTCAGTTTAATTGGCTATTTCCTTGTGTAAGACCTGAAATCTTACTTTAAAAAGAAATGGTCATCAAAGCTAGAACACATATGAAAGCATCCTACACTAATGTAAATGCAAGTTTTTTTAAGGACGTTGGATCCTGCGATCAAATTTTTAAAGTATTTTTTAAATATCTACACAAATATCTAAACCAAAACTCAAAACAAAATGTTGGGGTCTGTATGCTCCTTTCGGTGCTACGGTGTATTTAATATGACCTTTCTGCACTGAAAGTGCAAATTGCACATAAATCGCTTTTCCCTCTATCTTTTTTTTATCGAAATGAACCATGGTATCAAATACAAATTTACATTATTTAGAATTAATGAATTAAAATTATCATAATGAAAAAGTTTGCAATTTCTCCAGCTTATTTATATTTTGACCTTTTTGCACTGAAAAAAATACTATTTCTATTAATAAACGATTCAACATGCAATTAAGTAATTTAAAAGTCTCAAACTTTTTCTCAAATTATGACAGACTTGTCAAAAGAAACTTAAATTTTCAGAAAATAAAACCAAAAGTATGGATCTATAATGTAAATTTTGAGATATGGCATGAACAAATCTAATTTTAAGGGAAAATTAGAGTTTATTTTTTCTTTACTTTTATGAAATATCACTTAAACATGCCAATATATGTCGATAGAAATATTGAAATATTGTTGAAATGTGTTTTTTGAAACAATACGAAGATAACCCAATGCATAAACTATCTAAAAATTTGGTCTGCATGGAAAATAAGAAAGCTAAAATTAGGGTACTCTAAAACAACTGAGTTATGAAAAATGTTCATTTTCTTCTTAAAAACCTTCCGCCACAAAATATAGTCCCTTACTACACTTTCTAAATATGGAATTTTTTCTTCGCTATTTTATTCAATAGAATTTATTTGGCATTGTAAAAAAGAAATTTACAAGTAGAATTCAAATATGACACATAATTTCCAGACTAGAGGTGACACAAAATGGCTACCCAAAATTAGAGGATCGAACCTCTTTAAATCATAATACCTGTGTTAGGTTATACCAAAGTGGGGATGGTTGTAATATTTTTAAAATATGAAGAGGAGAGAGGAGAAATAAACATGATATTATTTATTATTTGTCTAAATAAACTTTACCTTTTTTTAGATATTTGGTTTTTTTTCATACTGAGATAGTCTTTTTTTTTTATCAGTCATAGCTATTGTTTCTCTGCTGTGTGATGTGGCTCCTGGGCCTAATGTTTGTGTGAATTATTAAATTATTCATAATAAATGCTTGTTTTTTGCAGCGTATTGTTAGACATTATATTTAGGTTCTATATTATGCTTAAAAATAAATATTTCTGGTACATTTACTGTGCAAATGCATTTTTTTTTGGTTTTCTGTAACACAGACATGTTTCAGATTTTCAATCAAATTTCGATTCTTAGGTAACTGTACGTGCAATGAAGGATATGCTGGCAGCGATTGCTCGTTTGATCTCCTTGGACCACCAACCATCTCTCACATATCAGACTTCGGTTTTTGCGATAAATCAAAGGAAGCTTGTGACGAGATAACCATGTTTGGGAAATATTTCATCGAAAATATGAACACAAACTGCTTCATGACACGAAACACAGTAATCACACGTTTAAACTACATTTAATGTATAACAGTTTGTATTGGAGCAAGGAACGTTTTTTTCTAATCTGATGTTGATTTGTTTTTATTTTGAGCATTTTAGCAAACATTCAAAATCTATCTCTTAATCATAGGTACATTATATTTGAGTTTTTTAAAAACCAAAAAAGTGTATTGCCTGACATGACCTTAAACAATAGGTTAAAATGCAAGAGTAAAGAATTCAATACTTTTTTTGTAAGAAAAATGCATTTTTTTTTCACCCAATACTTATTTTTTTAAAGTAAAGTATTCAGCATATTTTTGTAAGTAACCTCCAACATTTAAATTACACAGGTTAAAAATGCGGGTGTACTGACCTACATGTAATTGAATTGTGTTACAGTAATTATATTTGCAGTTTTTTCATAGAATTTTGAACTATTGAAGACGTTTAATGACATATATAATTAGATGCCTAGCATGCTAAAGTTATACATGATTGTAAAATTATACAACATATTAGAACATTGGAATTGTATTAAACTTTCTATGATGTGTGGTGGATAATGCTTTTAATTTAAATTATTAAGGTAAGTACATATATCTACAAGTCAATCGAAGGATAGAAAACACAAAACAATTTGGACAAACGTTATAAAGCATCGCACATCATGCAATCGTGGCTTCATGAGATATTCAAAAACCATTCTGCGCTTACGTTTTTCTTTTCTAATCCCTTAAGTGCAGGAAATCACAACGGGATTTTTCATTTTAAAAAAAATTGATAATCACATGTAGCGCCACGTTTGGCATTTAATTGATGTTTGAATCATTTCTGCTACAAACTTTGATAACTGTGTAAAAAAAAAAACCATGTTGTATTACGGACCTTTTAAATTTGTACAAATAACATAAATTATACACAATATCATATACATGTAAAAATATTAGAATTGATAATTTTGACGATAAACTTGCCTACGATTTTAACTTGCTATGAGTTTCTAATTTACTGCAAATTAGATTAACATTTATAATATAAAGACTATCAGATCAGTGTTGGACTGTTATACAGTGATATCAATTCATATTATTGGTATTTACTTTTCAGTTGCGAGAAAATGGAACCTTTCTGTCGATTGTTGATTATGTGGTTAGCCTAGAAGAGAGAACATTGTTTGAAGGATTTTGTTCTCTGGAGTACGAACAAGACAATCACTGGGTTACAGAATATAGCTTCAATATCTCAAATGACGGCAGCAGATTTACAGATAATTTTCAAGTTTATACATACCAATCTTTATGTCAGGAATATCGAAACGACACGGGAAACATCACTTTTGTTTTTAAGGTAAAAAAGCATTCATTTGATATAACCAAAATTGACCTTTTTGTCTTTGAAACGTCGATCAAAAGAAAAAACTATTTAATTCATTTCTTGTATTTGATTTGCAGTTCATGACCAAAAGATACTGGTATATTTAGATATACACATATGTGTTAAAATTAAATGTTTGAACACTGCAGGATGGATACTGCTTTATAAACAACTTATGTGTGGCTGACGGATCAACAAATACAAACAACAACTGTGATATATGCAACACAACCCAGTCAAAATATGAATGGTCTTTTAACAAAGGTAAAAGTAAAGAAGCCAAAAAAAAAAAAAAAAAAAAAAGTTTATACTGTCGTTATAAAACCGAGCTTTTATTTTTTTTTTAGTTAAATGTAGTCTTACTTAAATATTAAAAGAACATTCAATTATTTGTTTGTAACCGCGCATTAAATGGTTTAATAAAAAAAAAAAAGATTCTTCAAATCTGTAATACAATCTTGTAAACTTAAAAAAAAGTGAAATAATTTTTGCATAATAAGTTTAATAAAGATATGAATTAATATTCAACAAATTATAACAATTAGGCCACTGTTTGATATCCGGGATTTGCTACAAATCTGATGACATCGAAGGCACAAATCCCTGCAGTATATGTGATCCCTCTGTAGATACTACAGCATGGTCACCGAACACAAGTTGGTTCTCTCTCATCAACTTTTAACTTTATTTATTACTTGAAAGGGCGTGTAGTTGTCCCTGTTCTGAATATCAATTTTTAATGACATAAGGCGATATTTTAAAGTAAAAATAACATTGAGAGTTAAGCATTTATGTTGTTGGTCATTTACGGATTATTTTCGCTTTTTTAGATTTATGCTTCATTGATGGCATATGTTACATGGATGGTCAAACACAAACAGACAAAGATTGTCATGTCTGTCAATCAAATTCATCAAGAACCAACTGGACATTGAAAAAAGGTTCATTATCGCTAATATACATTTATCAAATTCATATTATATGTGCACTGTATCAGGCTGATGAAAAATTATGTGAAAAATGAGAAGCATACTGCTTTTTGCATGGTTTACCTTGACAATGTTTACAATTGTTTATTTCAAAGTATTTCATTTTTAATAACAACATAAATACGTATGTCCTATTTTATTTCGAAAAATGCTAAAAGATTGATACTGAACAGTTTTTGCTATAGATTGAGCTTTTGTTTTAAGTTGCAAAAACTAGGGTATGTTTACGATAAAGAATTGTGCTTTTTGCACAAAAGTTCAATAATTCCGATATGTATCAACTTTGCAATTTGTCACAAAGCAAGAACTTTTGGGTTAAAAATCATGGTATCTTTATTTATGTAAAAATCTTTTCTAAATGTCTCAATTTTTATTTACCTGGTTTTTCAATTACAGTCCACAAAGTCAGGGGGTGGCGGTAGATATAAATCATACCCACACTTACCTAAACGACAAATGCACACACATTTAACTGATATTTATTGATGACCTATAAAAAAATCAAATAAACTGAGAAGTATTTATTTTAAAATGGAAAATCAAACATAATAACCATTTGGTTGATGTCTGTTGAATAGCTAAGATTAGAAAACTATTTACCTGTATTTTAAATTTAATTCTAAATAAATATACATCAGATAGAAATACTTTCAGTCATATCTATGGTTTATTTAGGAATATATTACAACACTATGTGATATTTTACTAAAAAAACAAAAAGAGATATTTGGTTTAAGATAGTCTGCTTTTAAACGTTTTAAAATTTATTGATATCTATTTTTTATTCAAAAATGGATTCCTCATTTGATATTTCAAAGACGACAGTAGTACATGTTAGTGCTTATTTAAGACCCCCTTATCAATGTCTACCATTCGTGCAATAGAAATGTCATAAAAATATATCTACGACATTCTTTTTATCAAAGATTTTCTAAAAATAATTCACATCGTTAGGGTAAAAAACACTTCATTGAAATGTGGAAATCTGGACAAATTATTATTTTTACTAAGATTTAAGACTGCATACATGTACATACATATAGACATACAATTTTTCGATTCCGTGAGATTAGAAAAACAGGGAAAGAAAAGCTTTTTAGGAACAAACATAAAAGACAAGGGAAATTAAGATTATTAAATTAAACCAGATATCGCAATTTTTCCCTTGAAGTTAGATTTTTAAAAATTTCCTTGTTCTAGATTTTTGCTCCATTAATGGTACATGCTATAGTGATGGTCAAACACAAGTAGAAAAAGACTGTCTTTTCTGCCATCCAAATACAACAAGAACCAACTGGACTTTGAAAAATGGTAAATGGATCTTTAATATCAACTATTTTTAAATCTTTTAAGCTTCGAAGAAAACATAAAAAAAAAACTTTGTCTCGTTTTATATAGAGCTTACTTGTTCAACAATTAAAGTCTCAATTCAATTGCATCATGCTTAAGCTTTGTGTAATGTTATTATTTAAATTATGATACAGTATTCAACTTTTCTGTTTAAGATATAATTGCATCGACTGTCTTTTTAGATAATTGCCTTATAAATGATTTGTGCTTAACGAATGGAAAATTCAATAAATCCAACCCATGTCAACTTTGCAATACGTCACAAAGCAAAGACTCTTGGGTGGAAAACCTAGGTATGTTTACTATACGTTTATATATTTTTTGTGTAAGTATTCATTTATTTCCCCGATTTTTACAAATACTTTATGCCAATTTTAAGGTATCATATTTACGTAGATAAATGAACGAAACAGTCAGATTTTTTGAATGTCATTTTCATCATCATCATCACCATCATCAATAATTTAAAAAAACAACAAAGGTATTCAAATTCTACTAAATATATTAAATATGCCTTTCCCGTTGATTCACTTCCAGACTGTAGAATTAAATAGTAGAGTTCATTTAAGAATCAATCCCTTTATCAATGCCTTTAACTGAGCATTATACATGTTATATAAAAGGGAAAGTTAAAGGTAATGACAACACAAAATCCCTCTAATCGTAATTACTCATAGTTTTGGGGGAAAAAATATTCCGTTACAAAAAAAACCCACAACAACAGTTTTTGTATCTTGAAAATCTGGAAACCACAATGTTTCAATAAGATAGCAAGCAGCACACATATACAATAGCAATAAACAAAGACATGTAAATATCATCTGATACGATTGATGTTTTCTTTTTTATTAAGAACTCTGTTGTCGTTGTAGATTAATGTACAATAATGTTACATGCTAGTGTAAATATAAAAATCGAAACATATCAACAGATTGATTTAAGAGTTTGTCACATTAAAATAGAAAGTAGAAAAAAAACTTTATACAACGAACAGATTTGTATCACCTGATATGATTAATTTTTTTTATTAATAACTTCATTTTGTCGTAGCTTTCTGCTCCATTAATGGTATGTGCTACAATGAGAGTCAAACACAAGAAGGAAAAGATTGTCTTGTCTGCCAGACAAATTCAACAAGAAGCAACTGGACATTGAAAAATGGTTAAATGATATCTATATATAATTTTTACCAAATGTTTCTGATTTCAGAAACCCTGAAAATAAATACTTAACTTTTTTCTCATAGTCTATACTTACTTAATGAGAAAAAATCATTCGAGCCATTTTATTCACAGTATATCATGGATTTAATGCAATAGTATTGTTTAAATTATGGAACCGTGTTAAATTATTTTTTTCTATTTTAAATAACATTGCAAACTTTGTCATTTATAGATCACTGCCTCATAAATGAGTTGTGCTTTCCAAATAGCCAATTTAATGAATCAAATCCGTGTCAACTTTGCAATACGTCACAAAGCAAAGACTCCTGGACGGAAAACCCTGGCATGTTTACACTATAAGTCTATCATTTTTTTGTAATCTTTCGGAAATTTTTCTTTATCAAATGTTCATAGCAATCCTATATTTACAAGCATGTAGGTTACAGATTATAATCACCTGATACAAATAATACGCGGGTATGATAAGGCAACACGGCGATCGATTGAGTAAAAATTCTCAGATCGATATGACGTCACACTAATCAGCCTGATGTCAGATTTTTAACAGAACATGTAAATTTTATCTTTATCTCTGGTTTAAATTATAAAAACTACAGGGGTAAAATGTCACTTCTAACTAAATATATTTTCGGTTTCTCTGTATTAAGTATACACTGGACACAATTGCTAACGCACCATTTAAAAAAAAAATGATATTTACATCCAAGAATTTTTTAAAGATATAATTAATGTCTAGATAAGTCACTTAAATTATAAGTAAGACATTTAAATGTCCAAACGGATAAATGGATGCAATGTTAACCGAAGCGTGACTCTTCTTTAAAAATGCTCAAATTGTGCTCACACTTCTTTTGGAAAGATAAATCTTTACTTTCTTTTTTGTGATCTTATTATTGATGCATGCATTACTAAAACCTCACAAAAAACCCGACGGGGTATGGCGCGTTTGATCGCAGAAGAGCGTGGCAGGACAGTTGGTATGGTCTCTGCAGAATGCTCCTTTAGTGAGGTTAGAAAAATGTTAATAATTGTACGATTACCGGTGATATTTGCTAAAACATGACACAGCATGCTTATCAAATAGAAACATGTAGTTTAAGGTAGCCAAAGTGTTTAAAAGGCACTACACGTCAATTGCAAGGTTGTACTGGAAATTTGCGCAAACCGAAAGTGTGAGGAACCGAGCAAGATTTCCAAAGCGTCGCGTAAATACTAGGCGAAAAGACAGACAGATCCCATTTATACGAGCAAATGGAGCCTGATATTGATATGTGAATCACATAATGGGGGGTACAAATGTTTCATAAACAGTACTCAAAGAAACTGGTCAATAAGATTACAACAAATGATGTTTCATTTTCTGTATTAATATAAACTGTTAAAATAATATACTAATCAATCTTTGTTGCGTTCAGATCTAAAACAATCCAAGAAGTAGTAGGTGGTGCGTGAGCAATTTTGCCTAGTGTATTTATCATTGATGACGTCGCATGCATATGTAATTGAGAAGATCAATGTCGGGAGACAAATCATCGCAATGTCGAAATAAGACACTAAATACAAATATCCAAAATTTAGATTATTAATAGTTAGGCTAAAATCAGGATGACACAGGCATGAATAATTTGTTTTATTAGCGAGTGTTGTAAGGTAAGCAGATAGACATTTATATGGCTTGTCCAGCCTTTGAGATCCTCTGTCAATGTGTACAAAAAAGGCAAAAGTGAAACACTACCCCAAATATTATGAAAGTTGACTTTGGGAAATATCAAAAGCACGTAACCTAAAATACTTAAAAAGTGCTGCTAGAATCATGTGCTTTATTGTTGTAAATAAAAAATACGTAGTATTTTCAATGAAATTGAAGAAGTGAAGAGGGTTTCCGATGAATAATGACAGTATTTATTTTAAGCGATTAACGATAGGATTCTAGCAGTAAGACTCATAAACTTGAACTAATTTCCGATCGAATTAGTGTAACACTTTTTGGTTTTTTGCTAAGGTAAAAAGGTTCTCTATTTGAAACTGTCACGTGATACCATGACACGGCAGCTTCAAAGATTGTATCGATTCCGAGGTAGAAAAATAATACCTTGGCGAACACATTCACTTTATATTAATATTCAGCATTGTTTGCAAAAAAATAAAAAACAATTTTGAAATTGAATATATTATCGACGGTCATTAAACTCGGAGTTGTCTAAACCTACCCGCGATGCTGTTATTTTCTTTTATTCATAACTTTATTTTGTCGTAGTTTTCTGCTCCATTAATGGTATGTGCTACAATGAGAGTCAAACACAAGTAGGAAAAGATTGTCTTGTCTGCCAGCCAAATTCAACAAGAAGCAATTGGACATTGAAAAACGGTTAAAGAAATCTATAAAGAATTTTCGTTCAAATGTTTCTGAGTTTACAAACCCTCAAAATAAATACTAAACTTTTTTCTCATATTTTAAAACTTACTTGGTTAATAAATAATACAAACAATTTTAAGCACAGTAACTGTAAAACTGTAGTTTGTTGCAATAGCATTATTAACATTATGAAACGGTGTTTTGTCTATCTAAAATACAATTTCAATAACTGTCTTTTATAGATCACTGCCTGATAAATGAGTTGTGCTTTATGAATAACCAATCTAATAAATCCAATCCGTGTCAACTTTGCAATACGTCCGAGAGCGAAGACTCTTGGACGGAAAACCCAGGTATGTTTACTCTACGGATATATCAACTTTTTATAAATGTATCATTTTTCATTTATCGAGTTTTTAATTTTTATCCCAGCATTTCAGGGGCTGGAGGTAGGAAAAAATCATCATAATTCTTATTCCATTCACATATGCACACATTCATTCGATTTCATGCATGATTCAAATATATAATAATTATAATTATTAATTATTAGGTAATAGATTAAACCTTTGATCCTTTTAATATATTTTATAAAGGTTGTAGATGTTTTGAAAATATGTTAATTTTAGGATATATTTCTGATGTTAAGATGCTAGTTGTAAACGTCATGTTCATATTTTCCCTACGTAGACAAAAGAAAAACAGACTTTTTCCTCATATCTTATCAACACTTGTAATGAAAAAAAAAGTTTTTAAGGTAATGGTTCATACCCCACTAGCAAAATTTCATACATTAAGAATATAAACCTAAGTCTGAAATTTGACTTTCACAAAATCATTCTTCGACTTACCGGTATATCCTGTGTAAAACGAAGGCGTTATTATTTCAAACCAAATAATTTCATGTTACACGTGCTAATTTATTAAAAAATTGATAAATCTGCTTACAAATTAAAT
Source organism: Magallana angulata (assembly GCF_025612915.1). Taxonomy (NCBI): domain Eukaryota; kingdom Metazoa; phylum Mollusca; class Bivalvia; order Ostreida; family Ostreidae; genus Magallana; species Magallana angulata. Next base: position 6,565,068 of record NC_069112.1, on the reverse strand, counting down.
TTTCAAAGAGAATTTAAGCTCTTGCAGTTTTATTACGTACAGAATTTTCTGAAATATTAACATTTTTACCTCTTAACGCCCTTAAGCAATTGGAAATAAAATTAACCAAAAAGGACCAGCTTTTTCAGGATCACAGTAGGCGTATTTTTGGAAAAAATCGTTTTAATATATATTTTGAAGAAAGATTCGTAAAAAGAGAAATGTGTATAGGTTTATAATTTCATCACTCTAAAGAATATGTTTAGATTAATGTAAAATAAAAAACATGATTTAGACAAACTGTTGATTAATCTGTATTTTTTAAATTACAAAAGATGGTTTTTCTGGATATTGGTCAGTATTATGCATTGATGTTTATGCAGGACAAAAGTAAGCTGTATTTTTTTCTAAACGAGTACGCAATCAACACAACCCAGTCAAGTTTTCATTTTTCTGATTAATGGGCCTAATTGATTGCAGTTGTCAGGATTTTTACTATATTTGTTTTAAATCAAATTCTAAGTCAGCTTGATTTCTTTGTATTGAAATACACCTTAAAACGTTAAGTCTCAATTAGATCGAGCACTGATAAGACGTAATAACGCATGGATAATGTCAGAAGTTGTTTTGTGACGTATGGATAATTACCTTAAAAAATTACGAAAATTACTTACACCTAATTTTCTCCAAAAATGCCTTAATCATCAATGTGAAGACAATACAATTATAAGATAATGCTCATCAAATACAGAATACGTTCCCTAAACAGTGGCAACAATCCAACCGTTACACATTTAATCTAACATAAACATATGCTCATGTTTTGCGCAGTTATGCCTCGAAAAATAGAAAATAATTACTGTCGTTACATAAAAATTTTCTTATCAACAAAATAGAATCATTGTTGTTTTGTATAAATAGAAAGCAACTTAAAAATTGAAAACAATATTCCAAAAAATGTTATTGTATAACTTTTTTTGTGAGACTGGAAAAGAGAAGGAAAAGTTAAATGATAAAAGAAATAACCGATATCAAATTAGACTAGTATTAACTATATTTATAAATTTCAATGTTTATTTTCGTTGCTCTAGAATTTTGCTTCATCAACGGTACATGCTATAGTGACGGTCAAGCACAAGTAGGAAAACACTGTCTTGTCTGCCAACCAAATTCAATGAGAGCTAACTGGACCTTAAAGAATGGTTTATATAGATTTGAATAATGATTTTTATAATTTCTTTCTGTGCTAAGCACACCTTCAATGCTAACATTTATCTTATTTGTGTTGTTGTATTCAATCATTTGATATGTCAAGTAAGTTATTTTAATCACTAAATCTTTTGGTGTTTACATTTATTATTTTAAAATGATTGAAAAGCATTCAACCTGTTTTCTTTTTTTTATCTAACAGTAGTACTTTCTTCTATAGATCACTGCCTGGTACAAGAATTGTGCTTTATGAATAGCCAATCTAATGAATCCAATCCATGTCAACTTTGCAACACATCACAAAGCAAAGAATCGTGGACAGAAAACCCTGGTATGATTACTCCATAAATATATTATTTGTTGATACGAAGTTTGTCATTTCCATCCAGAAGAAGACTATGTAAGAAAATATCAAAAAGATATCAAAATTTTATTGAAGACTCTTCTATACCAAAATACACTATTATTCACTACACGTTTTCACATACAAATACCATGCACAATACGAACGTTTCCTATCTTTTAAACACTCTGATTTATTTTTATTATGTTTACGGAGCGACCATTTGGACGAACTAAACTGATAATTGGTTATGTCTATACTTATAAATATGATAAATTGATTAAAACTATGATGGTATATTTTTACAAATAAATGTGAAAAGTAAATAAATCAAGATACAAATTGAAAAAAAATAGGTAGCATGATAATTGATTTATGATTTTATTCATACTGTAGATTTAGTTTAATACAGGATGCAATGTCGTTTAATAAACAGGCGATTTTTTTTTTCTTTGAAATGATAAATGTAACGTCAGTTCACTTTGGAATTTAAGGTTTTATAATATTGTCTGGTAGGCCTTATTTGTAAAATCATTGAAGAGTCAGGAATACTCAAAAGAAACATATGCGAAAAGGTCCAATTATTGCCCCCGTGTTTTATAAATTAAAATAAATCATCCTGTCAAAAAGATATTTTTATGAAACATAAAACTGAATATTGCTAGTTACAGAAATCTAAAAGTTCAACATCAATTATTCCTAGTGCTTCTATGACGGCATGAAATTTGACTATTTCCTGCATTTTCTCAAAAGCATTACAATTTATTCAAATTTTCTTTATATTTAAGAGTAAGGGGTATAAAGCGCAATGTTGCTCCAAAACCATTTTGAAATATATCAATATTCATATTATTTGCATATCATGTAAGAAAAATGTGTTGGAATAAGCTTGCGCTCGATATTTTTCTTTTAAAAAATGATAGGAAATCCTCAATTTTTTTTACTAAAATTGGTACTTTTTGTGAAATAAGCTATTTTTTGATATACCATGTGTTTCTCATGACTTCGATTAGACAATTTTTCTTCATAAACATTATAACCTATATTTTAGCCGATTTCTAAAGCTCTATTTATAACTTTAAAATTATGGGCATTAAAACCCTTTATCCTGCAGAAAGTTATTTGCGTAAATCACCGTAATTTTTAGGATTTTCATATTGTGGATATTCAATTTACAGTAATTACAGTTAATCCCATTATCAAATGTGATTGTGACGTCAGAGTTCACGTCAGTTTAGTGTTGTCTGGGTCTTTAAGGTATCTCACTCCTCACGTTTTGATTTCATTTGATTTCATTTGATTTCATATATCTATTATCTATGCTACTATATAAAAATAAAAGACTTGACATTTTGGGCTTGAATACTGAGAAATCGGAGGAGTACTGTCTTTTGTTCTATATATTTTAAACATCGTTGGTACTTAAATATTTGCCATTTTCCTATTAAAACATGATGTTTATAAAATTACACATTCTATCTAGTTCTCAAAAGTTTTACTTTAATTCTCAGAGAACGCCAATTACAATGCTTTGAATTGCATTGTGGGTCGAAGTATTCTGATGTCAAAGGTTTTGAAGGATTAATATGCAGTAAAACAATTGTGACGTCACTCGACTGTACACGTATTTGAAAGTGTAAAGAGGTTAAAGGGTTGGTTTGTGGATAGCTGTGTACTTTGTGTCAGCAGTGTATTTACAATGAACCATAGTCATTGATTATTTTAATGCTTGTTGTCGTGAGAGCGTGAATAAAGGAACCATTTTTAGAGGAAATTGCTGGTCCGATAATAATTGGGCATTACTAGTCCGAGTAACTGGCCTCAAAACATCCTTTGAATGTGCAACTGGTCTAAATTTTCTATTCGAACACACTGCCGGTAGAGCTCACTTCGTTCGGGGTCGCTGGGCTTGCTATTCAATATCTTACTAAACACTTATAAACTGATTTCTTGAAAAACAGAAGGTGAAAAATTGACATTTGTTTCGTGCAAGTCTTTTAAAAAAATGAAAATAATGATATCAATATTTCATCAAGCTGAATTTTCCGGGAACAAACGCATTCCCATTCCATAATTTAAGATAATCTAATTTTATCTAGTGATCATTTAAGAAAAATTCAAAATTCAAAATTCCGAACAATTGCTGAAATTACTGCAATAAAAATAGAATGTTCAATGTGCGTGAAAAACAAGGTTCTGTTTCGCGGAATTTCTCATATTTTTTTCAATAATTACTACTGTTACAGACTTAATTACCATGATATGAAAATTTTGTCACAGCTACGTTATGCCGAATTCCTAGGCAGAAAATATATCAAAACATATCACTTAAAAGGATCAGATTTCGTTTAAGAAGAAGACAAACCATAGAGTAGGGAATAGATTACCCTTTTCTGAAAATAAAAAACGATTGTTTTTTTTAAAATAATAATTATGGTATTTTTTTGTTTCAGACTTCTGTTCCATTAATAGTAAATGCTATAGTGACGGTCAAACACAGTTAGGAAAAGACTGTCTTGTCTGCCAACCCAACTCGTCGAGAACAAACTGGACACTGAAGAATGGTTATTGATACGTCTAATGTCATTTTTAAGTTGAGAAAACTTTTAAAGTAAAAGAATTTTTTCCAGATATTGATGGATTACTTGGTTTAGAATCTACGGTGTTAATTTGATTACAGCACGATTTAATTTGTACAAACTGTTTTAAATTATACAACAGAGTCAACTTGTTTGTTCGAGAAATAATTGCAATAACTGTATTTCACAATTCACTACCTGATAATAGAGGCGTGATTTATGCCTAGGCAATCTAAATCGTATAAGCTATTTTATTTATACAATACTGTCGTTTTTTGCAATGGTATTGTTGGTATTATGAAACGGTGTTGAAATACTTTTCTTCCTTAAACGCATTTGCCAAAAATTTATTTTCTAGATCACTGCTTGATACATGACTTGTGCTTTAAGTATGGCCAATCTAATGAATCCAATCCGTGTCAACTATGCAATACATCACAAAGCAAGGACTCCTGGACAGAAAACCCTGGTATGATTCCTCCATGAATATTTCTATATTTTGAAATTGTTTCAATCTAATTTACCAATTCCTTTATTGCAATTCTAGAATTTTAGGCGTATAGGTTACAGATTAGTATCACGTTTAATAATTAACGATTGTTATTTTCCTTAATTCATAACTTTATTTTGTCGTAGCTTTCTGCTCCATTAATGGTATGTGCTACAATGAGAGTCAAACACAGGTAGGAAAAGATTGTCTTGTCTGCCAGCCAAATTCAACGAGAAGCAACTGGACATTGAAAAATGGTTAAGTGATATTTTTATAGATTTTTGTCCAAATAATATGTTTTTTCATGTTTTTAAACTTACTTGGTTGAAAATTACACATGCTATATCATCCACAGCCTACTGTAGATTTTTGCAATGGCATTGTTGAAATTATGGAGCTGTTTGCAAATAGTTTCGGTCTATTCAAAATATATTGCAATACCCGTCTTTTATAGATCACTGCTTCATTAAAGAGTTGTGCTTTCTGGATGGCTATTCTAATGATTCCAATCCTTGTCAACTTTGCAATACATCACAAAGCAAACACTCTTGGGTGGAAAACCCTGGTATGTTTACTCTTTAAATATATCAATATTTTGTTAACGTACTGATTTTCATATACCATGTTTTTGATTCTTATCCCAGCTGTGAGGGATTTGAGATAGATGAAAATCATCATATTCTTTTTCCATTTTTATATGCATGGATGTATACTTATTCATTAATGATTGATATACATATAGAGACTGGTAATAAGTGTTAATTTTTAGGTAAAAGATTAAATCTATAATCAATTTGCTGATGCTCTTAATATATTCTACAGGGGATGACGATGTACCAGCATTGACATATAATGTCAAAATTAGGATACGTTCCTAATGTTTGTATTTTTGTTGGAAACGTCATGTTTATGTATTTTTTTTTTCTTTACGTAGACCATTAAAAAAGAAAAAAAAGAAACAATCTCACTACTCTATATTTAACCAACATTTTTAGAAATGAAAAAAAAGTTTTAGAAAAATAAAAAAAAAGGACATTCCTTAAATTCCCCCCCCAAAAAAAAAATACCTTTCTATTAATGTAAATACGATACAACTCTAAAATACTGCTCAACAAATACATAATAAGCTCTAATTGCGACAATGAATTCGTTATTCCCTTCGCAAACACCAGGCGCCACAAAGCCCCATGTTACATTTTTTTTTCAGCATGACAATTTTTCTAATAATAGATTTTTGTTTACATTGAACAAATTATATATAGCAGACCCAATTAATACTTCAAAATTAATTTCAGTCTATATAAACTTCACACTGTACTTAGGTAGCTTAATTAATTAATGATGAAAAATGACATAAAAAAATAAGATCCGGTAAAATATTATATTAAGAGTAAAAACAATAGTGTCAGACTTATTAGTACTTGTCAGTACTTCTCTCAGTTTTTAGTACCGTTAGTAGAAAGTGTCAGTACTTCTCTTAGTTTATCAGTACTTTCTGAGTTCTTCAGTAGTTCTCTAAGTTTATCAGTATTGTCTAAGTTTATCAGTACTTTTCTAAGTTTATCAGTACCGTCAGTAAAAACTCAGTACTTTTCTAAGTTTATCAGTAATGTTAGTACATTGTCAGTAAATGTCGAAGTTTACTAGAAAAAATGGGAATGTCAGTATTTTTATGATTAAGTATAGAAAGGATTTTAATTCTTAGCATAACAGGTTCAGTCTTATGTAGTTCAAAGTATTTAAGGTTGGTCGCGGGTTTGCTTTCGTCATCAAATTCTGTACGCAATTTTTTGGGCCGTTTTGTGCAAATTTGTTTATGACGTCATAACGGATACATCTCAAGTTTCCTGCATTACGCTCTAAACACAAAACTCGGGGTGATAATAAAGTTATCATTTATATATATGCCGTTAATACTAGACAGTAGTAATCATTCATATTTATTCTCTGCGAAACAAAAAAGGAAGTGCACATTGAATGCAACACATTATAATTATGCAGATCATCAGCAAGAATTGGAGCGTTCTTTTTCAGTCTATGTAAAAGTTCAAACTGTAATTAAAAACCAGCGGTGTAGTTTCAAACTTGTAACACATGAGAGAGAGAGAGAGAGAGAGAGAGAGAGAGAGAGAGAGAGAGAGAGAGAGAGAGAGAGTAAAATATTTTGATTCTCGCCTCGGCAATGATTTTTTAGCAGTTGATTAGTTATTAAATCAATATATAATGATATAATATATCAATAATATATTATTATTACATGTAACTATTTTTCCCGAAAATAGGGAAGAGCACAGTCGGGGAATTCATTTTTCTTAGTTGTGAAGATCTTGATAAGCAGAATAATTGCCCGGAGCTTACAAATAGCAACCGTTTCTACCTTCGAGATTATATACATTAGGTCTAACTTATATTGCGACCAAGCAAATTAACAGGGAAATGCACTTACTAACAAATTTGATTATCCTTTCCCTCCGTGATTTTAAATATTTAAAATATTATACTCTGCATCATCTGATTTAGAATAAGACTGTAAAAGCTAGCTTTTCTGGTTAATAATATTTTAATATCAACAGAACAGATCTCTTCCTGTACAAAAGTTTTGGATTCATGATAAAAATATGTTTAATCTCGACCTCTATCATATTCTCAAAAAGTTCACTTTTTAAAGAAAGATATGTGCTTCAGCAAGTTTATTATGGTAGGTGGTCTAATCACTAGGAAAATTGTCACTTTTACTGTTACAGAGTTATATGTAGGAACGTGGCCATATATGGATGGATGTAAAATATTTTCTCTTTTCTGTAATTTTGTGGACAACAATTATGTAAAAAGAATTTGCATCGTACTAAGCTTACAACCTTAAATCTGTAAAATCTTTAGCAGTCCTGAGTTTAGTTTTTAAATGATTGCATCACTTAGTAAGTGGAACATGTTTAACATTTTTGACGTCGTAATCATGACGTCAAATACCGAAATGCGACAATTTTTGGTAGAATAATCAGAAACATAAAATAAAATAGCAAAACGTCTAGTGAGAACACATATCATTTTTTTTACATAAATCATTTGTAAATCACGTTTTCTTTACACATAGAAACCGTTGATAAATTCGTCTAAATTGTTTAGAAGCTATTTGCAATTTAAAAACAAAAACTCCATCTCGAATATAAAGAGAAATATGCTCATTTTCCTATATATTTCATTAGAAAAGCGTCAAAACAGCACTACAAACGATACTAAGTTTAGAGCGGAGTTGCATACAAATAGCTTAGGCAAATTTGATATAAATTTATATAATGAACTGTGTATCCTTAATAGCGATTTAACAAATTTTCAGGGTATGTTTTCTCGTGAGATTTTTATGGGGTAAACCCGCGACCCACCTTAAGACAGTGCAACTGAATGAATATCATGAAATGTAACAAAATACAGTGTGTATTGATAAGGAAAAAATTCAGCATATCTATACATTTTGAGGACGGCCCTATAATTTTTTTAATGATCTTAAATGCAGGTCATAGGAGTCCTGGATAATGAGTTCTAACATTTTATCATCAAATATATATTTATAATTTATCTTGTTTTATGAATGGCAAATGCCACGAATTCAAGTCATGATACAACATAAATTATCGAGATAGCTATCCAAATAAAAAGTCAGTGTCGATCAAGAAAGTAAAAGGTTATCTCGACTTGACGAGATAGTTATCTTGACTTTATGTGATATGCTATGTTGACGAAAAATTATGTGGATTGCAGAAACATGCCACCATAGTATTAAGCAGTATCACTCAAAAATGGTCAGATTTCGTAAAAAAAAAAAAAAATAATAAGAATAACTAGACACGATCTTTTTGCGAGCAGCGGGGAGGTCTTCCGTCTGATTTTAGAATTTGATATATATGTTTGATCTTGATTCTGCTATTTAACAGCTACATGTATATATAATTTAGAATAGAAAAACTGTAAAAGCTTTGTGGAACAAGTGTTTAGTTATTCATCACCTTCTTGAGATATCTGGTAAAAAAGTTTTAGGGGCTGGTACCTTATCTCCTTTTTGGAGCCTCTAAACCGAATTTTAAAGGTTGCATGTTGTTCAGTACATCATTTTAGGCATCTTTTATTCTATACAGTATAACAATTTTTAAAAAAAAAAAATTCTGAGATATAAGTGATCAATCTTTTGGACTTTTGACCCCTACAAACCCCTGATTACATAAAACATTAAAAAAATCGATATACTGTTAGGCAACATAAATGTAAGATAAACATATTTGCTTCTTTAATATATTATAAAATATCCCTCAATGAAGAGCTTAAGGAAAAAGACTTAAGAGCCCTCTAGGTCCCTAATATTGGGGAAAACCCCCTTTCACTTGATATCAAATGAAAAATATTTTAAATATAAACATTTTTTTCATTACACTGCTTAACAAAGCATTTTTTCAAAAAAGAGATAAACATAGAAAACCTCGACAAATTATGACGTCTTTTAAGTCTTAATTTCCGGGTGCAGGCGAGCTTCGACGCTTTTGGCGATAGATATGATTTTAAATCTTCATGCACAATCACTAAAATAACGATATCTCAAAACTAGAAGTGACGTCATCAATAAAGTTTTTGGTTCAGATCGCTAAGTTTCATGAAAATCGATCGAGCAGTTTTCGAGACCTTGCGTGCACAAAATTTGTCAGAAAAAAAAAATAGAAGAATAGGGAAAAAGAAACAAAGCAATAACAATAAGGTCTTCCGTTGGAAACAGAAGACCTTAACTATATATGTGAGAGATTACCATTTTTAAAAATTATTATGACTGCTATTTTTTTTTAAATTATTTATTGTGTTTTCCTTCTTTCAGACTTTTGCTCCATGAATGGTACATGCTATAATAAGGGTCAAACACAGTTAGGAAAAGACTGTCTTTTCTGCCAACCAAATTCGACGAGAACCAACTGGACACTTAAAAAAGGTTAATAGATATTAACATTTAATTTCTAGTAAGATAATGCTGATTTAAAAACATATTAAAACACGTTCAACTTTTTGTTTTGTTTTATTATATGAGTTAAAAGAAAGATCAAGATGGCAATTTTAATCCCACCCTGCTTATATTCTTTGTTTGTTTGTTTGTTTTTTTTGTGTTATTGTTGTTGTTTTGTTTTGTTTATACTTGTTTTGTTCTTTTTTTTAAATGATGAAACGGTGTTCACCTACTTTCTTTTGTAAGTTATGTTTCTGGATACTGTCATTTATAGATCACTGTCTGATAAAAGAGTTGTGTTTTATGGATAACCAGTCTAATGAATCCAATCCGTGTCAACTTTGTAATACGTCACAAAACCAGGACTCTTGGACGGAAAACCCTCGTAAGTTAACTTTTCATATATTCTTGTGTTTTGTCAGAGCATGGATTTGCATGAACCAAGTTCTTCATTCCTTACCAGAGTTTCAAGATTAGAGGGGTTAGATTTTAATCATCGCCATCCTTATCCCATTTACACTAGTATCTGATGTTCATTGATTACTTATACATATATATAGTATACCGAGAAGTTTTTTGAAGTGGTTGATCAAACTAAATGTGGTTAATGTTTATAAGATATTCTAGACGGGATGAATATGCACCAATATTAATATCATAATTTTAAAACAAGGAAACAGTACAGACGTTCAGATAAAATAGTAGTTGCCATGTCTATATTCCTTGTTTGCGCAGGAAAAAAATAATTAAGGCGGATATTTTTTCATATTTCATCAACGCTTATCATGTTAAAAAGTTGTAATAAATAAAACAAAAAATCATGTTTTTTTTTTCTTTAAAGGGATTGCATTTCCGATTGAATTTTATACAATTACATAATCATATGGTACTGCTCATTTAACAACGCTTAAATTCCTTAAAGATTCACTGTAATTAAAGTATTACATATATAACGCAATATGTATTATAAACACACGCTCCTGCTTTTCGCAAAAACTCGTATAACATGTTAGGGAAACTGTTATTACTGTTGTAACAGCAAAAGATATAGTATCGATTAAATCTAAAAACATTGTTGTTTTGTTAAAATAGCAAACAGCATAAATTTAAAAACAATTGCGAAATTATTTTAAGATTCTGTACGATAGGAATACAAGGGGGAGAGAGAGAGAGGACAGAACTATAGCACTAAAAACTAGACAAATGATTGCTATCTTTTTCTTTATTTTAATTGTTTCATTATTGTTCTAGATTTTTGCTCTATTAACGGCACATGCTATAGTGACGGTCAAACAAACGAAGGAACAGACTGTCTTTTTTGCCAACCAAATTCAACGAGAACAAAATGGATATTGAAAAATGGTTAATAGTTATATAAATGTAGAATTTTATTAAGATCATGCTGCATTAAAACCCCAAAAAGAAAAATAATTTCTCCGTCCTGTCATTACCTTAATCGGTTGAAAGATGAAGTAAGCTATTATTATCACAACATACTTTAGGTTTTTAGCTCACCTGAACCGAAGGTTCAAGTGAGCTTTTCTGATCACCCGTTGTCCGTCGTCCGTCCGTCCGTCCGTCCGTCCGTCTGTCTGTCTGTCCGTCCGTCTGTAAACTTTTCACATTTTCAACTTCTTCTCAAAAACCACTGGGCCAAATTTAACCAAATTTGGTACAAAGCATCCTTATGGAAAGGGGGTTATAAATTGTTAAAATAAAGGGCACAGCCCCAGATAATTGCGAAACAGTAAGTTAAGGGTGCATGTCTTTAAAAATCTTCTTCTGAAGAACCACGGCACCAGAAATGCCAATATTTACACAAAAGCTTGTATATATAGTGAAGATTCTAAATTGTAAAAATCGTGACCCTCGGACCAAAACTGGGGCCCGAGGCGGGGTTCAAAGTTTAACATAGAAATACATAGGAAAATGTTTAAAAAATCTTCTTCTCAAGAACAACTGCACCAGAAATGCCAATATTTACACAAAAGCTTTTATATATAGTGAAGATTCTAAATTGTAAAAATGGTGACCCTCGGACCAAAACTGGGGCCCCAGGCGGGGTTCAAAGTTTAACTTAGAACAACATATGGAAAATGTTTAAAAAATGTTCTTCTCAAGAACCACTGCACAAGAAATGCCAATATTTACACAAAAACTTGTTTATATAGTGAAGATTCTAATTTGTAAAAATCGTGACCCTCGGACCAAAACTGGGGCCCCAGGCGGGGTTCAAAGTTTAACATAGAAATACATAGGAATTTTTTTTAAAAATCTTCTTCTCAAGAACCACTGCACCAGAAATTCCAATATTTACACAAAAGCTTGTATACATAGTGAAGATTCTAAATTGTAAAAATGGTGACCCTCGGACCAAAACTGGGGCCCCAGGCGGGGTTCAAAGTTTAACATAGAAATACATAGGAAAATGTTTAAAAATCTTCTTTTCGAGAACTACACTGCACCAGCAATGCCAATATTTGCACAAAAGCTTGTATATTTAGTGAAGATTTTAAATTGTAAAAATCGTGCCCCTCGGACCAAGACTGGGGCCCCAGGCGGGGTTCAAAGTTTAACATAGAAATACATAGGAAAATGTTTAAAAATCTTCTTCTCAAGAACCACTGCACCAGAAATGCCAATATTTACACAAAAGCTTGTATAAATAGTGAAGATTTTAAATTGTAAAAATCGTGCCCCTCAGACCAAGACTGGGGCCCCAGGCGGGGTTCAAAGTTTAACATAGAAATACCTTAGGAAAATGTTTAAAAAATCTTCTTCTCAAGAACCACTGCACCAGAAATGCCAATATTTACACAAAAGCTTGTAAGTATAATGAAGATTCTAAATTGTAGAAATCGTGACCCTCGGACCAAGACCGGGGCCCCAGGCGGGGTTCAAAGTTTAACATAGAACTACATATGAAAAATGTTTAAAAATTTTCTTCTCAAGAACCACTTCACCAAAAATGCCAATACATACACAAAAATTTGTATACATAGTGAAGATTGTAAAAATCGTGACCCCCGAACAAAAAGTGGGGCCCCAGTAGGGGTTTAGATTTTAACATATGTAGGAAAATGTATTAAAATCTTCTTCTCAAGAACTATAGTGCAACTGTTTGGGATATTACTATGCATACATGTACATCCTTAAATAATGTAGATTCAAAAAATTGTAACTCCCGGACAATTGATGGGCACCAAGAGGGGTTCAAAATTTAAACATTTTAAAAAACATAAAGGAAAAGTTTAAAAATTTTCTTCTCAAGAACTACAATGTTTTAGTTTGTGGAATTTCTATGCATGCATCCTTCGATTATGTAGATTCCTAATTGGTAAAATCGTGACCCCCGGACCAAGATGGGGTCAAAATTTATTAAAGAAATATAAAGGTAACATGTTAAAAAATCTTCTTCTCGAGAACTACAATGCTTCAATTTGTGAGATTACTATCATGCATACAACCTTGGATAATGAAGGTTCGACAGTTTTAAAATAGTGACCCCTGGACTAATACTAGAGACCCAAGATGGGTTTAAAGTTAAATGTAGAAGTACCGGTATATATGGAAAATGTTTAAAAATCTTCTTTTCGAGAACTACAATGCATCAATTTGTCAGATAACTACGTCAGCACCCTCAAATAGTGTAGATTCGAAATTATAAAAGCCGTGATCTCAATCTAATACTGGGGCCCCAAGAGGTGTTCAAAGTTTAGCATAGAAATATAGAGGGAAAATGTTGAAATTTTTTTTTCTAGGGAACTATAATGCTTCAGCTTGTGAGATAACTAGGCAAGCATCCTTAAATAATGTAGATTCCAAATAATTAAAACTTTAGCACTGGACTAATACTGTGGCCCCAAGAGGGGTTCAAAGTTTAACATAGAAAGATATATTGAAAATGTTTTTAAAAAGTTTTTCTCGAGAACTATAATGCTACAGTTTGTTAGATTACTATGCAAGGATCCTCAAATTGTGTAAACTCTAATGTAGTGGAACCAAGAGTTATCTTTCTTGTGTTCTGTACAGTCTGAGAGTTATTCCTCTTGAAGTGGAACTCTGCTATGTTCAGTTTTTCAGGTTGTGTACGTGCGGTCCCACCGCAGTGCTTCACATTTTCATTCCTATGTTACTATTTATGTTGTTCAAGCCAACCATAAACCTCGGACCATAACTGGGTCCCCAGAAAGGGGTTCAATGTTTAAAATAGAAAAAGCATATGCTACGAAATGTAATGTTACAAGGAGCTGCTGTTCAGGTGAGCGATGTGGCCCATGGGCCTCTTGTTTAAAATTGTATTGAAATTATTAAGAGAGCTCAATTACTTTTCTTGTGAAATTGTATTTGCGATAATTGACATTTTCTAGATCATTGCCTGATTAATGAGTTATGTTTTATGAATGGCCAATCTAATGACTCCAATCCGTGTCAACATTGCAATACCTCGCAAAGCAAGGACTCTTGGACTGAACACCCTGGTATGATACTCTGTGTATATACCAATGTTTTGTTATCGTTTTTACCAGTATTTTGCATTTGTATCGATTTCCATTTGTCCGGTTTTTCAATTTTGAACCACGATTTCAATGATAGGAATTAGATAAAATATAATCATCGTAATTTTTTTTCTATATACACAGTTTTGTGCAATTTGTCATTTTAAAGAAAAAAGAAAATAATTACTGTCGTTATTGAACAAGCAGCATTAATTTAAAACTTATTACCAGAATATTTTCAGATTATGTGAGATTTAGAATACAGGGAAAATATAGAGGAGAGAAAAAATAAGCATTGTCAGATTAGATTAGTAATTGCTTCATTTTTCGTTAAATAATATCTTTCCTTTTCGTTGTTCTAGATTTTTGCATCATAAACGATACCTGTTATAGTAACGGACAAAGACAATTCGGAAAAGACTGTCTTGTCTGCCAACCAAATTCAACAAGAAACACTTGGACATTGAAAAATGGTTAATTAATATTTAAAAATGAATTTTCGTTTAGAGCATGCCTTTTAAAGTAAACATAAAACTGTTTTGTCGTGTCATTAGCCTAATGGGTCAAAAAATTAAGTGTGCTATTTTAATCACAGCATTATATATTGCAATGGCATTTATAAAATTAATAAACGACATTGAACTTAAACTTGTTTCCTATTGAAAATATATAATTGCGATAACGGTCTTTTATAGATCATTGCCTGATACACGATATCTGCTTGATGAATGGCCGATCTAATGAATCCAATCCGTGTCAATATTGCAATGCGTCACAAAGCAAGGACTCTTGGACGGAAAACCCTGGTTTGTTTACTCTATAAATTTACCAGTCTTTTGTATACGTTATGGTTCTTATATACAAGGTTTTTTATTTCAATTTTAAAATTTCAAGCGTGGGGGATAGGGGTTACATGAGTAAAAAATGTATAGTTTTTCTATGCCTTACTTATGTACAGATGACTCTTAACATTATTGATAACCTAAAGAAGAAATAAAATATACTGGGAAGTATTAAAGGGGCATGGTTACGATTTTGGTCAAAAATCATTTTCCCGCTTTAAATGTTAATAATGCTTCAATATGGCGATTTTAATAGGTAATTAAAAGGTGTCATTTGTTGACTTATAAGCGAGTTACAGAGCTTACAATGCATTGTTTTGTAAACAAAGCTTTTGTTAACATTTTAAATGTTTAAGACAAATTTCATGTTTTAGACCTAAAATGTATATGTTAAAGGTTAGAAACGGTTTATTGATGCATAAATTAAATAAGAGGATACACAAATAACCTTGAAAAAGACGTTTAACTTGTTAACTGAACCTATCTTAACAAACACAGGACAATAGCCTTGTTTACGTGTCAAAGAATTGTGAGCCCCGTATCTTTCTTAAAACTTTATGCCCGACTCTCAAATATCATTTGATCATTAGAAATGCATTCCTAAAGCATTAAAATATTAATTTTAGACTTGATGGGATTAGAATAACGTTAGTAAAGAGAAAGAAAGACAAACATCTGATAAGATTTATGATTGTTATCTTTTTTACATGACCTTAGTTTCGTTGATCTAGATTTCTGCTCCATAAATGGCGCATGCTACAGTGACGGCCAAACAGAAGTAGGAAAAGACTGTATTGTCTGCCTACCAAATTTTACAAGAAGCAACTGGACAGTGAAAAAAGGTGAAATAGTATTTGTAAATATTTTATTTAAAATGTATTCTTAAAAAAAAACACTTTAAAAGGTCATCAACTTTTTTTATCATATATGAACGCTTACCTGGATGAAAAATAAATAAAACTTTTTCGGCACAATGTTCTTAAGTTTTTCACAATTGTATTATGTTAATGATTCAAATAATTAAAGATGTTCATCTTTTGTTTGTTTAGGATATAATTGCGATAACTGTTTTTTATAGATCGGTGCCTGATAAATGAGTTGTGCTTTATGGATAACCAATTGAATGAATCCAATCCGTGTCAATATTGCAATACGTCACAAAGCAAATACTCTTGGACGGAAAACCCGGGTATGTTAACTTTGTGTTTATACCCATGTTTGTTAATTTATTAATTTCCATTTACCAGATTTTTCAATTTTAATCCTAGAATTTCCTTGTTGAGAGGTAGATAAAATCATCATAATTCGTATACAATTAATATATGCACACATGCATCTGGATCCTGTTGAGAATCAATATACGTGCTACGTATACTAAATAATATTTATCATCGAGAAGTAAATCAAGCTTAATCATTATGTGCTTGATGTTTATAAGGTTTTCTAGTCATAAAAAAGATATACCAGTATTGAAATTATAATGTCAAAATTAAAGTGCATTACAGATGATCAAATACAAATAGTAAACGTCTTATTAAAAGGATCGTCCTTACGTTAAAAACAGTTTTTTTTATATTTCATCAACACTTAAAAACAGAATAAGATAGATTCTAATGACAAATAAAATACAAAAGACCGATTCCTGTTTTGCGTCATGAATAATATTTTACAAAGTAAAAAATAATTACTGTCGTTAATGAAACAATTATCGTATCGAGAAAACCTTAGTTTATTATTGTTTTCATTATACACCAAACGTGATAAATAAAAACATATTACATGGTTATTTTCAGATTTTGTGAGATTGGAAGACAGGCAAAAAAAATACAGAAGGAATAAACATTATCTTAATAGACCAGTGATTACTACTTTTACTTAAACTGACGTCTTTCATTTTCTTTGTTCTCGATTTCTGCTTCTTTAATGGTACATTATAGTGACAGTCAAACAACAGTAGGAAATGACTGTTTTGTCTGCCACCCAAATAAAAACAAAATGTAACCAAAAAAAAAAAAAAGAAAAGAAAAAGAAAGAAAAATAAAATAAAAAAGTCTCTGAAACTTTTTTTTCTACCCCCCCCCCCCCCTCAAAAAAAAATCTTATTGGATAATATCAAATTTCAGAATCATATAGTACTGCTCATTTAATAGAGAGTGACTTCCTTCAAAAATCACAACAATAAAGTTTTAGATATATAACGCTATATGTAGCTGAAACGCAAGCGCCTGTTTTCCACAATTACTCGGATTATAAGTTAAGGAAACTGTAATTACTGTCATAACAGAAAAAGAAATCGTTTCGATCAAATCTAAAACCATCGCAGTTGTTAACAAAGCAAGCAGCATGAACATTTAAACAATTGTATGATTACTTAAGATTTTGTGAGATTGGAATACATGGACAATGACAGAAGACAGAAAAATTAAACATTATCAGATGAGACCAATGATTGCTATCTTTTTTTGGAATATATATTATCCTTGTTCTTTTAGATTTCTGCTTTATAAATGCTACATGCTATAGTGACGGTCAAACAAAACTGGGAAAAGACTGTCTTTTCTGCCTACCAAATTCAACGAGAACAAACTGGACATTGAAAACTGGTAAACAGATATTTAAATATTATTTTTTCTAAAGATCTTATCGATTAAAAAACACCATAGAGTAAACGTTATTCTTGTTTGTCCTGTTTTTCTAACTTACTTATTTGGAAGATCATGTTAGTTTTTTTTTATTACATCATGGTTTCATTTTTACAACTCATTTTTCTTTTCTCAAATGCCTAAACAATGTTTAACTTGTTTTCTATTCCCGAAATAATTGTGGGTAATGTTGTTTATAGATCACTGCCTGATTAACGAGTTGTGCTTTAAGAATGGCCAATCTAATGAATCCAATCCGTGTCAACATTGCAATGCGTCACAAAGCAAAGACTCTTGGACGGAAAACCCTGGTATGTTAACCTTTGTATTTACCAGTCATTGATTCGCATGAACCAAGTTCTTCATTTCCTAATCAGACTTTCAGAAATAAAGGGATACGGTTAAAGTCATCGTCATCTTTATCCCAATTACAGTAGTATTTAATGTTTATTGATGACTAATACACATACAGAGTATACCGAGAAGTGGTTCTTATGAAGCAGTAGATCAAGCTTAATGATTATAAGATATTTTTTTCGTTGGGATGAATATTTACCAATATTAAAATTACGTTAAAACAAAGACACAATACAGATGTTCAAATAAAATAGTAATCGCCATATCTATATTACTTGTTTAAGCAGGGAAATATGTAATTCAGGTGGACTTTTTTTCATATTTCATCAACACATATAATGATAAAAATTGTAATAAATAAAAAGAAAATTCCCGGAATTTTTTTCGTAAAAGAAATTGCATTTCCGATTGAATATTATAAAAGTACAGAATCATATGGTACTGCTCATTTAACAAAGCTTAAATGCCTTGAAAATACACTACAATTAAAGTATTACATATATATATTGCAATATGTATTTGGACCAAACGCACATGTTTTCCGCAAAAACTTGTATTATGATTAAGGAAATCTGTATTTACTGTTGTAACAGAAAAAGATATCTAATTGACTAAACCCAAAAACATTGATGCGTTGTTAAAATAGCAAACAGCATAAATTTTAAAACAATTACGAATTTACTTTAAGATTTTATTAGATTGGAGGACATGGAGGAAAGACAGAGGACACATAAAAAAAATAGCACTAAAAACTAGACCAATGATTGCTATCTTTTCGTTTATTTTAATTGTTTCATTGTTGTTCTAGATTTCTGTTCTATTAGCGGCACATGCTATAGCGACGGTCAAACAAACGAAGAAACAGACTGTCTTTTCTGCCAACCAAATTCAACGAGAACAAAATGGACATTGACAAATGGTTAATAGTTATATAAATATAAACTTTTATTAAAATAATGCTGAATTAAAACCCAAAAAATAATTTTCGTTTGTCTTATCATTACCTTGATTGGTTGAAAAATAATGTACGCTAATTTAATCATAACATACTTTGGTATTTTTCAAATGTATTAATAAAATTATAAACGGAGCTCATTTTTTTCTGTTTAAGTTGTATTTGCAATAATTGTCTTTTATAGATCACTGCCTGATTCATGAGTTATGCTTTATGAATGGCCAATCTAATGACTCCAATCCGTGTCAACTCTGCAATACCTCGCAAAGCAAGGTTTCGTGGACAGAAAACCCTGGTATATTTACTCTGTGTATATACCAATCTTTTGTAATTGTATTTACCAGTGTTTTGCATTCGTATCGATTTTTATTCATCCGGTTTTTCAATTTCGAACCAAGAATTTCAAAGATAGGAATTCGATAAAAAAAAAATTCACCGTAATTCTTTTTTGCGCAATTTTAATTTTTCAGAGGGGAGAAAATCATTACTGTCGTTATTTAACAAGCAGCATCATTTTAAAACTTATAACCAGATATTTTCAGATTATGTGAGATTTAGAATACAGTGGAAAAAAAAGAAGAAAAGGGCTATTGTCAGATTAGATATGTAATTGCTTCCTTTTTCTTTTAATATTGTCTTTCATTTTCGTTGTTCTAGATTCTTGCATCATTAACGGTACATGTTATAGTAACGGACAAAGACAATTCGGAAAAGACTGTCTTGTCTGCCAACCAAATTCAACAAGAAACACTTGGACATTGAAAACTGGTTAATATATATTCAAAAACCAATTTTCGTTAAGGTCGTGCCTCTTAAAGTAAACATAAAACTGTTTTGTCGTGTCATTAGCTTAATAGGCTAAATAATCAAGTGTGCTTTTTTAATCACTCCATGCTTTAGTATTTTGCATTGGTATTTATAAAATTGATAAACGGCATTGAACTTGTTTTCTATTGAATATGTATAATTGCGATAGCAGTCTTTTATAGATCATTGCCTAATACATGAGTTCTGCTAGATCACATCATGGTTTGGTTATTACAACTCATTTTTCTTTTCCTAAATTCTTATACAATGTTTAATTTGTCTTGTATTCCCGAAATAATTGTGGATAATGTTGTTTATAGATCACTGCCTGATTAACGAGTTGTGCTTTAAGAATGGCCAATCTAATGAATCCAATCCGTGTCAACATTGCAATGCGTCACAAAGCAAGGACTCTTGGACAGAAAACCCTGGTATGTTTACTCCGTATATATACTAAAGTTTTGTAATCGTATCGGTTTCCGTTTACAAGGTCTTTTGATTTCAAATCAAGAATTTTAATAGTGGAACTTAGATTTAAGAAAATCATCGTAATGCTATCCCATTAGCAAATACACACTTGCATCTGATTTATATTGATTATCAGTATACAAATAAAAGATACTGAGATATATTCATCATGAAGTGGTAGATCAAACTCAATGATTATTTTGTCGATGTTTAAATTATATTATATTTTGGATAAACATATACTAGTATTGACAATAAAATGTCAAAATTTAGGATACAATGCCGATGTTGGGATACAAATAGGAAAACGTCATACGTATATTCTTTACGAAGAAAAAATATATAAAGCAATAGAACTAATTATATATATTAACAACATCTACAACAAGGAAAAATAATAGATTGTACCGGGGTAAAAATCTAAAACTTTTTTTTTACAAATCCATGTTTGATTGTATAATGCAAAACTGATAGAGTTAGGTATATTGCTCAGTTACTAGAGAGTGTTTTCCCTAAACAATCTCTCATATTTGATTTCTCACAAAATATGCATTTCCCACTAGTTAACTATAAAACGACAGAATTACATGCATTGGGTAGTATCTATCCAAGGGAAAATCAATCCCCAAAACCATTTGAGCTTTATAAATATTAAGCTAAATGTACCTGACACAGAGGTCCCATCTGATTATGCATATTTCTGAAAAGAACTACTTCTATTACAAAAACAATATATAAACAATAATGCACAAATCAAAACTATTGAACAGATTATTATTAAATTTTGTGAGATTAGAAAAAAGATGTGAGAATAACAAAAAAACATCTACAAATAAAATGCGTCAACTGATTATTTTCAGATTTTGTGAGATAAGAAGAAAACAGTAAAACAAAAAATGGAAGAATGAATAGATCAGCAATATCTGATTATAATTATGATTGCTATTATGTTTTTTTACATTCATTATTTTATTGTCCCTGTGTCAGACTTCTGCTCCATCAATAGTACATGCTATAGTGCCGGTCAAACACAAGAAGGAAAAGAATGTCTTGTCTGCCAACTAAATTCGTCGAGAATGAAGTGGTCACTTAAGAATGGTTAAAAGATATTTGAATATTGTTCTTATAAAGATCTTGCTAGATTAGGGAACTCATAATATTAAACATTATACTTGTGTGTCTTGTTTTATTAGCTTACTTGGTTAGCTATTTTGTCATATCATGGCTTGATTTTTACAATTCATTTTATTTCATTAAACTAGACTTTGACCCATGCGTGCACGGGTTTACATTGCATATGATACCGGGCATTTACGAAATAGATACATCGACACACCGTATTTAAGACATTAACATTACCAAACTTTAAGCCCACAATAATGCCATTTTACTACATTCTGCACATCTAGAATAATCTAACTATGTCTCGAAACATGCTTTCACCACAGTTAAAATGCCACCAATATACCCGTGATGTATCGCAGAAAATTGCAGAATTGCTTCAAAACTTTGTTGGAGAAAACTAAAGAAGTTGCATTGAAAATAACAGTCAAATTTTTCTTAACAAACCATTTTGAAGCTGTAAATACCTCTCATATATATAATTCATATAATAGAAAAATTCATCAATTTTTTACAAACGTTTTGGTTGCTCCCTTCAAACTTACACACCATATTGACATTCGTAACTCTCGGGCTTTTTCATAGTAAATGCACTGTGTTAGAGTTATCTCTGAAGTTATCTATGAAGCGGTGTTTAATTATTTTTTCTTTTGTTTGAGTAAATATTATAACTGTCTATTATAGATTACTGCCTGATAAACGAGTTGTGCTTTAGAAATGGCCAATTTAATGAATCCAATCGGTGTCAACTTTGCAATGCATCACAAAGCAAGGACTTTTGGACGGAAAACCCTGGTATGTTTACTATATTAACTATTTGTAGACGTGTCGATTGTCGAATTTCTTATTTCAAAATGTCAGTGGGGAAGGGGATAAGGTTTGATAAAATTCTATGTAATTTTTACCCCATTACACATGCACACGTGAATCTAAATTTTATAATATTTTTTTCTAGTCTGAACACTTTTTCACTATAAAGTTTTTCCTTTCTTCAAAAAATGCATATCCAGTAAATTCTTTTAACCACAGACTCATATGGCACCGTTCATTTAGCAGAGAGTGAAATTCCTGAAAAATCACTACAACTAAAGCATTACAGATGTTACGTTATATATACATGAAACACAAGCTCCTGTTTTTCGCAATATCTTATCTTATAAATTAGATCAAATAATGTTGCTGTCGTTAAGATACGTTATTGTGTCAAGAAAATAAAATACATCGTTGTTTTGTTAAATCAGCAAGCAGCAGAAACATTAAAACAAATTACTAGATTACTTACATTTTGTAAGATTGGAAGACGGGGAAAAAGAATAAGGACAAAAAATGGCTATATCATTCTAGCTTTATGATTAGTATCTTTTTTATTTATTTGTTTTATTATTGTTGTTTTAGATT
This sequence comes from Magallana angulata, assembly GCF_025612915.1. Classification (NCBI taxonomy): domain Eukaryota; kingdom Metazoa; phylum Mollusca; class Bivalvia; order Ostreida; family Ostreidae; genus Magallana; species Magallana angulata. The sequence goes on along the minus strand of NC_069112.1, from coordinate 6,542,397 downwards.
TCTGCCTTATTAATGGTACATGCTTTGGTGACGGTCAAACGCAGGTAGAGCAAACCTGTCTTGTCTGCCAACCAAATTCAACAAGAACCACCTGGACATTAAAAAATGGTTAAATGATATTTTGATATCAGTTTTTTAAGGGAATTGGACACGATTGAGATCAAATATTTTTATTTTTTGTGTATAAAATTGTTTACTGGTGCATATTAAATGATTGACCAAAACATTGAATGTTAAAGTCAAGTAACAAGCGAGAAACAGAGGTAAAAATTGGTTGTTATGTAAATATAGCTCGAGTCTTATAGTTTTTTTTTTTTACAAAAAATGTGATGTAGAATTTTACAATTTTTAGAAAAAGGACATGTTAAAAAACAATTCAAACGAACCCAATATCTTCATAAATACTAGTATAAAAAAAAGATTCATTTGATTGAAACTTACACCAAACAACACATATGTAAAAACAAAAATGACAATATTCAAGCTTTGTTTACAAAACAAAGAATTTTGAACTTTGTATCTTGCTTATAACATGATAATTGACTTTCAAATTTTGACGAAGCATTTAAAACTTCTATATTTTTAGTATAAACATTGGAAATGGAAAAATAAAATTTAAAAATTTTAAGTCAAATCGTGTCCAAGTCCATTTAAGATCATGCTGATTTAAAACCGCTAAAAATAAACATTTTTTTGAATAATCAAGTAAGCTAATTTTTATCACATCATGCTTCAGAATTTTGCAATGGTTATAAATAAAACTATAAAACAGTGTTTAATATTTGTTTCTGTTCACGGTGCATTTGCGATAATTGTCATTTATAGATCACTGCCTGATTAATGAGTTGTGCTTTATGAACGGCCAATCTAATGAATCCAATCCTTGTCAGCTTTGCAATACATCACAAAGCAAAGATTCTTGGACGGAAAACCCGGGTATGTTTACATTGTGTATATCCCTATTTACCAGTGTTTTACATTTGTATCGATTTCCATTTATCAGGGTTTTTTTTCAATTTAAGAATTTCAAAGGAAGAAAAAAGATAAAAATCACCGTAATTCATAAACAGAGTGTTGCGCAATTATTCATATTTTAGAAAGAAAATAATCATTAGTGTCGTTATACAAACAATTATTGTATCGACAGAAACCTTAAATCAGTGTTCTTTTGCTTATTTGACAAGTAGCATAAATTTAAAACTTATTACCAGAATATCTTCTGATTTTGTTAGATATGAAAGACAGGTTAAAAATGACGACAGAAGAAATAAGCAACATTATATTACACTAGTAATTTCTTTCTTTTTCTTAAAATAATGTTTTTCATTTTTGTTCTTCTAAATTATTGCATCATTAACGGTACATGTTATAGTAACGCACAAACACAATTAGGAAAGAACTGTCTAGTATGCCAACCTAATTCAACAAGTAACACTTGGACATTGAGGAATGGTTACTAAATATCTTTATATCAATCTTTTAATGATCATGCCTCTTAAAGTAAACATTAAACTCTGGTTGTGTCATTATCTTACTGGGTTGAAAAAAAAAACAAGATTGTTTCTTTGTATCATGCTCTAGTAATTTGCAATGGTATAAATGAAATTCATAAAACGAGGTAAAATTTTTTCTTTTCAATATATATTTTCTATAGCGGTTTTCTTATAGATCACTGTCTGATAAACAAGTTCTGCTTTATGAATGGCCAATCTAATGAATCCAATCCATGTCAACTTTGCAATGCTTCACAAAGCAAGGACTCTTGGACAGCAAACCCTGGTATGCTTACTCAATACACAAATCAATTGTTATCGTATTTGTTTCCATTTAACACTTTTTGTCAGCAATGCCGGGCGTCCGTCCGTGGGTCCGTGCGTCCGTGCGTCCGTGTTTCCGTCCGTCACACTTTTTTGTAAGCGCTCTCATGCCCACACATTTTGACGGATTTTCATTAAATTTATACCAAATGTTTATACCACTATTACCTTGATCAAGTTCGAAAATCAGCATTGGTTGATACTTTTTGTTGGAGTTATGGGACTTTGTGACGGATTTATCATACTTTTTTGTAAGTGCTCTCATGCCTACAAATTTTGACAGATTTTCATTAAATTTATACCAAATGTTTATAACACTAATACTTTGGTCGTGTTCTTTTAGATTGTAGTATTTTGGATATATTTGCGACAAGAAAAATAGAAAAAAAATGGGTGGTGGGGGTAAAAAAATATTCCTCCCAACCTCCCCACACATTTAATTCTAGAACAGCCCTGAATGTTTACAAATATTCCAATATACAGTATACTAGTATACTGCCTGACTAGTGGGAGACCCAGGAATTTTATTCTTGTTTTGAAACTAAATAAAGGGATTTTACTGGTTGAAGTTAGATAAAAAATTAATCATAAGTATTGTCCCACTATCACATGCACACATGCATCTGGTTTTTATTGATGATCAATATTCATATAAAGGATACTGAAAGGTATCTATTATGACGTGGTGATCAAGCTTAATGGTTATTTGGCTGATGTTTATAATCTAATCTAATTTAGATAAAGATATACCAGCTTTGACAATATCGTGTCTATATTAAGATACAATACAAAAGTTAAGTGACAAATCGTATACGTCATATCTATATTCTTTGCGTAGAAAAATACATAAAGCAGTAAGAATTTTTCACATATCATCAACACCTATAACAGCAAAAAATAAGGATAAAATATAAGAAAAGATAATAAATTGTACCGAAAACAAAAGAATAACAGTCTGATACATAAAAATAAATCTTTAAGTCATAGTATGCAAAAAATAATACCTGAATGGTTCTGCTCATTTGACAGAGAGAGAGAGAGAGAGAGAGAGTCAATTATCTCAACATTCTTTCATACTTGATTTGGTTCAAATTATGCATTACGTAATACTAAAGTATAAAACGACATTATTATATGGTAGTAACTACCCAAGAGAGATTCAATATTCTGAACAATGCCTACAAATTGAGCATTAAAAAGGTGAAGCTAAATGTACCTGGTTTAAAAATCCTTTCATATTATTCATGTTCCTAAAAAAAGAATAACTTCAGTTATAAAACCAGTTATTGTGTCGTGTAAACAACATGAGTCGCAACGTGTCAACGGTCTACTTTTGAATTATATCAGATAAAAAGAAGGTGATTAAGATAAGATGAAAACGGATATAAAGAAACATAGAATAAGGGTCATTATTGGATTATAATTATGATATTTTTTTTAATTTATTTTACATTTTTTTATTGTTTTTTACGTTGTTTCAGACTTCTGCTTCATCAACGGTACATGTTATAGTGACGGTCAAACACAAGTAGGAAAAGATTGTCTTGTTTGCCAACCAAATTTTACGAGAAAAAACTGGACACTGAAGAATGGTTAAAGTTTTTTTAAATACTATTTTTTTATAAAGATCTTTCTGAGTTAAGAAACCCATTTAAGGGAGCATTCAACTTGTTTATCCCGTTTCATGAGCTTACTTACTTTAACAATCAAATAAGCTATTTTGGTCACACCATGGTTGGTTTTTACAATGTATTTTTTTATATTCGTTAATAAAACATTGCTCAACTTGTATTCTACCAATGTTTGTATTGTTTTTTAAAGATCACTGCCTGATTAATGAGTTGTGCTTTATGGATAACCAATCAAATGAATCAAATCCGTGTCAACTTTGCAATGCGTCACAAAGCAAGGACTCTTGGACAGAAAACCCTGGTATGTTTTCTCTGTGTATTTACCAGTGGAATTTTTTGTTGTTGAAGGACATACTAAACTTTGGTAAACATATCGAGTTTCATTTAACGAGTTTGTCTTTTCTCTTTAGGGATTTCATTGATAAAAAGAAATGGGCTTTTTAAAACGTTCAGTAGTTATTACCGTATTATACATGCACGAATACATTCAAATTTAATTAGTCTCGTACGATGAGGATATAATTTTAATAAGAATACAGTATGCACATTAAGGTACAATTCAATTAGCAGAAACAAACACTATGCGTAATATCCATGTTTCTTCTTTTCTAGACTATTTACTTAAACATAATTTTGAATAAAATATTTCATCGAACATTTATAAACCAATTTCCTTTGAAAAGAGATCAAAGAATTGCGATGAGAAATTAAAATGTAGTTAACAGTTTAGTGAGATTTGTTCTAAAATTCTTTATAAAAATTGTATCGTGCATCATTTTCCAAAGCAATACAAAAAACTTTGACTTGAATCAAAGATGAAGTAAGCTTTTTAAAATATTATTGCGAATACTGCATGATAAATGATATGTGCTTTATGGATAACCAATCTAATAATTCTTATCCGTGTAAACTTTACAATACGTCACAAAGCAACCACTCTTGGGCTGTAACTTAAAATTATACTTTACAGATCTGCCAATCTTTGACAAACGTATTATTATTAACAGGTTCTTTTTTTTTCTTTTTCCGGATTTCAGCAAGCTGGTAGGGTGAAAAAAATAATCGCAAAACAAAATATCACTACTTTTTCTTATAATGCTGATAGAAATAGATCTTGGACTCTAAATGGACATTTTGTTGTCCCCCGCCTCAACGCGGAGCGGGGACATAGAAATGCCGGGCGTCCGTCCGTGGGTCCGTGTGTCCGTGGGTCCGTGGGTCCGTGCGTCCGTGGGTCACACTTTTTTGTAAGCGCTCTCATGCCTACAAATTTTGACGGATTTTCATTAAATTTATACCAAATGTTTATACCACTATTACCTTGGTCAAAACCAGCATTGGTCGATACTTTTTGTTGGAGTTATGGGACTTTGACCACAATAATGACTCCGTTTTATCCAAAAATTGACCTTGTAAGCGCTCTCATGCCTACAAATGTTGACGGATTTTCATTAAATTTATACCAAATGTTTATACCACTAATACTTTGGTCAAGTTCGAAAATCAGCATTGGTCAATACTTTTTGTTGGAGTTATGGGACTTTGACTACAATAATGACTCCGTTTTATCCAAAAATTGACCTTGTAAGCGCTCTAATGCCTATGAATTTTGACGGATTTTCATTAAATTTATACCAAATGTTTATACCACTAATACCTTGGTCAAGTTCCTTAATCAGCCTTGGTCGATAGACTCGATATCAGTACACTGCTTGACCGGCGGGGGACCCAGGAATTCTATTCTTGTTTAAAAGGTGATTGATTGATTGAAGCAGTTTGATTCAATACAAATACGAATGATATAAACACACTGAAAGTTTCATACAGTATAAAACGTAAAATGTTTCGTCACCAAATCTACGTATTAAACCCACTCATGGTAATCTAAGGTCTTCCTTCATAGGAATAATTCTGAGGGTTTTTTTTATTTTAAATTTGTTTTATTTATGCATTTCAATATTCATCATGTTAAGCTGTATTATATCTATTACTGAAATGTTGCTCTATTAATGTATTACGCATTTGTTGCGGACCTGTAAATAAAAAAGAAATATTATAAAGAATAAATGATGAAATCGTTTGGATGATTCTAAAGTTCTAAAAAAGAAATGATCAAAGTTTATTTATTTTTAAAAATTATCATGCATTAGCAATATACCTTTGTAGACTGTTCAGCACTTAACTTTTTTTGTTCTATAAATATAGATTGTTCAAACATGATATCAAACGAACCCTCCACTGCTTCAAGCTCAAAACCTAGCACCACTATAACACCAGAGCCTACCAACCCAACTCAAGAGCCTACCACTACAACTCAAACACCTACCACTACAACACCAAAACCTACCACTACAACACCAAAACCTACAACAACAACACCAGAACTTACCACAACAACACCAGAACGTACCACCACAACACCAGAACCTACAACAACAAAACTAGAACCTACCACTACAACACCAGAACCTACCACAACAACACCAGAACCTACCACCACAACTCATGAACCTACCACAACAACACCAGAACCTACCACCACGACACCAGTACCTACCACTACAACACCAGAACCTACCACAACAACACAAGACCCTACCTCCAAAACACCAGAACCTACCACTACAACACCAGAACCTACCATTACAACATTAGAACCTACCACAACAACACCAGAACCTACAACTACAACACTAGAACCTACCACAACAACTCAAACACCTACCACTACAACTCAAACTCCTACCACCACAACACCAGAACCTACCACCACAACACCAGAAGCTACCACTACAACACCAGAACCTATCACTACAACAGTAGAACCTACCACCACAACACCAGAACATACCACTACAACATCAGAACCTACCACAACAACACCAGAACCTACCACTACAACACCAGAACCTACCACAACAACATTAGAACCTACCACCATAACTCAAGAACCTACCACAACAACACCAGAACCTACCACCACGAATCCAGTACCTACAACAACAAAACTAGAACCTACCACTACAACACCAGAACCTACCACAACAACACCAGAACCTACCACCACAACTCATGAACCTACCACAACAACACCAGGACCTACAACTACAACACTAGAACCCACCACAACAACTCAAACACCTACCACTACAACTCACACTCCTACCACCACAACACCAGAACCTATCACTACAACAGTAGAACCTTCCACCACAACACCAGAACATACCACTACAACATCAGAACCTACAACAACAACACCAGGACCTACCACTACAACACCACAACCTACCACAACAACACCAGAACCTACCACCACAACTCAAGAACCTACCACAACACCACCAGAACCTACCACCACGACACAATTACCTACCACAACAACACCAGAACCTACCACAACAACACCAGAACCTACCACAACAACACCAGAACCTAAAACTACAACTCAAACACCTACCACTACAACTCAAACTCCTACCACCACAACACCAGAACCTACCACAACAACACCAGAACATACCACTACAACACCATTACCTTCCACAACAACACCAGAACCTACCACTACAACACCAGAACCTACCACAACAACACCAGAACCTACCACCACAACACCAGAACCTACAACCACAACACCAGAACCTACCACCACGACACCAGAATCAACCACTACAACAGTAGAACCTACCACCACAACACCAGAACCTACCACAATGACACCAGAACCTAACACTTCAACTCAAGAACCTACCACTATATCTCAAGAACCTACCACTACAACATCGATACCTACCACTACAACATCAAAGTCTACCACCACAACACCAGAACCTACCACTACAACACCAGAACCTCCCACCACAACAACAGAACCTGCCACCTCGACATCAGAGCCTACCACCACAACACCAGAACCTACCACATCGACACCAGAATCAACCACTACAACAGTAGAACCTACCACCACAACACCAGAACCTACCACAATGACACCAGAACCTACCACTACAACTCAAGAATCTACCACCATATCTCAAGAACCTACCACTACAACATCGATACCTACCACTACAACATCAAAGTCTACCACTACAACACCAGAACCTACTACTACAACACCAGAACCTACAACTACAACAGTAGAACCTACCACAACACCAGAACCTACCACAACGACACCAGAACCTACCACTACAACTCAAGAACCTACCAGTGTAACTCAGGAACCTACCACTACAACATCAATGTCTACCACCACAACACCAGAACCTACCACCACAACACAAGAACCTACCACCACAACACAAGAACCTACCACTGCAACTCCAGAACCAAAAACATCACCAGAACATACAACCACAACTCAAGAACCTTCCACATCAACACCTGAACTGATCATTATAACATCAGATCCCTTGACCACAGAACAGCCTAATTGTATGTTATTCAAAAATCTTTAGAATCTGTATTATTTTAAAGTAGAATTACTTATAAAACTGTTTATTCTTTTCTTTTTAGGTATGAAAAGTCCAGATAACGTGTTAGTAGAGTATCATAGTGTATCATGGGTCAGTACCACTGAAACAAATACCACGACAAAACGGACCGTGCACCAACCATACATTAACTTCAAATGTATGTTTGTGTTGCGTCAAGACGCATCAGTATTCTACAAGATTGAGTGGTATGTCAATAATGCCACTTTGATCAAAACATTTACAGTGTCAGAGGCTGATATTGGTCAGGCTTCTTTGTCCTCTAATGATCTACCACCACTTGACAAGACGGCAGGACTTCAGGTACATAAGCAAATATGATGGATAAAGCAATATCTCACTGTATCAATTTCCAAATTATCAAAACGCAACATAAAATGCATTTCACCGTATTTATTGATTACAGTTCTATTTTCTATTGCACTTATACATGTATAGTAAGATTACTGTTTCTTTTGACCTTTCTTTCCAGATACAATGCACAGTTAGTGTGTCAAAAGATCTTGCGCCTGTAAATTGCGAACGTAAAACTAGCCCCGTCATCTTTGCTGGGATAAAGGTTATATATATATATATATATATATATATATATATATATATATATATATATATATATATATATATATATATATATATATATATATATATATTTGAAAATGAGTTTCGAGCTTATTTTGTTTTAAGTGTAACAACATAAATGCCGTAAATAAAACTATCTCGGGTAAACCAAACAAATCATAATCCTTTGAGGAAAGCAAAAAAGTATATAATGATGTACATATCAATATAAATGCAGTAAAACCATTATATTATTTCAGGTAAACCAATCATATCATGATCTTTTGCGGAAAGGTAAAACGTCTATTATGCTGTACATGACTATTCCTTACGTTATAAAAACCGTAGTTGTGAATGGGCAAGTTCAACCACTGCCTGCCTTGGCAATATATCCTCTTCTTCCTAAATCAACATCCAGCTGCAGAGGTTCTATTGGCGTCGATAAGTGTGTTATTGAATTCAAGGCATTTTCTTTCAATGAGAGACAAAAATATGATTCTCATGACTGGCGACAGAATCAAACGCTTGTTCTGAATCATGTGGACACAAATGGATATGAAATTGATCAATCCATGACGATACAATTAAAGACTAGGTCAGATGGTAATACATTTTGGAACAATTTTAATCAAAACATATCGGTAAGTTGATCATTTCTAATGAATTCCGCGGTACATGTAATGATTTGTTTGGTATAATTTTAGATGGTTATTTTTATTGTAATGTTGTATCCCTGTTGCTTTAGATGACAATCACAGATTATAAAGAATATTGGAAAGGGACGTCGTGTGGCTCGAAAACTGATCCCCACATGTATACGTTTGATGGCGTGTAAGATGTCATTATTATCATCCATGTTATCATTTAATCTCTATAACGGCAAAACAATTAATTTGTTCAAATTGTTAACGACATGGAATTGAATTTTTATTTCAGATCATATGAAAATCACATAGAGGGAGAATTTATCTTATATCGGAATATGTTATATAATCAGGAGGTTTGTTTTCTTCTCACCTAGAAGTTTGAATAATTTGTTATCGAGATGCACGTTTTCAAAATAATCTTTTTCCCTTTTTATTAGGTACAGACTAGACACAAGCAGTGTCACCCTGATTACAATTTTCCTCACTGCACATGCGCAGTATCTGTTCAATCAGGCCAAGACGTTTTTCTTGTTGATCTCTGCGGGGACATACAATTCGTTGATTTTCTCAGCTGTAATGAAAGCGTCATTCAAGTCTACAAAATAAGTGACAAACACTACAAGGTAAGAATAGGACTATTAACTTCAACATACATCAAAGACTTGTAATTGTACCTATTTTCGGGATATCAATCCATATGTTCCCAAATGGTGTGTTAATTTCAATATATACAAGAGGGGATGTGAAATATAAACACACACTTGACTAAATGTATAGTTTAGCTTCATAGTTACATGTATGTGTTGAAAAAAAAGGAAACACAATTTATCAATATAAAGTATTATGTTTGTGTTTGGTGTTCCACCTAGCTATACAATTTTTTTAAAGATTTCTTTACCTACTGGAACCTACGTGATGGTGTCCCTTGTTGAGTGGCCTGTCCAAGGATCCTGGCAGATAGACATTGATATCTATCCGTCCTTGTCTGATGTTAATAACACAGAAGGTCTCTGTGGAACTTTAGACGGAGACCGCGATAACGACTTTAGAAGACGGAACGGGGACACAGACACTGTGAGCCTGGTATATCCGGATGACTTCTCAAATTCATGGAAGTAAGTAGTTTGATAACAAGAACTTAACAATACATGCTTAGATAGGAAATTATTAATGTGAAACCATTTGTAGAGAGCTACTATTCGTTGATTACGTTGAATCTTTAAAAACTTTACCTTTAAATAAAACTCGAGTAACACACCTTCAACGAACCTTTTACGAACAGTCTACAAAAAATGATAACTGGATATACAAAAAATTGTTCACGTGGTGTTTTGGGAAATTTATGAAAAATTTATGAAATTGACACTAACTAAAACTGCAACTTGATTTACCATATCCTAATTTTGAATATTCTAGGGTGTTAGGTGATGAAAATTTGTTGAAAGAACCACTCTCTACGAGACAACCAATTTCGTCAACCCTTGATAAGATCTGCATGTGTACTTTAAATGGTGATCAATGTTTATACAATACTATGATGCATTGTTCAACAACTGTTGAAAAACAATTCCTATGCACCGCTCTAACAATTCAAACTTCAGTGTCTCGTAAAAAGAGAGATTTATCAGGGAAATGGATACCTCCCAGCCTTTCAGTGCCAACACCTTTAGTGAGTTTTAATTGTTTACATTGAAGAATTATAAAGTGAAATTAAAATTAAGCATGAGCTTAAGCTATGTGTTTATTTACTTTTTTAAGACAAGAAACAGACGAGATGTACAATTCAACACTTCAACTTCACGAGAAAATGCAGAGTCAGTTTGCACCTCAGCGTTTGAAAGTTCTGATCCATATAAAACATGTCAGGAATATGTCAGTGACTTGAGCAATTCATCACTTTCAAACTGCATAAACGATGTCATTGTAAGTACTGTTAATTATATTTTCCGTTGACAATAGTCTTTGACGTTTCCTTACACGGTTTGTTTTAATCAACATACTCTATTTTAGATGACAGGCGATCATAACATCACAGCAATCCATGTTGAAGCGGCTCTACAGCAATGTGTTACTTTTGTTGGCCTGAACACAACACTACGAAATGCTAATCCAGTCGTTACTACTAGCATACAAAGTCTTTGTCCTAGTAATTGTAGCGGACATGGCGATTGCAACAAGGGTTTGTCAAAAAACTTGCTTCGATGCGAATTTGTCCTACAAATATATACATGTATATGTTTTTTTTTGGTAAAAGTGGTTTAGTATATTAAAACTGCACCACAATTGGTCTTCAGGGTTACAATAAAAGAAAATCTGCAAATTTTTGTTTACATAGAATTCTGATGATCATCAGGGGTAAACGGTATATCAACGATAAAAAAAAACTATTCAGAGTTATTTAATTAAATGTTAAACTTAATAATTAGTGTCATAAGGAAAAAGCATCGATTGTCATTTTGTCAAATTATTGTGTAAATGGTCACCTAAACCACTAAAGGTAAAATAAGGCATTTCTCAAAACAAAGCGCATATCTTAGTCTATCTTAAAATAGTGAGTTTAATGTTGTGTTTCTACTATAACATTAAAAATCGAAACATTGTGTTTTAGGTAACTGTTCGTGTGAAGTTGGATTTGGTGGAAGTGATTGTTCCTTTGACATTCTGTCACCACCAGTTATCTGGGAATCTACACCAAGTGGTATTTGTGACAAATCTCTGCATCAATGTTCCAGGGTATACCTCAAAGGGCGCTACTTCCTAGAAAATGTTGATAAAAATTGTTTCTTTAACAAACAATCAGTAAGTTTGACTTGTAATATTCTGTGTCTGTTTCTTTTAGATAGTTCATATTTTGGACTTTGTTATTTTTTAGTGACCTAATATTAAACATGTAAGTCACACATCATACTCACTTTTGTTTGATAAATGAAATATCTAAGTACTTAGGTAGAACATTTGTTTATAGCTATTGTAATTATAATAATCATTTCATCACCTTAATATATAATGATATCATCTTTTGTCGTGTTTTCTTATAGCTTATGGGTTTATTTTTTCATCGATATAACATATTTTTCTCTTTTGTTAATACTTGTTTTTCAATGTGGCATTATTTTTATTTAAAGATTCGCCATGATGGATATATTCTTGCTTTCACCCAACTAGAGAGCTCCGTAGAGGAGGAAAATCTGTTTAGGGGATCATGTTCCATACCAAGCGATGACGTCACTTCCTGGGTTACCAAGTACATGTTTAATGTGTCCTATGACCGTAAACAATTTACTCAGTCGTACTCGTTTTATGCGTATCAATCTGAATGCCAAAAACACTCAGTGGAAAACGGACAAGACCATTTTACATTGAAGGTATATTTGTTAAGTGATGGAAAAATGAAGAAAAAAATGAAGTATGTATAAAGGCATCTCGAGCCATGTCTTCTGAAAAAAGTCATTTTGTTTTCAATTTTCCCTTTGAACGCATGGACTGAATTTATGTTTAATGTTATTTCTGTTTACAAGAATCTTTTTTCAAGAATTTCCAAATTCTTCATTGTATTTTCAACGAATCAAAATACGTATTTTTTCAGAAAGAATACTGTTTTATTAATAACACATGCGTTCAACTGGCCGCTGTTAATCCTGAAAATCGGTGTCAAGAGTGCAACCCAGGCAAAAACAACTACCGATGGTCTGGAATACAAGGTATTTTGAAATGAAAACTTAATATATCTTGGGTGAAAGAGTATTCATTCTGATATAAGTGTAAGCACATGAACACAAAACGTTTTATTAAAATGAATATATGATATATAAACTTATGGACTCTGAGACAGTGTTCTCCAACAATTTGGTATAAAGACTAAAAAGAATATTTAGATTGCAAATTAAGTGTCAAATCGGTCGCAATAATGAGCTAATGACGCCTAATGATTGATTTATTATCAACTTTATATATATACAATGACGGTTTAATAAATGACAAACGATCCAAATGGCTAATGTGCAGTGTATATCTACAGATTGTGAGTCCACAACAACACTAAAACCATCAGCTTTATCCACCTCCACTGTAGTTTACATAGTCACTGCATCGGTCCTGGTTTTTCTTTTTGTGGTTGCAATTGTAGTAGTAATCGGAGTATGGAAATATCGTAGGTAAGTGGAATTAATACACGAAAATAAACATCAATCTAGGGATTACCTTTGTGAGGTCATGCACGGATCTACAGGAGGTGGGGAATTTTATACCTAATCTGAACCCCCCCCCCCCCCGGAATATTTCTCCCTTTTCCTGAAAAAAATGTAGATCCGTGCATGGATGTGTTATGCTTATGAATAGAATGGGTTTAATAAGAAAACAAGATCATGATCAACATTTTGCATGGTTTTTCTTTACTTTCTATGTAATACAATATATGTCAAATCAATTATTTGAAGCAATAAAAATATGGGTATAGAATCATTCTTTGTGGATTTGCTTTATAAAAACAGATGTATCTACATATACCACAACATAGATCTCTTTAACCACGTATTACACAACATGAATCCTTTTCATCACAGGTCCAGGCAGTACGCTGAGAGCAGTGAAGATGAGAACACAGACTACAGGAGGGATGTCGTCAGTAAATCCTGGATGCGCTTCTTTGATGACGGAAAGTTCCCATATATTCCTAGGGGCAGTCGATATTCTGCTGAGACTTATTCCAGTTCAAAAACTGAACGATTTTATTAAAATCCAGTACCAATGATAACTTCAGAATGTATTCAAAAAGTAATATTCTGATTGTGTTTATACGACTCCTAATCATAAAGCACGTGCTATCATGTTTACATTTATTTTTTCGTAAGTTGTGATGAAATTTTGAACAGATTAATTTTGAAAAGTAATTAACATTGATATAAAAGCGATATTATTGTATAGCAAAATTCATTCATCTCAAATATAATTTTATTAACAACGAGAATTGTAACACAACATTATATTAAATCCCTTTTGACAATCCAACTAACTAAAACTAACGCTTTCACGTCTCATTTTAACTCTTTATATCACTGTAGATTGTATTGTTCAGTACACTTTACCATTATGAATTACAAGTAGATACATGTAACTATAATAAATCATATTTACATCGTTGGTTATTGTCTTGTTCTATATTTTTATATTGACAAGGGGGTTAAATATATGTGATCTGCAATTAATCTCAAACCAATGTTACTTTGTGATCAAGTTAAGATCACTATATATTTGAACAGACGTGTACAGACTTAACAAAACCTCTACAACAGCAGCCGACTCATGTATGAAATAAATGTCTGTAATAAACAGGCTGTTTCTTTTCAGAAGCTTGCTGATAGATAAAGTTAAAATTTACGATTGATCTAACACGTGCATAGTATATCAATGTTAGTCTCATACTGCATTACAAGTAAAACAGCAAAAAATCATTGGAGGCAGCCCTGTCAATACTGTAAAGCAAGAATATGTAGTCAGATGACTAGTTAGCAGATATTAAGAAAACGCGTTGAGTGATGCAGTCATCAGTCTTATTGCGTATCGTCTGTGTTCTTGTAACTCTGGATCCTGAAATAAATATTCGTGATAATGCATTAAAGGAACAGTCAAATATGTGTACCTGCTTATCTACTTTCGGTGATGTTCGTTTGCTCGAAAAATGATGTCTTCCTTCATTAAGGACAGTTCCACTTTATCTTCAAGAGAGACCAGCTTTTGTTGTTTAGTTAAACATGTAACAAAAATATACAATACTATAAATGTAAAACAAATATGCCAAAAAATTCAGTTTAATTCAGTAGCGTAGCAACCATGTTGTAGTTGTTTGTGAAGACTTGCGAATTATAACAATTTTTGCTGGTTTTAAAGATACAAAAAAAAACTAATTATCACTTGAAATATCAAATTTTATATAAAGTGATGAAGCATTACTGTCTCCTGCCATGTAATGCATATTAAACTATATATGATATTCACCTTATTAAAACATGTAACATTGAAAAAATTTCCATGAAATTAAACATGATTTCCTTGTCTTCAAAAATCAACGAGCGCTCAATCCACGTTTATTCATATTTTATTCAACCAAAGCTTAAATAAGGTATAATATTAATTATAAGGTTTGTTACCGAAGCCTCGCCATCTATGAGATTAATAAGCCCAATATATTTATGTTGTAAGTCAATGACAAACCGTGTTAGTGTTTTATTTTCTCGTGAATTATAAAGTAACATATTTATTCACAAATAGCGATGATTTGCGCAAAGAAATGTGCAAGATGTTTAACAATTTGTCAAATTCAACTTCTTTTTGTACTTCAAAATAATCATTCTCACTTTTAAAATTCTTTTTTTAAAAACCTTGCTTGTTTACTTAAAATGTTTTGTTGCCATTAAATTTAAAACGTTTTGTACTTTTCCTCTGCAAAGATTTAAGCAAATGTCAACGCTGCCATTTTGTTCTGCTAAAGACACAACAATGTAACGTCAATATTCAAAGGGCAACTAATCTCACTTTTAAAAAAACCTTGAAGGGCAACTACTCTAAATATTTAAATAACTTAAAGCATGTGGTTTCTTCATTTAATGATATGAATTGTCGAAAGGTGTAGGCGAAGTGTCGACCAAAGACGGCAATATTGCCAAATATAAATTATCATCGAACTAGCATAAATATACATGAGGCAGTCACGTGGTATGTTTAAATCAATGAAAGTGTAACATTTCAGTGCAGGGGAAAACAATTACTTTTTAAGAAAAAGGACGTTTAATGAGTCTATTATTTTAATTTTGACAGCGAATTACAAACAGAATTATGAGTACATTTATTCTTTAAATGAAAATTATTGTCTATAGACAGGGTATTGTTTTTAATTTTGCTGCATCTGTACAGGAGTGTCTTAACATTAAATTGACATATATGGAAAAGTAAATTGAATTTTAGTTGTTTAAGACAAAATCGAAAAAATGTGCGCTTTTCAAACATGCATTGGAAAGTCTTACGTTAATTATGTTTCAGTTATGTGTGAACGAAGTAATTTCGTTTTATTTAGCATACGTGTAGTTGTGAAAATCAATAATATATTCCTATCATACATCATGATTGGTTACTTTGGTCCTTTTGCAAAATTAGCGATTGTGTTTCCTGAAAAAACGTGCATCATTAAACCAAGTAAAAACAGTTGCATTTAAATGGTTACCACCACAAAGGATCACTCTTAAAAAGGACATACAGACCAAAAAGAATACTGAGGTTTTTGCTTGCATTTAACCTCTGACCTGAGTATTTAGAACTAATTATCATTTGTAACATATTTTGACCTGAGTATTTAGAACTAATTATCATTTGTAACTCATCTTATATCAAACATGAATTGTGTGGGAGTATAACAAGACAGAGGAAAAATCAAATGGTTTAAACAAAGATTTTACGAAAAAGGTATGATATGACCATTACCTTGAGCCTCGCGGAACGATCACAGTTCACCTTTAACATGCGGAAAAAAGTAACATTATGGTAAAGTGATTTAACAAATTTTTTAAATTAGAAAACAAAGTTTAAGTTAAATGGCACCATTTACCAACAAACACAGCTTTAATTTAATAAAATTACACACAATGAAGCTGAAAACTTAACATTTGCACCACAAACATGCAATTATGAGAAGGGGCAAACATATCGCCGTGTTCTATTTTGAGTGGCATACATGCATATGCGTCACATTTAAGTAAATGACACATATTGGTAAAATTCCTTTGTCAAACATTTTATCATTTTGATGCTAACACATATTGAACCACAATATGTTGTGAAAAGAAGTGAAGGTTGTCACCTAAAAGTCGTCAAGGGATTAGAAAATATCACATGGTGCTGTGGATACCAACAAACCTGACGATAGTCGCCTGGGAATTATAATGTCTTAAGTGTCAAATTTACAAAACATGAGTTATTAATATCGTTCGAATCGGCTTATGGGGATATATTTATATAAAACTGTTTCACGGGATGGGAACATTTTAGCAATAATTATATCGTCTATCTCAATTTTATAGCGATGGATACTGAGTAATCTGATGGTGAGTTTCTATGGTTAAAAACACTTTCGAGATAGACATACAAGTGAGACATTACGCAACAAAAATAGAGTATTAGGAAATAAGATATAAGCATTATCTTGTATAACTCATCATTTTTACATTTTCATCACAACAAATGGCAAATAAAAAGATATTACATCTTTATTACAAATTGTTAACAAATACATTTGGTTTCTTTTTTTACACATACACTGCT
This sequence comes from Magallana angulata, assembly GCF_025612915.1. Classification (NCBI taxonomy): domain Eukaryota; kingdom Metazoa; phylum Mollusca; class Bivalvia; order Ostreida; family Ostreidae; genus Magallana; species Magallana angulata. The sequence continues at coordinate 6,524,935 of NC_069112.1, read as the reverse complement.
GTGTGAACAAAAAGGTCTACTTTCAATGTTTCCCAATTCCCCCAATTATGGATGTAAACATCTTTGATATGTGATACAGTCTAAAAACTTTGGTTAAATGTGGTTAGTTGTTTCCTTTGTCACCATGCGAATTGCTTTGTAGTTGCTTTGGTTAACTTGTCTCTTACGTTTTGACCAGCTCTACTCATAAAAAACATGGCACTTTCCTATCAGAATATGTGTATTACTTTCAGTGCCCTAGTATGCGTGTAGACATGATAAACGTCAGTAAACATTTTACAATATCGACCGCGAAATTCATCCACTCTTTTAAACACAATGAAATATCGGAGTGTGCGATCTCTCGGTTTTTAACACAACTATTTAGACGTCCCTATATTTTAGTTATATCTGATTACTTCGATACTATTGTCCTTATTATTTACCTATTCCGCAATTGAACAAAAATCAGTTGTACTTAACAAAGAAGCATTAATCACGTTATATCATACAAAATTGAACGGGAATATTGGATGTATAACAGCGATTAGAAAATTAAATGCAAGTTGTACCTGCACATAGAACATATATATTTTGGTGTTTTTTTTTTAATTTCTGGTAAAAAAAAAAACCACAAATACAAATTCGGTGTAAAGTCTTTCTTATGCAAACCTATAACCTTGACATGCAAAAAAAAGATGGTTAAATATCTTTTTTTAGTTTTAAATATACGTAAAAACAGGACTCGATGACATTTAATCAGCAAATCTGACTTATTTTCCGTTTAAGAAAAGAAACAGTCATAAACAGGACAAAAAACCCTAGGAACTGTTTTCAAGAAAGGTGTTATCAATGATGGCATGCAGATAATAACACGTGTGCAATGAAAAATATAGTTGCGGTTCTTTGCACAAACATATGTGCTTTACTATATATGTGTGAATTTCTTGTTTTAAATTGAAAATTAGACCAAATTGTTCCATAGAGTATTTGTATTAAAACATGTAGAGGTGTATATTGGCAGACCTAAAGGTGAATCTAAAAAATTGTTCAGCTTTTTAAAGAACTGTTAATTTTGTAAACTATGCTGCACTTTTTCCATAAATAAACCGGCACAGCGATACACTTAATTAAAATTTCCGAGAAAGTCCATTAAAATTAATAACACAAAACATAACACAAAATTGTCCAAAAAGTTATAAAAAGAAATGCTTCTTAACTCCTTAAGGTTTTGTGACGTAATGCTTAAGTAATACACAGATAAGACATTGCATAAGGACCCGGGTGTAAATGTGTTTTCTGCTTCCAGTTCCATTATACAGATGCATTTCTGATTTTACTGAAAATCAGTAAAGGCATGGAAACTTAAAACGTTCAAAGTTCATAGTTGTCCAATGTTTACCAATTTTTTTTTATTCAATTTTTGTTTTATTTTGATGAGTTGGTTTGTATTATCAAATTCGTTCTGAAATTTTTCATGTTTTTTTCTGATTCTAAAGTTCAGGGTTTTTTTTATTGGAACATATATTCCCTTTTTGATCGTTCATATCAACCAGATTTACAATACAGAAAATATGCTGAACAGTGCTTATGTATTGAAATATAATCTTTTGTTTATGGCATATACTTGTTATATGGCAAAGTTTTATCTATAATTGTGAATTTAATGTTCTTACGACAGTCATTCAAATAATACAAAGAAAATTTGGCTGTGTATAATAAATTTTTCATTAAAGTCATAACTAACAGATTATGTTATGCAACAACACATATTTTATTGATATACGAAGTTTTATAACATTTTATGAAAACGTATTTCAGTTAACCGATTTTACATGTTTCGTCACCACGGCGCACGGTAACGCAGAAAACACGACGTCAAGGTGACGTACGTACAGCTAACAGAAATATCCAATCCTTATATCACGCTTAGTCTTTTGTGCTCTTCACAATACAATTTAAATCGGCACTGTATCACGACGTCTAATTTGTTCACATCTGTTCGAAAATAATATAAGTTTGTTCCTCGAAGCTAGTTTTCTTATATTTTACCGAATGTCTTTTAGTCTACATTAAGAAAATCCCTAAATGTCAGATGACGTTCATTCTTTTGACAAAATATTTACAGATATTCTACTCTCTTCCAGTCTGTTTGATGTCCAAAATACAGTTACCACAACCCCTGCAAGATGTGCAAGAGTTAAACACAAATGTGAAAATAATTTTTACTTATATTTCCCACCATTGAGCATTTTCACGGTTTATAATCGGCCTTTTTTCGAGTTAAATTCACACTGTTTATACTTTTTGTTGCGCCATGACGTCCGCCGACGTCAACATTTTTGGTCAATTTTAAGGACGACTTAATGTCTTTAGCTACTGATATCTGTTCAACAAATCTATATATCCCGTTTCAATATTATTTGGTTTTAGGCCCAATTAATGGAGTTATTACTTTCATCATAATATGGTTTATTGTTGACAGAACACTAAGTTTGACCGTGCGCCGTGACCTTTTTTACAGGATTAGATTTTAAATAACTCTTAGAAATAAAGAAAGACATTAATTTTTTTTAATTTCAAATAATGAGTTTTTGAAAGATACAATCTTATAACTGCTGCGATGTGTGCATTCAAATTGAGTAACGCGTGTTTAAAACAAACATGATTTAATGCTTATATTTACAGTTTTTTTTAATTTTTTGCCTTGTCTGCAATTGGGATTTTTAATTTTTTATCTTATCCTATGGGTAAGTTTATGTATTTGGAAGAGCCACTGTAACAGCCACAAGCGTGAACTTTGATTCTTGCTTGTGACGTTGCAGCTCGCTGAAACTCGTCATTTTAACCTTTGAGTACCATGGGTGTATGTCAGTGTTATAACTGTCGTAGCTTTCAACACACTTTACAGGCAAAAAATATATGGAATATAAATTCATTATTTTACCTTCATTCAATATTAACATCAAATACGTGGGATCTCATAATTCCATACATTACCAAGAGAAAAAAAATCAAAACAAAAAGAAGCATACATATGATGTATGTGTAATGAAATTGATTTAATAGTGTTGATCTGCCTAGGACTGACATAAAAAACATAAAACATGGTAGTGTGTATATACTGCTATTTATTTTTGATAATAAAAAATCATATGATAAGAGGACGTCTTTAAACAGTCATAATATTAACTACGAGACATTGAACGTAAATTTTAAAAGGTGAACAAATGACCTCCCAAGGATTGAACAAAGATGTATATATTATCTATATGTACCAAATATATAGACAACAAAAATACTGTTGAACAAAAAAAAGCATTTCACACATCAACAGCAACAAACATGTATAATTCAATGCAACATGAATCTGTTACTAAAAAGGTGATAAAGGGGAAGGAGGGTGGGTTGATTGCGGTATTTACAAACTTGTTGACAGTTGACAGCTAAAATAATGTAGTCAAAACATTGCGCGACTAAATGTCGCACTCTGATTGGCTGATGTATACAATTGAAGACGACCAGCTAAGTACTCAAAAATAATCAAAAATTAGAACTACCATTAAATTTGACTAGACTTTTATTTGTTGGTACTGGCATAAATATTACATACAACATTTTACATAAATGCTATCATTTACAATAATTCTGTTTTATGTAATATTGTTATATTGTGTAACCTAAAATTGTTGGAGAATACCAATATTCTTAAAAAACGTCGTGTTAATATCCATTTTGTTGAAAGATTGCAAACAGGTAAACACTATTTAGTTTTACAGATAATATTTGCTTTACATGATTATACATGTTAGATTTATTAAAACCAACACTCCTACAGATATGCATGAAACATGTACGATTAAGACAATCAGTAACAATACATTTGTAACTATGCATTTTCCGTTACAAATCAGACCTTTGATATACAATATGACACTGATTAAATATTTACTTTCACAAAGAAAGCAACATTGTAACACTTCACCATGTAACTCACATTATCGGGTGCAAAGGGTTTTGTTTTGTAATTGATATTCATTTATTAACATTAAATAATGATTTGCAATTTTTTTAACAGTATAGCTTGAATGTGTTGTATATGTACCGGTAGATAATGTGTTGTATATGTACCGGTAGATAATGTGTTGTATATGTACCGGTAGATAATGTGTTGTATATGTACCGGTAGATAATGTGTTGTACATGTACCGGTAGATAATGTGTTGTATATGTACCGGTAGATAATGTGTTGTATATGTACCGGTAGATAATGTGTTGTATATGTACCGGTAGATAATGTGTTGTATATGTACCGGTAGATAATGTGTTGTATATGTACCGGTACATAATGTGTTGTACATGTACCGGTAGATAATGTGTTGTATATGTACCGGTAGATAATGTGTTGTATATGTACCGGTAGATAATGTGTTGTACATGTACCGGTAGATAATGTGTTGTATATGTACCGGTAGATAATGTCTTTTTTCAGATATCCTTCTTCTGTGTTATTCCGGCTTTTTTTTGTTCCTTCGATTAAGTATAACTTTTTTTCGATGTACTTCCAATTCATTTACTTCTACAACGGCAGCATATCTTTTTAAGGAGATCCTTTAATTCTTGCTGGAATGTAGAGCTCAGGTTGGCATATATAAGAAGGTTGAGGGGTTTTCCGATGCTGTAGGATATCAATACTACGGAAATTATCAATCCCTGTTGAGTTGCAAAGTTTCCTCCATTGGTATTCTCTCCTTCGGAAAATGCCAGCAGATGAACGGTGGCTACTATTACGGGTAACTCCTGCAGTAAAAAGGACAAGCCAAGACCAATGTTGATAGCCATCAGTCTGAGGTATTTGACTCGTCTGACAATTGCATTGTCGGTCAAAACAGAGAGAACCCGAACGTTTTTATATAGGAAGATGACGAGACCTACCGAACTGATGACATGAAAACAGCAGGGTATTATCTGGGTGTAGAAAAACACGATATACGCTGTCAAAATGGCCCCATCAGACTTAAAATATTCCCCAAATATCTTCTTGACAGTTACAATACATCCGTCAATCTTTTTTAGAGGATGGCCCGGTGTATAATCTTGAATTAAAGGAACTGGCTCGTGATCATTAGACATAAGAAAAAGGAAAAACGTACTGCAGAACAACAGGTGAGCGAATAAAAACGTAAAAAACAAAGGAGAAAAGTTAAAAGTCCGGACTTTCAGTGGGTAGCCAACCAGTATGAAGTGATGTAGGGACATCAATGTATTCAGCCACACGGACGTGGCATGGAGTACCAACTGAAGCCGTAATGACAGCATGACCTCGGGACAAACACGGTACTCCAAGAAACCGTAGTCCATCTGAAACACCTTTAACACGGTATCACGTATCACTGAAGTCAATGTGAAACACAGGTCTACCGACATTATAAATATGATGAATTTCTGAGTCACTCCTAAAAGCTTCCTCCGTCTGAAAACTACAAACGTAATTGTTGTCACTAATAGCTGTATGGGCCACAGGTAGATTCCGACTTGAAAAGCATAAGTCATACCCCATCGTCCAAAGATGTGTTCTATCTTAACAGTCCTTTCGCTGTCAAAATTCCCCTGATGAAGCTTCCATAGTAAATTCAGCATCAACTGTGTAGGATCGGAGTTATTCTTTGACTCCATTTTTTACCAATAAATATCACAGTTGATGTATACGTTTTTCTGCAGGAAGAGAGGCCCACTGGTTCTTTCTTTAAAATGCAGACTTGAAATGCCTAGGACAGTTGTCAAAGCGCAGTTGTTGAGTAAAGGTGGTAATACACGCCTTGTGCAGGATAAATCAATAATGCATTTATACCCGTTTTATATGATTGAAATCGACGAGAACTTCGAAGTATCGACTCGGATATGTATTCACTCTTTAAACATTTTTTTTTATAAAGTTGGAGTATGCTTTCTCTCGTTTAAAGCACAACCCATCAACACGTCTTTCATTGGCGACGAAAGCGTTTTAAAATGTGTTATGTGTGTGTGTGTGTGTGGGGGGGGGGGGGGCTAGACTTATCCTTAGAAATCTTGACAAAACCTATTTCCAAAAATCATGAAAATCCTAATCCGTGGCGGGGGAGGGGGGGGGGGCTAGTATACCAAAGACTCAATCTTTTCAAGTTAAATTAAGGAACACTTATCTTTCCTGCTATAAAAAGTTGGGGGGGGGGGACTGAACCCTCTATGATGCAATGTGCCTAACGGTTAGGTCTAACTTTGCAAAATATGGTTCTCTTTTTTCATCTGTATAGAGGCAAATACTACATTGAACATTTTTAAAAAAATATGTTTTAATAAAGCACATAACGAGTCATGGGAAGGAAAGCACAGTCACATAAGTCAAATGTATGTAAACTCTTTGAATTGGTTTTATCCGAGGGCACACTTGCATATATGATACTACTATTCTCGATTGTAAAAGTGCGTAGATACATAAATTTCATGTGAGATATATACACACAGTCGAAACCTCAAGATTATATCTTACCGATTTTTCCCCTGGTATAGATAGAAAATAATAAATAAAACAATAAAAAAAAGTTTTATACCAAGATTACAAGTTTAAATCTTGGTATGACGTCATAAGACTCTAAGAAAGAGGGGTAATTTTTGTACTGTCTATGGAATACACACGGGCTCTACGTGACTTCTGATTTAGCAGGAGATAAGTTATTGCCTTCTTAGGAGTCGTGTCCATCTTCAGCTATTTCATTAATAACCTGAATGTAACCTTAATACAACAAAACTTAATAAACTGAAAAAAAAATCAAACATACTAGATAAGCATCAATTTTCTATGATGGTCATGATAATTTTTAACGAATAAAATAATACAATTAACAAAATAAAAACAACCGGTTCTTCTTATTCTGTGATAAAAGATTTATTTAGTATCAGAAGGTACATATAATATTGAATCATCAATATTACAAAAAGGGTTAATAGATTGCATTGCTTAAATAATTTTTTGTTCAGCAAATGCCTATCTTATATCGTATATTTTTTCAATTCATCTGGGTTCTATGATGTATTCTAAAGCCTATTATTTCTTTTGATGGTCCCGATTTTCAATTTCATTTCGATATTGTTTACCTTGATTGTCATCCATTTCTTTTATCCAGTTTTAAAAATAAACAAGTATGAAAGAAAAAAATACGATGTTTTATTGATTGAAAGATAAACTTCCAACTACATGTAAACCTTTAAAATTAATATTTTGTTTTTATCTATTGTACTTTTAAACTACGATCAATATTGAAGGTGATGATGGCTGCTACAGGTGAAAAAATTGACATAGACACTGAATTACTAATATTCCTATTGCTAAACTTGATGAATTTTTCATGAACAAACTTTAAATTCGGCATAAGTGTATCTTAGACATTACTTTTCTGAAAAAATACATGCATATTGCAGGTGTTGTAAAAAATAATTGATTTATTAGGCTTTTGATGCGAGCTGGTAATTTTTTATCTGGGTCAGAGTTGGACCCCTTTTATTTATTTATGGTTACATTGAAATTAATTTTAAAACGGGCTTGGCCCCTGTGTCAAGACCTAAGAACTAGTATCTATGGAAATGAAACTTTACTATTTTAATCATCATTCAGACAGATTAAAAACTTACCAAATAACACGGCTTATTTATTTCTGGGTGTAAAAATCAATTTCGATCGTCTACACTTTCGTCGTTTTAGACAAGTATTGTCAAAAGTTATTATAAAAGGACATTTCTTACCTAAAAGCCCTGAAAAAAAAACACCACATGGCTAACACCTAAAACATACGATGGTTGGTAAGTGCAACATTTCCAGCCTATTATATTTTGAGTGGCCTTAATGCGTCAAGCTGAAGTAAATTCGACAACTGTTGCTTCTAATCTTTTGTCAAACATTTCACTGTTTATCATGTTTACGCATATTGAACAACACTATTTCGAGGGAAAAAGTGAAAAAGTGAAAGGATTTAAAGATCATGATACCACAAGGTGTAGTGAAAACTAGATACCCTGTTGACCTTCTATGGTAAAAACAGGGTGTTCATACAGACAAAGGTTGCATGGACTACCATCTGTAGACGTAATGAGAACATCACCCGGAACAAACATGTAGTCTGCAAACTGGGTATTTCAAAGTACTGAGATGAATGTGAAACAGAATTTTTCACCATTATCAATTTTTAAAAATTCTGGATCATAATTCTTTTGAAAAATAAATTCACAAAAATACAACCTCTTTCAAATATTTCCTCTTAGGAGGGGATAAGATGGATTTTTGTCAATTAGACTAAACAAAGCAGGAAAGTGTTACCGGTACGTTATATTCAATATCAACTGGGATTCCTTGGCTGATTATTTTCATTTTCGTTATTTTTTGGTTCTGATACATTCAGGTTATAGCATAGCTTTTACAATATATACTAAGGCCTAGAATTTGAATCTCATAGCACAGTATTGGAATCTCATACCAAAGCTTTAAAAATCTCATTCCAAAGCATATACTCTAATTGATTCTCATTCGTCATACTATACTATAGCATACCATTGTTCTCGATTTTTTTTAACAATAAATGTCTACATTACAGATTAGTGGTAAACATTGCCTTATTATCATTTTACTTCGGATAGATTGGAACTAATCTGTATGCGGAAAAGTTTTTGTTCAAGTTGCGTAACATACCATATCATATCATTCCCATGGTTACCAATTGTGCCCAATTGTTAGCAGATCTATTTTTGTATTCTTATGAAGCAGAATTTATTAGAAAACTTGTACGTGAAAAAAAATAAATCACTCGCTGTGGCCTTCAACTCAACATTCAGGTATATCGACGACGTATTATCAATTAACAAATGTTATTTCCATACTTATGTCGACTCGATATACCCCAGTGAACTTGAAATAAAAGATACCACAGAGTCTGCGTCATCTGCTTCATATTTGGATATTTTACTGGAAATGGACATTGATGGTAACCTAGCAACAAAACATTTTATTTTACTTTCATGTTAAATATTGATATCTGATTGGTTTAGACGCAGTTGGTAATCCGTTCTATTACCCTCAGCTTTGTAACACACTTGGCAACGGGTAACACAACGAATTGTTACATGCGCGTAAATTATGCGCGTACGGTTCGCCGTAGAATTCAGTTCATTTCTATATAAAAGCAGTAAAATGTTCATTAAAAATAAGACATTCAGTATAATAAAATTAATAGTGCCTGTTTGGGAGGGTGACTTGAAATTGACACCCCCAAAAACCATTGTCAACCTTCGCTTCGCTTCGGTTGACAATGGTATTCCCGGGGTGTCAATTTCAACAGATACCCTCCCAAACAGGCACCATTTATATACTAGTAATGATAAACGCGATGACATCAATTTTTCTATAGTCAACTTTCCTTACTTATGTAGCAATATACCTTCATCACCTGCATACGGTGTTTTTGTCTCTCAGTTCATTGATACGCAAGGGCGTGCTTTTCGTATGAACAGTTTTTAAGACGATACAAGCTACTGACAAACAAGTTGATAAAACAGGACTACCAACAGTCCCGTTTGAAGTCATCTTTTCGTTAGTTCTATGGTCGATACAACGACCTCGTCAGCAAATTCAATCTTCCACTGGGTCGCATGCTGACTGACGTTTTACATACTAAATGTTAGAACATAATTAATCACCTAATTGTCTACGGACTTTTCCGTGGGTTTTTTTTCCAATAACGACATAGAGCACAGGGCGGGTGTGACCGGTCAGAAGAGGACGCTCACTCCTCCTAGGCACCTGATCCTACCTCAATCTATTTGAACGTCCGTGTTGCTCTGCTTTGAATTTCGTTTTATGGATTTTTAAGATGATTGAAGGTTTGTTATTGTCATTTTTTTCATCATAGTATACCATAGCATATCATACCATACCATAGCAAAGCATAGCATACTATAGCATACCATAGCATAGGATTTCATACCATATCATGAAGATTTTTATTTTAATTTCTCATAAAATAGCATACAAATCCCATAGCATTGGATTAAATCTCATGGTTAATAATAAAAATTGCATTTCAAAACATAGAATTAAAATGTAAGCGATATGCATAAAATGACTGTAAAAGTCAAAACAGATATTCTAGTTCCATTCTGTACTGTCATAATAATCTAATAGTGGAGAACATAAATAAAAAAAATATATGTTTAAGTAATTACATAAATAAGTGATCACTATTTCCTATGTTAATTTGGTTCTTATTTTGAACCTCTTATATTTAAAGTTCATCAATAAGAATGAATAATACATAAATATGAGTTTTAGTACAAAAACCTGATCAAACTTTGGCACGAATGTATGCTAAGTACCACCTAAGCACCATGGTATTCAGAAACAGTCTTCCCTGAAGTGAAATTTTCCACCAATTGTGATATATTATTATTTTCAAAAACCAAATTGTTCAGACACTCATTAATATTAACAAATGAATTATTGGGGCCCGGTATAAAACTGTCCTGAATCTGTTGTAATGAAGATGATCAAGCAGATTTAAAAGTATTTCAGGATTTATATAACATACTTAATAGTATCGCTTAATCAACATTAAAATGCATATTTTTCTCCTAAAACGAACTATTTAAAAAACCGCGTTGAAATAACGTTAAAAACTTGCAGGGTAATTGAGAATATTTATGTCGAAATACGTCGTTGTCGACCATAATTAGACGATACACCAATTATAGAAGCAGGCGCTTTACATTTAAGTCTCCTTTTACATTTTATTTCTGTTCGTAAATCGGTTTATCTTATACCCTTCATTTGGCATAAGATTTTGAAAAAAAGAAACATAAAGTTCCAACAAGTGCATATAATAACACAAAGAATTCTAGGATTTGTCCAATACAGGAGTATAAAAATCACTCGCCCAATTTTTCTCATTTTAATCATATTCCATAAACAATTAAAAACATAATTAAAATTACATAATCTCTTTAATTATTTCAGTTTCAATAAGTTTAATGTAAGTTTTTTTATAGATAAAAATGATTTCAATTGAAAACAATTTGACGAGCGGCTAAACTGTGCTGAAAAGCTAATTTACCATCAAAAGACATAGTACATAATCATAGTGTTTTCAAAAAGTTTTCCTACCATTCTCTTTCACTCCCCGTTTAATTTGATATGCAATATGAACAAGAATAAGGGAGTCATGATTATTTTACATCTAAATTCTCACATAAAGGTATTTCAATTTGGAGTTTAAGGATGATTGCTTCTTTCACGAGGACAGGAACAAAGAAAACCAAGACAGACAGAGAGACGTTCCGATTATGACCACGTGACCCGATGTTAACTGTGAGGATAGTCCCCCGCTATCTCTGTTGGTGGAGTTTAAAGTCTGTGTGGTGGAGACCTCTGTAGCCGTGGTAGGTGCATCCGTATTGGAGACTAAAGGTCCACCGCCTAAACATTAAAATACTGACTTAAATATTCACAATTACTTGATTGTTGGTGAGATTTACCAAATAGTTAATTTTAGATGCATGCAAAATGTTTTGTTTTGCTCTTTTTTTCTTGTTTTTTTTTAAATTATTTTTGTTTGTTTGTTTTTTGTGGGTTTTTTTTTTTTTTTTGGGGGGGGGGGGGGTGTGTCTATTTTTTGAGCTAAAGAATTACATAAATTTGATCGATTGGGCCCGTGTTCTCTTTTTTTAAATGGTTTGTTTAAACAGTAGTAGTATCTTTTTACATCTATCATTTATAAAGCAATGGTTAAAACAAAATTTATTTTCCTTTGATACTCTCTTCAACAGAAAAGTGGTTTCTTTTTAATTGTCTTTTTTCTAATATTAATCAACCAATACTATTTTATTTTAGTTTCAGTAAAACATAAAAAAGATAACAATAACACCGTATTGTATAAAACAGAAAAGTGAAGAAAAAAACCCACTTACCAACACATGTTTTAAAGACTGTTGTGAAGATACAGAAAACCAAACAAACTTTAGAAATCAACTTTTCGTCCATATCGTTTTAGGCTTAGTCGATATAATGGTACCCAGTGGCTTAATACAGTCTCAAGAAAAACAATCGCACTTATTTTGCCATGAAAACTGCATTATAATTTGCATATTATAATAGATTTCTTATCGACTGTAATAAAATACCAGGTGCAACGAGATATTGATCCCAATTTACATATAATCAGGACCGATGCAATACGTGAGAAGTAATCAAATACGCTTACTGCATTATATGACACCTCGAAAATAAACAAATATATAAAACTGTTTATATCGGCAAACTGTGAAAAGCTTTTAAATAGAAATTTAACTGAATACGAATCAATTTACAATGACAAAGTTTTAAATGATCCATCAATTTGAATAATTGAACATGAACAAACGATGCATATCGTAGTAAATATTAGTTATTTAATACTAAATATGTACAAGTTAAATTCATGTATGTTACGCAATATTACTCCATCTTCTTCCAGATTTTTCTAAAACTGCGATAATGTTAATATCGCAATATGATAAGGAAGGAAACAAACTTTTTATATTGCCCAAGGATAATATTTTTTAAACACACCAAATTTTCGAAACTACAGAGATTTTTTTGTTGATATGTTGTGCATTGATTTACTTTAAATGATTAAACAATTAGCATTACAATAAACGTATTCTTCATTCTTTTCGTTTCGTCCTTCAACATCACTATTTTCTCCATTTATAGAATATATTGCATTGTATGAGAAAGAATAGGAGTAAGTAATAGTTTGTGTGTGTTAACCATTGGTTTACATACACTTTTAGCTACAAGGTTACGATATATTTTTGTAGTCAGGAACAAACCTAAGACGTGTTTTGTTATCCCCCAAGAAGCAATGATCTATGAAAAGTTCACAGTTTTTCCAATTTTACACAGTGGAAAATTGTATGAAAACCCCTCCGCTTTGCGTCGGTTGACAATGGTTTTCGAAGGGTGTCGATTTCAACTATTACCCTCCAAAACAATAGTTTTCGAGGGGTTTCAATTTCAACTATTACCCTCCCAAACAGGCACTTTTTATATCAATGACAACTTTTCTAGCTGGTGTTCCTAAACATTGAGGGTCTTGTAGGTAGGGGTGATTTTATGTAGTTTTATCCTACATTTACCGGTGATTCAAATGAAGGGTTATTTGGAGAGATGTTACTCTTATAGCATGCCTTGTTCTGTAAACTAATTAAAGGGAAAAACAAATGTGGTCTCTCTCCTTATAAACAATTGGCCTCTATTCGGTTTAGATAAACGCAATTGTCTGCAGACGACAAAACATTCTTCAGTGATGAACCTGTGTCAGTCATATAACACACAAATTTGGAATATTGATAAGCATATGGTTAATTTGGTCGTAAGTTGTTATTATTTTTCTGAAGATCCGTGTGTTTATCGACATTCATTGATAACAAAAAGTAGGCTAGATATATATCCATCATTTATATACCGTATTTTTCGGGGCATATGTCGATGTGGGGCATAGGCCGAATTGCTCATTTTCAGACAAAATTCAGGAAAAAATCCTTAGACTAGCCGAATTGGGGGATAAGCCGATTTTCAATCGATGATAACTATAGTGAAAGTATGACAGCTGATTAAGGAAGTCATCGTATTGAGTATATACTCTCAGAATATCGATGTAGAAAGTCAAAAGAGTAATTAAAGTTATTAAATTGTTATTAAGTTGTTGTTATTTTTCTGAAGATCCATGCGTCTATCTACATTCATTGATAACAAAAAGTAGGTCAGATATGTATCCATCATTTATATATATATCACATTAAATATAACGTACGTAGCATACAGTGCAATCCATATGATACAATATCTTGAGGAATCGTAACACATGGTTTGTACAACAAAAATATGACATAGGTAAGTAAGTAAGTAAGTAGGTAAGTAATCGTTTATATAATTGTTACATGTCAATATTACAAGTAATATTTCATAAAGATACAATTCATTAAATTTTGGCTAGCCGTTATACAACACAATGAGACCGGTTATGCCCCTTTATACTAAATCTTCACAAAGTAAAATTATTAAATCTTTGCACATTCCCTTCTGTTAAGGTAACTCCATACTCGTAAAATTCTCTGATGAAAGTTGAAAAACAGAATTGATTTCAACTTAATAGAATCAATTATTTTTTCAATTATTAGAAAAAATATACATGTCATCACACATTTTGAGATTTCAGATAAACATGAACTAGAGCATATATTAGCATCAGAAAACCGTACTTTTTTTTTTTTTTTTTTTTTATAAAAGTACAATCTTTGTAAGCACAAACTTGTTTATCTTTTTTTAATTTTATTGTCAACTGTGTTAGAAAACTAAAACTTGAAACACATTTTTAAATCAGTTGTTGGGATTAGGAAAATTATAGCATTTAGACATACAACTGAGAGAAAAGTCAGAAAAAGGGTTATTTCCCCTTAGCATACATTAAATGTATAAAAATTGGAAATTTAGGATAAAATTAAGCTTCAACAGTATTTCTTATTACATCCATGTGATTATTTTCACATAAACAAAACTATCTTGCACAAATTTTAAAGAATTAAAAGTTATACAATAAAGTATGACATCACAGAACACTGGATCTACTTTAAAACAATAATACACGTGTTTTGGCTAAAATGTATTGTACATTAATGTTATATAACGTACATGTCTAAATTCAAAATTTCAAAAAAAAAGAGAAGGTTTAATCAAGATATCTAACGTCAAATAAATCATATGGTGTAATTTTGCTATTTTTAATATTAATTTGTAATGTCCCTGTTCTGCTGTGTAAGGCGCCCAAACGGGTCAAAATCTACATAGTATAGAACTGCACTTCCTATATATTTATACGATACGTTTCACTGAATTTGAATGTTCTATTCATTTGTAATAAGCATTCAATCCGTATCAAAATCAGAATTGATGGATCAACCTTTAGTAAAAGATTAATCCATAGTAGGAATTAGGAAAACATGATTACAACATAATATTGTAGGTTTCTTAAATTGCATTTCCTGTAAATACAGTGTAAAACTTATTTTAATATTCATGCAAAAAATGATATATTGACAATAGAAGGCATTTTTAATACAAAAAAAACCCAAAGGGGGCGTTGTCTTGTTTGCATTAGAGATGCAATCTTACGCCGAAAATTCAGTATATCAGATTAGCCTATTTTAAAAGAATTATGACATCAATTTTTCTGAACATGACGTATTTTGTGTCATAACAGTATATAATGGTTGGCTATTCTGTGAACCTTCTACTTTTTTTTCCTGGATTGGTTTGCTCTGGTTCTGCTCTTTAGTTTGGATAGCTTTACTTCCACACAGGCAACAGATTTTTAACAGAAGACCTTTTAAATCTTGCTTAAATGTAGTGCTGAGACTGGCATAGATAAGAAGGTTGAGGGGTTTCCCGATGCTGTAAGAAACAGAGATTACAGATGTGATCACACCTTGATGTGAAGAGTAGTTGCCTTGGTGAGTACTTTCTCCCTCATGGAATGCAAACTGAAGAAAGGTAACAAGTATAACGGGGGCTTCCTGCAGAAAAAAGGACAAGCCAAGACCAATGTTGATGGCCATCAGTCTGAGGTATTTGACACGTCTTACAGATGCACTGTTGGTCAAAACAGAGATGGCCCGAATGTGTTTCTGTAGGAAGATGACAAGACTTACCCAACTGATGACGTGAAGACAGCAGGGAATGAGCTGAGCATACGAAAGCATGGCATACGCTGTCAAAAGGTTCCAACTATAGTGACCGTACTCCCCAAACATGTCCTTAATATGTACAACACATCCTTCTATTCTCTTCAGAGGGTGGCCGCGTATGAATTTTTGTATTAAAGGAATTGT
Organism: Magallana angulata; assembly: GCF_025612915.1. Classification (NCBI taxonomy): domain Eukaryota; kingdom Metazoa; phylum Mollusca; class Bivalvia; order Ostreida; family Ostreidae; genus Magallana; species Magallana angulata. The sequence continues at coordinate 6,509,011 of NC_069112.1, read as the reverse complement.
TTGGTAATCATTTGACATCAGAAATAGGAAAACAGTACAGCATACCACAAGGTGAGTGACGATAAACGTGAAAAAGAAAGCTGACAAGTTAAAAGTTCGGGCTTTTAGTGGGTAGCCAACCAGTATGAAGTGGTGTAGGGACATCAATGTGTTCAGCCACACAGAAGTGGCATGAAATACCATTTGTAAACGTAATGTAAACATGACCTCGGGACAAACACGGTACTCCACGAAACCGTAATCCAATCGGAACACCCTAAGCAGAATATCACGAATGACTGAGGTCAATGTGAAACATAGGTCTATCGTCATTATCAATATGATGAACTTCTGGGTCACTCCTAATAGCTTCCTCCGTCTGAAGATGACGAACATGATCGCAGTCACCAGTATCTGTATGGGCCACAGGTAGATGCCCACATGAAAAACATATGTCGCCCCCCAGCTGCCATACAAGTCTTCTATTTTAAGTGCCCGTTCGCTGTCAAAGTTTCCCTTTTGTAGCTCCAGTAGAATATTCAGCATCCAGTCTTTAGCCTCTGACTTGTTACCTGCATTCATTTCAATAATTCGTCAATGAATACTACAATTACACTACCCTTAAATGATTAGCATAAAAAGAGCTCTTGGGTCCTTTTTATTGTGTTATATTGTAGACGATATATACCGGTATCAAACAGCTGTTGATTTAAGGAGGTTACAAACGCCTTGTGCCATATGAATCAATAGTAAGCCGCCGTATAAATAGTTAATGTATAAAAGAATTACACATCATAGACTCCGAAATGTACTCACCTTTAAGCTGGCATGGAAAGACGTGTCGCATTTGTGCAACTGAGAAACACAGCAGTGAAAGATGAACCTACTCCCATTTTAAGACTTCAACAGCCAAAATATTCGGTAGTTCAGAGGTCTGCGACAAATTTAAGAGTTAGAAGATGAGCGACAATGAAATACACGGCAGACAATGCCTTTTACGTGTGGTGTTCTTCTTTATCTACCTTATTAATAACCTGAGGTGGCAGGTTTTTTTTTTAAATACAAATGGCTGTAGCCAGACAGGTTCCATTTTTTAGGGGTTATTTTTAATCTGTAAACTCGATATTGTCTTTTTGAAATTTTAATGTAATTTGATTTTGAGTAAGCAACGTACCTTCATGTACAATTATTTAATAACTATGACCCAATGAGTTGAACAATGGGACATATGCCATTTAAAAGGGCAAAGCTGAAGAACAATTTAACACATATGAATACAAATACCCTGTGAAACAGTGAATTTAATTTTTTTGTCAGTTTTACACACGAAATTTAAACGATACCTTCAACATGTGACACTATAAATTTTGACTTTTTAAATTTAGGGTATTTTTCTGCATTTTTATTGAGAGCTGTTCCTCTACGGGAGATCAAAACAGTCTAAGATGGACACGACCACCAAATGTTCTCAATACATTCATTCACAATCTCTAATGTATAGTTTAAGCCCGGTGATTGCTCGTAGAGCGATAGCTGGCAACTGGGTTCCTGTTCAATCGAATGTGGAACCTCATCACCAGCATTGTACCTACGCATTGCGAAATAGGACCGAAACGTAACAAATTTACTAGTTTTGAATTGTGAAACATATTTTCATGTTTATAACTTGTTTTTCTAATTACATTGGCTAAAATAATATTAGGAATTATATTTGTGTAAATATAAACAAACTATAAAGTATAAAGGGGTGCAACGCTATACAACAGCTGCATTCGGTCTTCGCAAAAATTTATAGTGTCAAATTAAAAGAGAAGGAAGAATTTATAGCTTGTCAGTAGTTAAGTGTAAGTTCACTTCTGATATTTCTAAACATGACATGGTAACTTGTTCTTTAAACCAGTTTGCAAGGTAAAGTTGGTGAACGGTATAATGCACTGTTTACATTCCGTTGAAAACCTAGGTCAATATATTACAAGCTAAGCTGGGTGGTACAGTGTTACAGTGGTGGTGAGTTGTTCTTTGAACGTGTACAACAGTATATCTTAGTTTGGTTGTTAAAATTCTTACCCTCCCACGAAATATAATTTTTATGATATCAATATAAATTTGTATTAATACACTTACAGTGTATATACTAAATTAATTTATCAACAATGTCTCAACGTGTATAGTTAGTGTGGTAAATCACATATTTGAATAGGTTTTCTCATTGTGTCACAATTGAGACAATTGTATTACCATGCCCCGACAACTACTCCATCATACCGGAAACAGTCACATTGACCTCTGCTGTTGCCATAAGTGCGTAATAGTTTATATTTTCGGCACAAATTGACTTAATCTGTGCGACGTCAAAGTGATAAAACATCGCGCAAATATCCAATGGTGTGACTGCCCGCGTGTGAAACTTACAGAAAGGTGTCGTTAAAGTTATACAACAGAATGTTTCACAAGATTTGATATATACATGTATCAAATTGCGATAGGTTATCTATGTGATCGACACTTATTTTTTAATAAAAAAAAATCTCTGGCTTTTATCACATAAACGCCTTTAGATAACCTTGCTAAAGGGCGGAATACAATCATTTGGATTTGTCGTTTTGTGACAGATTAGTTCTTAAACCAGATCAATTGTTTCTTTAAATATTTTTGGTATATCGATATTTTGGTACATCGATATTTTCTGAGATATCACAATCACAAACTTTACGATTTTTTTGTGGATTTTTTAAGAGAAAAATAAATGTTTATTTCTTAAAATAGCAGAAATCTAAAAGATCGTTATTGAATGAATGTAAAGTATAAAGATTGCTTTTATATAGTCACAAAAAAAAGGAAACAGGTTTCCACGTTAGCTTTAATTCATGTAATCAAGACAATCAACAGGCGGAAACGGTAAACACATTGTATGTGTAGAAACCGGAGATGATCGATGCGCCTTACGGCTCAATGATCCTGCATTTTGTTTTTGAATTATTTTGCTTCTTTGCTTCTGTATTTTTTTATGAAAAAGTACATTGTGTACAGCGTTACGCAACTACTCTCTCTCTCTCTCTCTCTCTCTCTCTCTCTCTCTCTCTCTCTCTCTCTCTCTCATTGGTCATTGCCAGCATTATCAGGGCATGTAGCATCGTTTTTGAAGGGGTAGGGGGGGTCATCCGTGACGAGCTTACCAATCCCCCCCCCCCCCACCTTTCACCCCCCCCCCCCCCCAAAAAAAAACAACAACAAACAAACAAAAGTGGGGGAAAGAAATTCTAACAATCTTGAAAATTCCCCGGAGGGAGGGGGTTAGAATACTTTATCTTTAACTTCATTTCCTTTTTTTCACTTTAATTTTTACATGGTCCAAAAGAGTCAGGGTCCGCAACTCCATGGTAGTTCACTTTAATTTTATATGTAAATTAAAATTAAGTCAATTGTTTGCTGCGAAAAAATGTCGGGGCGGCCACCCCCACCAACCCTTCAAAGCTAAGTGCCTGATTATCTCCATACGAGTTTTATATACATGTCGGATTTCCAGTATAATTCTATCAGTCTCTAAGGTTTTAGTGAATACAAAATAATACATCCTGTATGTAGGATTATTTTTGCCCAATGTTATTTTCGTTATCTCTACTTGAAAACCGTTTCGTCCCCTCTTGAATTCGCCTAGATGCAGTTGTGTTAAAAGAGATATTATTTGCAAGGATAGAATTCGACCAGTCTTAAATTTGCCCGCTGACAACGAGAGCGAAAGGAGCGAAAATAAAACGAGGGCGAATATCCGCCTGTATACAGTAGACGATTATCATACATAATGCATTGCGGGTTTAATGGCATTAATTCTATTTTTAAATGTTATATAACATGATTTATATGCGGGGTTTTTTTCTATAGCTTGACTTACATATGTACTTGTCGGAAAAAATATATAAAAATACAGCAAAGAAACTAGCTGTCATGTGGTATTACATATCATTGATTTTGAAATAAACAAGCATTCTGAGAGTATTGCATAAGCAATACACGTCCCCTACCGCTTTGCAGAAAATTGTGAAAACAATGCACTGTTATGCAGAATATCATTTCTTACCGTCTTCTGTACCCCGAATCAACAGACCAACCCGATAACGAACCCGATTTACTATTTTACAGAACTTATTTGTTTGCTAGAAACAACAAGCATTCTGAGAGTATTGCATAAGCAATACACGTCCCCTACCGGTTTGTATTATTCTATGAAAGCTTCCAAGCACACAACTATTTCAGAGCTATTGTAAAATGTAAACGAGATATCATGCTTTAATCAGAGAAAAAAGAACAGAGGAAATTAAAACTATATGGTTGATATAGAAATTAAATACAAAATAGGTGAAGTAATACTTATTTCATCTCCTGTAATTTCGCCAAGTCTATTCTGTATTCGCTGGTAAAAATTTGTGAAAACAATGCACTGTTATGCACAATATCATTTCTTACCGTCTTCTGTACCCCGAATCAAACCAAACAGTTAAACAGCCCAACCCGACAACGAACCCGATTGTAATAATACAAAAAAAACTAGACTTTTGTTGCAAAAGCAACAAAAAGGTCTTCCGTTTTGATATAAATGAATCAATTTAACCGTAGACATTGCTTCTCTTACATAGAGAAAATAGTTGATATGATAATTATTGTGAATGATATATGCAGACGTTACTTCCATGTAAAACAACGAGATTGAAAAAGAAATCTCTGTGACGACCGGAAGTAAAGCCGAACTAAACAAAACAGGTTAAACTTTTGTACAATCATAAGTCAATCTTTCTTCAAAGTTTGGTTGTGCACATTTCTGCCAAGTCTGAAATCTCTTTGAAACAATAGTTTTGGAAACGGACAAACGGAAGTGATTAATAAAAGAAGCTGGTATGTTTCGTACATTTGCTTAGCGTACATCACTAAACGTTTATCAAGCTAGATGAAACACCCAAGAAATTCAGTTAAACTTGTTAAAAATATGATTTATTTGAATCCTTCCGGTGAAAACCGGAAGTGACAGTTGACAGAAAAAAACCCGCTAAACATATCATCAATCAAATGTCTATCATTCATGAAAGCTTTGTGTCTCAATCACTTACAGTGACAAAAATCTTGCGGGCATCAAATTTGTAAAAAGGAAAGCTACATAGAGATATTTGAGATATCTCACCGGAAGTAACAGTTAGATTTAAAAATCTAACATTATAAAGATGACACATCTAAGATTGTATACTAATAAATTCATTCCATGTAAAAGAAATACATAAAGAAAAAACATAATTTTTGTAGTGCTTCCGGTGACGACCGGAAGTTACGCCGAACAAAATAAAAAAGTTTAAAAACATGTACGTATAAAGGTCTATCATCCCACAAAGTTTGATTGTTCAAGTCGACACCGTTTATGAGATCTCGTCGAAATAAGGTTTGTTGTCTCAAGACAGGAATCGGACAAACGGAAGTTCTCGATGTAAATTGTATTAAAGATTTCTTGTATACTTGCCTTTTGTACATTATTGTTCATCGAGTTCACTACAAATATCAACGGAAAACAGTTAAACTGATAAAAAGTTCGATTTGTTTGAACTCTTTCTGTGTGAACCGGAAGTGACGGAAGGAAATGAAACCGGTTAAACATATCTTCAATAAAATGTCTATCATCCATGAACGTTTTGTGCTTTGATCACTTATAGTTTCTGAGAGTTATACTTATAGTTTCGTTTGTATAAAATGTGTTTTAAAAAAGCTTCCTGAGATATTTGAGATATCTCACCGGAAGTACAATTTTTTGTTAAGTTAACATCGCATAGACAACCTATGCATAGATTTATACTTATACATTTATTCTATTAAAAAGGAATTTTATCCGAAAAAGTAGTTATTTTTGAAGTACTTCCGGTGACGACCGGAAGTAACGACGAACAAAACAAATTAGTGTGAACACATCTACTGCTATATGTTTATCATCCCACAAAGTTTGGATGTTCAAGTCTTTACCGTTTCTGAGATCTCGTTGATACAAGCTTTTTCAACGCGGGACAGGAAACGGACAAACGGAAGTGCTCTATCTTTATTGTATTTAATATTTCTTGTATACTTGCCTTTTGTACTTCGTTTCTCATCCAGAACACTACAAATATCAATGGAAAAAAGTTAAACTGATAAACAGTTCGATTTGTTTGAACTCTTCCTGTGTGGACCGGAAGTGACGGAAGACAAAATGAAACCGGTTAAACACATCTTCAATCAAATGTCTATCATCCATAAAAGTTTTGTGCTTTGATCACTTATAGGTTCTGAGATCTCGCGGGTACAAAATGTGTTTTAAAAAAACTACCTGAGATATTTGAGATATCTCACCGGAAGTAGAATTTTTTTGTTGATTTAACATCGCATAGATGACATATGTAAGGATCTATACTAATATCTTTATTTTACGGAAAAAAATTAAATACGTAAAAACAAAAAAAAAATGAAGTGCTTCCGGTGACGACCGGAAGTTACGCCGAACAAAACAAAAATGTTTAAACACATCTACAACTATAGGTCTATCATCCCTCAAAGTTTGGATGTTCAAGTCCTTATCGTTTCTGACATCTCGATGTGACAAGCTTTTTGTCGCGGGACAGGAAACGGACGAACGGAAGTGAATTTAGAAAATATATTTCAAAAAGCCTCTAGATGTTTATATTTTCAGTCATTCCTGAAAATTTTATAAGAATTCATCAATACATCTCTGAGAAATTCATAAGACAAAAAGGGGAAAAAAATAATAATAACTAGACTCTTGTTGCTATAGCAACAAAAAGGTCTTCCGTTCTTCATGTATAAATCTGTACAAAAGATCCATTTCTCTTGTAAACAGAAAATGGATATAATTTATACTGTAAAGGAATTCCCCAAAAATACAAATACACAAAGACAATATGTCAATTTTTGAGTACTTTCTGTGAAGACCGGAAGTTACGCCGGATCATACAAAACATAATAAACATACATTCATACATTGCCTTGTCTTTCCTTAAAGTTTGGATGTTCAAGTTTTTGTTAGTTGTAGTATCTCGTTGAGAAAAAGTTTTTGTTTCGGGACCGGAAACGAACGAATGGAAGTGATTAAGAAATTGAAAATACGTATTTTAATACATTTACCTATGATACGTTATTGTTCATCACATTAAGTTAAATGTTGAAAAAATTATAATGTTAAAAAAACCAACCTTTTATTGCTTGAACACTTCGAGTGAAAACCGGAAGTGACGTACGACCAAATGGAACCCGTTAAACACATGTTCATTCAAATGTCCATTATCCATACAAGTTTTGTGTCTTGATCTCTCACAGTTTCTGAAATCTTGGGGGTAGTTTTTTTATGTAAAGAAGGCTATCTGAGATATTTGAGATGTCTCACCGGAAGTAGAACTTTTTTTGGTTTTTTACCATGTGTGGATGACCTCTTGTATTTTTATAACTAAAATATTACTTCCATGTTAAATAACCAACATATTTTTAAAAAATCAGAATTTGGTGTACTTCCTGTGACGACCGGAAGTTACGCCGGATGAAACAAAATAGTTTTAACACGTATCCATACACAGGTCTATAATCCTACAAAGTTTGGTTGTTATAGTCGTTACCGTTTTTGAGATCTCGTCGATATAAGTTTTTTTGTCTCGGGACAGGAAACGGTCAAACGGAAGTGCTTAATGAAATTTAAATTTTTATATCTTGTTTACTTTCCTATCTTACATTATTATTCATCGAAGTAGCTAAAACTATCAAATATAAACAGTTTAACGGATAAACAGTTTGATTTGTTTGAACTCTTCCGCTGTGGACCGGAAGTGACGGAAGACAAAATGAAACTGTTTCAACACATCTTCAATCAAATATCTATGATTCGTGAAAGTTTCGTGTCTTGGCAACGTACAGTACCTGAGAACTTGCGGGTACAAAATATGTTTTAAAAAAGCTTCCTGAGATAATCGAGATATCTCACCGGAAGTAGAATTTTTTTGCTTATTTAACATTGTATAGATGACATATGTAAGGATCTATACTAATATTTTTATTCTATGGAAAATAAATTAAATACGTAAAAACAAAAAAATTTGAAGAGCTTCCGGTGACGACCGGAAGTTACGACGAACAAAACAAAAATGTTTAAACACATTTACAACTATAGTTCTATCATCCCAAAAAAGTTTGGATGTTCAAGTCTTTACCATTTTTGAGATCTCGAGGTGACAAGCTTTTCGTCACGGGACAGGAAACGGACGGCAGGAAATGAATTTTCAAAAAATGAAAAAAACGCCTGGAGATATGATCATTTTCTATCAATCCTGAAAACTTCAAGTAAATCTATCCAGCCATCTCTGAGAAATCTTGTGGACAAAAACTGGGAAAAAAATAATAAAAAACCTTACAATCACTATAAGGTCTTCCGTTGGAAACGGAAGACCTTAATAAAAAGAAACATTACAATCACTATAAGGTCTTCCGTTGGAAACGGAAGACCTTAAAAACCCCTGCCGATTAAATTTACAACACAATGTTTTACACTATTTTACAGAATTTATTTTTTTTTGTTAGATATGATAAAAGGAATGGTACAAGTAACGCACGATATTATTACTGACTACATACTGGCCTCGTTTATTCAATACACTCCGAACCCGATAACGAACCCGAACATTAAAAAATTGGAATATAAAAAATTAATTTTCTCGAAAATATGTCATTCAGACGCTACAAAAGTGTAAACTTGATCTGTAGTTTGACATGTTGAAGCTGTTCAGCAAGTTTCATATTATTCCTCAAATGCATAAAGAAAAAAAGTGTGGAAAACTGAAGTGGGACAGACAGACGGACTGACGGACGGACAGACAGACGGACAGACTGACTGACGGACGCAGAGGAAAGCTATAGTCCCCTCCGGTGAAAACCAGTAGGGGACTTATAATAGTCAATAAAATCCCGTTGGTACTCCTTTACTTTGATTTCAATTTAAAACCTGTTTTAATAATGTACCAAAAACATAAAGGATTACATAACAATCAAAGTACTGAAGTACTGAAAGCCGGGCTCTTTTGGTGTGTCTTTATGCATATTGTGTAGTAAAGACTGAAAATCTCTCTCTCTCTCTCTCTCTCTCTCTCTCTCTCTCTCTCTCTCTCTCTCTCTCTCTCTCTCTCTCTCTCTTTCTCTCTCATGCTTTTAATGTCGGCAAAGCATCAGAGAGCGACCAAATTTTGTAAGCGGCTATACACAAAAAATATGTCTGTCTAGTAGAAGTAAAAAGGTTCAACAGTTGCTGCCTTGAATTTTGCAACAAGCATTATATATTCAATCCCCGTTTCTTCATCGCGCAGCAAAGTAGTTCATGGAAATTCATGCGCATTGTATGTGTCCAAAATGCATAGTAATGTTTTAAAAACACGTTATTAATACGAAAACTAAAACAGATAGACAATTCATTAGAAATTAAAAGAAAAAGAAACAAAATGCCAACACTTTTGACAAAACGTGGCTCTTTGTGTAACTATTTGGTATAGCGGAAGCTTTACTTTGACGCTGTTTGGTTTTTTGTTTATTTGTGCTATTTAAAGTAACATTGGCGATTTGCCTGCCTATAGCCAGGACTCTGCTTTCAGCAGAGCCCGGCTAAAAATGTTTTAATTATAGATACAAATGCGATTTAAATTTGACGTAACACTTGTGGGCACGTTTTTTACCTTAAACCATGCAATTTGTCTTTCATACATGTGCACCATACAAAATAGTGGTTGGAGTACATACAGGTACATACAGTACATACAGGTAGAGTCGTCCATACAGTCTATTACTGTGTACACGTACTGGTGGTTGGAGTACATACATACAGCCTATTACTGTGTACACGTACTGGCCTCCGTCAGGCTGGCGGCCGTCATTGGATTTTGGCTGGATGGCTGAATGAATGGCCGACATTTTATCCCTCTCACCTGTCTGATACCTTTGCAGGGAGACTCAGGTAAGTCAACATTAATTATTTACCTGTGTGTATTATTCTGCTGCACAGCCTATACCGTTATACAACTTAGATAAAATAGAACTGTTTCTGTTGGCTATACACGCTAGCATTTTAAGGATAGTGTTATTTTGGAAATGGGGCTCTCTAGATCAGGTACTTTGTTAAATCTCCTTTCAAAAGCCCGTTATCCTTCAGTGAATTCGATGTTTTGATTAAACTAATCTGTTACAAGCTTATCTTTTAAAAAGATTGGTGAGCTAGCGTTGTAGCCATCATAAAATCCAGAAGCATATTTCTAAAACATTGGTTTATATTTCTAAATCAATTAATTAAATATAGGTAGGCACGATGGTGTACTGGAATTGTACTGGAGTGTGGTCACAATTTAGAACGCATGGCATAGCTCATTGACTGTGCCTTAATCATTATGTATCTTCTGTAATTTTGTAAATTTTCAAGAACCATTGGTACTGTTTTGTAGCAATCGTATCTTCTCGGGCCTTTCCGGCAAGCTCGGAAAACACATCCGAAGTTGTTTTCCGAGCTTGAAGAAATTCAAGATAAAGCTAGCTATTTATTATAATATTGAAAATAACTTTGCATTATAAGATCAAAGCTACTGTTGCTTTTTGACATTTACAATAAAACACAAAACTTCATGTGAAAATGATAAAACGAAATTCAAATGGTACAGTTTATCTACAGTAGTACAGTATTCCCAGAATCCCCTACTTTGGAGTCGAGCATGCGTATTCCAGTGAAAAAGACTAACGTAGTTGCTAGCGCTCGAAAGCGCTAGCAAAAAGATAAGCAGATTAAAAGATTAACAAAAAATAAATCGATTGAACTTCGCACAAAATCATATTTCTCTTCAGAACTAGTGTAAGCTTATTTACTTTAAGGTCAGATGCGACCTATCTTCCATTATTTTCAATTTTTTAATCTCCTCAAGATTTTCACTTCGTAATTCTAAAATTAAATTTTCATGTTATATGATATGGCTCTTTTTGGAAAAGAGTTTCAATTGAAAATATATATTATATGAATTTATATATATAAAGCATTCTTCAGCATTTTGCGTGCTGTAATAAGAAACATTCAAAACGTTGTGTTACTTCTAAACTAGCCTGGTAATGTACCCTGACTTTTGGAGGTATTCACAGGTTTAAATGCAAACAAACAAGGAAAAATATATAAAGGAAAGTTATCTAGAATTGAGGTACGTCTTTAAATCCATCAGGATTATATACGACATACTGTTTAAGATGTTCATAAACGTGAGGCGTTGAGCGAGTCCAACTGATAGATTATCTACTACCAGAAGTCACATCAAATTTTAACCTATATCTGCGCTTGGGTTTTTAAATACATTTAAAATCATATATAGAGAAATAAATAAAATGCCATTTAAAAGTTTTAATTAACACCCCCTCTCCATGGATAAAGATCTTAAACATTTGTTTGTTGTTGTTGTTGTCGTGTGTTGTTCTTGTCGTGTGTTGTTGTTGTTGTCGTGTGTTGTTGTTGTCATATGTTGTTGTTGTCGTGTGTTGTTGTTGTCGTGTGTTGTTGTTTTGTGGTGTTTTTTTGTTGTTGTTTTTTATGTCAGACTTCTGGATAAGTAAGCGGCCCCTTCCACGACACTTTTAAAAGGAATGTTAGGTGTCTGCAAATTCATACAGTATGGCTTTGTAGATCCACTCCCGTCGTACCGTCGCATGGAACACAATTCTTATATAATTCCACAGGTATCTGATCACTTACCTAGGACTATCTGTTCATCTATATTATTCTTTGACGCCACATGAAAGGTCAGACTCCTTCTCTATGCTTCACTGGCATTGGTCAATGCTTTAATGAACTTTCCGTATGGAATAGGATTCTACATTCCTGTATTTACTGACATTGGTGAGAACTGTCTATCAGCAATAACCATACCAGCCCAATATCACTTTCATTTAATTAAACATCCACCTTCAAACCTTCACCCCCACACCTGGAAAACTACTTTTAAAACAGAGCTGGTAGATTGCATGATCTTCTTACCGCGGCATTAACACCCAGTTTAACTTATTTTCGTCTCTAACTGGTCTCGGACAATTTACTGCCTTATCGTCCAAGAGATCGGCCCAGTGTTTTACGATGGTGTCAGAAACAAATAAACTCATTAGCACCGTATACACAAACATACCACACAAACATACCACACAGCCCTGTCTGTGAGAGAAAAAATAAACAGCGATTATCTCCCGGACATGCAGTTTCTATATAGATTGCAGACCGCTCTCTAAGGAACAGAAAGGTAGCGATAGTTAATAGAAGGATTTAACGAGAATCTTCCTTTGCCCGGGGGAGGGGGGGTATGCATCTATTTAATTGATATTCGTAGATCGAAAGAGAAATTTGATCTCCATGTGCAGTGAGAAAAGAGAAGGAGTGTTAAAATGTTAACATTAGCGATCCGCGGTCTGAGTGGAATAACTGATATAAAATATTTAAGCGATGATAACTGGCATAGAAGTTAAGGGGGGGGGGGGGTAGATTTTTGCATGGACTACAACCATTATTACTGGAATGCATATATGTCGGTCGCAACTTCTAACAACTGTTCGGTAAGGCTGCGTGTTTTTGTCGAGCTTAGGCGAAAAGGCCCGATAAGTTGCGATTTCATATTTGCAGTTTTATGCAATTGTATGCATTTTGTGCAGCAAATGCATGTGAATTTGATTCTCTACAAAGACAAATGTATTGTACATTGATAATTTTGTGTTAAACGCAGAGCTCATAACACTTTTTTACATGTTTTTATTCATTACAAAATATAACTCCCAGGGCTCGGAAATACAGGGGAAAATCCCATCGATTATATCTGATTGTCGTAGGTCATAGGTCAAATCTCTCTCTCTCTCTCTCTCTCTCTCTCTCTCTCTCTCTCTCTCTCTCTCTCTCTCTCTCTCTCTCTCTCTCTCTCTCTCTCTCTCGTTTAAAAATCTCCTTCCCGGTGGATCTGTGTATTGTTATGATAGTATCACACGGCGCAGTGACAGAAGCCTGTGAAATTGTAAGGTTAACAACAATAGAGTGGGCGGTCGTCCTGTAGGTCACGGCTGTGTCTCTTCATGCTGTGACCCATATAACAGCCGGGGTAATTGTTCAGATTGAATTTACGATTGCCATTGCATTGCTAGGCGAATCAGAAAATAAACTCAAAATTAAATTCCTGGGTATTACATGTCCCCACATGCGTATATATTGTTTATTTGTGAAATGTGAATATTCTTTTGAAAGCGGCCAACAAAGTACCCATTATAGATCACAGATCTCAAGATGATAAACAGGGAAACGGGAAAGCGACGTTGGTTGTGGAGTGACGCAGACCGACAGACAAACGGACAGACAGAAGCACAGACAAACAGAATAAAAGAAAAAATTGTCTTATTAGCTTTCTCCCTACCCTACATTCAGTTAATCTAATAAAGCTTCGAAAAGGTCCCGTTATTATCCCTAAACGCTCACAGTATATTTGTTTATATTCGGAAACAATCACTATAAAAATGATGTCCCCTTTCAATATGTCTGATCATTATTTTTTCTTTTTCCTTCCTTTTATTTTGATAATATCCATTACATTCCTTTCACGCTACCATTGTGCATTTTCGCAGTCAATAACATAATGCAATCTAGGATGTTTTTCTCGTTCTGATATTCAAAAACTGTTGTACATTGTCCATCGGCTGCTACACATTGTTATCAGCTGCTAAAGTCTGGCTTATAGGTGTTAAGTTCGTCAGTTGTGTTTAAAATAAACACCTTAAAAAAACTTTGAAGTGTTTTATAAACATCGCCCTTACTCAGTACAATCAACAGAAAGTAAATTTGACACGTCCTAATTACACAAAAACTCGGCGAGAGATAACGGGGGATGAACGATAAAAGGCCGGAACGAAGATCGTATCAGAGGCTCCCGCTAATTACCGCACAATTCCCCCAATTACATATCTGTACTTCCCAGGCACGATTCTCGCGTGAGTGCTCGCTATCTCCCGTCTTTCGCCCAAAGGTTCGCAATCATGAAGTAATAATTCACGTCCAAACTATATAGATTCATCAGAAACCTCCCTCCCCATCCAACTTCCCGAAAAAAAAACCGCGGGTGTTCTCGGAAGGCCTCGGTACTGTGCCGGCGATCGTGACTTTTTGGGGATATTCCTTGTTCGTGCGTCTGACGGTCAGGGTTTTTCTCTTGGCCGGGGGAAGTGAATGAAGAAACTTCCTTTCTCTGCCTAACTCACCAGGTGGTTAAAACATAAGATGGTGACAAATATAGCAACCATTGTGTAAAGACTTTTGATTATTAAAAAAGCAATTGGATTTATCTGTCCGCCTTGATGCTGTAAAGGGGAAAAAAGTAAGTTGAACTTTCTGTTGTGAATTAACTGATCTGATCACTGATGGTGTATATCTGTTTAATGTCGGCTATTGATTTACTCGGCCTCCTGCGGCGATTCATGTCTTTTTCGTGAGAGTTGCGTCGTGTGTACGCAATATTTATTACATAAAATCAATAAAATGTATCTTATCACCATCTCGCCGATTAATGAGAGAGAGAGAGAGAGAGAGAGAGAGATGTTGTTCGTTAAAAATTAGACATTACAATGAATATGGAGAAAGAGGAAAATAGGAGCGAAGCAAACTCTAAACTCTGAAAATAATGGATCTCAGCGTTGTTCACACTTTATTAGTTCAATTATCGAATCGTCTGGACGGAAATTTAATCAGACGAGGTACATTTGTACGCACATCGTCCCGAGAATTTGAGGCCAATAAATTATTTTATTACATCAATTATCTGAATTTGTTTAAAACTCAATTACGGAAAGCTGGGAGGCCATGATTGAGGGGACAGTGTAACAAAAACACGCAAATATTACGTAATGCACGCGAGAATGGATTCTACACAAAAACCCATCTGTTATAGGCAAGGCAAGACACTATAACCTAGAACCATCCCTCTATTATAAGTATGCTATTTTTATGTATGAATAGTCTATACCGCCTTGGATACAAAAGGGTTTTCCTTGTTTCTGCTATTTAACACATCGAAACTCCATTTTGGAACTGCGGGACCAGCGAAGATAGAGAGGAGAGTTGTTTAAACATTTTCTGGCATTTGGTTCTGTGTGGTATATTTAATTGCTTTTTCTGCTAACTTTGATCTAGAACTTAATACACAGAGTTATTGGAAAGACGCTACAAGTATATTACTTGCATACGTGTATATAAAATGTATACTTTTTCTTTCATTCTCTATCTCCCTGTTTCTCTAACTTATTTTCAACGAAAACTGCCATCTACAAAAATTGTGTAAAATTGTATAAGATGTTTTTTTGTTTCCTAAACGCAATTATTCTTGCTTTGTTCAATGGAGGAAAAATATCTCTAGTTGATAGATACTGCATGCTTAATTTTTGATTAATTATTGAAGATTCATGATTCATGCACAGAAAGAGAGAGAGAGAGAGAGAGAGAGAGAGAGAGAGAGAGAGAGAGAGAGAGAGATACCAGTATTTGATCCTCATCTTTAATGAGTTCAGGGGCAAGCTGGAATAAATATTTAACTAAAACATCCAATTAACCCAGAGTCTGCGTTTAGATTCCGGAAATGAGCGGGGTCGGTTTGGAATTGAATTATATCCGGACGGGTTTACGGTAACGTGCCAGCGAGTAAATATTTACTTGTCCAATCAAAGATACAACGCCGGATGACCTCCCGAAAGTATTAAATAAAGGTCGCTCGTGCATTGCATACGCTTCTTCACGTTGCCATGAATATAAGTTTCACTTCCCGAAATATGTCGTTCTTGGTAGAAGTTTGTGCAGTATTTGATGTCCATGGATTGTAAGGGGTTCAGCAGAAGCAATATGTATGTCTTTCATACAATTTATTTATAAATATCAGGTCATAATAATAAATCCATCGTTTGTGCATCGCTTGCATATCAACCGTGTAATATTTAAACAATGAAATGCTTTCATTGGTGATCCATGTGCGATACGCAGAAGGCGACATTGCAGAAAAAATACTCATCCTACGATGTAACGTAAAAGTCCATTAAGCGGGACTTGGTAAAAAAAAAAAAGAAGGATTTTTTAACGCTCGATTCATTTTGATTGAGACCTTTGGAACAGTTCGAATCTTGTCAACGTTGACCGGTTGTTGTTGTTTTTTTTTTTGTAATTCCACAGAGACCAAAACCATGCTTGTTGATTTTAATGTACTTTCATCCACATTAGTATCGACAGGTACAGTATCCCGTGCCACCTGAGCCGAGTTTATAGAGAGAGGTAATCACAATGAATTAAACTGAACAGATAGAGATTTCCTTCGTTTAATTTAGGTCTACAGTTAATAGCGAAGAATAATCAAATACTAAAATACATTAACTAGGAATGGCTGACTAATGGAAGTTTGGTCTTGTTGATTTAAAATGTTTTCATTGCTAAATGGTTCCGTTAGGAACTTCAAATCATTATTGAAACCTCAAATTGCAAATAATGATTATTCTAATGTACGATATTTAAGCATTCAATCACTTTCCTTTCTGGGATTTCATGTCACATACAATACAAATTACATACTGTACATATAATTAATACACGTAAGGATAACCGAAGTATCAATCCCTCTCTCTCTCTCTCTCTCTCTCTCTCTCTCTCTCTCTCTCTCTCTCTCTCTCTCTCAGATAAAAATGCAATATACATTTTAATTTTATTGAATTCTTTACTGAGGATTTGGCATGTGAATAATTACTGAATGGGTCTGCAGATGTAGCATGGGAAATGCCAAACAGAAGACAGGACAGAAACATGCAACAAGTAATTATTAAATCTTGTTAAGAATGCGGAAATGTCTGCTCCATACATGCAGTACAAAGCATTATCGGCCGGATTTATTGTTTGCTAGAAAACCGTATCTGCTGTTTATCTGGAGTGCGTTGAGTCAGACAGTTATTATCAATTGTTATAGGATTATAGCCTGACACGGTTTCTGCCATGTCAAATTAGTTTCATTCATGGCGATGCCCGTTCTGCGAGTTTTATGAATGAAAAAGAGTAAAAGATAGCGACATCATCTTGAAAGCAGGCGCCGTAGAATCTGCAAAATGTGTCTGCATTGTCAGGTCTGTCACAATTCCACGATCAGCATATTTATAATGATTCAATCTAACCAAAATACAGTTTTTTTAAAGGCATTGAGAGGGCTTAGGTGGTTGTCAAATTACCTATAAAAACTATCTAATATGTTACAGCTATAGACTATTATTAAGTAAAGAAAAATCATATGTTGGGTTTTTATATCACCCCCCCCCCCCCCAAAAAAAAAAGAAATCCCACGAAAATTTAAAGTAATCATAGCATGATTCATCATAGATTCAAAACTAAAATGTGAAATGTCGAGAGGTCCCTGTCATCTGTAATCGAAACTTGAAAACTCACGGTACAAGTCCTGACCTCTATTGGCATTTTGCTTACATTACAATTTATGAGTTAAATTTTCATGTATACGTTTCGACATTTCCAAGTGATCTTCTTTCTCGAAAGATATTTTTGACCCAGTTCTATCTCACTCTATTAACGAATCTGTGCATGGATGGATATTAGTAAAAGCTCATTGTTTTCAAAGATGTAATATATCTTCCTGTTTTATTTTTCCCCTTCTTAACTTTGATTAATAACTCTCGCTGATATTTCATACAGGGCCCCTAATTAAAGATGTAAAGATACGCTAAAGTCAGA
Organism: Magallana angulata; assembly: GCF_025612915.1. NCBI lineage: Eukaryota > Metazoa > Mollusca > Bivalvia > Ostreida > Ostreidae > Magallana > Magallana angulata. The sequence goes on along the minus strand of NC_069112.1, from coordinate 6,491,226 downwards.
AAGCATGTTGATGTGAAATAGTTTTAACAGCCCCGAAATTTACAACATCGCCAAGAGAGAGCAATCTACTCAAACATCTGGGTGCAATTAACGCTTGTAAAATAAAGATAGAGAAAGCGCGGGTTTTTGATGAGGAGAAACTGACGCGGTTTTCAAAGCGCTGCCCTTGTCTCTTTCTCAGCGGGAAGACTGTCGATTTCTCCTTACACTGCGGATATCCTGATGTGAATTTCAAGTATACATGAATGAAATCATCAGCGCTTCTTGTCCTCTTTATTGTGCAGACAATAAAAACCTGCCGTCTTTTCAACTTTAAGTATGCGATTTAAGGTTTAAACTCAATTGGGTAGAACAATGCGCGCATTGAGCGGATATTTAAGAGCACACAAATAAACTAAGATGAATAAACCTTCAGGAAATACATCAAGTAAGGATCAATCTTCTGTGTGTTTAATTTGTGTGAATCAATGAATAATTATTTTGTTATTTATCTTAAAACGTAAACATCTCTTCTCTCTGCTAAGCCTTTCTTTCTCTCCTCTAAATTTATTACTCCCTCTTGCTATCAATTTGTGCTTGCTCTCTCTCTCTCTCTCTCTCTCTCTCTCTCTCTCTCTCTCACATCATTATCATCATCATCTCTCTAATTAAGATTGTGAGGTTGCAACCCATATCAGTTAATGCCAGGCTGATTAAGTATACGGGGTCAATTAACCTTATCTAATTACCTTTGCGCTGACATTTATTGTCAATATAGACACACTGTGTATTTGTCATTATGGTCTGCAGCATTATCTATTTGGAATATATATATATATATCGTACCGCATAATCTGTTTGTTTTATATCTCTGCTTCCAGCTTATTTCTTGTGTAGATAATGCAACGCATTAATATACGCCTTTTACTGATATGATGCCATCTTTTCAGTGAAATGATTCTTTTGTAAACGTGTGGTAGGCAATTTGTAAGCAATTTAGAACGAAGTTTAAAAAAAACTAGATTTTTTTAAATGTATGCTACAAATCAACCATAGGGGTTAATGTATTCTCAGTTACTTGCGATGATATATAGGGAAAAGATAAACATAGATCTTACACATAATCAAAGGTATGCTTTTTTTAAATTCGGAGTAAGGCTTTACATTGCTGCAAAATAAAATTGTATATTGAATAGTTTTACAGAATATGAAAAATACTATTAAAGAAGAAACTCTACTCAGCTAAGATATGGATAGAAAATTTTGTCTTTATCAATGTTAGCATTTTGAAACAAAAAAATAAACAAAAACAGTTTTGATTGTTTATGAAAAAGGTAAAAATATATAATCAATTTAATGAAAATGAATCGTTATGCATCATTTTTCTTTTTTTCGAAAGAGAAACAACTGCGTAAGAACTATAATGGCAGGTTTTGACGCTGGTTGTAAAAATGCCCAAGGAACAAATCAAAATAATATCCTCGGAATATCGTCGCAGAAATAAGTGCCCATAGGTAAAAAAAAAATCTGAAAAAAAACAATGTTGTACAATAAACTATGTTTTCTCATTTTAAAAAATATCAGAAAATATGTTTGGTATTTTTTACTACAGCCACTTACATGTACAAGGTCCCACAGTATTGCTGTTTAAACAAAAAAGAAAATATATTCAGTTAAGAAAACGGATCTCACTCAAACGTATCATAAACCATTTATCATATGGACCATTGGCGGATCCAGAGGGGGGGTTCCGGGGGTCGGAACCCCCCCTTTCTTTGGGACATATGAATTTTTTTTAAACGTTTAATGCTTATTTAAAGGCAATTTTTCTCATTTATAATAGAAGTACTGTAATTATCTCAAATAAATGCTTTTAAAATTGCTTATTTAAAGAATTTCGTATTGTTTTGTTACCATGAATCGGAAATTCTGTTACAAAAATATCGTGTAAGGGGTTAACCATTATGAAAATGCACAACTTTTAAAAACTTTTCTAAATATAATCGCATCTGTACTAGTCCGGATGATGTTAGCGCACTCATTACAGAGGTCACATCAAGTTCCCTGGGACGACAATTGCTTTTACCATTGTATTACACACGTACCATCTTTTCAGCAGATAAATTATCCCCATTTTTTTTGTCATATCCTATCATTTAGACCTTGATTTAAGAAGGCAATCGATAGAAATCTAAATTGATAAATAGTTCTGAATTTAAAAACATCAACGACATAAAAAAAAAACCCAAAATACCCAAAAATATCCATTTCTATAATAGTTTGTCGCAATTAGTCTGAGTTATTTTTTTTTTTATTAAATACAGTTGTATACGCACTGAAAACGTTCAAAAAGTCCTTGTTTATTGACAAATGATGAATTTTGCACATATTGATTTTCATCAAATGGAACCCCCCCTTTTCCAAATTGCTGGATCCGCCTCTGTGGACAAACATACAACGGGCACTTTTTCCAAACACATCATATATTTAAAATGTAGATATTTATTGCAGGTATCTATTTTTAGATACAAAAGCATTCCAGGCCGAGTAATTGTGTTTATATGAGTCGGCAAAAAGGTGGAAAAAAAGAAATAAAGAGATTGAATAATATCTGTTGTTTACACAGGAGAGCGATACACTTCTTGTTCCTTCATCATGTGTTTTGTCAGTAGGTATTTCTAGCCGCAACAGGTGGTTATCGATCCTCCATTGTTTTTATTGGAACTTTCCGGGTTGAGCGATACCGGTTCTAAATAGTAGGTGTTGATTTACACATAGACGTCACGGGGATCTAGTTAGCTCCATTTCCTATATTAGCCAGTATAAATACGTAATTTACAAGGGGAAGATAAATAGGGATTTAGGGTTCAAAACGAAGAGATGTTTAAACTATGATTTTTCAGGAATTTTGTCTCCCCGCAGCATATTTTCGAGTTCGAGTCGAGATGGAAAAAAAAATTTCAGGATTACTAGTACTTCATTTTTAGACGGTGGCTATTTATAGCCACTGTCTATTGCTACGGTCCTGACCGGAAGGGTATTTCTCACGGGGACCCTAGCGGATAACGAACGATAACTCTGTTAGGTACATGTATGCAGTGTTTTATCTACGTGTCGATTTCAGTATGAGAACTCATTTTAATCTTATCAGATATTTTAAGCATTATAGCTGCTAATTATTTTGTACATACATTTAAATGATGTATGAAATTGGGTTTTATTTTAAATGAGCCGTTACCCTATCTGCTTACGCGGTATTAATAATATTATTAATTAAGGCTCAAACTGCCAGTTTTGACGTTTAACTCTGTATCAGGACTGCATATAAACTATATCACTGCGATAATTGGTCAAGAGATCTCACAATAATTGCTTCTTGTTTTTTATGATATAAATAATTGTCAGAAACACACTATTTAAACTGGTTTGCCATTTCATATTTCAGCAATTATGCTTCATCGATAAATTCAGCCATTTTCAACGCATTAGTTTTAGTTGAGCAGTATATTTTTTGTTGTTGAAGCTTATTCCAAAGAATTCACAACAGATACTGACAATGAATATTACATAAATTACATTTTATTGAACTTCAACCGATCAATGGCACAGTTTCTTCTACAAGTGTGCATGTGTTTTCAAACACACAAAAACTTTAAATTTACGATACAAATGTGTTAAATTTTCGACTGACCTGTGATTTACAATGTACCTTATTTCGTACCTCACTCAGTCTGTAGAAACATAAATTTTATTACAGGCACCTCAATATTCATCAGACAATATTTACTGCAGATGTTGACGCTTTACTTGCTGCTGACTTTCTCTCAAACACGCTAATCGACGTCGGATTGTAAAATTCACGTGCAAATCGAGTCCCCATTTTAAATGTTTATAAACTACATTTTACGATGTTTCAAAGATTTTTAGTTCAGATTTTTTTTTACATATGCTGTAAAACGTCTTGTGGATTTCACGGCGTGTCAGCTCGTCTATCTCTAATTTGCAGCAAATGCTAGCTTTTTTGTGAGAAAAAACATGCGATATTCCATATACATTTATGGTACATAATGAACGGTAATGTAAGAGAGCATCTTTTCTTTGGTTTGGGGGCATTTTTTCACTAACAGATAACATTATTTACATATGTACGTAAACATCGCCCCGTTTGTTCTCAAATGATTCTTAATTCGCGAGTACAACTCTATTATGAACTTTCTTCGACATTTGTTTCCAAGTGTTAGCATCATTTTGTCAACATGCATTTACAAATAGGCGGGCCTATATAAATGCGCCAGTTTGTTGCGACTCGCAATTGAAATACACACCGGTTAGAAAGTGTCATCACTTAACACAATGCTACATCGGCCGTAGCGTATACATTCATGCTATATTTGCGATAAATAATGAAACATGAAGGCAAAAAAATGTGCTTCATAGATAACTGTTGAATTCCGCTGAGCTACAGAAATATAGCTTTCCGAAAATATTGCCGGGATTTGCGAACCCTAGATCTATTGTTTAGTACATGCAAAGAATAAAATCAAAGAAGATAGGCGAATAAGGCGTGTAAAATGCCCATATGAGGAATGATTAGATACGGCAAAATTAAAATATCATTAAATCTGATACTTTTTAAAAAAATAATTAAAAACAATGTATATTTAACGTAACATCGGATTGTAATCTTTAAATATTTTAAATATACTTGCAATATATTGATTTAAACTGGCGTATGCGTGTCAAAACCTCCTAATCGTGTAATTTTTATAACTTCAATTCATTTTCTTTCATGGAGTGGGTCTGAGCTCAATATTTTTTTTTTTACAGTCTAAATGTGGTTTAATGGAATTTAATAAACCGATTGGACTCAACAAAAATGTGGAGAGATGACCCACTACAGTTCAAAAATGTCATTTTGTAGCTCAACAATTGAAAGTTTTAGAAATATAATACAAGTCCGAAAATTCGTGGTCATAGTCTCATATAGCATTTAAACAACGCACTTTGTTGTGAATGAAATGGCTCACCATGGTTAGAGCACCAGCCATTAGGAAACTTTATAGAACTTGGGTTCGATACCACCAAAACTTAAAAATTTATTATTTTTTTCTTATCTTTTTTAAATATTTCAAATTGAATATAGTTAGAAATTACCATTTTGTAAACTTGCATAATAACATATCAAATATATTTAATTGAAAAAATGCTAAATTTGAAATTGTATTTTACAACTAAACCAAAAGGGCAGTTGCGCCATCTTATCCCCCCATCTTCTTTATATACACAGCTGTACGGTCAGAAAAACGTGCGTTCAGCTTGAATTTTGTTTGTTTGGTGTTTTTAAAAACTTATTTTGTATAATTAATCAATATTTGTTGTAAGTTTACTAAAAAAGTTTAATGTAGCAAGTAATTTATGCGTGTTAAAGTGTACTGAGAAGCGATAAAATATACATGTGACTTTCCCGAATTCATTCAAATGGTTTGAATAAATCTATAGCTAAATACAATAGAACAAATGTTTAAAACGTTGATTAATGAAACTGCCGCGACCGAATGTTGTATGATATTTTTTAAAATTTTCATTCACTTTCGTTGTGAGCAAATGGAAATAATCCTCTAAAGTCGAAGATAAAATATTGATTTACTCTTCTGTTTCATGATGACGTGCATTCCAAAAGCAATACCAGTTTTATCAAACAGGTTCTTGTAAACCCATTCCGTTTTCTTTACACCTTAATGTATTAACTGACTATGAGGGAAAAAAAAGCAAATGTGATGATCCACAAGACTGCAACTTTTTCCCCGTGAAGAAAATGAGGGAAAATGCTGTCGAGAGGGACAATTAATATACTATATGTATGCCCAAATAGTTAGTAAAAATAAGTATTTTATCATACCAAAGCTTTATTTGTTCTCGTTACTTTGAGAAATCTACAATATATTTAAAGCACAATAGTCCAATCCACACTTTTCAAAAGTTGTTCCCATTTGCAGGGCCAACCCAAAGGTCAAAAAGGAATAAACCAAAATTCCCCTTCTTCAAACAATCAAATATTTGGGCGTACTGTGATGAAATCGCTTTGGATTTGATTTATTCATTCAATATGTGGTGGCAACCATTCAAACGGGGTTTTAATGTCAACTGATATAGATACAAACATATTGATACAAAATATAGATACAAACTTCTATACGACAAAGACTACTGTGATAAATCTTTGGGTCTTTCCCAAAAGATGACGACCAAGAGACACAGCATTTGTAAAGTGTAGAGTGAGATCACAGCTACGATTTCCACAGAATTATCCATGTAGGAAACTCACGACTAGTTGTGCGAGTAAGCGTTAAGTATTAGTACATGAATGCGATACTGGCCGCGGTTTTCGACAAAAATAATTATCATACATCACTCATTTTTACATGTAATATGCCACTTTCAAACGACGCCACCGTCTAACAGTACTTTCAGTACTTTGATTTAAACATGTATCTGTTTTTAATACAAGGTATATATACATGTATCATACAATTTATGCTACAATCTGCCAAGTTTACTTGTCAAAAGAAAATACAGTGTGTATTAGGTAGATGGATATTTTAGAGTCTGTATACCTACATGTATTAAACCCCTGTAAACTCATTAACAATGATTTTCCGCATTTAATTCAGAGAGAGAGAGAGAGAGAGAGAGAGAGAGAGAGAGAGAGAGAGAGAGAGAGAGAGAGAGAGAGAGAGAGAGAGAATGACTGAAAAGTATTTTTGACTTACCACTGATAGTTTTATTAATGTAATGAAAAACATGTTTAAAAAAAATTGTAATGAGCTCTGCGTTTAAGACAGAATTATCATTGTACAATAGCCGATATTAATTTAATTATCTATAGCTATACATCTTTACAACAATACAATTTATTTGTAGTGAATCAAATTCACATATTTTTGCTGCATAAAATGCATACATTTACGCGATTCGCCGAAAAAACGCGAGAAGTTGCGATTGACATGCCAGTAGTTATTGGTGTGGTCCATGCATAAATCTAACCCCCTTAACTTTTATGCCAGCTATTTTATCATCTTTGAATATTGTATATCAATTATTCCACTCAGACCATGGATCGCTAATATCTCCAGATGTATACACACGTCCAACCATTCATCATCACTCGGGAGTGTTGTTTGAATGCTGTTTCTGTGAAGATATTGCTTTTGAAGGAGAAAAATTAACAATACAAAAAGCCAAGACCTTTGTTTATCTGTTCCTTTTTTTTTTTGCAAGAATGCATGTAGGCGGAAAGATTTATCACCTAGCAATACATATCATTAATAATGTTCCCGTTTAAATATTGTCCGAGAAGCACGTGTTGTTGGCCTAGAAAGAGATACATACGCATTTCTACAAAATAAAGCTGGCGGTACTTGTAAGAGTTACGCGAAACGTGACCTAGTGATGACCAATACCTCCTTACTTGATTATTTTTATATGTGTAAGTTTGTTACTTTTATTTCCATTTCGTTTTGTTTTATTTGGCATTTTTTTTACTTCCAGGAGAACAAATAATTTTTAAAAATGCAGAGATATTTACTGGTACCCATTCTCACCATTATTTCACTTCCGGTTTACACTGCCAACGTATTGGTCGAAACAACATCCGGTTATATTCGTGGCTTCACCCAGGATGTAGAAGGGACAACAGTCTACACATATCTAGGTATTCCGTTTGCTCAACCACCCGTGGGCGATTTAAGATTCCGTCGGCCAGTTCCCATAGAAAAGTGGACTGGCGTCTTCAATGCGACATCACTAGGAAACTCATGTGTTCAAATTCCCTTTGAATCTTTCCAAGACAAGAAGGGTAAAAAGTCTGAGGATGCCTGGAATCCAAATACCGCTTTGAGCGAGGACTGTTTACATTTGAATATATGGGTACCGGAAGTGTCAGGAAGTGCGAAACTGACGACGATGGTGTGGATTTACGGTGGTGGCTTTGTGACGGGGACCTCCACGTTAGATGTGTATAACGGGGCGATGTTGGCGGCCCTACAGAACGTGATAGTCGTGTCAATGAACTATAGGCTGGGACCCCTAGGATTCCTTTACCTGGACACGGAAGAAGCGCCGGGAAACATGGGTCTCCTGGACCAACAGTTGGCCCTCCAGTGGATACATTCCAATGTTGTCTACTTCGGGGGCTCCCCTCAGGATCTAACGCTGTTTGGGGAGAGCGCAGGCGCAGCTAGCGTGGCCTATCATATGATGGCGAACGATTCACGTGACCTGTTTCACAGCGCCATTTTACAAAGTGGTTCCTCTTTAGCTCACTGGGCCTACAACAGCCCGGAAGTCTCGCTCAAGTACGCAGAGAACCTAGCTAAAGCGTTTAAATGCGACTCACCGAACCGGAAGTCAATGATCAGTTGTTTGAGAGATGTAGATGCAGGAGAATTGTCGAAGCGGATGTTCTACCTTTCCATCACCCCTGTGACTTTTAACTTCGTTCCAACCATTGATAACCAGTTTATATACGAGTCGCCATCAAAGTTTATTAACTCGGGACATTTCCCTGCCAAAAAATTACTGCTAGGAGTGAACAGAAACGAGGCTCTGTACTTTCTATTTTACGCCATTTATGCAGAAATGGAATGGCCAAATAATACATTGTCGCAGTCCAGTTACATGAAAATATTGCCGTTAGCGCTTTCTAAAAATGGTTTCGAAAAATTAGAAATTAAGAAGGATAAACTTGTGATCGACGCCATCTTGGATCGATATGAGAGTAATCTACTTCCGGGGGACACACGGGACTACCTGATGATTCTCGATGATATAAGTGAGTAACAGGTATAAACCATTTCTTTCTAGTCATTCTTTTTTCTGGTTGTTGCGTCCAATTGTACCCACTTGAACTTGTTTTCGATTGCTAAAAGTATTGATTTACAATGCATACTAAAAATGACCAAACTGTCTGACGACAAGTATAATAACTAACCCACGATTTCCCTGTTCGAACCCTTGCTTAAAATGTTTTCCTAGAGCCTCGCCATTAAATGTGTTGGGTAAAGTAACACTTACCTCCATTCATTTTTTTTTCTATTGAATCTCAAAGTCCATTATCACCTTTTATATTCTTTTTAAATATCGTCTATATGAGATACACATGTACTTGTATCGGTATTACCAACTCTGGAACAAATCATGATACTAATGCTTAAATTAAATTCCTCAAAATGAAAAACTATACAGTAATTTTGATATATTGACTTCATCTAAGGACGATATATAATTAAGATGGCCCCTCATATTTTTTTTCTCCATTATTTTCTATAGCTGTAATCTAAAATAAGGGATCAATTATCTATTCCTGAAAGTTACTTGGGATTAATTCACGATTTTCATTATATCGACCTTCAGGTTCATAATACTATATAGAACTGTAATACTGTTATTTACGTATATTTCTCTGTTATAGTCGGGGATTTCGCATTTAAGTGCCCAGTCATACAGCTTGCACAGAACTACGCCAAGTCCCCCGGAAGTTCCGTCTATTTTTACGAGTTCAACCACCGCCCGTCCGTCTCGGACTGGCCCGCCTGGTCGGGGTCTCTCCATGGCGACGAGGTCCAGTTCCTGTTTGGACTTACGCTGAAACCGGAAGCTGCGTATACCATGGATGAACAGAAACTCAGTCAGGACATGATGCAGTACTGGACCAATTTTGCAAAAACCGGGTAAACATATAAAACAGAAAAAGACTAACAAACAACAAGCACATATATACATATAAGAAAGAAGATAAGCTTGTCAGTTAAAAAAACAAGTAGATAAACAAATCATTGTACAGGAAGATCGGTTAGGAAGTACAAAGCTCGCGCAGTTATCTGTACACCATCTTAATCTGTTTGCATGTTAGAGCAGTGTTTGTCAACCCGATTTCTCGAGTTTACGTTAGTAGTTATAGTTCTCCAGCTAATGATTTGTATTTTTTTTTTGCTATGAAAATATTACTAAGATAAATAACTTGTTATTTAAAAGTCAATAGACGAACAAAAACGCATAGGCATCTTTCCGACGTTTGTTATTCCAATGAGTCCAGGTTACTTCAAATCCAGAAACACGTTTCATTATTTGGCCGCCATATTGTTTTTCTTTTCCTGCCAGGAAGCCGTCTGCTGACTGGGATATATACTCCCACGAAGATGAGAGTTACCGGAAGTTGACAATGCAAATAGGTCCTTACGATAGCATTCTGGGAAGAGGGCTCAAACACAGCTACTGTCAGTTTTGGAATGACTTCCTGCCAAAACTTAAGGAGTCCCTTAAACAAGGTATGCTGTGTTGATAAACGTCAACACATCTGTTTGAGAGTGCATAAATGGGGGGGGGGGGGGGGTTGGGGGGGAGGGGGGGTATGTCTGTCGCTATGTTAAATGGTTTATTGATTCTCTCCGGAAAGTACTGCATTATTACTATACACAACGTTTTAATTTTAATTGTTTTAAAAACAAATTCTTTTACAACAAACACGTTGTGTTTCAAATTGCTTTTTACGTGGTCTAAACCGATAAAACTAAAAGGTTTAAAATCCAGGAGATATTGAAATATTTCAAATCTTATTACTAGTATTTTGTTATGTGAATATTTTACATGATAAAAGTATATATGAAATCAATCCTAAACATGTCTTAGTTATTCCAAATTATCAAACTTTCTGATATGTTGAAGTAGTTTACAGATGAATACATTCGTGTTATTAAAGAATTAGGAAACATTTCACGCGCTTATTTCACGCGAGTTGTCGCACTTTCCTTGCTTCCACATAACACTCTAATAACATATGATCGGCAACAGTTCCAAAAGCATCACGGTGCATGCCATAAAAACACTGGATTAGATATATTGGACTGTTTTGTTTATTTCCGAAACAGCAAGGCATGTATAAGCTTTACTTTAAGTAGGCGAATCGCTCTACCGATAAATACTCTTACGCATGTACAGAAAACGTATTTTGAATCATTATGTATGTAACTGTATAAATGTTTTACTCTCAACATGTACATATAATCAAAGATTTACATGAAACTGTCGTTGCGTAGTAAATAAAGAAGTGCAATGCGCAATGCGTGCGCAAATAGTAAAATTTGCTGGATGCCTCATATCGTCACAAATGTGATCGGCCGAAGCCGACCTAAAAAATTCTATAAGTATATTTATGTGGTAAATTAAAATTGTACCGATTAAGCTTTTACATCGTAGACACCTATTGATTCTTAAAATAATAATTAAGAAAAATGTTTGAATCGATTTCTTCCTAGGTGATCAAGGATAACCATTATCTTAGCATATTAGTTCAAATCTAGGCTTTTAAATCTAATATTTGTGTCCATGTATCCTTGACCAACTCGTGATACTTCTTTTTTTTTTTATTTCAGCTCAGAGCAAATGTGAGTGTGGCACTAGTACCGGAAACGGCAACTCAACGAGTCACGTGATGCATGCACTAATAATAACGGTGGTACTGTGTACTAGCCTACTGATCCTAATCAGATAATGCTGGCCTTTACATGTTATAGGGTTTTGACGAAATTTTATTACTCAGGTTTTAAATTTTTATATATGACTTTGAATTGACATTTATTAGCAATATTATGAATTGAGTTTGCCGAGTTATTAGAAATAAGTAACTGATTTTGCTCATTAATGTTTTGATTCGCACGCGCGTTTTAATTTTATCATTTAGTTATTGTTATATCACATGAGAGAGAGAGAGAGAGAGAGAGAGAGAGAGAGAGAGAGAGAGAGAGAGAGAGAGAGAGAGAGAGAGAGAGAGAGAGAGAGAGAGAGTCGTGATGTATGTCCTATACGATAATTTAAAAAAAAACCTTGCCCTTACAGAGTAATAAAATCTGCTTAGTAGATTACATTAAGAAAATCATTTTAAATCATATGACGAAATATTGTCATAGTTATTTGCTTTTTTTTTCTTGATGACTTTTCACATACATAATCTTTGCATTTTTTCTGGTATCTCAATCTGTTTAAATATTTTAATCTGTGTTTTATTTTCGCTTAAAAACTTTTTTCTTAAATATTGAACCTGTTTTGTCAGCTTGATATTAATCATTCTTAAAGATATTTAAAATCATTTCTTTTCAAAAGAAATACATTTTTCATTCATTTTTTTTTTATTACAAAGCCTTAATCACTAGTTTTGTATAGTATTGACAGTCGGCACATAAAATATGAAACAAAAATATATCCTACATCCATGGGACTACTGCTAGGTTCATCAGTTTATAACATTTTTATTTTAACATAATGTATAACTGTTTATTTTAGTTTTGCTATCCATTTTTTAATCCCAATTTTGATTTAGAACCTCTTCAGTACATTTGTACTTATTATTTGTAAATAAAATTTGACAACTTGTTGTATTTTTTGCTTTTGTGCAATATCAAAATTAAAACCTACTTACAGTAGAACAAACATAGTCTTCTAAATGTTAGGTTGTTTTACAAAATTTTTCTGAAAATTACGATTGTACATGTATATTATAATTCTACCCGATTTATAACTGGGCGATGTTTTTCTTTGTTTTTTGTTTAAACTTGGACAGTGCTATTATAACAGTTCCCGGTTATCTTTCTTTATTCAATCATTTTTTTTTATTAAGCATGCTCGCGATATTTTCAGTTTTATTATATTTTTATTGCTTACAATGCTTAAGTAAGGCATTTCTAAAGATCAAACAGAATTTGTGATCAGATTTAGCGTTTTAAGCACGATACAGAAATCGCAATTCTTTGTTATATAACATTAAAAACGATGAAATAAATTAAACCGAAATCGTGACCATGTCCTTTTTAATATCAATATAATGCATGTTGGACTTTATTTTCTCCAAGAATGTGTATCTAGGGTAACGTTTGTGTAATTTTCAGAAGTTAGGATTTATTTGTGATTAGATTTCATAGCGAACTAGGTTATCCTAGGAAATAAGGGAACACTAAACAGGGTTGTTTATTGCTTTTATTACTTTTAAGAAACATTACATGTATTCAGATTTTGTTAATTGTATCATATTATTGAAAACATTAGTCAGATTTTGTTAATTGTATTCTATGATAGAAACATTATTTCAGATTTTGTTAATTGTATTATACTATGGAAGCATTATTCAGATTTTGTTAATTAATCTATATTATGGAAACAATAATCGTAGTATATTTTTTTATGTTTTTTCCCTTCCTGCATAATTTTTATGTATCACACGACACAAATATTAATTTTAGTTTAAATATGAAAAAAAAAAACTGTTCACTGTTTTATCCTTAAGATTTATCAGATCCACAAAAGAAGTACGGGGAGCAGAGTGTGCCATTTATTGCTGCTTGTTTCAGTATATCAAGTGGAAACATCTCCAAACACGTACTACAGGCACGTAGCATCAGGGGGGGGGGGGGCAGGGGGTAGCCTGCCCCCCTCCCCACTTTTTCTCGCAGCAACTATTTTTTTTTAAATTTACATATAAAAAAAATGAATTATCATGAAGATGGCCCCCACCCTTTTGGGAGCATGTAAAAAATTGATGTGAAAATAAGGTAGTTAGGATTGAAATTGAAGTATTACATATATACTACGCCACCCCCACCCCCACACCCGCCACCACCACGGATTAGGATTTTGAAGATTTCCTTTTTTTTTTAATTTTGATTGTCAAGATTTTTTGGATGAATCAGGCCTCAGGATCATGAAGCATTTTTAGACTTAAGTCTAAATTGCAATCTTTTATAAAATTATTAAATGTCATAATATTACCCTTAAACTTTGTAACTATCAACATAATATAGAGACACTTTCCAATTGCATTTCAAGACAATAAGACAGTGTATAAAATTTGACTTAAGTCTAAGACTGCTTCATGGTCTTGGGGCCTGGTCCCTCCCTTTCAAAAACGATGCTACGTGCCTGTACTATGTAGCCTAAACAATCTTATGCAAATTTTATGTCATTTTTTTTCTTAGGTATTAAAGGGTTGTACTCCTTTTGTTATATATGCATGCCTCAGAGTTTCACATTTCTCTTTGTATAGTGATGAAGAATCTGTCTTTTTGCAAAAGACGACAAATTGTTTGAAATAAAAGTAGTGTAAGGAAATTGTGTTTGCGCCCTATCTGTCGTTTAGATTAAACTGGTCTGGTTCTCCACATTCTAGCCACGGAATATTTATCATGATAATTTTATAACATAACTTTGTGAAATCTGATTGGTCAAGGCGAAGTCATTATTTTCTATGATGACCTCTGAAAGCTAATTTTGATTCGCACCAGCTGTCACGTTTTCACTTATGCTTAAAGCAATATGAGCTGCAATTTTTATGTTGAATTTTTTAAAAAAGAAAATGTTATTTTTTTACTAAAAAGACAAAAAATATCATGGTTTTTAAATTTCTATAAGCTCTATTTGTGTAGGAAAAGCCATTCAGAAGTCTAAATGGGAGCAAAATTTAATTATTGTCGTCCTGTACAAAAATTGATCGACTATATATTCCTTGAAAGTGAAATTAATATTTTTTACAAATCATATTTATTATAAAAGTTTAAGTTACAGGCAGACGTATCATTCTAGCAGGTTTTTGCAGCAAAATAAAATTCTAGAAAATACAGCTTTTATTGCTTTAAGTCAAATATGGCGTCGAAGGAACGATGTAGCAACTTCTAATCCTTGAAATGAATATACCTCTTGTTCATACTGTTTAAAATATAATTTGTAATTTCTTTTGTCATTGAGTAAAAACAAATATGACTGTGATTCCCTATTCCGCCTAACTATTTGTTGTTATCGTGGAACCGCTTAAAATGTCCATTATACAGTTAAATTATATAAAAAGTGCTTGTTTGGAAGGGTAACAGTTCAAATTGACACCCTGAGAATGTCTTCATCTTAGAGAAATTGTACTGCTTTTACATAGAAATGACGTGAATTCCACGGCGAACCGTACGCGCATAATTTACGCGCATGTTACAATTCGTTGTGTTATCCGTTGCCAAGTGTGTTGCTAACGCTGAGGGTAATAGAACGGAATACCAACTGCGTCTAAACCAATCAGATTTCAGTATTTAACATGAAAGTATAATAAATCAAATTGACACCAATATAACTTGAAAACAAAATATGAAAAAAGCCTGGCTTTGTAAGTTTTTGTAATAGGTGTTAATTTACCCGACAACCTTTTTGCCTTAAGATTTACATTATAAAATTGACAACAAAATACCACGATAACAAGAAAGCAGATTTAAAAAATGTCTGATTTTCAGTATGTTTAGTACTTTGATTAATTTAGACTTTGGTAAATCACATTCTTTTACGATTAACAATTGATAGCATTGGCAGCAATGTGTTTCCAAAAGAAAACATTTTGTGCTATATGTATCTTTTGCCCCGCCGTCACAAATTTAATTTACTACCTATGTAAGGCGTCGATTATGATATGCAAAAATCTTCCGTTATTCTTGTGTACCTTATTTATAGTGTCACTAGCACACAAATCAACAACGTATATTTATAGAGACCGCTCTGCTTGTAATTAACACAAATCAACACATGTATACATAACCTAAAATAGCAATGACAGGACTTATATAAACCTGTGTCACTGTGATACCTCACCATCGACAGCCATTTTGTCAACATTGACATTTTACAAACTGTCTTTTTTTTCATTTGGAAAACAAAATCTAAGAAAAGATTTAATCCTAGACGTTAAGGGATTTTGGGAGGTCATGTGGTATATTGATATTTCCTGGTTAATGTTCAAAATAAGAGAACTATCGTTGGGCACACCTTTCCTTAACGCTTCAATTGCAAGCAAACGCTGTAAATTGAAAATGCATGTCAAAAATCAGAAATAATGAGAAAAAAAAATCTTGTAAAAACATGTGATCAAATAAAGTAAGAATAAATTATGGAGTAAATAAGAAAAACAAATCTCTGGGACAAAAATGAATATAATGTAAATTCCCTATATTACGCGAGTTCTTAATTCCGCGATCCCGCTGTTTTGTATAAAATCGCGAGAATATGAAATCGCGCGGAACCTTTTTCTATATATCTCTTATTGTTCTCAACTCTAAAAAAATAATGGCAAGTTTTTAAAATCTGCGAAGGGTGTTTCTCGCGATTAAAAGCGGATATTAATTCCCCGCGTTTAATTAGGAAACTACAGTAAACATTTTTATGTCAGAGTTTAAGTATAACAAACATTCGATGATTTAATGTTCATTTTAAATCATCCTTTGGCATTTTTCTTTTATCATTCTGGGGTTGTTTGTCTTCGACCATTGTATTGTGGAAGACACCGTACAGTGGATTGTCTAATTGTTTAGATAAAAAATACCAAGATGGGTATATACACAGAGACTAGCGACTGCTTCTTTCATAGGTGAGATAGTGCCATTGGAAATAATTATGTAAAAGAAAGCAGCGCCTGATGTTAAAAAACATTATAAAAAATGCATTTTATTATCTAGATGAAGCATTTTCTGAGAATCTCTGTAATCATTCATAAACTAAACATATTTGATATGACCTGATGTTCAAAGACATTAGGAGAACACATATCAAGTTATACATGACAGCATTCCATTATCTAGATGAAACACTTTCTGAGAAACTTCTATAATCATGTATAAACTAATTATATGTGATTTGATTTGACCTTGACACCCAACATCTGTCACCATATCTCTACAACATATATATCGTGCCAAGGTATCAGATTTTCTCTGAAATAGTTCCAATGAATTATCAATGAAAATATGGAAATCGCTCCAAAGTTGTCAATATTCCATCAATTTATTTCAATATCTTCGAAGTCATTGAAAAAAAAATCTGATTGAAATGTACGAACGACAGGTGATCAATCTTGAGTGAACCAGGCGCTAACATCAGGTCATAAATTATTCAGACTTTTGATTCCAAAATGGTTATCAACAAGAAAATAAAGTCTCGAAAACCCCCAAAATAGCCTTTTGTTCGTGATCATCAAAATTCAGTTATAATTCTAGTGATTAAGCAAAAACACTCATTTTAACAAAAAAGCGTTGGACAGCCAATGTTCTTAGAAGGAATTGAATAGCATGCCTTGTTCCTGTCATGCCGATTTTCTTTATATGCGTTTGATTGAGGCCTCTGATTTACGACTTAGTTCTACGTATGAAAGAAATTTATGATTTGTATACGTTGTTAAATTTTCAAAACTTTGATTTATCTTTGAGTACTTGGTATTATTTCGTTTCATTTTGAACTTTTTGCTGAATAATGCCTTGAAGATGAATGATAATTCAAAGTACAATAGGGATCAAAGATATATTTGTACATGAATTTATTTGATTAAATCCGTCAGAGAAGGTTAAATGATATACAAATAAATTATATTATTATTAAAATTATTTGTTCTATCTAAATTCAGTCTAAACAGCGGTTACTCATTCGTGAAGTCCAGTGTTGAAATGGGGTGAACGAAATTATTTAATCTTTTAGAGGGCACTTGATTGCTAGTTTAAATGACAAAGATTCACTTGAATTGTATGCTTTCATTTTTTTGCACAAGAACATTCTTTATAACTATTAATACTAGTTTACGTTTTTTATAAATATATGACAGGCATTTAATAATTTTTTTCTGTCTGACCTTGATATTTTTTTTGTTGACATTACAATTTCTAATTTTAAATTAGAATCAATTCAATTTTTTATTTCCGTTAACTTGCTTATTCTTAGTCACTCCATTTCATAATTATCGAAACCAAATTCAGCTACATCGCCCTGGATGATAATTTTATTCTTTGAAACTTAAAAATTGCTATTGAAATGTCTTGAAATTCTCGTAGACTCTTTTTATTTGAAATTGAGCTTCAAAATTTAAAGTCAAATCTAAAATGTAAAAAAGTTTGGTAACTTTAAAACAAGTTAAAACATACAAATATGAAATCAACCAGCATAATTTCCAAAATTAAAATAAATATAAAGTATGACATTTTAGATATGTACATCAATTTTGGCAAATATGAAAAAAAAAATGTTCGCCACTTGTGACCTGTGTCAAAATGAGGCTAGGGGGTTAACCAATTTTCCATCAGCTATTCACTATCATTAGTGAAATAAAGAATTCCTAACACTTTAGCTTATTTTTGGAATAATTTCCTTTATCTTTATATAATTTAATTTTGGCTACACCTGACGTTACGTTGGAATTTTGTACAATATTACGTCATCTTAAAGATCAAATGACCGTTTTTTTATCTACAATGAAGAGTAAAAAAATTAAATTATAAGCAATGAATTCAATATTTATCAGTTTTATACGATATAAAATGGTTTGGGGCAATTTACATAAATTGCTTAGCGGTTTATAAAGCGTAATATGCCCCAAACCATTTTATATCGTATTAAACAAATAAATATTGAATTCAATCCTTAAATAAAAATATAAAATTTTAATCTCAAAGATTAAAATTAAATTATCTTAATTTAAAGAAGAGAGAATCATTTGGTCTAAAAATGATCTCTCCTATCCAGCTTTTTTAAGACATGTCTGTATTATGGAAACAAATTTAAAAAAAAAACTTCGGAAAGAATACTTTTTTAAAGGTATTAAATTCATCAATGAAATAGGGCGTCCCCTTTTTACTTCTAACCGCACTAACCACACTTTGGAGGACTTGTCAGCGCTTTCTAAATTGCCATCGACACATTCCATTTTTTTTTTTCTGAACAGTCTTTTGTACCTGTGTTTTATATTCGTGAGATAATTGTGTTTAATCCTGAATATTGCAAAGTTGTCAATAAATATACAATTATATAAATGGACTATGGGTCTTTGTATGGGTTTTTTTTAAATTCCACGTTGATTAACTGTATTATATATTATTGTGATTGTGTTGAATTCTCATTTTTGCAGATTTGTCAAAAAGAAAAAGAAAAACAAGGTACCATTGTACTGAAGGATTTTGATCGCGTATATTAATTTCAGGGTGTTCTTTTTTGATGATATTTTTCAATTTGATCCCAATTCTTATAATATTTCTTTTACTTCCAAATTTGAGGAAAACTTAGTTTAGCCAGAAAGGATAAAACAGTATTGATGGTAAAGTACGTTTTCCTCAGAAAAATGATACTATTAGCTACATCTTAATGAGATTAGAATTGTTTAATAAAAAAAATGTTAAATTGGACTATAAATTGTATTTTTGATAGATAGATAGATAGATAGATAGATAGATAGATAGATAGATAGATAGATAGATAGATAGATAATTTTTTGTGCACTAGATTAAAGAATCCATAACTAAAAATATTTTGGAAATTAAAAAGACAAGCAACTTTACTTTACTGAGAGAGAGAGAGAGAAAGAGAGAGAGAAAATCAGTCACACGTGGTGACAGAGAGTATTAGCACGTGCTCGTCCCATCAAAACAGTAGTAAGATATTTACACACATCTAAATCACCCTCCTTTTATCTTTATTGCCAGTACCATGTTAATTATTCCATGAAAAATACCACCTTCTGAGGGAGAGTGTCACTTCTCGGAGATTTATAGCTATGGCACCTTTGGAAGACAGAAAGGAAGAAACGTTTCTTCTTCTCGCAATAACTGGCAGCAAGCAGGAAACCTACACCTCATAAAATCAACTTTCACCATTGAAATTAACGCGCGTTTTCCTGCTTTGACCGTATTTAGTGCTGTAATTAACACGATTTTCAGGTTGTTAGGAGATAGAGGTGGCAGTCCCCAAACACACAGAAATATACTATGATCATGACCCGCGTGGCGTTTTTAGATGAATTAAGGCGTAGTTTAGTTTTAACATGCTTCTGTCGATCTATCCAGAAAGCACTTAGATAAGAGTACAATGCTGTGACGCGCTTCTAGACGTCATCGATGAGCCGTTCCACGACGTTTCACGTATCAAGAAACGTCATGTTAACATTTTGTTTTATACCTCTTTTTATAAAGATATAACATGTACTTTTTTAAGTCATGACATTTTGATTATTTTGCCTCCTTTTAAAGAAAACAAATGGAGGTTTGTACATGTTTGTGTTGTCATTTTATATGTTTATGTTGTATACTTGATTCTCTTTTGCTGAATGAATGTTGCCCAACAAAATAAGTTCATGACATTTTAGATTTGAAGTTTTTCTCCCTGGAGATATTTTCAAATAATCTTGACAAATTTACTATTCTTCGTAAAAATGATCAAGTGAAACTACGTTTTAAACATCAAATAAAATGTTAGAAAAATAATATATGAAACTGTGTGATGAAAATCCCATTTTCGTATTTTTGTAACATCCAAAAGTAACAATAAAAAAAAGAATAATTACTTTTTCAATGTATTTTGCGTATATTTTATAAACATTCTGTGCTGGTGTCATTTTTTTAAATAAAGTTTCATCACATTTTTATCTATGCTTTGAATTTTTTATAGGTATATACCAGTACTTTATAAACAATTGTTTAATTCTTTCATCATTCACCTAAAGCTAGCAGTATCTCCATTATCATTATTGTGTTGATTTTTGCCTTTGCTAATATTGCCACCATCAATTACCAGCAAAAATGTGATGATGGCCCTAATTTCTTTAAGTATTACTTTTTCAACTGATGATAATTAAAATATTTCATGTCTAAAAACCGGTACAGTATGAATGCGTGCACTTAGAAATACCATCTGCAAATATTCGTCCTTGAATTGCACTAAGCACTCTACATGTCAATTGCTAGTAATCTATGAGGATTCCTTCTCTGCGTAAGACTCCTGAATTTAGTTGATAGATTTACAATTGATTTACATTTATATTATCAAGTCATATGTTCTTTGAATGTTGCAACTGACATAATACTCTTGATTATGGAAAATTCTTTCACAAACGGCACGATGTTAATAGCGTTGAATCCAATCCAAGTTAATTGATAATTCGCCACATGCTACAGCAGTAATTGTTTGGTCTGACATTGTCTTTGACTTTCATTTAATGCATGAAGACCCTGACACTAACCCAATTCTAAAGACAGACAGTTGCTGCAGATCAACAGGTGCATGGTGTATAACAAAAACATTTTCTTTTGTTCCAGAAAAAAACAAATGAAAAATGGCGTGCAAATTCATAACATCTTTACCTTGTAACATTTCAGGGAAAAAATAAATAGGTTATGTACTAATTATGAAGTAACGGACGCAAAGTATTAGATTGGACCAACCTGTCGTTTGTAAAATGCTTCTCTTATTGGGGTCATGGCAATGTCAAGTCTTTCTTATTTTGAAAGGGGTTTTCAGTGCAACAGTCTTATTATTGCATAACTGTCCATTCTTCGTAAAATGGTTATGTATTTATAGTTTGTCAGTTATAAAAGAAAAGCTCAACATTCAGAAATGAAATTAAGAAAATGTCTTCTACAAATTACACTTTTGCTTTCATTTGTACTGCATCGTTCCTTTCAAGTTTAATAAGAATTCTAAAAACAAACTTTAATCAAAATTTTACATGACAAAATAATAAGTTCATACAAACTAGACGTTGAAGAATGGGGGAGGGTGCACAGATTAAGATCATTATGATTACATAAAATAGGATATCGATTTTATTGGATAAACTAGGTCGTCATTGTAAATAGTAACATTTTAAGAATTAACATACTTCTATGCAATTGTTAACATCAAAAGAGGAGATGTCAGTTATGCTATGATCCCTTTTATACCACCATTTAGACACAGAAGGTAATGGTTTGGTTTCAAGCACCCACAAATATCCATGTATATTGAAGGAAATGGTTTATTAGCGAGACTGGATACCATCTCGCGAGAATCAAAGTAAAACTTTTGAGAAACAGATAAATTGTGTAATTTCCAGAACATCATGCTTTTTAAGTAAACAATCAATATTTTTCGCGTAGTTTTTTCTAGTGTGTTTTCAAAGAGACAGACTACACTTAACCGACGTGAACTTTGACGTCACAATAAGGGGAAACAACTCTAAGTAGTTATTGTAAATCTGCTGAAATATAAATACCAAAATCTTCTCAAAATCTTGCAGAGCTAACGAATCGAGACATTTCTTCAGAGATAGGAAACAGCTGTAACTTGCTCTCATTTGGATGAATGCTCACATTTATTTTATTCACTGTATTTACGGTAATTTCCAGGAACGTTTTTTTAAACGGGGCGTGGCAACATCATTCAAAAAATCTTCACAAGCAAAAAGAAAAATAAAATTCTCAAAATCAGGAAAATTCTAATCGGGGTGAAGAATGGGGAGTGCGTGGTATGCCTTTAGCTCTTTAGCTGCTCAAAAGTGTCTTTATTTTCAATACTTTTTACGGTATTACATGCTACCGGGGGATCCATTTTCCTTATGTGATCAACAAATTTTTTTATACGTAAATTTGATTTCTTTTTAAACGGGGGTGGGGGGATTCTGTGATAAGTCAATTTTTATTTGTTTCAGAAAAATGTCTGCTGCAAGAAAAGAGGAAATATTATGTTAAAACATTATGTTAAAATCTTTATTATTCAACAACATTTATTCTGAGATAAATTCTATACTGGCGTGCGACCAGTATATAAACAATCTGATCAAAATCAGATTTTTGATCCGCTCCGACAAATTCTGATGTCGCTACACTTTGTTCAGCGACTATCAGAATTTCGGAGCGTTATTAAGATCTGATTTTAATCAGATTGGTATATAAATAAATAAAAAATCTTATGAATTATGAATAATAAAATTTATGGAAAATTGGTATATTTATTTTATTTTGCATTCTTCATTTAGGTGTACTTTACGTCACTACTTTTATTTTTATTGATTTATCATAATTCATTTTTGATCACCTGCTGCGCTCGCCCCAACGGTCGCACCGTAAAACATGTTATCATGTAAGTAGACGTTTATAAATATCAATAATGAATAACTTTGCAACACCTCTTATAAACAAGTAGAATGAATAATGCAGAACATCGCGCATCTGGTATTTCAACAGGCCGCTGTCTTTTGAAAGACATTTTAAAGTATTTTTTCAGCCATGGGATACATTGGGGAGACTATGTGTTCTACAAATCAAGGGTCAGATCTGCTTAAATCTTTGATACTGTAGAATCTTTTTTATTCGTTGGGGTAAATGTTGGTAGCAAAAATGTTCTTGGTTCTTGGGGATGTAATTTCGTTGGTAGTGTACTCAGGATCATAATATCATTAAATATCAAACAAATAATTGTGTGAACGTTCGTGGGGATGTAGGTTACGGGTAACGGATAACCCATGAAAGCCACGAACAATGATGATTCCACAGTGTATGATATTTCTGGCCATAAACTAACAGAAAGAATCCAACTATTTTAGGTTGATAATATGATTATTTTTTGTTATCTCTATACAGGGCTCTTCATAGCAAGGCCTAAAGTTAACCACGGCCATCCAATATATGTAAGAAGTAACTGCTTTAGTAAAAATGGTGTGGTAAAGAATTACTCTTTCATGGTCAATATTTTCTTAGAACCAGAAACAATTACACATCTCTTCTTTTATTGTTCATCTATTTTTCAGATATGGTTATTAATGTCTGATTGGATTTTTAGAAAGTCTGATGAAAGAACTGTATTTGATGCCAAAACTGTTATTGTTGGTGTTCCAGAAAAAAAATACTTAGCTATAAAGTTAACATTAATTATCATGTTAGTTAAGAGACATATCTTTAGTCAATCCAGAAAATCTGCTAATATTGCATTTGAGAATATTGTGAAATATTTACAAAATTACTATTCTTTAGAGAAACTAATGTTGGAAAATATATTACATCGAAAGAAATGGTCAAGATGCGTATGCCTCTTTGACGTGGCATAATGTGTAGTAAGACCCTATTATTATTTTATTATTTTAATATTTACTTTCCCGATCTGTGTGTGAGTGGAGTGGTGTGAATGATGGTATAGATGTATTTGTATTAAAAATGAATAAAAATAAAAATGAATAAAAAAAAAGAATGGTTTCGTAAAGCTTTACTCTTTCATGGTTTTGAAATAGTAAAACCTCTAAGCTAGCTAATTTCTCAAACGTGTTTTGTCAGATTGATCCCAAATCAATGAAATTGTGCATGCTTCATTTGTCAATTGAATACTGTACTTTGTTCAATTGTCAAAATCAAAACTAAAAACTAGACTGATACACTTAAAACTAATCAGACCGAATCTAGGTGAATCCTGCTGACTGTCTTTTATGCAATTCGTCTTTCAAGACTTCAAAAGCTTAATAATCATGCCTCATTAAAATATTGCAAATAAAGATAAATTGTTTTAGAAGAGCTAATAATGGGAATGATGAATTACAATAAACTTAGTCTGCCAAGCAAATTCGCGCTTTGTAAAAACATTCGCTCGTAATACTAGTATGAATGTTAACTTCACTGATACTTCCCAAACAGATATAAGTTGTACTAACTTTATAATTAATTGTCAGCTCATGATATGCACGTTTCATTCTACGGTTTAAAAAAAAACCCAGAACACGGTGCAAAATAGGTGGATATTAAAAAATTTAAACCATTTGAATAAAATATGGTCGTTATCAAATTCCATATACTTAACAAAATTTGTATATATTGTTAAATAACATTGCAAAAATCACTAACGAGTTTTTCAATCAATAAGAATTTATTAAATATAATAAATAGAAAATATAAATAACAAAACAGTGAATGAAGAACAACATGATATGGTCATAAAACAAACTATTTACAATCCTATGATGACAGTGAACAATTGGGTCAGGCTCCAAACTATGGACATACTGTAAAAAAAAAAAAAAAACTCAAAATATTAATTTAAGGTGAAAGGTGTGTTTAATTGTCAGGTAGAAAAAAGTACATGCACAAGTGTAAGTTTTTTTTAAGTATATGTTAACTAAATTTTCAAATAAAAATACGAGAGGCTTAGTAGTCAGCAAATAAGAAAAAAACTATTGTTTAGATAATATTATACATTAAAGAATTAAAGCGAAAAGGCAATGCATTAGGTAGCAGTTTTAACAAAACAGAAATAATATTACTTACTCTCGACGTCCGGTTTTATTAGATTTTCAAACTTGGAGCTATCTTCACACAGTTCTGAGTTGATGCCGGCGTCCATCGTCCGAACTTCCTGTTCGCTCGGACTGTCGTCACGTGATAACACAAAACTCCCGCACTTCCCCCGGGACTTACTGGGGACACACATGTCAATATAGGCTAGACCCTCGTCTATCTTTATAACCTCAATGTCAGCCCTGGAAACAGCTAGAAATGGAAAACAAGTAAATGGTTAATTCTATTAATTGCATTGTTCTGATAACATTTCAACCATTACTTAGATTGTGTTAAGTGTTGTTGTTAATAAATAATGAGATTCATTGTCTTAAGTAATGCACAGTTGATATTGATTACATTTCAAATGATTTAAAAAATTTGATGGAACTTGTTATTCAGAACTAATGCGAATCTTCTGTATTGGTATGCTTTAAACCTGGTAGCGATGCTATTTATTACAACCAAATATCGTTGTACTGTACTCATACTAAAAATGACCTTTTAATTGATGACCTTGGATTAATGTCTGTTTTTAATAACTCGTTGACGAATCAAGATCAAATAAAGTTGTGCATTTAATAACCCTCTTCAAAAGTAAGCACTCTTAACCTGAGAAATAAATTAGTGACAGAGGTTTACCTGTGTTCGACCTCCAGAGAAATTCACCATTATTAACGCCCGGAGTGAGAGTTGCCGTCTTGTTGAAGCATGGTCTGTAAACTCCCTCAATTGTCAGTCTGAAAAAAGATCATGTCTTCTTAAAACGTGTTTTGGATGAACGATCAGCAACAAATATATTTGGTTATAACATCGTATTATTAGTGTGCATGGGAGCTAAATAATGATAGTAATACGTCCAAAAGAACTACATTGTGTCTTTTGATAGCAGAAATTAAAGGGAATTCCATTTAGCATGTTTCTTACACTAATAATATATGAAAATAGATGAAATATATTTTGTTCTGTACATAAAGCTACAAGTTTAATTAAGATTTATGTAATAAGTGTTTATCTAGCATTTTTTTTGAGAGAAAGGGAATATTTAAACTTTGATTAAAAACTTTTTTTGCAAAGCATGCAATTTAGAAAAAAAATGCCTAATAATGAGTATCTGTGTTCACCTTCCTGTCTGTCTAATGTTGAGAGTATTTCCGGTTCCTTTTGTTACGTGCCATGCATACTTATCAACAGAAATCTTCTTTGCGCCTGTAGGTTTTCTTTTAAGCATATACCAGTCACCTAGAAACTGAAAAAGGAGTATAATGTTCATATTAGTTAATACATCGTTTGTTTAAATGAAACTAAGAATAAAGGAGTATAATTTGTCATAAGTTTTGATGAATGCTATTACTCGACCAATGCCAATAAAGATTTGGTCAATAAACGTTTGTGTTTTCTTCTTTTTTTTTACAGAAATGTACTGTTACAGTGTGAATTATGAAAAATATTAAAATAACTCTAAAATGGCATCACTAAGCAAGGTACTTAAAGGTAACAGTATCGACTGTTTTTATTTTAAAATCTGAAGAATCATATAAAAAGACTATACCGTATTTTAGAGACGATACTTTGACATAAAAACTCATATTTACACAAGACACAGGTAAATACCATGTTAAACATTTCGACAAGATTGCCAGAGAAATGTCAGATTTTGTGACAAAGACATTCATGAGTATAGAGAAAAAAGGCATTAACGCTTCTTTACTGTGGAAAGCCACACACACACACACAGAAAAAGGGTACAATAATTCAATTAGACTTGGAGTAAATGAGGCAAAGACAAATCTTATGTCAGCAGGAGATATCCGAAGATTGTTTAACATCTTTATTACGCAGGGTTTATGCATCACAACCAATTATATTCAATGGAGGCATTTCTTACTCAATAAATTAACAACACAGTTTATCATCCAAATTAGTGGCAACGAATTTAATTTGGATGGCTAAAAATAAAAGGGTAAAATGAGGAATAAAAACTACTTTAAACGAATGTCTCTGCCTTTTCGTGCATTAAAATTTAGTTAAACGTGATATGTGTTACAGGTAGTATTTCACCAGTTAGATAATTTCAAAAGTAATGTTAGTGTAAAGTTGTGTAAATCTAAAATAAGAATAAGATTCTCTACAAGAAACAAAATTATTGCAAAATCATCCTAAACATAGTGTGCCAAATTTAATAACGAAAAAAAAAATATTTAAAATATTTGTCCAAGAAGCGGGTTATCCAGAATGGTGTCGACACAGGTGTTAGCTACATATTACAATGAACTATACTGTTTTGTCTGTCTGGAACACATTCATTAAGGTGAAGCCGCATCAGATGTTAAGATTAAAACACGCCGTAATTCATCAACAATAGTGGTTCTCTTTTAATTTCAGACTACAAACAATTTAAGTTCAGTTTGATAAAAGTAATCCTTCAAGGTGTCTCATAATGCAGTTAAAATTATCAACAATAAATTAATGCGAAGTTATGAATACTTTTGCAAACTGTTTTAAATAGCAAACTTAAAATATATATAAAGCTATATAACACCCTTCTTCCTGGTGCCATGAACGGTAATAGCAAATGTTGTAAAAAAAAATATCGTATTAGTGTAACAGGTGGTGACAACATTTAAAACTGGAAAAACCATGTCATATAAATTTAGAGTCGGTGTAAGCTGCAGGTTAGAACCTTCTATAAATTTAGGTTGTAGTGGTCTTGCTAAATGTCAACTATGTTTGTATGTGAATCTTATTAGCACTGTTAGATCCCCTCTCCGCCTGGTATTGTAAATTCTTAATTTTGCATTTTACATATCTTCTTTAAGGAAAATGTTTCATAAGAATTGCAAGTGATGCTGCAATCCATATGTACGTTGGAAACCAATATAACTTTTCAAACATTAAAAAAAAAGATATAAAACAAAATATAACTTACCTTATTAACTGCAAAGTCTGAGTCAATGGTTACTGAGCATGATCTTTTGTGTATGGACAAAGAATTAACTCCCACAATACTCGCAAAGAACACCACAATAGCAGCATACATGTTGGATTTAAGTTCAAGTACCTTCAAGATTACTATGCTGTTGAGATGGTGGCTTCTCTTTATATTGTATTCGTGGCGTGGGGGGTTGTCTCTTCAATACAGGAGATTTAAAATCCCACCAATGTGTTGGGGCGTCTCAAAAACTAGGAATTGTCTTTTTGGGAACAGGGTTTGATTTATTCACATAAAATATGCATGTCACTCACTTATTACCTAATGCTGTGATGACACGCCTACTCCTAATTTGATTTTCCTGATGAATTTGATTTGATTTAGATTTTCTTTTGGTTTCATGTGTATTAATCTGTTTCTATATACGTACTAAATGACACATATTTTATTTAATGTGTTGATATTTCAATATTGTATTACATGCACGGTGTTATATTTATAATCCAGTTTGTAAACGTTGCAACGAATATTATTTTTTAGAATATGGTGTTTCAGCGGAAAATGCAAATGAAAGCACACTAGGAATAAAGTACGAAACAAAATATATGTAAAATACCGTTTAATAAACGTTGCTATTCTTTGAACCAATGTACATCTACGAGGAAAGCAATATTATCTTGATGCACTGTCAACCGATTGGGAAAATATCCCATATAATATAACAAAATATATCACATTTTTATAACTATATGACGACACTTAATGTGAAAAAATCCTTTGTTAAAATTTCTTTCTACGAAAATAACGAAACATTTAAGCATTATTGCACTCACGTTGTCCCTGGAATTTCGTAGAGGACAAGCAGATATACACATGCAGTATTGTTTACTATAAATAGCGAATCATTTCACCGAAATAAGAAGTTGTTGTATGTGTTTTCCCCTCTTTTGAGAAAGACTGACTGTTTAACAAGGCTTACATCCGTTGTGTTACATAGTGTTTTGTGAATTGATTTCAGAAATTGTAAGATTCAGTGGAGTCAAATTAAGTTAGGAGACACCTCACAAATAGACCGCCTTACAAACTCGTTTGGTAACGTGAAAGAAATTGAAAAGTTCGTCAAAGTCCTTCAAACTAATTTATGACTTAGTTTGATTAAATTTGCGGAAAAGTTGTTAAAAATATATACAAGAAATTTCTACTTCAAAGGTGAAAAGTCAATTTGGGAAAGATTTGACTTTCACGTATTGGCTTTGCGTCGGAAAAAAAATTGCTAAGTTGTTAAAATCTTTCAAGTTGAAATTTTATTACATAGTGGTTATAAAGATAGATTGCTTCACACGGAACTAAAAAGAAACCAATGATTTGTTTTATAACAAGTTTTTAGTTAATAAGTTTTAGGAAACTTGTTTTTACCATATATTAAACCTACATCAGGCGAAGGAAAATAAACGAAATTGCAAATATAAAATATCTTATATTCGAAAAAAATCAGAAAACATGTTTAAAACATTTTACTAACTATTGACAGGAATAAAAAGAAATAGAAATGTAATTTTGAATAAATTTATTTTTTCATGATAAAATCTAAGATTTGACAGATAATTAATCATACTAAGCAACATTAATTTACTATATTTATCATGAAATTTAATATTTTCAGTAAGGTATTAAATTTTGTTCAAAGATAAAAAATGTTCACTATATTTTACATGATTTAACTAAATTAACTGATTATTGAACAATTGAACAAAAAAATATCGAATTTAAAATACATGTATTTGTAAAACAAGTCTGCATTGTAATACGTGTGTGGTAGGGTGAGTCATGAAATAGAAAAGATATGAAACAAATTTTTAAGCAAATAGATTTAAAGAAAACAATAAAATCATAATTACCAGAGCACTCGGTACATTGTGACAATAAAGCTTTCTTTATAGGCACAACGAGTGGGAGAAAAATGGTAAAATAGATATCCCTATCGAGGGTTTGGAGGATTATCTGTCTTACAATTACTGCCATTGTTTTTAACTAGTCAGTGTTATTCACATAAATAAAATCCTCTTTCCTCCTTAGTCAGAGAGAATTTTATTTTCCTTGAATCAAAATACCTAGACTTTGTTTTCTTGCGGCTTTTCTACCAGATTGAATGGTTACAAAATGATGTGACATTTTGTTTAAAAGGGTTAAGGCGGTTACCCCGAACAATACTGGGCCTATTGAACGGAAGCCTACGATTTTTATGTTTACTATCAACTTGCTTGTACGTATGCATTTGTGGGATAACGAGGGAGGTATTATGAATGATCATCTTTCATACATCTGGATCGTTCATCATATTGTGGGATATAATTTAGGAAACATTATTTACTAAAATACCTATCCATTAGCGATGATTATATAAAATTTTCAGAATGATCCAATGCATGTGCATGTAACTTTTGTGTGTGAATTATATATTAAAGGTCATGCTATATTATTAGATTGCCATTCTATTTAAACGCTAGGGAAATGAATTGCAATTTTCATTCATTCGAGTTTTTTGCAGAAATGTATTTCTTATTTCAAGCAGTTGTGGGGACAGAACAACGTCAAATTGACTTAAAGATGAAACTTTAATAACCCTCTACAAGTTCGTAGAAAAAGTTAATTTTAAATCTTAAACAATTACAAACTAACGTCTGCATGAGCGCGTAGAGTTTAAATTTGCCTGAAATATATTTTGTGCTTGTTTTTTGACAATTTAATGGCTTCCCAAAATAAACTGTTTACGATACGGCATTTGTGAATGGATGACTCATTGCTAGTAGCAATGACGATCAGAGGTAGAAAATGGGCGACTTTGTTTTGAAACGTTGTCATCACTGTAACCAAATACACGTAGTAGCCAATGTTTGCAAGCCAGCGAAAGTCGGTGTCAAAATGTAAAAAATTAAAGAAACCAGATTTTTACAAAACTATTTACAGGATATTGCCGATATACTAGACCTGAGGGCTATAACCGTTAACATTGAAAGTTACTTAGTTTGTGTGAATTCTGGTAAAACGCACTTGGATTAATATCCAAATTAAAATTTGATATGTCGACTGTATTATTTTATCAAAACGTAATTTTGTTATATCAAAACTAAAAAAAAAATATCAATGTTGCTAAGTTTGAAATAAAGTTGCTTTTACAAAAGACAGCCATACAGTCACCGTGCTTGTAATAGAGAGACGGTTCCATCCTTTAACTCATTCTTATGATATTGTTTGCTTTGTTTACATCTTGATACCAGTAATTTAGTAATTCGCATAATCAGTATTCATCAACGCTTTGACCAGTCATTTGCTCATTGAATACCATAAAACAGGGGTAGATGTTTTATTAGTTTGAAATCATGTGCTTTGAACATATCTTATTTTAAAGATGGTACATAAAGGATCAGGCACATGTTCTGCAAACTTAAAACGCCCTCCCCTGAGATATTTCGGCAAAAAATTTACACTATTACGAAAAAATGACAATATGAAAGGTCAAAATTAAAATACCAACATTGAAGTTACACCAAAGTAGAAAAAAGAAACAGAAAATTATAACAAGTTTTTATATCCAATCTCATACATGTTGAAACCGTCCAGATACATTTTTGGAGGGTAATTGCTTTTATAGAATATATTTATAAGTTGTTATACCACAACTAATCTGCATTTAAAAATGGAGGAATAAAATACAAAATAAATTTTGTAAATTTTTGAGTGAAAAATAATCCCATTTAGTGAGTGGGACACAAGAATAAAGTAATATATTCTGCTTCATAAAATATCAAAATACACTAATGAATATTTGACATTAAAAAGGCAAATCTAAAAACATTATGGGTTTTTTTTTTCGAGCAAAAAAGTATCAATGATTACAAGCAGCAAAGCATGCTAACATTATTAAAATAAGAACTTCAATGGTTTTTAACCGATAATACAGACCGAAAAACGGGGATCGGATGCAAGTTCAAATTCTAATTAGATTACAAAGTTTCGTACTTGAATTTCTCTTTACGTTGTTGAAAATGTCTTGATTTGTTGATGCATAATATACGTGTCCTAAATTAAGGATCTTCAATTTATAATAACTCTTAATCACAACCGGCGAAGTGTTTGGTCAGCGTACTAACGTAACATCACTTTTTTGGTGAATTTTTAGAAAAACATTCGAAAAATACGATAAAATAGAATTAATGAAGTTTTTTGAAATACTGCACGTTAATTTGGGAATTCCCCACCTATCATTACTAACACAGTTGATACTTATATAGGTCTAGGTTGTCTTTGACTAATTAAGATGATGAATAAATCAAGGTTAGTTGTCTACAGACATCTAATTACGTGACTGACGATAAAAAGTGAACGCCTTTCATTGTTTTAACGATACATTGAGTGACAGCAACAGGACCCTGTGTTTGACAACAAGAACTAGTTCAGTTAATATCTGGGTCAAGCTCATTTTCTCAGTCACATGCAAAAAAGCACGATATTCTAATTTGTAAAACAAGAAAAATGTAATAATTTTTTTTCAGAAAACACAGTTGTTTTATTGGTGTTTTCTTGAAAATAATATATTTTTTATTGAACCTATTTCCATGAAAATTTTCTTTAAACTTTAAAAATTAAATCACCCTTTATTTTTTTTAATACTCGAAAATCGTGATCGTAATAACTGAACTGAAACCATCTAAAGATTTTTATGTATTTCGGTAATATAGTAAATACATGAGATATTGATTAATAGCTATATATCTTTATATATTTTTCTATTTGTTTAAGAAACATATTATGATTTTTTAAGTAACAATTTTAAAATATTGATATTATAAGCTCATGTATTTATTTTTAGATTATTTCTCTTGTAGCTTTTTTTCGCCAGTTTTTTATGTTATAGGTACTGCATCAAGCTAAATTCATTTTTTTTTTCGTTTTGTTTCCGATTTTTTGTTGTTAATTGTGTTTGGTTTTTTAGGGGGGGGTGTTAGTTGTTTTTGTTATTTAATGAAATGAAAAACAGTGTTATGTCTTATTTTATTTTACTTAATACACCAGTTCCTGTCTTGTTCATATAATTTCTCTAATCCACATATAATTTAATTTATTCAATTAAATAAAAACACGTAAAAAAAGTGTTTTTTCGTGCTAGTAATTAAGCTTTCTATCTTAAATAGTATGTCCGTATAAAATGTAAGCAAATGAATATATCTGAATTTTTAATCCTATCAATTTTGAAAAAAAAAATACAAATATATTTTAGAAAATGTTAAGCAACTGTCACTTTTGGCTTCGTGTAAAATAAGTTAAGGATGACGTTTACTCAGAATGAAAAAAAATTCCACTGATGATAATGAAAAACCAACTATTGTGTGTTATAGACCTTTTATTGTAGTGTTATTTTTCATTTTCAAAAAAGTAGGTCAATGGCCTACTTTTTGAGTTAATGGCCATTGTATATTTTTTGGAAAATTAAAGAAAAATCACTTAAACTTTTACACTATGATTGAGATTTTCTTAATTGTGAAAATAATACAAATTGCTCGACACCTTTGAAAATGAAATACAATTTATGAATGGCAGTGACACTAAATACATACAAAACATTAAGTTTTCCTTCACAATTTTTATAAATATTCCAGTCCGAATTTCCTCTATCACTTTTCAAATTCCTACCCATTTTTGATCCAATTTTACAAAAAATTGAATGATGATAATACAAACACATTTATAGTATTAAACTACTTATATTGGTCTTATTCTGTTGGCATATAATTTATATGAGATCAATGATCAAAATTTTGAGATATGGTGTCTTTTCTCGTTTTTATGCACATTTCAATATTTTTTAAATTCATGCCATACGGTTATTATAATGAATAAATGAGGTAAAACTACCAGAAAATATGCAAAATTATATAGACTAAAATATAAAATCTTAACTTTTAATATTAGAGTACTTCCAAAAATGTTTTAGCAGAAAACAAAATCTGCAAAATTTAGTCCGAATTTCCTCTGTTTGGCTAAAAGTCTATTTTTGTTTTGGCATGATTCCATAATATAGTAAAAATATCGAATGTTATGTCAATAATAATTTATTTCACGGATACTTTTTGTGTTTAGATCAAATTTTACTCATGACATTGAACTTTATAACAATCCGAATTTGAGAACTCAAACCCTGAGTAAACAACACCCTTAAGATTCATATTGGCATAAAAGAGAAAATCATAATTTAGGTGTTCTTTAAAGTAAAAAGTGAACACTTACGGTCTCCCAACAAAATGCCAAACAATTATTTCACATTTTAAAAAAAAGCTGTTACACTAGAACTCATTAATTAAGCAACGAGGCGTCAGCGCATGCACTTTAAAGCATGGGATCTGGATTGACGACCGCGCGACTCTTATCATACCCAAGTCATTGTATGTCAATGAAAAAAAGAAATTGTTATATGTCTTGAACTGTTTCCTTTTTCATTTTTTATTTCCTTTCCTCGTGCACATGTTTTCAAGTGACGAAAACGCTAATATAATGTTTATATTAATGAATTACGGATATGCACTTTTTCGTAAAAAAAAATAAAGCATAGCCCTGTTTATGCAAATATAAAACTAGATATTGAACAGTTATGATACAGGAAATTATTTATGGGAATTAACATCAAACAGTTCTGTTCTCATTTAAGAGTTAATTGAATAGATGACAGGTAACTGGGATCGATTAAGAACGTTATAAGAAGTATCCAATCCAAAGGTTCGATTTATTGAATATTCTTCCTTGTGCAAAACGGAAGGAATTCATATTCTTCAATTTGTTCTTTCTTAAGTATAGATAGAACTCGATGATTATACGTAGTTTCATTTCACAGTCAGTGTATTTGTCAAATCAAAAATCGGTTGTCTGATTGTAGACCAAAATCATTTATAGTTTTTAGTTTCAAATTTCTTATTGTTTTAAAGTCTGTGTTTGCTCTGTTCCTGTTTTGTATTTTCCTTCGGACTTTGATTTTGATATTTATTATTATTTATCACCACATGCAATATTTTAAAGACTAAAGAATCATTTCTAATTCTAATAACCTTAAAGTACTTATCTCATCTTAAAATCGTTTTGCCATGTTTAATGAATATATTTTTTATACAAGTTCAAATTAATGAATTTTAGAACCAGACGACAAGAAGCGACAACACTAAAAAAAAGTTCAACTTAAGATAATTTTCATACTTTATTGCAAATTAAAAGACATGCTAATATATGATATAAATCATAGAAAAACACACTCACACAGAACTGTCTCTTAAAGGTTTTCTTCCTATATGATATACATGTAAGCTATAAACAAATCCACACACTATATTGTCGGTTAGTCTGCATCTGCATAACATTGCAATCGTTAGGCAATGTGGTTGTCTTCTGTGTGTCTTCAACTTTTAACACTTGCTAAGTTAACATTGACGTTAACCCCCCCCCCCCCCCCCTTCCCCTTCCTAAGGGTCTAGAAGGGTTTTTTGCTTTACAAAAAACATTTGCCCCAAAGAAATAAAATTATTTTACAACATTCAGTTAAAAACTATCAATACTGAAATAGAATTGTATATGGTGTGTGAAACGTTAGTTTGAAAGATATTAAATGATCTTAAGTTCCCTTCATAAGAAGGAACATCAATCAACCGTTACGATCTGTTTGCGGTCTGTCGTTCTAATTTCGGTTGGGAGTTTGTATTCACAGGTAGCATTTATGAAGTTTACGCTTTGGTTTCACGTCTAGATAATTGTATAAGGCATTGTTCATTCAAGAAATTCGAAATTGCTATCTCACTACGGGAATAATTCTAAATGACTACGGTTTCTTCAGAAGACAAATGTCTGTCTGACATTTGAGATCATGTCTTTGTGGGATTTTTCGACAGAAATATATTTCAGGACACGGTCTTTATTCAAAACTAATGACTACGTACTTTTCTGTGTTTTTTTATAACAATCGATAAAAAGATTGATTATTTATCCGTTCAACTTGTGGCACTTTTTAAATACATGGCTGATTCTACATTGATAAATCAGCTGGGGGACTACTTACGTTGTTGTAACAATAATATAATGTATTGTATCATTGCCGATATTAGTTTGGTAATATCAACATATTAAAAATGTTTTGACAAATTTTTTTTTACTAGTATTCAAATTCGTATATTTATGGTTGTTTCTTTATTTGGTGTTTGTTATGAATGTATCAAACATATCAAACTAGAATGTATCTGTATGTTTGTTCAGAATGTATCATAATAGCTTTCTTTTTTGAAAAGTTACACGTGAATTATTCCTACTTAATTGTCATATCAATTGGTCGTAAGGTATTTTCTTTAGATTGGAACTACATTTATGTACTCCTGCTTTGCTGCGTTTTTTTATTCCTCAATGATGTTGTGATGTTGTGATGCCTTTTTTACTTCTCTAAAAAAGTATAAAGAGCTCTTGGAATCTCTATCTGTTGACTCAAAGCCAGGGCTACATAAAAATCCTTTTGGTCACTTTTTAATCTATGTTAATCCTCCTGACTTTTTTTGCATGAGGCGTATTCCAAAATATTAATATTTGGTAAACTGTTTTATTTTTTTTTTTTGCACTTCTATTCATGCAAAATATTTTCCCCATATGTCTAATTTATTGAAATGTGATGATAACAAAAAGTGCTCAAAATCAAAAGTCCAAAGGACAAATTCATAACCAAAGCAGAGCAAACACGGACCTCTAAAAAACTCAGATATATTAACAGGTGCAATTGAGGATTAAGCACCATCTGCTGACCAGTAACATCCACTGTGTGATTAACAACTATCTAGTATATGCATAATGCTCAGGACAAAATTCAGTGCAAAAACATCAAGATTGAGTTTACTCCATATTACTCAATTACAGGTTATTTAACGTATGCATCTCATGAATTACTTTCGATCTATCAATTCAACTCTTGAAATTGATCAACTCAGTCACTTTAACATGAACATTGTTGAGTATTCTTTAATTTTTTCTGAATTTGACAAGTGCTCCTAATTCACCTATTCTTTTAGTGGTTTATTCGTATTCAAATCCCACGAGTTGGTTGTGGTTATAATTCCAGTTTGCAGTTAATTTACATGGTTTATTTTATGGTTTCGCCTACAAAAACCATAATTTTGAATGATTAACCTTATTTGAATTTTCGGCTTTAAGGTTTTTTTTATAATCACTACAAGGCATTTTAAATCGGTTTATTGTCTTTCAAAGTTTTGAGTCTTAAATAATCAAATTTCCGCTTTCTCTGATCAAATTTTAAATACTGTCAAACATTCAAGAAAAAGACTTTAAGAAACATATTAAAATAACTAGACACGATCTCGTTGCGAGCAACGAGGAGGTCTTCCGTCCGATTTTAAGAAAAGGAAATGAAATTGCCTTTGATCATCATCAACGAAACATATCAGTAAATGCCGGGGGATCTAATTTTGTTCAACAAGTGTTTCGAAATTATATACCGTTCTCGAGATATCTGGAAAAGATCATTTAAGGTGCCGGCCCTATAACTCCTTTAAGGGATCAGGTAACAAAACAAGGATGGTTGCATATTGTTAAGCATTCGAAATTTTTTTCCATTTTAATATATTGAAGATCAATCTTTCGGACTTCTGTCCCCTTAAACCCTAATTACGTAACAAAGGAGTAAACAATTGTCATTTATAGGTGTATAGTGTTTCGATGAATATAATTGCTTCTATAATGTATTACAAAATATTTCACAATTTAAAGTTATCATCAAAAGACTTTTAGCCCCTTAAATCCCCTAATTACGTAACATATGAGATTTTTTAAAATCATATATGGATGCATAACTGGAAGATTAACATTTTTGCTTCTTAAACCTTTTACAAATTACTTCTCTGTAAAGTGCTTTGGAAAAAAGACTTTAGAGCCCTTTTGGCCCCTAATTTGAGGGGCCAGTCCCTTTTTCTTGATGTCAAATGAAAGGTCTTTTGATATTAAACATATTCTGTTCAACAAGTGTCTAGAAATTTGTTACCGTTCTTGAGCTATCTAGGAAAGAATAGTTTAAGGGACCGACCCCTTATCTCCTTATTGGGGCCACAGAACGAAATTTTGATGGTTGAATATTGTTTAGAACATCTTTCTAAGCATCTTTTAATCTATATTGCTTTTCAAAATATTTGTCTTTTTTGTGATACAAGTGATCGAAATTTTGAAGTTCTGGCCCCTTAAAACCCCTAAATACGTAATGCATGAATTCTTTTATATTATGAATAGTTTAATAACTGTAAGATGAACATGTTTGCTTCTTAAACATATTAAAAATTACTTCTCAGTAAAGTGCTATGGAAGAAAGACTTTAGAGCCCTTTTGGCCCCTAATTTTAGGGGCCAGCCCCTTTTTCTTGATGTCAAATGAAAGGTCTTTTAATATTCAACATATTTTGTTCAACAAGTGTCTAGAAATTCGTTACCGTTCTTGAGCTATCTGGGAAAGAACGTTTTAGGGGCCGACCCCTTATCTCCTTATTGGGGCCACAGAACGAAATTTTGATGGTTGAATATTGTTTAGAACATCTTTCTTAGCATTTTTTATTCTATATTGCTTTTCAAAATATTTGTCTTTTTTGTGATATAAGTGATCGAAATTTTGAACTTCTGGCCCCTTAAAACCCCTAATTACGTAACGCATGAAATTATTTTTATAATGAATAGATAAATAACTGTAAGATGAACATTTTTGCTTCTTTAAGATATTACAAAATATTTCTCAGTGAAGTGCTATGGAAGAAAGACTTCAGAGCCCTTTTGGCCCCTAATTTGAGGGGGTAGCCCCTTTTTCTTGATGTCGAATGAAAGCTCTTGTAAAAATCAATTTTAATTTCTCTACATGTCTTAACAAAATATTTTCGAGATAAGAGATATTTAAAGAAAACTAAGAAAAATCACTACATTTTTTACATCTCAATTTTCGGGTCCAGGCGAGCTTCGGCGCCTTTTGCGCCGGACAAAATTGGCTCACTTTAGACAAAACTACCATCATTTGTCTACAATTCCTGAAAATTTGAATTCGATATCTTTTATCGTTTAGGAGGAGTTCGACGGACAAGCTGACCCTCTAAAAATCGCTAAAACGTCAATATCTCTGAAACGGAAATGACGTCATCAAAATAAAAAATTTCCAATAAGGTTTAGATCATTATCTATTAGATCTGAAAGTTTCATGAAAATCGGCCGAGCCATTTCCGAGAACTCGCGTGCACAAAATTTGAAAGAAAAAAAAACAAAAATAACTAGAGCAAAGCTCGTTGCACAGCAACGAGTGGGTCTTCCGTTAATGTCGGAAGTAAAGCTGGTAGTTCCTGTAAGAATCAGAGCTCTTAAACCAATAACAAGAGTAACTAAAATAAAAAGATGAAAAAAATCGAATTATTCCTGGTACGACTTAACAAAACCCGAATGATTTTAGGTATGATTTAACAAAAACCTTTTTGATTTCAAGAACGACTTAACAAAAAAATCCGAGTTTTAGTACGACTTAACAATTATTTTTAGTACGAGTTAATTTTACTATAAACAGTATGCTATTTTTTAAACCAAGGACGCGGAAACAAAAGTTCCGGAAAAAATCAAGTTTTAAACCCCGATATCTCTGTAATGCATCGTCTGATTTTTAAACGGATTTCAGTTTTAAATTAAGCTTAATAAAAGCTGCTTTGTTCCTTTATAATAAATATCAAATTATTGGTTAGAAAAAAGTTATCATAAAAAGACTTAGTAGCCCTTGTACCCCCTAATTTGTGGGGCCAGCCCCTTTTTCTTGATATCCAATAAAATGTCTCGTTAATATAAACATATTTTGTTCTACAAGTGTTCATGAATTGTTAACCGTTCTCGAGATATATGTACAAATGTGTATTAGGGGCCGACCCTTTAACCCCTTACCGGTGCCACTAACAATATTGGTTTAATATTGTTCAGAACATTATTTTGAACAACTTTTGTTCTACATTGCTGTTTAAAATATTTCTCCTTTTTCAGATATCAATGATCATAGTTTTGAGTTCTGGCCCCTTGAAACCCTTAATTACGTAACATATGACTTAGGTATAGTACTGTATAGTTGAACAGCTGTACAATGAACATTTTTGCTTCTATAATTAATAACAAAATATTGTTCAGGAAAGAGTTATTGTAAAAAGACATTAGAGCCCTTTTGGCCCCTTATTTGAGAGGCCAGCCCCTTTTTCTTGATATCAAATTTAAGGTCTTGCAAATTTAAATATATTTTGTTCAACAAGTGTTCATGAAATGTTAACCGTTCTTGAGATATCTGTACGAATGTGTGTTAGGGGCCGACCCTTTAACTCCTAAATGGGGTCATAAACAAAAACATTTAAGGTAGCATATTGACAAGAACACCATTTTAAGCAACTTTTGTTCTACATTGCCTTTAAAAATATTTCTCCTTGTTCAGATATTATTGATCAAAGTTTTGAACTTCTGGCCCCTTGAAACCCCTAATTACGTAACATATGACTTAATTATGATACTGTATAGATAAACAGCTGTACAATGAACATTTTTGCTTATATAATTAATAACAAATTATTGTTCAGTAAACAGTTATCGTAAAAAGACTTTAGAGCCATATTGGCCCCTAATTTGAGGGGCCAGCCCCTTTTTCTTGATATGAAAGGAAAGCTCGTGAAAATTGAAACAACTTTTGCATTACATGTTCTAACAAATTATGTGCACATCGAAAGGTATTACAGAAAATGTGCAAAAATTTCGTGGAAAAATTTGGTGCTAGTTTTCAGGCTCAGGCGAGCTTCGAGGCATTGAGCAATTTTCATAATTGGAAGCATGGGGGTACATCTATAGACATTCATCTACAACCCCTGAAAATTTTAAGCTTCTATCTTGATTAGTTTCGGAGGAGATGCGTGGACAAAATGACCCTTAAAAATTTACAAAATTGTCTATATCTGAAACCGGAAGTGACGTCATCATGCAAAAATTTAATAAT
The DNA here is from genome assembly GCF_025612915.1 of Magallana angulata. Lineage (NCBI taxonomy): Eukaryota > Metazoa > Mollusca > Bivalvia > Ostreida > Ostreidae > Magallana > Magallana angulata. The sequence continues at coordinate 6,450,135 of NC_069112.1, read as the reverse complement.
ATGTAGCGACTATGATGTTCTATCACTCCTAAAAATTTCGTGCAAATCGGTTGGGTAGTTTTTGAGAAATAACGCTCCAAAAAAGTCAGAAAAAGAAAAAAAAGAATAATAAGACTAGAGCAAAGCTCGTTGCAAAGCAACGAGTGGGTCTTCCGTTAATGTCGGAAGCAAAGCTGGAAGTTCCTGCAAGAAGCAGAGCTCTTAAACCAATAACAAGAGTAACTAAAATAAAAAGATGAAAAAATCGAATTATTCCTGGTACGACCTAACAAAACCCAAATGATTTTAAGTACGATTTAACAAAAATCTTATTGATTTCAAGAACGACTTAACAAAAAAATCCGAATTTGTTTTAGTACGACTTAACAATTATTTTTGGTATAAGTTAATTTTACTATAAACATTACGCTATTTTTTAAACCAAGGACGCGGAAACAAAATTTCCGGAAAAATCAACTTTTAAACTCCGATATCTCTGTAATGCATCGTCTGATTTTAAAACGGATTTCAGTTTTTAATTAAGCTTAATAAAAGCTGCTTTGTTGCATTATAATAAATATCAAATTATTGGTCAGAAAAGAGTTATCATAAAAAGACTTAGTAGCCCTTGTACACCCTAATTTGTGGGGCCAGCCCCTTTTTCTTGATATCAAATAAAAGGTCTCGCTAATATAAACATATTTTGTTCTACAAGTGTTCATGAATTGTAAACCGTTCTCGAGATATATGTACAAATGTGTTTTAAGGGCCGACCCTTTAACCCCTTATCGAGGCCACTAACAAAAAAACTTTGGGTTTAATAATGTTCAGAACATTATTTTGAACAACTTTTGTTCTACATTGCTTTTTAAAATATTTCTCCTTTTTCAGATATTAATGATCATAGTTTTGAGTTCTGGCCCCTTGAAACCCCTAATTACGTAATATATGACTTCGGTATGGTACTGTATAGATGAACAGCTGTACAATGAACATTTTTGCTTCTATAATTAATAACAAACTATTGTTCAGTAAAGAGTTATTGTTTAAAGAAATTAGAGCACTTTTGGCCCCTAATTTGAGAGGCCAGCCCCTTTTTCTTGATATCAAATTTAAGGTTTTGCAAATTTAAACATATATTGTTCAACAAGTGTTCATGAAATGTTAACCGTTCTTGAGATATCTGCACGAATGTGTTTTAGGGGCCGACCCTTTAACTCCTAAATGGGGTCATAAACAAAAGCATTTAAGGTAGCATATTGACAAGAACACCATTTTAAGCAAATTTTGTTCTACAATGCTTTTAGAAATATTTCTCCTTTTTCAGATATTAATGATCAAAGTTTTGAACTTCTGGCCCCTTAAAACCCCTAATTACGTAACATATGACTTAAGTATGATACTGTATAGATAAACAGCTGTACAATGAACATTTTTGCTTATATAATAAATAACAAATTATTGTTCAGTAAAGAGTTATTGTAAGAAGACTTTAGAGCCCCCTTGGCCCCTAATTTGAGGGGTCAGCCCCTTTTTCCTGATATCAAAGGCAAGCTCGTAAAAATTGAAACAACTTTTGCATTACATGTTTTAAAAAATTATGTGCACATCGAAAGGTATTACAGAAAATGTGCAAAAATTTCGTGGAAAATTTTGTGCTAATTTTCAGGTTCAGGCAAGCTTCGAGGCCTTGAGCAATTTTCATAATTGGAAGCATGGGGGTACATCTACAGACATTCATCTACAACCCCTGAAAATTTCAAGCTTCTATCTTGATTAGTTTCGGAGGAGATGCGTGGACAAAATGACCCTTAAAAATTTACAAAATCATCTTTATCTGAAACCGAAAGTGACGTCATCATGCAAAAATTTAATAATATGTAGCGACGATGATGTTCTATCACTCCTAAAAATTTCGTGCAAATCGGTTGGGTAGTTTTTGAGAAATAACGCTCAAAAAAAGTCAGAAAAAGAAAAAAAAGAATAATAAGAACTAGAGCAAAGCTCGTTGCAAAGCAACGAGTGGGTCTTCCGTTAATGTCGGAAGCAAAGCTGGAAGTTCCTGCAAGAAGCAGAGCTCTTAAACCAATAACAAGAGTAACTAAAATAAAAAGATGAAAAAATCGAATTATTCCTGGTACGACCTAACAAAACCCGAATGATTTTAAGTACGATTTAACAAAAACCTTATTGATTTCAAGAACGACTTAACAAAAAAATCCGAATGTGTTTTAGTACGACTTAACAATTATTTTTGGTATAAGTTAATTTTACTATAAACATTACGCTATTTTTTAAACCAAGGACGCGGAAACAAAATTTCCGGAAAAATCAACTTTTAAACTCCGATATCTCTGTAATGCATCGTCTGATTTTAAAACGGATTTCAGTTTTTAATTAAGCTTAATAAAAGCTGCTTTGTTGCATTATAATAAATATCAAATTATTAGTCAGAAAAGAGTTATCATAAAAAGACTTAGTAGCCCTTGTACACCCTAATTTGTGGGGCCAGCCCCTTTTTCTTGATATCAAATAAAAGGTCTCGCTAATATAAACATATTTTGTTCTACAAGTGTTCATGAATTGTAAACCGTTCTCGAGATATCTGTACAAATGTGTTTTAAGGGCCGACCCTTTAATCCCTTATCGAGGCCACTAACAACAAAACTTTGGGTTTAATAATGTTCAGAACATTATTTTGAACAACTTTTGTTCTACATTGCTTTTTAAAATATTTCTCCTTTTTCAGATATTAATGATCATAGTTTTGAGTTCTGGCCCCTTGAAACCCCTAATTACGTAATATATGACTTCGGTATGGTACTGTATAGATGAACAGCTGTACAATGAACATTTTTGCTTCTATAATTAATAACTAACTATTGTTCAGTAAAGAGTTATTGTTTAAAGAAATTAGAGCACTTTTGGCCCCTAATTTGAGAGGCCAGCCCCTTTTTCTTGATATCAAATTTAAGGTTTTGCAAATTTAAACATATTTTGTTCAACAAGTGTTCATGAAATGTTAACCGTTCTTGAGATATCTGCACGAATGTGTTTTAGGGGCCGACCCTTTAACTCCTAAATGGGGTCATAAACAAAAGCATTTAAGGTAGCATATTGACAAGAACACCATTTTAAGAGGGAGTCTACGAGAAAACCATGCAGAAGGCTATTCATGTTAGGTTCTTCATTTTAGTTTCTTTTATCATAATTATCAATTTTGATATATTTTAAGCATTTCCTGTGAATTTGGTCAAAATCTGGTAATTGATATGGATTACAGCACCCCCTATGGTTGCCATTAGCAACAATTATAAAAAGTAGTGAAAATCATGAAGAAAATACCAAGTTAATGAGTAGCTGTATTTCATTTTAAACAAACTTCAATAAAAAATATATTTGACATACATACATATATAAAGAGTGTTTATCATATCCATCATATAAAATTTTAAATTCTGAAGGCACCAAAGAGAGACAACTCTTACAATCTCATAATGTTCTAAAAATAGAATTTCACTGATCTTATTTCATTAAAATTCTAAGAGCTATAACACCTGATACACACTTTAGAAAAAAATAATTTTTGTATTTTCTGGAAGGTCTTTAAATAGCATATTTTCATTAAAAAGGAATTCTTCGGAAACTAAAAAAGCAACAAGCTATGCTTAAAACAAAGATACATCATTTTTATCAACAAATCCATTTTTTACCCATACAGGAACTACATGTTTCTCTGTTATTTAAAAAAAAAAATTATTGTAATATCATTTGATAAGGTCAACATAAAAATCTGTTTTTTGTAATAAATTTAACTGTGCATTATGTTTTGAAAAGAAAAATAAAATAAAAATACAATATCATAAAAAGACCCACAACTGTCTCTCATTATTTTCTTAATATTAAATTTAAAAAGTTGTCATTTTTGCTAAAAAAAAATAATGCTAAGCTTAATTAAATAAACAGTATTGTATACATATTGTTGATAAATATTATTTGATAAGGTCAACAGTCAATTATCTGCACTTTAAATAAAGCTTAAAAAAGTACTTTACACAGTAATTCTATTAGAGTAATTAATTGCATCTAAAAAGGTATTACAATTCATTACATTATAATTAAAGGAATATTCATTGAAAATGTATTAACATAGAAAATCAATAATTAAGGCTAGAATGATAAATTATCACACATGATTTTAAACATCAATTTTTTTCCATAAAATCACAATTTCAGAGTAATTTCATATTTAATTCAAAACCAGTATTAATGCATACCTACTTGTCTATTTCATTTACATGTAACAAACATTGCTAAGGATGTTTACAAAACTTAATTAATATTGTGTACAAGAATGTGTTCAAGAAGTACAAAAAAATGAAAACTTCTGGTACTTATATACATGTATGCATTTTAAATAATAATTATCGAAACACTGTAGTCATTAATTTTAGTCTGTCTTTTAAAAATCATACAGGATACCTAACTACATATATTTACTCACAAGAAGCATTCAAGAATGGCCAAGGACTAACTTAAATCTGTGTCACAAAATTCCTGTCAGTACTGGAGAGTACACAATTAACTCTCTCTATAGTAAAATATCAAACAATTTTGAATCATTATTTATCCCACCATCACATTTAGAACAAGATATCCAAAAGTAAAACCTATTCTGCAACATTGTTGAATAAAAGAGCAAATTTAAATTGTAAAATTTTATATCTTTGTAAATTATGGAGATTTCAATTAACTCAATATTACAGTATTCCTTCTAGCCTATCATTTATAATGTCAATATTTGCATAAATTAGGTAAACATGATTTCCAACAATACCGATCGATATAATCCAGTCAAATGCATTTAATCCACAAGTTCATTTGCTATGTCTTGAACAGTATCAAAATGTTCTGCTGCCTGAAGACTACAGATGATATTTTCAAGAAGTTCATCCTGCTCATCACCGACCTCCTGCAACTTCAACCGCTTAGCCTGTGAAGTAGAACTTGACAGTTTCTGCTTTTTTGTGACAAAACTGGCAAAAACACCTCTAATCTGCTGATGTGTCAACCATTCACATGGACTAAAAAGTCTTTTCCCATCTGAGTCTTTTTCTGATCGCATCTGCTTGCTTACTGTGTATGGGTTTGCCTTTCGACCAGTCTTTTCTCCTTCATCAAAAATCTCAAACAAAAACTTTTTCACAGCACTGGAAAATCTTGCACTTTTCTTCCTTTGTTTCAGTGCATATGCCTGTGTTTCATATGAGACTTCATCAGCCACATTCCGATCATCTGTTTCAATGCTAACAATGGGTTGAGTAGATCTGATTTTGGTACATGCCTGCACCCACATTCTTTTCGAGGTGTCCAGTATGTTGTCAGCCTCTTCATTGTCGTACACATGATTACCAATAGCTAGGTGGTTTAGCAGTTGACTCTCTTTTCTGAACTCTTTTACACAATCAGGATCACAACATGACAGCAAACGACTTGTAGTTTTCTTTTGTCTTGGTTTGTCAGTGGGTGGTTTGGCGTTTGCAACAATCTGTTGTGAAAAAATAGAAGTATTACATGCATGTTTACTCAAATGTATGAAAATCGCAATATACATTACCGGTAAATTGAACAATATAAAACAAATGATACTTTTAAGATTAAAATCTTACCATAGCTTCTTGGATGTCCATCATGTTTTTTGTAACACTTTCAAGCTTTTCGGATGGAATAAGCTGCTCTCCGAAACCGTAAGACTTGAATGCCATTATACCACTGTCCATAAAGGTGAAGTTGTTGTACTGGCTTATGGGGATCTGAAGCTGACCTGACAGTACAGGCTGGGTGCTCATATCAACATCAATGATGGAAGTGAATGTATTTCGCACTCCCCCATGACTCTCAAGGGCATCTTTCATCTCAAAGACATTTGTGACATTGTTACCTTCATTGATGTAATTTAAGATGTGCATTCTACAACTCCCTGTGCGCGAGTCACACAAATCTTTGCCAGATTGTGCTTCACTAAAATTATACTCTCTGATTGTCACAAATGAATCGTTCCTTAATTTCCAAAGGCATGCCAGAAGAGGGGTACAGTGGTAGCATCCAGCATTATCAGAGCGTAAATATACTTCTCTCAGATGTGGGTGACTCTCATGAAGCATCTGCAAAGTGTGGGTAAGAATTTTGGAAACCGTGAACCATCCCTGTGTTCCATTTTGAAGAAGGTGGACATAGGAAAGAATGTCTAATGGTTCATCATCTTCTGTACCATTTCTTCGTACGAGGACACATGATACATGCCAGCTGATCCCTTGCTTTCCGCACCATTCACTCTGAGTTTCTCTGAATGTCTGTGGCAAATATTTCATTGCCCAGTCCATGATTATAAATCCTTGATCTTCTCGAAGGTCGTTCAGAATATCTCTCTTACATGCATCCTGATTCACAGTCCTTATGCAATGATTTCGCCAGTTCACTATTTTCTCACATGACAAGTCTACATCATGTTGAATTTCCTCTTTCACATTAGCTTCACAGTGGACACCTTTAAGGCACTGAGCAATTTCAGTGGTGACATTTTTCACTTGGTGACAAGATGAGCAGGTCTCTGAATGTTCATGATCGCAACGGGAATCAGATAAAGCATATTGCATGCAATGCTCAATGCATGTGCTTTTTGTGATAAGGTGTGTCTTGAAATCATTCTTCAGATGCAATTTTACAGCTTGTAATTGATTCTTGAAGTCCTTCACTTTTAACTCATCAAGTCCTAATTCAGATAGTTTTTCCACTGCTTTCTCAATGATGGAAATTCCTGATTCTCCTTCACTGGCAAGGTTGTCAATACCATGTAAAGATTTCATCTGTGATGCTGCACACACTTTCACTATCTTATATAATGTGGCTCTTGATGGAGGTACAATATCATTGTCCTGGCAATATGCAACATAGGCGGTGATGAGTCTTGATGCAATCATTGTACGGATTACTTTAGGTATTTTGACTTCCAATCCTGACGAGAGCTTCAAGTGTTTGGAACCAAAACCCACTGTATGGAGGTACATAGGAGCTGATATGAACTCTATAAAATGCTGAATTTTTCCTTTTGATATTCTGACTCGAACAATCTTTGGTGGATCAACATAATGCCCAGGCCAGTAGGTAGCTGCATGTTTTCTTGCCATATCAATTTGGTGGATTGTCATACCCTCAATCATTTTCAACAATGTGGCTTTGCTATATTTATTGGCAATGAGGGAAAGAATCTGAGTTCTAGTTGTATGGTCTGCTGCCTTCTTATATGCCTCAACTACCGTGTCCGTCATTGAATCTTGTTGGGATACCACTGAGCTGCTTGATCTGTAGCTGCAGACTACTTCATCAACTAGATCATGACCTTGACCAGGAGCTATGATGTCACAAATAAATTCAAAAGCAGCTTTTGCATGACGCACATAGTATGCTCTGGTTGAGTACTGCAAGTCCTGTAGAGGTTGGCTTGCTTGAGAGCGAAGGAACTCCAGGTGGCCATTTGTCAGCATTTGCATGGCATCATTGTACCTCTCCCTTGAAGACTTTTGCATATCTGACCAATTTGATGCAGCAGTGGACTGAGACAAATGCAATGCTTCGCTGTCTGACATATTGATGTCTGTAAAAAAATAAAATGTATTACATCTTTGAGGGTTTATTACACATGAGGGGATTTTTAGTTTAACAATATATTGAATGAGCGGAAAACAGTACAGAATATTTTCTGTTCGCATAGAATAAATAAATCTTGTGAGACAAATTTATAAGGTTAATGACTAATAAAGACAATATAACAGTTAAAAAGTGGAGTGAATATCTTATCAAAGCTTTCAACGAGAAGCCCATGGGGCTTATCGGTCCCCTGAGTAACTGCAGTGTGGCTTTTGCAATTATGTATATTCATGTGCATTATAATTACATGGCTATTAATGATATTCTGGGATTGTTTAATCCAATAAACTTTCTAAATTCTAAAAATTATTTTAAAAAATTGTAGCATAACATAGTGACATAATTAAACAAATCTTAAGTACAAAAAAATAATCAGGTGAAATTACACCACCCTACCCTATCATAAAGAGCGCTGCCCTAACACCAAAACCCCTGACCAAGGGGCCATGAAATTCATAATTTTGAAAGAAGCACTCTTCCTCATCATAACTATGTACATAATTCATCGAATTAATACACAGGATTGACAGTGGAGAAGATTTTCAAAAAATTACTGCAATCATTTATAGTCCCTACCTAACACCAGAACCCCTGACCCAGGGGCCATGAACTTCACAATTTTGTAAGAGTCACTCTTGGACTGTCTCATCATCACTATGTACTTATAGTTCATCTGCTTTATATTCAGGATCAAAGAAGATTTTTTAAAAATCAATGTATTTCACTATATAATGCTTAGAGTCCCGCCCTAACAGCAAAACCCCTGAACCAGGGGCCATGAATTTCACAGTTTTGGAAAAGGTATTCTTCCTCATCATAACTATATACTTAGTTCATTGGCTAGGAGCAGGGGAGAAGATTTTCAAAGAATTAATGTATTTTTTATATATACATGTTATCATTAGAGCCCCGCCCTAACACCAGAACCCCTGACCCAGAGGTCATGAACAATTTTGGAAGAGGCGTTCTTCTTCATCATAACTATGTACTTAGTTCGGGGTTGTCTCTAAAAATTGAAGTAGAAGGAAGAAATAAAAAAGTAGAAGGGGGGTCTGGGGGTGTAGCTTATAGCTAAATTGTGTTCGAAATGCAATAAAAGCTGGGTAATTACATCATTATAGGCAGGTAAATACCCCACCCCTCCCTTCGGTCTTAGGTACAACCCTGTTAGTTCATTGGTTTCAGAGAAGAAGCTAAAAATGTTCAAAAGTTTACGACCGATGAACAACAGCTGAAGATGGACATAAACAGATAGAAATAGGTCACTGAGTAACTCACGTGACCTAAAAATGTGATGCAAAATCATCTTTAGACTGAGTATACAGTTTCAAGTTATGTTTAATACCTTATGTGGTGTATTCCTACAATTTATATGATAGGTGTTTATGTTCACATCTTTTAGTGTATATTTTTTTTTCCATTTGTCAATTACATTGTACACAGGATTTCTCCAACTGATGCATCTGCACACAAGTCAGTGAAGTGTATAGCGATTTTGTTTATAGTTCATTATGATTCAGGACATTCTGCATATTGTGTATTTATTGTACAAGTATTATTATATGACTTCTAAGGGCCCAATTTTGGAATATATTCATCTTGTCTAATTATAATATATAATTATAATTACAATAATTCTATGAAACATGTCATCTGATTAGTCTAACAGTCAATTAATATGACCTGAACTAAAAACCATGATGTAACTAAACATATTCTGATGTCAGCTACACAATGAAGAACACATGAGCAGATACAGTTATTTTTCCGGGGGGGGGGGGGGGGGTGAGTCATTCTTAATATTTTCAATAATTATACTGTGTGAATTTAATAAATTTTAATTTTCCAACTCAATCTGCTGACTCTGAGTGTTTTATGGAAACTACCATGTCCAATCTAAAAATGAGATTTACATCAGACAAACTTTATAATGTTGAGCCCTGCATTTCCATATCATTTTAAAGAATTATAACCTATTTAAATAAGTCAAAAAGTAGCTTCTAACACAACCAACACCTATCCCTTTATTAAATTAGGATGCACATCACTACTTAAAAGTACAATGTTAAATATGATGTATCAAGTATTACTACAGTTTTTATACACTCACCATCAGCATGGTCAGTTTGGTTGGACTCAGATATTGGAACATTGTCTGGATCAGCTAAAAAATTAAAGTATTATTCTTATAATTATACCATCACTAAAATGTTTTAACATATAAAAAATACAACATTAGCTTTAATTATTTATCCCTTTACAGGGCTGACAAATATCTATCAAATATGCTTCATTTTCAATGTTCCTTCCTATTATAAATCTGCATAAGTAGTGTGAAAGGCTAAGGAAAAACTATTATTGTTTAATACCATGTCTTAAGGATTTTAATATTTGCATGTAATTAAACCATACCATTGACATAAAGGCAACTTTGCAAATCATCAGTTGGGTGTAATGGTGGATTACTCATTTGTTGAACTCTGTCTATAAATAAAAAAGTCCTTGTATAGTAATCATTTGATTACTTATATACTAGTATTAATTTAACTATTATAAATGTATAACATGTATAACAAGTTGATATAAATGTACTGGGTATATAGCTTGATAAGATGAACATGTTTTACCATGCAGTACCGGTTACTTTCAGATAAGCCTTTTTGATTCATAAATTTTAAAAACTTTCTTATCTCAAGTATTTGCTTTGTATATTGTTAAAGTTGTTATAGTTTTTTCCCTAAGAAAATCATGGATCCATCCCTTCTGTCACTGTCATAAAATGTCATACTTAATCAATATTTGAAAATAATTACCTCTGATTTCTTCCACAATTTGTTCACCAAGACTGAGGTCTGCTTTGTGTTTAGAAACACATGTTCTGCATACAGCTTTAAATAAAACCAAAAACATAATGATCTTATCATCTTGATCATTCTTATTCATTTGGACACTGGAGTATTTAATAATTATGATAATGTCCAATAAACTATGATTAACTAAGCAAAATGTAATGCAAAAAAAAAAAACATCTTGAGACTAAGTATACAATCAAAGATGACTGAGTTATGAATGGACCAGAAACAACATACAACCTAAGCTAAAAATTTAAATCATGAGATTCTGTTATACCTGCTTATAATATAATTAAGTAAACTTATGAATAACAAATAACAATGGACCCTAACATATAGTACATAGACATAATATAAGTAGGCCTATACATACACTTAGCCTATGCATGGAGCTTTTGAAAAATTTGTAAATGCAAGGAAACAATTCTTAAAAATATATACCTTCGCCTATGGGAACTGAGAGTTGAAGACGCAGCCATAGTTCTCTACTAATTACTGGGGTGATGCCTCTGTCTGGCTTTGATTTTGAATTTCCATGAAATGGATGTGTACATGATCGTTTGCTTCGCTTCCAATACACACCAAGAAAATCCCTGTGAAACTTGCAAATATTTTGGTCTAGATGGGCTGCAGTAATAACATTCACACCAGCTCTGCACAGGATTAAATAACTTTCTGGCAGGTCTATGCCTTTAGAGTTCGCATTCAGGTATCTTAAATGGTGATATGTTGTTTTCACGCAGTCTTTTAAATTATATATCACATTATTGTTACAATCTGTCGCTGTGCCAAAGCAACATCCACCAGACGACATTTTCCCTCCATGTAAACAATAGGTGTTTTCCCCCTTCACTTACTGAAGAGTTTACAAAGGGAGATAATTTCATAACATTTTCCACTGATTTTCAAAATTGGATATCTTGTAAATTACAGTAAATCCAACAAATTCCTTTGAAACAATGGTAAACAAAATAATTTTAATTTATATAAACAAATTAAAAATATTATTTATCCGTTGTATCAGACATATAGCTATTCAACAGTCGGATACATTAAAGTCAAGGTATTCACTCTATTTAAAAAACCTACTGGGATTCCCCCAACGAACCACATGGTGAACAAAATAATGGTTTTTATGGATAGTTATAATTGTTTACTCTTTAAAGACAACAAAAGTACATGAATTTTTTGTGTTCATTGATATTATGTGAGGGGTTGTAAAAGTTTCATTTTGTACTCAATTTTAGCCAAATGGGGAGAGCTAAAAATAGATTTGAGGATATCTTAAATATGAGGGTACATCCACCATTTATCTTTTTACTACAAATATTTATGATCATCCTCTTTAAGATTATATAAATGTAAATGCCATTTTTTAAAGTGTCTTGGATAATTATTTTTTACTTTTGCATGGTTTTCTCGTAGACTCCCTCTTAAGCAACTTTTGTTCTACAATGCTTTTAGAAATATTTCTCCTTTTTCAGATATTAATGATCAAAGTTTTGAACTTCTGGCCCCTTAAAACCCCTAATTACGTAACATATGACTTAAGTATGATACTGTATAGATAAACAGCTGTACAATGAACATTTTTGCTTATATAATTAATAACAAATTATTGTTCAGTAAAGAGTTATTGTAAGAAGACTTTAGAGCCCCCTTGGCCCCTAATTTGAGGGGTCAGCCCCTTTTTCCTGATATCAAAGGCAAGCTCGTAAAAATTGAAACAACTTTTGCATTACATGTTTTAAAAAATTATGTGCACATCGAAAGGTATTACAGAAAATGTGCAAAAATTTCGTGGAAAAATTTTGTGCTAATTTTCAGGTTCAGGCGAGCTTCGAGGCCTTGAGCAATTTTCATAATTGGAAGCATGGGGGTACATCTACAGACATTCATCTACAACCCCTGAAAATTTCAAGCTTCTATCTTGTTTAGTTTCGGAGGAGATGCGTGGACAAAATGACCCTTAAAAATTTACAAAAGCATCTTTATCTGAAACCGGAAGTGACGTCATCATGCAAAAATTTAATAATATGTAGCGACGATGATGTTCTATCACTCCTAAAAATTTCGTGCAAATCGGTTGGGTAGTTTTTGAGAAATAACGCTCAAAAAAAGTCAGAAAAAGAAAAAAAAGAATAATAAGAATAAAGAAAAAGAAACCGTAGAAAAACAAGAGGGTCTTCCGTTGGAAACGGAAGACCCTAAATAAAGAAAAAGAAACCGTAGAATAACAAGAGGGTCTTCCGTTGGAAACGGAAGACCCTAATAATAATAGGGAAGAAGAAACCGAAGAAAAACAATAAGGTCTTCCGTTGGAAACGGAAGACCTTAATTATGTTGGCGGCATTAATAGTACTAAATAATAAAACTGCCGACAGAAGTATCGCATTTCTTTACAAAAAAGGAACATTTTGATTACTCGCTTTTATTTAGAACTGTCGATTTGAACTGATTTGCCATTTCAGAGTAGAGCCGGTCATTCAGTGCGTTTTGCGGTTGTTGTAAATAAAAGGCATTGAAGTAAAATACCACAAACAAATACTGGGCAATAAAATCAATATTGTACCGAATTTTTGACGGCCTAACAAAAACTGGAATGTTAGAAGAATTCATCATTTATAAAAATACTTCTGTCGCTATCGTGCCGTCTGTACGTGTTTATATATTGTTTTGTACGGCGGTATGAAATGCAAGCTATATGTTTGGTATTTAAGAAACAGATTTTTTTTAATAAAGACATTTTGTGTATGGTGGTTATGATAGGTGAACTGCCAGGACTTATAAACATATTCCATCACAAGTAATACAGTCTGTCATTGATTGCTTCGTGTTTGCCTATAGTGTCTTTCATCTACTGTCCACTATAATCACTAGATGTACTCCAACACTCATAGTTAAATGTTTTCAATATTTTCTTTGCACTTTTGTCTCTCTACTTTTGCAATATTCCTTTCTCATTACTTTTTTAAGTTTTCGTTTTAGTGCAGCCCTGGTAATTACTGATAAAAAAGAATATCTTTTCCGTTTAAATGTGGAACTTATATATTAACTTATATTTCTATGTTCAAGTAGATCTGAATACCTATTCCCATACAGCACATGGTATGGCATTACATGTTTAATTTTTTTCAAAATTGATCTAGTGTAATAAGGAACTATTATACAAAAATGTAGTCAAGCAGTTTATACAAGTGCATTTTTAAGTATGTATACCTTTAACTATATCGGTAGAAATCGTGTTAACTAAATAACACAGACTGTGTCTTCCGTGGGCATTTTTGATTGTAGATTTTATTAACGTTTATCTTGAAATACATCTAAAAACAAGAATTCATTCTGATATTGATAAATTGGATCTTATTTATTGTAAAATATTGTCACTTCATTCACGTTAGTAGTGTAAATAGTATTTGATGATTTTCCTTTTAACTTTGAAAATGCAAGTTTAATACTAGTATACGCTTATGTACAAGATGATTGGACCCTATGTTATAAGATTGATATAATTTAACACGTCATTTAATAATGTAAGATACATTTCTTAAAATCCTGCGATTTCTATACACCTAAAGCAAAAAAAAAAACTTTAAAAGAAAATATTTCGCCAATAATGATCTCAACTAGTTGTATATTGAAACTGTAGCCTTTTTTTTTTAATTGAATATAAATACTTTTAGTGCTATGTGTTTAAAATACAGTAAAACACGGTTATAACGAAGTCGCAGGGACGGGCAATTTAACTTCATTGTAAGCGTAATTCGTTATATCCGTCAAGTTTACAACATGAAAAAGACACTTGGGGGGATGAAATTTACTTCGCTGTAAGCGTCATTTCATTATAAGCGTGTTCGCTATAACCATGTTTTACTGTATATATGAAGTGGAATTCCAAGAAGAAAATATCAACACGCCATCATATATATTCAAATATCTCTCTATACACGTTTTGACGTGCTTGTGTGTGCTGTCACACAAACGGGGACTAATAGTACAGAAATAAAATATCTATCCAACATACGTACTCTCTGGCCTCATTAATCTCCGGTGTTAATTAGACCTCTGATAAGTATTATGTGTAAATCAATGCATGTATATTGAGTTTTTTAAATATATGAATGCAAATGTGTAGATCATGTAAAGGTATTATTGGTTTCTTTTTAACAGTTCATTTTAAAATGAAAAAGTATGTTTATTTAAGATATAAATAGAAATTAAATATTGATAATAAATATCGATCAGATTATGCCTTTTATTTTTATTTATTTCCTTTCTTTGTTTCTTTTCTTTTTTTGTAGAATGTCTTATTAAGTCATTTTGTTTTCATCTTAGTCATGTGTTCTGCAATAATTAAACTGCAATTATGCATTAAAACTGGTAACGTACTGCAACAGTCGGTAACTTACTGCCCATAAAATAAATAAACAAAATCTGACTTTTACTTTTATACCATATATTTGACAAGGACAATTTTGATGCACTTTAGCTTAAAGATGATCTTCAAAATTTCTCAAGTTAAGGTCCATGTTTCTTGTATGCAAATCAATTGCAGCAATTTGGAAAATCCACTCAAAATTGATATAAAAAAATATGCCTACAATTTACCTAACATTTTCTTTATAAAAAACAAAACCTTTTACCATAATTGATGAATTGTGCCCTTATCTGATAAATTTGCATTTATGTTTTTATCTGCACTCTCGTTTTCAGTCTTATACCCACCCACCCCCCTCCTGCAACCAGACTTGGATACTGTTATTATCCTTTAAGAAGAAAATAAGATATCGCTTTGTTTTTGCATGTCATGTGATAATCGAAATTGCAGTTTAGCAGGTCTGTTCTGGCAATGTTGGGAAAATTGGTTGAGGTTTATTATTTGTTTCCAGACTATATATGGCAAGATAGTCACCATATCGACTTTTCATTATACTTCTTTATAGTAGATGTTTACATTAGTACGCAATATTCCCGATACACGTATTATCATCTCTACTAGTGGTTTTATGGACTCTATTAGTCAAATGAAGAACACTTTGACTTGAATCTGTATTTCGTTTTATGGATTTTTCAGATGATTCACGGTTTGTTATTGTCATTTTTTCATATGTTTTTTTCGAAAGGCAGTTTTATCCGGAGTTACTTCCCTTTTGCGGTCATGTTATGACTATGGGTCAAACTGTCTGAATTATTTCATTATTCTACTAATTTCTTTTTACATCACTGGGAATTTTAACTAATTAAGAAAGCACTGTTTATGACATGTATATATGTTTGTTACAGTTTCCTTACTTTGTATTTGCTGTGTTGTTTTGGTTTCCGCCTGTATATTTCTACCATACATGTTTGAAATTGGTTTCACAACGTGGAAAAATTCTCTACCTAGTCCCGCAAGATGGCGGTCTAGGGAAATAATTCTTAGGGAATAAAAACTATCCATACTACTTTGTAAATAGAAATACACTTTCTTATTATGATTTCTTGCTCAAACAAGAACACGTCAACTTTTACATTTTTTATGTTTTGATTTCAGTATTTCATTTTATTGACAAGGCTATTCCATTTTGATTTCATTGCAAGCCATGAAAGATGAGTGACAATTCGATTGTAAATTGATTTGATTCCATGTTGCGATATCTCTTAGAGGAATGTCTATGTTATGTAAAAAAAACAGACTGAAAAAACTGCAAGTCTTATAAATAATGACGATATTAAAATGGCCCGTGACAATTAATACAAATCTCGTTTTATTTTGACATAAACACAAATTTGATCGTTTATCTGTCAAATTTGACGGAAACGTATCAGAAATAATATGTCGTTTATACGTTTATTTCTATCAAAACAGAAACAAAAATGTTTTAACCGAAAAAGCGATTTGATAGGTATTTTGGTTAATCGGACGGCGGAAAGAGAAGGGGGGGGGGGGGGGTAGTTGACGACGACATTTACAGCCAACTAGCATTTAGAATGCACCGACCACGGAACACTTAGTCTTGCTGTTCGTGTTAAATCTTGGTGCAACAAAAGTACGTACTAAAAGGATAATGTATAAGTACAAAGGCTTTATTATTTTGTAAAACACGAACAAAGAATTTTGGAAATTTGCACTTTTCTATTTGAAATTGCAAATCAACAGCATTAATCCTTAATAAAGTGTGCAAATAGAAATTTTAAACATTATGAATAGAACAATTTTAACAAGACCTTGGACTTACGGTAAGACATAGCCAGGCACGTAGCATCGGGGGGGGGGGGGGGGGGCAGGGGGCCTGCCCCCCCCCCCCCCCACTTTTTCTCACAGCAACTAATTTTTTAAAAAAATTACATATAAAAAATTAAATTATCATGGAGTTCGCCCCCCACTTTTTTTTGAGGATGTAATTTGGATTTTGAAAATTTTGGGAAAGTCTGATTATACCTTTTTTTTTTTTTTTTTTTTGCTTGTCAAGATTTTTTGGATGAGTCTGCCCCCCCCCCCCCACCCCCACTTTCAAAAATGATGCTACGTGTCTGGTAGCTATCTATTTCTTGCATAAAGACCAGTTTAAAATGACGCTAGATTCAAGCGAAATATGCAGCAATTTCCTAGTCCTAGCTTAAAGGCCAGACAAACCTTGTTGATTTCAAAGAGCCACGGCTAACTGACCAACAATGAAATAGACAGGCCTTCATCACAGTGATATTTGAGACAACTAACCAAGGTGCAAGCTCTTGTTGAAATGGTTCTGAATTGACATGGATGGATGGAGAGATGGATAGAGGGATGGACGGAGGGATGGGTGGATAGATAAAATATGGACAATCCAGTCGGTAGTTGAAATACGACATATCCAAAATTTTTAGCTTTAAATTAATTATTTTAGATCTTATTTTCATAGTGAATTGTTCTTAACTAGTATATGATTTGTCCTTCCAGCTCTTTGTAAAATTGTTTTATGATACTCATTTGAAATTGCAGATAAGTATCCCCTATTTTTGATTTGATGAAACAAATAGAGACTACATATGATTAAAGTATCATGTCCATTCTAATGTATTTACAAAAGATTATATTTTACTCGAATAAATGTTGGTCAAGTACTAATGACATCTGACATATCATCTGGCATGGAAATCACACCGCCATACACAACCCTCTTTTCATGAACATTGAAATAAATGTACATGTAGTGCTATCTATAACCTCTTGAAATCGGAACTTACCTTCATCACATCAAGAGATACACTTACACTTCAAACGGATCTTTCACGGTTTGAATTTGTATAAGTTTACTACAGCTAGTAAGTAATAATATAAGGTGAGTTTTTTCGAGATCTTGGGAAAATGCCCCAGAAGGTGCAGTTGCTTTCAGTGGAAATACCTGTCATGCTTTCTGGGGATTTTACAAGGACAGCCTCTACGGCAACTTGGTTTTGAGGCCAGAAACCCTATTAGTTAAAAACAAATAACGATGTTGCCTAGATGGTTAGGTAGTGTCTGTTATAGGCCAGTTTTTTTGTGTGCATTATTTGATAAATGTGACATTTATTTTAGAAAATCAGGTCACGGTGTTGACAGCACTGCATGATCTTAGATGGAATCATTGAGATACAACGGTATCAGATAGAACGATGCAGTTGTCAATGTATATATGTCTGTTCTATGTGATTGTGACGATCGGTCAAACAAACGTCATAACCGGACAAGGCGAGGACCGCTCACGTCAGGATTTAGAGGCAAGAGTGATCGCTCTTGAGAATGCGCTTTCGACATTGAAAACGGAACTGGATGCTAAAGTAGCCTCGTTAAAATGCGATTGTTCGAGTGTTGGCTCTGGATTGGGGACTCTTACTCATCAAACCGGGAAAAGATTGTTAGGTGAGAGTTTTACAGGAAGTTGGGGTGTTCTTGATAGTATTTGGGGTTTATTTGTGGTTAAAATTTCTGTAATTGCACATATTTCTTTTTATTCAGGTCTTTCTTCTTCTTCTTCTTCTTCTTCTTCTTCTTCTTCTTCTTCTTCTTCTTCTTCCATTCAGAAGTGATGTCTCTGGGCTGTGTTGATATAAGATATTTTTCATCCTGCTTCTCGAAAGACAGAACTCAAACATTCTTTTATTAACAACAAATATGATTGTTTCCTACAAGCACAGAATATTAAAACCACCATAAACATAGTGACAAAATGTCGATTTATACCTCAGGAGGAAAAAGTGCGCGTTGTCTTTTTAGGAAAATTTTTAAACGTGTATATTAAATTTACTTAGCTTATAGAAATCAATAAAATAGGACAAGTCCCATGTGAATTCAAAGTCAAATTTGAATTATAATAATTGAAATTAGATTATTTGGTGGGAAACCCGTGTGGCATGATGAGACTAATTGCTATTTTTGTTCTGCAGATATTAGCCTTTTTTTTTGGGGGGGGGGGGGGGGGTGATTAACTGCGGTGTATTTTAGAGTTTTAAGTAAGTTTTGAAATAATACTGATCAGGTTCTATTTTATAAAGTAAACACACGTAGCGGTATTTTAAAAACAAAATTAAATGATTTACCAAATCACTTAATATTATTATGTCTATCTTAGCAAACAAAGCCCCCATCTCCTCCCCACCCCCGGTTCTGACACTTTTGTCAAGTCACGCGCAAAGATCAAAACAGTCAAGTTCTTTGACAAATAGCTTTTCAAAGTTCCTTTATCAGAACAACAGCTCAGAGTTTGTAAAACAGTGATAAAGTTTCAATTGGAAAAGAATAACAGAGTTAAAAATAGGAAGATTCCTGCACACAGCAGGATGGGGGATTTTAAAAATGCAAGTTAAACATTATTAAACATTTTATACAAATTACAGCCTGTTGTTATTCCTTTTGTTCCAGTTCCTGCAACACCAAACAAGGAAAAGCCAGCATTTTACAGCTTCCTAAGCTCGGACGAACTAGCCTCGACCAAGCATCACACGATCCCCTTTGACGTCGTTAAAACTAACGTCGGCAATAACTACCACCCGAACAGTGGAACCTTCATCGCCCCAAGCGCTGGAACCTACGCATTTGATTGGATGATACAGAGCACGTGGACAGGCGTAGTCTACACGCAGTTGATGAGGAATTCTGAGGTCCTTGGGGAGGTGGTGGCAGACAGTAGCCATGAATACGAGTTCCACAGCGCCACCGGGGTGGTGGTTGTTCAGTTGAGTGAGGGGGACGAAGTGTTCATCAGAACCCACCCCACGGACGCGTCTACAGGACACATCATCAGTAGGCCGGGGTATAGGTCCTCCTTCAGCGGGTGGAGAATCTGAACTCATGCTGCAGAGGCTTTGTCAGTCATTGAGAAAGACGAACACAGAAGACTGTGAACAATTGTTAAAAACGTAAAAAAAAAATAGGACATTGGTATGTTTGAAATAAACTAAAGCATTGAAAAAAAAGAAGAAATATTTTTTATTGGTTTGTTGGTTTCTTTCCAGTTTTAGATATATACGTTGCCCTTGTTACCTCCGTAATGATTCGAATTTATACTCTGAATAGTTTTCACTTGTTAAATGTAAGATCCCATAGCTGCCTTATCAAAGAGGGGCAACTGTTGCTTGGTGCTAAAAATTAGAACAGTTCATTCGTGTAGCGACACCCCAATGGCTTGTTAATCCCCCAAAGTGAAAAAAAAACTTAATTAAGTTCACTTCAGTAAATGTATTCACATGTATCTTAAATGTAGGTAAAACTAAACACTTGCTGCTTTTCCAGTACAAAATGTTTGACCCTGTAGATCTAATGACATCATTCACATAATTATCATCGTTGGATACCTACGCGTCTTTTAATTACCAATAACCGATGATAATTATCGGTTCCTCTTTTCAAGGGGTTTTCAAATGTAAGCAGTAGTTATTAAATTACAACTGTAAATGCAACATCGCATTGATTGTTCATTAATCTGATATTAAACATTAGAAACAGTACACAATTAAAACATAAAGTATTTATCTAGCATAACTCCGTTACACCATATGACGTCACTCGCTATCTGCGGTGTATGACGTCATAGACGGGTCATTTATTTGCTTAGTAACCGTTTCTAAAGAGCCATCTGTCATCCGAATTTCACATGCTGTCACAGTGCCTAAATGAAAACAATAAATATTATTTTATAGATATTGATCTGCATGAGGCATACATGATCAGAATCCTGAAATGCTTTATAATTATGAAGAGACTTAACTCGGCTATTCTACAATAAGAAATCTAAGTTCAATGATTTCATAATCGTACGCCGCATTTAAGAAACTTCCATATACCTGAATAATTATTTGAATTTCGTGATGAATGCATAAAATGATGCTTTTTTAAACATGGAAATAACAAATAATTAAAACATGAAGGTGTCATTACATAAACAAGAGGTCCATGAGCCACATCGTTCACCTTAAAAGAGATATAATTCAAACTATCTTGGCAAAGTACACTAATACATGTAGATCCTAAATAAGTAAGAGTCCATTTTTTTAACCCTGGATATTCTTATGTTTATAATCAGGTTCCTTTTCTAACAGGGTGATTTTATAGACGTATCACATGTTGAGTATTGCAGTTCTCAAAAAGATCCTTAACAACTGTTTCTATAAAGGATATAAACCTACATAAAACTCTGAACCCCTTGTGAGGCCAAAGAATCGTCCAGGGGTCAAACTTAAAACATTTTAAAAGAATCAGCAATACATTAAAATGTTTGCATATAAGTAAAACTATTTATCATAACATTTCATTTTTTTGTGAATAATTAAAGTATTTTCCTTTGTTAAATTGGAATCCCAATGTGGCCCCACCCTACCCCTCAAGATTTTGATTTGAAATAATTTGAATCTACGTTATTTGAGGTTGCTTTCAGTAAATGTACAGCGTTTCTGTGCAAATGGTTTTTAGAAAAATATATTTTAATTTTTTTCGACTTATATTCCTATGTAAATTTTTGCCCCCCCCCCCCCCCCCCATCCCCACCCCTAGAGTCATGATTTTCACAAATGTGTATCTACACTACATAAGGATGCTTCCACACAGTTTCAGCTTTCCTGGCTGATTAGTTTCTGGGAAGAAGATTTTCAAAGATTTACACTATATATTCCAATGTAAAAGTTCGACCCCCTCCATTGTGGCTCCACCTTCCCCTTGAGTTATGATTTTCACAAATGTGTATCTTCACTACATAAGGATGCTTCTAAACAAGTTTCAGCTTTCCTGGCTGATTAGTTTTTGAGATAAAGATTTTTAAAGATTTACACTATATTCCTATGTAAAAGTTTGACCCCCCTCATTGTGGCTCCACCCTCCCCTAGAATCATGATTTTTACAAATCTGTATCTACAGTACATAAGGATGCTTCCAAATCAGTTTCAACTTTCATGGCTGATTAGTTTCTAAAAAAAAAGATTTAAACATATTTACCTTAAATATTCAAATGTAAAACTTTGACCCACATTGTGGCCCCACCTTACATGTATCCCCGGGGACAATGATTTGTACAAATTTGAATCTACACACTCTGATGATGCTTCCAAAAAAGTTTCAGCTTTTCTGGCCAAAATATAATCTTAAAAGATTTACACTATATATTCCTATGTAAAAGTACGACCCCCCCCCCATTGTGGCCCGGTCCTACCCCTAGGGGTCATGATTTTCACAACTTTAAATCTACACTACATTAGGGAGGTTCCACACAAGATTCAGCTTTCCATGCTGATTGGTCTCTGAGAAGAAAAATTTTAAAGATTCACTTTATATATTCTATGTAAAACTTTGACCCCCCCCCCCCATTGTTGCCCCACCTTACCCCCGGGGCCAATGATTTGAACAAACTTGAATCTACGCTATCTGAGGACGCTTCTACACAAGTTTCAGCTTTTCTGGTCAAATGGTTTCTGAGAGGAAGATTTTTGAAAAATATCAACAAGTTTCCAATAAATCATAATTATTTCCCTTTGAAAAAAAGGGTAGCCCTTCATTTAGCAAATTTGAATCCCCATTACCCAATGATGCTTTGTGCCAAGTTAAGTTGAAATTGACCCAGTGGTTCTGGAGAAGAAGTCAAAGATAATATTGAATTTACCGGGTGGCAGTATTTTGTCAACGTATTTACTGCCACCCGGTAAATTCAAATTTACAACATGACATGCAGTGATATTGGATATGAAGTAGCTAAACAGATGACATTTATGGGCAGTACAAGTTGCTGTCCTTTAAAAAATGACTACAATACGTGGACCATTTGCATGTCTTTTCAACGAAAACGTGATTATTAGAGATTCCATCCATTCTAGCCCCCTGCTTTTAACCACTCAATTTGTACGTTGTATTACGTATTATGTATAGCCCTGACATTAAAGGGTTCATACTTCTAAGATAATTATGATATATCTATTAATGAAGTTTACATGTATAGTATGAGGCATTCGGCGAATTCTACTACTGTAAAACAACTTTTATTCGCTTGCGAAAAATTTCCGCGAGGTTCGCGAGGGCCTCGTTGTCGCGAATACTTCTCGCAGCGAACCATTCGTTGTCGTATGGTTGTTATAGTAACACTGGTATGGAGAAGGCTTGGTCGCGAACATTAGTCGTAGCAAACCAATTTATCAGAAGTAAATCGCGAAATAAAGTCGTCGCGGTTAATAGTAGGTTTACAGTATTTGCACACACACATTACGATTTTCACTACTTTGTTAACTATGGAGTGACAGCTTTGTGTAAGTTAATTTCATATTTTGATGCATTTTTTTTTTAGATTTAAACTTTTATACAGTGACATAATTATTCAATCATACTTAAATGCTTAAAAAAATTAATCGGGGGAAGTACTCTAGCCTCGCCTACTATAAAAGTAAAGTTAATTTACATGTGTATTCGGAAAACAACAAAACATTGCAAATATGCTATTTGATGCTGCATTGCATGTTGTAGTTTCGGCATAACATTATCTTATTTCATAATACTGACAGTTCATATCACGAGCCGATCATTTCTTTGAAAGGAATAATTTGTTTCTGTATTGTTTACCGACAACTTTACAATTACAGCGCCTTTGAACTTATGTGTGCATATGGCATGTAATCCCGATCCCGATTCAGATAAACGTGTAATTGCCTGGTTTCCTGAGCTACCCATTACGCACAGGAACCAGGCTAGCTCATGCGCAGGCTGAATTTTCCCCATAGCATCCGGTTTAACCTCGCTTATATATTTTCTGCGTGGACCTCAGGGTCCACGCAATGACACACTGGGTGGTGAGTTCTACCTGCCGCGTCCTTTATAACCTTTTGTATGATGCCGATGTGCTGTTCCTTGTCCTCGTTTATTTTCACTAAATCGCCTGTATTGTAGGTTCCCTGGAAACATAATCTTAGCGTGTGAATCGCTAAATTTGAGTGAAATATAAGTGTAGTACAAATAGTTCGAAGAAGAGAAAAAAACTATAACCATTACTTATATGGATTATGAATATTCACCGAAATATTGCATATTTTAAGTACTCATCGTCAAGGCTTTGACCAACTACGATATCCTTCAAAGTTCTAAAGAATGTAATTAAACTATTGAAGAAAGCACTGAGATATTTACTCTACCCTTACCAAAACTCTATCCACAGATGAGAGGAGAATCAAAATAATCACAACTGAGTGCTCCATTTTAGATTCACTCGGCATCTACTGAGTGCCAGCTTCGACAGGGCGTTATATCTTAGCCCAGCTGTAAGGTAATCCGGGTTTCTGACAGGAACATGCATTTGGCGTGACCAGACTCTGTAACACCTGTGTATGTAGTTTGTTAACAAACGCTGTATCTATAATCAAAGGGTTCTAATCCTATAAACACAGGCCTGCTTATATCTAGTTTATGATATAAAACAACGACACCAAATTCAAAGAGGTTCTTATCTAAATCAGTAGGGATCATTATAGTATATTTTCATGTTTATTTCATTAATCATTAAAATTATTTTTTCCCTTTCAAAAAGAGGATGCATTCTCTGCAGACAATTAAATTGTCATCCGGATACATGTATATGCTAATAAGAACGGAGGTTTACAGCAACTTTTATTTATAAAAAATGATCTTTTTCAATAAATTTCCTTGAAGCGTCACTTCCTGGATACGGCTGCCAGCGGTTGGCATGGAGTTCCGTCCACCTCGTACACTATTTCCTGTACACATTCTTTGACATTTACCACACATCCATCGGGTACCAAGTAATGAGACAGCATTCTAAAAATAATTATAAAGGAAGAAAAATTTCAATCTATATTATTGGATTTTTCTTTTTTTTTTCTGGTTTGGTTTTTATTTTTTTATTTTTTTGGAGTGTAGAATATACATTAGAAAAATGCAATTGTAAAAGTTCGATAAAATAGAACCAATTATCAATTAAATTAAACCATTTCCATTTGTTGCAAATGAATTGTGATCACGCCCAAATAAGTTTAGCAAGTTAATATATTTTCGAAATCATCTAGATATTAGTTATGACAGGAAAAAATTGAATAAAATATGACGAGATAGATTGAGAAATATATGATTATTATATCGATAATTCAATTTAATATGAACTTTATAATTTTAACTAAAGTTTCGTTAAAGTCACAGTTTGTAAACTATGAAATAGACAATAAAGCAAAGATTATTGAACTATGCGCTGTATTATTACATTATTGTGTTCTTAGCAAAAAAAAAAAATACCTAAAAAAAAAATAAAACAAAATTTAAAGTTCATAGAGGTTATCTGGATAAGGAAGTTAAATACAGTTGACGCACGCGCAGCAGTAGACGTTGTGGTCCGCCCCGCAGTGACACTTCATACAGGTAGTGGAGTTAATGAGACTCTCTCCCTCAGACATCACGACCCCGTGCAGGTTACAGTGGTGGGACACAGCTACAGGTAAAAGATTAAGGAGGATTAATATATGCGTTACGTCATATAGCTAGTCATGTTGACAAGGGTCTCTCCCAGACGTCACTAACTCAGCCAGGCTACAATGATGGGACATATAGCTGTACGTGATAATATAAAGTTAAGGATTAAGGAGGAATAATACATGTGTACCGTCATACAACTAGTGATGTTGATGAGGCTCTCACCCTCAAACATTTTTAACCCGGTCAGGCTACAGTGATTGTGCTAAGTGATGATAAAAAGTGAAAAGGAATAAATCATAATCAATTACAATTCATATAAAATATTATAGAGCTGAGTAAAAGTTACATGTAAATATGCGAATGTTCTTCGGGTGTTAATGTAAGTTTCCAGTGCCTCCCCCCTCTCTCTCTCCTTGCCGTGAAGTCTCTCTCTCTCTCCTTGCCGTGAAGTCTCTCTCTCTCTCTCTCTCTCTCTCTCTCTCTCTTCTTACCGTGGGGTCCTGGCTGACTTTGATGAATCATACACTGCGCTGAACACAGCCCCAGTAACAGAAAGAACCCCAACACAGACAACAGAGTAGACGTCATGTTTCTTTACTAGTGCAGTGAAGTACACAAGACGGTACAGAGGTATTAATACTTATCTCTTATCGGCTACAAGTCACTGCGTCCTGCATAAAGTAAGTATATAATCTCTTTCACAACGTCAACAGATTCGGGTCAAACTAGGCTCGGGTTAAATTTCAAAACGAAGAACAAGGATATATCAGGAACAAACCTAGTGCAAAAAATGTAGAATACATTGGGACAACTGCTGAGCTAGAGACAAGCATTACGACATCGAACTGCCTGTACTGGTGGTAACCATGACGTCATGGCCTTGTGACGAGCGTTGGGTGGACAACTTGTGAGGTACACTGTTATCACAACGTCCACCTTTCTGGCTCCGTCGTCACCAAGTTTCCCCCCGTCTCAATTTTAGATATAGGCCTCAAATTCAAGCACCTCTGAGAGATCAAGTTCAGTGATTAGAAAATATTATAGTGACGACGGGGCCTACTGACGTTACGTGTATATAAATATGCTATTGCAATATCGCGGTACTCTACCAAAAATATTTAAAATACTAAACGTTAAAATTAATAAAAGGACGGGCGATTCATATTTTATCCTACGTCATGCTGTCAACAGAAATGCCGTATTTTTTTTAATTAAATAGAAATACCGAATTTTTTAACGCAACAAGTAGGTACATCGTTTCCATTTTGAGGAAAACTAGTAGTTGAATTCAAGTTGTAACATTGCTTAATTCAAGTTGTAACATTGCTTAATTCAAGTTGTAACATTGCTTAAGTATTTGCAACGTTGAATCAAAGTTTGGAGTTTGAAACTGAAACTGTATCCCAGCAATGATGACATGATGATACGCCAACTCATTTTCTGTATAGAATGCATAAACCACATTTGAACTTTGAACTTTGAACGTTGAATTTTCATTTCAAAATCTTTCATTTTTTAACGATTTTCAACTTCCGTATCATCATATTTCAACGCTGATTCATGCAGCTTTGCTCCTAAAGGTTTACACAGTGTTTCACTTTCTGCTAGTTAATAACTTATAACATCTATTTACTTGTTTGAAAAAGCAAAATTGATGGATATAAGTACAAATAATCATGTTGAGACGGTGCTTTCCATTGCAAACAGCATTTGAGTTTGAGACCAAGGTCTGTGGGTTTTTTGTTATATTCACCAGTTTATGTTTTTTAAATTTATTTCGCAGTTTCTCAAGTGTAAATTGTCTTAACAAATCATCAAAACAATTATAAAAGGGTTGTATTCGTTTGCTACATGTACCTCCAGATTTAGTTCAGGATATCTCTAGCGTCTACCTGCTATTTCAAAAGTAGACAATGAATATCTACCGGAGATCTCCGGACTGCAAACGAGCAAATCAGGATTACTTACAGCTCTCCAACCTACCAAATCAGGATTACTTACAGCTCTCCAACCTACCAAATCAGGATTACTTACAGCTCTCCAACCTTACAAAATCAGGATTACTTACAGCTCTCTAACCTACCAAAATCAGGATTACTTACAGCTCTCCAACCTACCAAAATCAGTATTACTTACAGCTCTCCAACCTACCAAATCAGGATTACTTACAGCTCTCCAACCTACCAAAATCAGGATTACTTACAGCTCTCCAACCTTACAAAATCAAGATTACTTACAGCTCTCCAACCTACCAAAATCAGGATTACTTACAGCTCTCCAACCTACCAAAATCAGGATTACTTACAGCTCTCTAACCTACCAAATCAGGATTACCTACAGCTCTCTAACCTACCAAAATTAGGATTACTTACAGCTCTCCAACCTACCAAATCAGGATTACTTACAGCTCTCCAACCTTACAAAATCAGGATTACTTACAGCTCTCCAACCTACCAAAATCAGGATTACTTACAGCTCTCCAACCTTACAAAATCAGGATTACTTACAGCTCTCCAACCTACCAAAATCAGGATTACTTACAGCTCTCCAATCTTACAAAATCAGGATTACTTACAGCTCTCCAACCTACCAAAATCAGGATTACTTACAGCTCTCCAACCTTACAAAATCAGGATTACTTACAGCTCTCCAACCTACCAAAATTAGGATTACTTACAGCTATCCAACCTTACAAAATCAGGATAACTTACAGCTCTCCAACCTACCAAATCAGGATTACTTACAGCTCTCCAACCTACCAAATCAGGATTACCTACAGCTCTCTAACCTACCAAAATTAGGATTACTTACAGCTCTCCAACCTACCAAATCAGGATTACTTACAGCTCTCCAACCTACCAAAATCAGGATTACTTACAGCTCTCCAACCTACCAAATCAGGATTACTTACAGCTCTCTAACCTACCAAATCAGGATTACCTACAGCTCTCTAACCTACCAAAATCAGGATTACTTACAGCTCTCCAACCTACCAAATCAGGATTACTTACAGCTCTCCAACCTTACAAAATCAGGATTACTTACAGCTCTCCAACCTACCAAAATCAGGATTACTTACAGCTCTCCAACCTTACAAAATCAGGATTACTTACAGCTCTCCAACCTACCAAAATCAGGATTACTTACAGCTCTCCAATCTTACAAAATCAGGATTACTTACAGCTCTCCAACCTACCAAAATCAGGATTACTTACAGCTCTCCAACCTTACAAAATCAGGATTACTTACAGCTCTCCAACCTACCAAATCAGGATTACTTACAGCTATCCAACCTTACAAAATCAGGATAACTTACAGCTCTCCAACCTACCAAATCAGGATTACTTACAGCTCTCCAACCTACCAAATCAGGATTACCTACAGCTCTCTAACCTACCAAAATTAGGATTACTTACAGCTCTCCAACCTACCAAATCAGGATTACTTACAGCTCTCCAACCTACCAAAATCAGGATTACTTACAGCTCTCCAACCTACCAAATCAGGATTACTTACAGCTCTCTAACCTACCAAAATTAGGATTACTTACAGCTCTCCAACCTACCAAAATCAGGATTACTTACAGCTCTCTAACCTACCAAAATCAGGATTACTTACAGCTCTCCAACCTACCAAAATCAGGATTACTTACAGCTCTCCAACCTACCAAATCAGGATTACTTACAGCTCTCCAACCTACCAAAATCAGTATTACTTACAGCTCTCCAACCTACCAAATCAGGATTACTTACAGCTCTCCAACCTACCAAATCAGTATTACTTACAGCTCTCCAACCTACCAAAATCAGGATTACTTACAGCTCTCCAACCTAACAAATCAGGATTACTTACAGCTCTCCAACCTACCAAATCAGTATTACTTACAGCTCTCCAACCTACCAAAATCAGGATTACTTACAGCTCTCCAACCTACCAAACGAAAACACATGTATAATTTAGGATAGCTTTTTAATTCATTCTTTAATTTTTCCTTCATTAATCCATTACCAAAATAAAAAGTAACGCTTAATTAAATGTTATAATTTATTTTAGAAAAAAAATCGTCAACAAAATAAGATACATTTCGCATAAAATATGATTAGCAATTAAGCGCAAAAATTTCAAATATATGATTGCTTAACAAATATATACTAAAATTATACACATTCACATCTTTAAAGATGTTAAAATAAAAACAAGAAACAAAAGTAACCCAACAAAATAAAACAAAAATTAAAGAGAAAATTGTTTTTTCCCCTTCACATCCATTTCAACAAACACATGAACAATTTCATAATTTCAAAACATAACTGCATATAAATTTTGTTTCTGTCAATGTTGAAAAAAAATGTGTTTTTAACAGTTTACAATATACATGTAGTAAAAAAAAATCCCACCATTCAGATCAATTAATTCGATATTGTTTTTTGACCTTGATCAGTATTGCTCATTTACATATTTCCATGGCAATAACAGTTGTTGATTCTAAGTAATTATATTGTTTCGTTGTATATCATGTATAATACAAAGATAACAAAGGTTAAAGAGGATATGGGAAATAAGTTATAATGGTGAAATCCAGAAACTGATCAATTTCAACACTCCTTGTGCTCCTCCACCCAGCGATTCATGAACACCAAAATTAAAAAATAACTTTCGACAATTCTATGCCCATATCAATTAGTGCTTTAAAATCTGTCCTTAATTGATATGAATTTCTTATATTGCCAGCGACCTTCAATCCTATCATAATTTTCATTTTTTCCTCAGTAGTTCACTTTCACTCCCTGCACTGGAAGAGCTGCAATTACTGGTCTGGTCTGCTGGCTTTGCTGTTCCATCAGACCCCCCGACCTGAATTGTATCGGGAGAACTTGAGTCCTTTTTCTTGTAAATTTCCTATAAGCATGTAAAATATACCTAATTATATTCTCCATTACTATAGGTAAGTTTGGTCTGAAAATTTTCAAAACTAGTATTGTTTTCAACAGAGGCTGTGTTGGCAACATTTAAATGATGTCTTGTTAAGTTTTAGACTATCATTTAGTAAGGAACAATTCTATATTTTATTTTATTTTCCAGTGTTTTCCTGCATTTTCACACAGAGCTCTTTTTGTCAAGAAGATCAATAAGGTCTAAAATGGCCAAAACTATCCAGTTCTTTGTGGAGTTCAAGTTAATTTAAGAAAGTTTATACTATTGTATGAAATATCATCAATATTATAATATAACAAATTAACAATCATAACAGAAATCACTGCAGAAAAATTTTTTAAACGGAAAACATAATCATTTGAATTTTCAATCATCAGATAATAATAAATTTGAATAATTCACCTGTTTTGTGACACCAGACCAAAGGGCACCTGCTTCACCTCGGATACAACCAATCACAAACGTTGTTATAAGAGTAAATGGCACGAGATACAGCAAAGCTGGTTGGCCCTTTTCCATCAAATACAGGGCACAAAATGTTGCAATAAGTCCTAGACCATATGCTGTAATGTAAACGATTTGTTCTTTTGATTTATAGGTGATTTTGGTTACAATGCCTGTTTTGATTAACTTAATAATTAATTATATAATTAATTAATGTAATCTGGGACAAAACCTGGAATGCTGTATATAAAGCTTACACTGCTCTTGTTTCTGTTATACTTGTATAACATAGGTTGAAATTAGATTCATTCTTTAAAACATTAAAAAAAAAACCAACTTATAACTTAAGTTTCTACTGGTCGGCTGACCTGACAGAAACTTTGTCTCAGTCACTGAGTAAACTTGAATAGTCCAATCCACACTTTACAAAAGTTGTTTCCCTTTGCGGCATCAACCTAAGGGAAAAAACCAACTTTCTCCTTCTTTATGCAACCAAATACTTGGGTGTCCTGTGATGAAATCCCTCTGAATTAAATTTATTCCTTCGATCTGTGGGTTGCCCCATCCTGGGGCAATTAAAATATACAAAGAAAACAGACTTTTAACTTCAAATGACTGAGTACCAAACCTCTAAACTGCAAAGGCTATTGTGAGAAATCTATAAGTTTTGCCCCAAAGATGGCGGCCAAGGGACATAACTTTTGTAAAGTGTGGATTGATCTATTTAAAGGGTTATGAAAATGAAAGTTGTGAAATGAATCAGAGAAAAGGATGAGAGAGCGTTGTTAAATCAAAGCTTTAATTAAATACGTGTGGTAGAACAGATTTTTTAGTTTATAGGTCAATGCTTTAAAACGTTTAATCAATCTGTTACACAAAACGGCTGTCTTATGGATTTCCTTCCTGCTTGGTTACACAGGTCAAACTGACCTATCACAGTCGATTATCAGAACAGGGGATGAGAGAGTGTTGTTAAATCAAGGCTTTCATTTAAATTACTGTAAAACTAGCCTCACAGTAGTGAATCAGAGAAGGGGATGAGAGAGCGTTGTTAAATCAAAGCTTTAAATAAATAACATGTAAAACTGACCTATCACAGTCGATAATCAAAACAGTGGATGAGAGAGCATTGTTAAATCAAGACTTTCATTTAAATTACTGTAAAACTTACCTATCACAGTAGATACAAAGTATAGACATCTGCCCCCGGTCCTGACATCAAACCTGTAGTTGTACGACACCAGTAACCCTGTAAACAGTCAGTGCTCCATATTATCTGTCGACGGTGTTACAATTGTATATACATGTACCGTCAAACTTGGGAAACAACTAATTTGGTAGGGTGAAGGAGGGCTTTTGTAAAAGGATTCCTATTAACGGATTTTATTTTGCCATATAACAAATGGTTCTCAGTTAGGAAAATATCTCTACAACTTAGTTTACTCAACTTTATTTGAGATATATCTTTTTCTATAATTGTAAGCAATTTGTATGATATGATAAACCTATAATGTTGAATAATGTTTTAAGTATTACAAAATTATACCAATAAATTGATTTCAGTTCATTGGCATAATAGAGAAGATTTAAACTTTAATATATAGAACAATTTTAACAAGCGCTTGGACTTTGGTTACTTGGTGTCAAACAGCATTGTGAAGTAGGACTGTCTATTTCATTGCTGGCCACTCAGTCATGGCTCTTTGAAATCAACAAGATTTGTCTGGCTTTTGAGCTAAAACTACACAGTTGGTGTATATTTCACTTGAAGCCAGCATCATTTTCAACTTGTTTGATGCAAGAAATAAATAGTTATGTCATACTGAAAGTCCAAGGTCTTGTTAAAATGGTTCTACTACTAATTGTAACAACACATGTGATCAACATTTTAAAAATATGTATAAGGCTAAAAAAATTAATATTTAGATTCTCATCCTGAGTGGTGGGCCAGTTTTAGAGGGGCGGGCCGGGATGAGAATCTAAAAATTAATTCTATGTGGCCTAATGTACATATCTGGAAAGATAAAGATGTACTATACAGTGCATTAATAAGTTGTTTAAAACAAGAAAAAAACCCATAATATATTTAGAATATTAATTGAATTCAAATTAGTTTTTGATTAACTTGCAGTTTGACTGATAGAATGATTGATGGGCAAGTAGAAATTGCAAGGATTCACATAAAAAAAAATAACATTGCTCAATTTTTCTGGGTTTAGGAATAGATCTCTTAAGATAGTTCACAGTTGTCACAGGGTGTCATAATTACCTGGGACTATGATGTCACCAAACCCCAGCAAGGAGTAGGGCAGGCCGCACACCTTCAAAGGGGAGCTGCCAAGGCGTGGGACCTTGAACACCATGGGGATCTGTTCCCCTGACGACGACCCCGATGACCCTCCGGTGGCAACCTTCACCATGATGCTTTCCCCTGACTGAAAATTGTACAGCATAAATAAACAGATGTCAACACAGAAATCAATTAAATTGATTTTGTTACTATTTAGTTTTTCAAATGCAGGTCATTCTTGGTGTTTTATTTATGCTACAGTATTTTTTTCTTTGCAAAGACCAATATATAAATTTTCAACTGTCTTTGTCTGTGATAACATTACAAATCAATTTTGAATCTTAAAACCCAATAACTTTATAAAACATGAGTGACACAAAATGGGCGCGACTTATAGCATAACCTAAACACGGTATTGGCTGTGCCGCGTAGTAATACATAGCATGTGCTACATATGAAATAGTGGTTTTAAAATAATGTTGTTTTATAAAGTGTACAAATTGGAAATCAAAGTACTGAAGAACTGACGGGAGTTGATTTTGTCAATGTTTATTTATTTTAAAATCAATGATGTGTTATTTTGCATGACAAGTACATGTAGTTTCTAATTTGAATTACGCACATTTTTGTAATTATATGAATTTTTGGACTTTTTCGACAAAAATGTCGAGAAACCCCCATATGAATCATGTTAAATAATATTTAAAGATAAAATAATGTTGTTTTATAAAGTGTACAAATTGGAAATCAAAGTACTGAAGAACTGACGGGAGTTGATTTTGTCAATGTTTATTTATTTTAAAATCAATGATGTGTTATTTTGCATGACAAGTACATGTAGTTTCTAATTTGAATTACGCACATTTTTGTAATTATATGAATTTTTGGACTTTTTCGACAAAAATGTCGAGAAACCCCCATATGAATCATGTTAAATAATATTTAAAGATAAAATTAATTCAATCAAACTATGTATCAGTAATAGAAATATTTCTTGAAAATTGTATGGATCCAAGCAATATTGAACTCTAGTCTCGTTAAACCAAACGCTCGGCTGACACCGTAAATCTCCGACAAAGATTTACGGAGACAGCCGAACGTCGAGTTGAACGAGACTATATTGAACTCTGGCGTAGGAATACATGCATACGACTACAAAAAATATTTAAATTGTTCGTACCATTTAAAATCTGACTATTTTCAAGGTATTTATAAATAAGTTTCCTTGAAAAACAATGCTTTAGCATGCATTACATCGAATTTATCAATTATTTTTAAGAACTAAGTCTTGTCAGCAGCAATGATTTGTGCTGAGGTCCAAACACTGTTTCACTTTCGGTTTGTCTGAGTAACTGCATAGGAGAGTTGATTAAAATCAACTCCCAATAATATAAATATAAGTAATAGGGAATCATTTTTTGAATATTTAGAGGTGATAATTTCGGTGGGAGCATGGTCAAATCTATTATAAATTATTATAAATTATTGGATTTAACCACGCCCCGACCAAAATTATCACCTCATAATATTCAAAAAATGATTCCTTACTTCTTAATTAAGTACATAGCAGGTTTCACTGTTGTGCATTAGACATTTGTCTGCCACAAAACATCTTATGATAAAACTTCCAGAAACAAGTGTTTAGATTGTGTCTCAGTAGCTTTAAAGTAAAATATAGTATAATATAGTATATATGATAAAATGTCAATTTACATATAACTGTGTGCATGTATTAATCATAAAATCTAATTTTTGTGTGCAATGTATAATTCCTCTCTCTCTCTCTCTCTTCTCTCTCTCTCTCTCTGACATAGTATTCTTACAGAGGTAATGTACTCTCTATTTCTTTCTTTTCTCTCTCTCTGACACAGTATACTTACAGAGGTAATCTATACTCTCTCTCTTTCTCTGTCTGTCTCTCTCTCTTTCTCTGTCTGTCTGTTTCTGTCTCTCTCTCTCTCTCTCTCTCTCTGACATGGTATACTTACAGAGGTAATGTACTCTCTCTGTCTGTCTCTCTCTCTCTCTCTCTCTCTCTCTCTGTGTAACACAGTATACTTACAGAGGTAATGTACGGGGTGATGAACACAAAGAAGATGTCATAGAAGAAGAGTAGCACCATTAACACAACACAGATCTGTAGACAGGGGAACAATCAACATCAATATATTTACAACAATATCATGTTTATCTCATCAATATAAATAAATAGCCTTAAATCCTTGGATTATATATACCGTACATTAATTTTTTTGGTGTGTCACAAATTTTGCAAAAATGGGGAAAATCTGTAACATTTATAATAATTTTTATGTGTCAATCATTTTTTGCGATCTAAAAAGTTTTTTAAAGAAAATGTTAACGGATATAATTTATGCGTTATCGATTATTTGCAATTTAAAAGAGATCAAGGAAAAAACGAAAATTAGATCATCTAGATAATAACCGGATATTCTGTATTTTAGATTTATCAACAGACAAAATTATGCATTAAAACTGCAGATAAAAAAAATGATTTCTGACCAATATCTTGTATGACGCCTATGGCAACTTCCCCAACTTGAGACCAATATTATATACAACTCTTACATGTACTTCTTTTATATGAAATCTTTTGGTATTTTTGCGAGAAATTTTATAGGCACAAAATTTTACATCTTATCACAAAATGATTTGAAGGGCACCGATATGTTCCTTTGTAAGTAGTTTATCAAGTGAAACTGCCACTTTAAATGGGTGTAACACGTCAATACTGGTGTTCCTTCATAGTAAGCTTTACAGCATTATAATAGTACGTTTTACAGCATTACAGAATGAAAACAGTTTTTTTTCTTTAAACTCACCTTTAGGTTTGGCAGTTTCAAAGTTTTTAAGATGTTTATGCAAAAAGCTGTCCCCAAAATGTCCTGTATAACCCATGCATAGCTGTAAATCAGTAATTGATAATTATTAATAATAAAGTTATAATCTTTTTTAAACTCAGAAAGAGAATTGTATCCCTCATCATTCACCATGTAAGACAAATAGCAATGAAATTATTTCAGAGCAAACGTTTTCTAGATGTAACAGCAAGTTCAGTTGTTATAATTTTAAAGAGAAAAGTACACAATGTAAAATGAAATGAAATAATGCTACCTTTCATTTCTCTGAACCCCCCAAAATATCGCGACCCCCATACACAGGAGTCCCAGGAGGATGTTCCTGTACAGGGGCCGGTGGCTCAGGATCGGAATTCTGTTCTCTGGAAACCTGTAACCATGGCAACACAATTTATTTATAATAGTGAGGACTTAATTCAAAAAAGCGCTGATGTGAAAGCCTAATACAATGAATTTTGATTTTATTGCAAACAGGTAGTAGATCACTGTGTGTGAGTTTTCTTCAAAAGTACATGTATGTTTAATTTTTAACACCAGTGACATTAAGATATGATAGAAACATGCCTACTCAATTTAACATGAAATCAATGCTAATAAATTTTTTTTGCTGATATATTCATCCGCTTTGGAATTTCAATTTTATTGACAGAAAGATAGTTGATAATTTTTTTATCACTTCACCGATTATATACAGCTGTATGAGTTGTCGACCTTTGTTCTCTGCACACAGCAATGATCATCTAAATACTGTAGATTCCTAATTAAATGCAAGGAATTCATTTCGGCGTAAAATCGCGGGAAGCAACCTTCATTAATTTTAAAATCTCGCATTTATTTTTTTGACAGTTTTGAGCTACAGGAGATTTTAACAAAAAATTTGTGATCGCTAATTCGCTATTTTATATTCTCGCATTTTGATACAAAACAGTGGTACTGTGGAATTAAGGACTTGCATAAATAAAGAAATTTACAGTAGCTTCTGATTTGATTGCTGATTTTACTGGTTTTAAAAAC
This sequence comes from Magallana angulata, assembly GCF_025612915.1. Taxonomy (NCBI): domain Eukaryota; kingdom Metazoa; phylum Mollusca; class Bivalvia; order Ostreida; family Ostreidae; genus Magallana; species Magallana angulata. The sequence goes on along the minus strand of NC_069112.1, from coordinate 6,413,148 downwards.
ATGATAATGTTTATTTTTTCAAGATATGAACTTCAATAAAGTAAATAAAATTTCACTGGGATATGAACTTTATAACCTTTGATAATTTGTATAGATATGGATCTTGTCCGAAGAACCTTTAACACTTTCAATAAACAAATAAAATCAATGTCTGAACTTTGTAATCACCTGCTTGTCCATGGAATCCTGTCCCAGAGAGGTTCCAGACAGGAGTAGAGACCAACTGTCCCCGCGAGGCAGAACATTCCAATAACCACGTATACTGCAATAGAATGAACCTCGCTATAGTATACACAATAGTCTCTACATAGTAACGGTAATATAACAATAGAATGAACCTCGCTATAGTATACACAATAGACTCTACATAGTTACTGTAATATAACAATAGAATGAACCTCGCTATAGTATACAAAATAGAATCTTCATAGTTACGGTAATATAACAATAAAATGAACCTCGCTATAGTATACACATTAGAATCTTCATAGTTACAGTAATATAACAATAGAATGAACCTCGCTATAGTATATACAATAGAATCTTCATAGTTACGGTAATATAACAATAGAATGAACCTCGCTATAGTATTTACAATAGAATCTTCATAGTTACAGTAATATAACAATAGAATGAACCTCGCTATAGTATATACAATAGACTCTGTATAGTTACGGTAATATAACAATAGAATGAACCTCGCTATAGTATATACAATAGAATCTTCATAGTTACAGTAATATAACAATAGAATGAACCTCGTTATAGTATATACAATAGACTCTGTATAGTTACGGTAATATAACAATAGAATGAACCTCGCTTTAGTATATACAATAGACTCTGTATAGTTACGGTAATATAACAATAGAATGAACCTCGCTATAGTATATACAATAGACTCTTCATAGTCAGGTAATATAACAATAGAATGAACCTCGCTATAGTATAAACAATAGACTCTGTATAGTTACAGTAATATAACAATAGAATGAACCTCGCTATAGTATATACAATAGACTCTGTATAGTTACGGTAATAAAACAATAGAATGAACCTCGCTATAGTATATACAATAGACTCTTCATAGTTACAGTAATATAACAAAAGAATGAACCTCGCTATAGTATATACAATAGACTCTGTATAGTTACGGTAATATAACAATAGAATGAACCTCGCTATAGTATATACAATAGACTCTGTATAGTTACGGTAATATAACAATAGAATGAACCTCGCTATAGTATAAACAATAGACTCTGTATAGTTACAGTAATAAAACAATAGAATGAACCTCACTATAGTATATACAATAGACTCTACATAGTTACGGTAATATAACAATAGAATGAACCTCGCTATAGTATACACAATAGACTCTGTATAGTTACGGTAATATAACAATAGAATGAACCTCGCTATAGTATACACAATAGACTCTTCATAGTCAGGTAATATAACAATAGAATGAACCTCACTATAGTATACACAATAGACTATGTATAATTACGGTAATATAACAATAGAATGAACCTCGCTATAGTATACAAAATAGACTCTGTATAGTTACGGTAATATAACAATAGAATGAACCTCGCTATAGTATAAACAATAGAATCTGTATAGTTACAGTAATATAACAATAGAATGAACCTCACTATAGTATATACAATAGACTCTTCATAGTCAGGTAATATAACAATAGAATGAACCTCGCTATAGTATACACAATAGACTCTGTATAGTTACGGTAATATAACAATAGAATGAACCTCGCTATAGTATATACAATAGAATCTTCATAGTCGGGTAATATAACAATAGAATGAACCTCGCTATAGTATACACAATAGACTCTGTATAGTTACGGTAATATAACAATAGAATGAACCTCGCTATAGTATACAAAATAGACTCTGTATAGTTACGGTAATATAACAATAGAATGAACCTCACTATAGTATAAACAATAGACTCTGTATAGTTACGGTAATATAACAATAGAATGAACCTCGCTATAGTATAAACAATAGACTCTGTATAGTTACAGTAATATAACAATAGAATGAACCTCGCTATAGTATATACAATAGACTCTGTATAGTTACGGTAATAAAACAATAGAATGAACCTCGCTATAGTATATACAATAGACTCTTCATAGTTACAGTAATATAACAATAGAATGAAGCTCGCTATAGTATAAACAATAGACTCTGTATAGTTACGGTAATATAACAATAGAATGAACCTCGCTATAGTATAAACAATAGACTCTGTATAGTTACGGTAATATAACAATAGAATGAACCTCGCGATAGTATACACAATAGACTCTGTATAGTTACAGTAATATAACAATAGAATGAACCTCGCTATAGTATATACAATAGACTCTTCATAGTCAGGTAATATAACAATAGAATGAACCTCGCTATAGTATAAACAATAGAATCTGTATAGTTACGGTAATATAACAATAGAATGAACCTCGCTATAGTATATACAATAGACTCTTCATAGTCAGGTAATATAACAATAGAATGAACCTCGCTATAGTATATACAATAGACTCTTCATAGTTATGGTAATATAACAATAGAATGAACCTCGCTATAGTATATACAATAGAATCTTCATAGTTACTGTAATATAACAATAGAATGAACCTCGCTATAGTATATACAATAGACTCTGTATAGTTACGGTAATATAACAATAGAATGAACCTCGCTTTAGTATATACAATAGACTCTTCATAGTTATGGTAATATAACAATAGAATGAACCTCGCTATAGTATAAACAATAGAATCTTCATAGTTACTGTAATATAACAATAGAATGAACCTCGCTATAGTATATACAATAGACTCTGTATAGTTACGGTAATATAACAATAGAATGAACCTCGCTATAGTATATACAATAGAATCTTCATAGTTACAGTAATATAACAATAGAATGAACCTCGCTATAGCATAAACAATAGACTCTACATAGTTACTGTAATATAACAATAGAATGAACCTCGCTATAGTATATACAATAGACTCTACATAGTTACGGTAATATAACAATAGAATGAACCTCGCTATAATATACACAATAGAATCTTCATAGTTACAGTAATATAACAATAGAATGAACCTCGCTATAGTATATACAATAGACTCTTCATAGTTATGGAAATATAACAATAGAATGAACCTCGCTATAGTATATACAATAGACTCTACATAGTAAATATAACAAATGACCGGCCCTCCCCGCGAGGTAGATAAATCTGACCACTATATATACTGTAATATAATCCACATTTCTATAGTATATACAATAGACTCTACACATAGTGAATATAACATGGGACATATCAACTGTTCCCACAAGATAGAGAAGGCCCATACCATGTGTACTGTAGCAGAATCAAGTTGATTATAGTGAACATAAACATGATAAAACCTCTCTATAGTGAATATATTAAAACATGATAAAACTTTTCTATAGTGAACATAAACATGATAAAACCTCTCTATAGTGAATATATTAAAACATGATAAAACCTCTCTATAGTGAACATAAACATGATAAAACCTCTCTAAAGTGAATATATCAAAACATGATAAAACCTCTCTATAGTGAATATAAACATGATAAAACCTCTCTATAGTGAATATATATAAACATGATAAAACCTCTCTACAGTGAATATAAACATGATTAAACCTCTCTATAGTGGATATATACAAGATATGTTCTACCCATCCCCACCAAACAGAAAAGTTGTTTACCATGTACATACTCTAGTAGATAAATATCTCCAAAGTCTGAATGATGAATAATGAATTAAACAAGTGAAAAACTGTCAATGTGACAGCAAACGTGGTTTTCTTTTATGTGAACTGTATCCATAATCCATGTCAACCCATATCCAGTGAAATGGAGAACCCTATATGTAACATTTTGCCAAAAAATAACTAAGTTCAAAAGCTGGAATTTTTTTCATAAATTATCAGAAATCAAAATTCTAGCATTATGCACACCTCTGATATATGTACAATTGATCTGCAAAAGAGCAACTTCCTATCTTGAGAACTGTAGGAGGAGTTATCCGTACAATGAGGGTACCCTATATGCAATATTTTGCCAAAAAATGACTAAGTTCAAAAGCCAGTATTTTTTTCATAAATTATCAGAAATCAAAATCCTAGCAATGTGCACACCTCTGATATATGTACAATTGATCTGCAAAAGAACATCTTCCTATCTTGAGAACTGTAGGAGGAGTTATCCGTACAATGAGGGTACCCTATATGCAATATTTTGCCAAAAAATGATTAAGTTCAAAAGCTAGTATTTTTTCGATAAATTATCGGAAATCAAAATCCTTGCAATATGCACACCTCTGATATATGTTCAATTGATCTGCAAAAGAACAACTTCTTATCTTGAAAACTGTAGGAGGGGTTATCCGTACAATGAGGGTACCCTATATGCAATATTTTGCCAAAAAATGACTAACTTCAAAAGCTGGTATTTTTTCAATAAATTATCGAAGATCGAAATCCTAGCAATATGCACACCTCTGATATATGTACAATTAATCTGCAAAAGAACAACTTTCTATCTTGAAAACTGTAGGAGGAGTTATCCGTAAAATGAGGGTACCCTTTTGGCAGCCGCCCGCCCACCATTTTCACCATTTTAATAACCGGATTTTTCCGTCGGAAAACCCGGTTAAAAACCTCTCTATAGCAAAATTGACAAGAACCCCACAATCACCGCTAGAAAGAAAGGTCCGATTAGCACGTACATGTACACTGGCATAGAATCAACCTCTCTAACGTGAATTTGAAGCATCTCTATGGTGAGTATATAGCCTGTCTCTATAGTAAATATATCAACAAGTGAATAACAGCAACTTTGAGGTAAGTCCCATAACCTTGTAAACTGAAACAAAATAAACCTCTCTATATTAGATAAAACAAAAGACCAGCTGTACCAGCAAGGCTGAAAAAAAAAAAATATCATGAATACTGAAACAAAATATACCTCTCTATTGTAAAATATCGTTGACAAACCTTTTTATATTGAAAAAAGAACACCATACAGTGAATATAAAACCTCTCTTAAATAATGAAAAACCTTTATAGAGTGAATTGTGTTAAAATATAAAACCTCTCTATTAGCTTTACCTGTAGATTTCTATACATGTATACATCACTATAACATTCTGTACATGTAGACACCTACCTAGATACTCGTAGAAGAAGTAGAGGAGGACAAGGAAGGCACACACCATGATGAAGAAGATGATGACCTTGGGAATGGTAATGTCTAGATCTTCATCATCTTTAGCATCATCGCTCCTGTCATCTTCACCAGACCTGGTAGATTTCTTGGATGAAGACTTTGGTTTCCTTGCACTGTGACCAAAATATTCGTACATATTAAAATGCTTCAAATTCAACAAAATGTGTATATCAGCATAAATTTTCATACCCCCACCCATCCATACAATACTCAGTTAGCTTGCCTACTGTATACAGTAAAACTCGTTTAGTACGAACATGGATATTGCGAATTCACGGATATAGCAAAGTCATCTTGGATCCCCAGCTATGTAAATTTAATGAATTTCTTATACGGTTATAACGAATAACGGATATAACGAAGTAATTTCTTAGGTCCCAGTGACTTCGTTATAACCGAGTTTTGCTGTAATGCAGAGTTATCTGCTAGACTTCAATTCAAAACTCAGTTACACCCCTAACAGTTCAATACCCACTACACAAAGTATAAAACTACCACCCCCCCCACCCCACCCCCACCACTACACTGCTACTCACCCCGTAGACTGTACTGGTCCCCGCCCAGTACCTAGAATTCTCATTGGCCCCCACCCCAAACAGATACTGACCCCTTGGCTGTATAATTCTATCCCCCCAAACCCACCCACCCCCAACACTACACATATTCTCATCCCTGGGCTGTGCTTGTCCCTGCCAGGTATTCTCCTTGGCCCCCACCACAATACTGCACAGATACTCACCCGTAGACTGTGCTAGTCCCCGCCCAGTATCCCCCCCCCCAAACACTATACAGATACTCACCCCTGGGCTGTGCTTGTCCCCGCCCAGTACCCCCCCCCCCCCCAACACTACATAGATACTCACCCCTCGACTGAGCTGGTCCCCGCCCAGTATCCCCCCCCCAAACACTATACAGATACTCACCCCTGGACTGAGCTTGTCCCCGCCCAATATCCCCCCACACTGATACAGAACATGGCCAGCAGGAAGATAACGATGGTGCACGGGTCAAATCTGGAGGTCTTCGGAGATATCATAATGACATCAATAGAAGGGCCCTCTCGCTGAACAGAAAACAAATGCTGATGTGATAGGTACATATATTAATCGTAATATGTATAAATCTTGAACATTACCTCAGGCGTTGTGGAACTCAAATAGCATATTACATATTTTTATCAATAAGACTCTAAGATAAAATTTGAACTTTTTATCATTCTAAATATCAATTACTAAACAGAATTTTTTAAATCAATTTCAATAATTTCAAACACATCCCTGGAGCAGCAAATAAAACATCTTTTAAATTAATTAAAGTGAATCAAAATGAAAAAATTTTGAAATTTTTTAAAGTGGTTAATTAAAAATTTAAGATTTAATCAAGGTGATTGGATATTAAAGAAAATTTTGAAATTTTTTCGTGATGCTGTATGGAGGCTATACCAGTATGTCAGCGTAGTCCGTCTCCGAGATACTGGCTACTATGACCTTGACCGTGTCGTAGTCCGATGTCTGATTGGCTCGAGGATACACCTGAAATCAACAACATTGGCACACATGTGACGGCTGCCCTTTAATTTAGCATAAAGAGCGAGGAAACTATTGGAAGAACTGATTTAATATTTCTTTCCGTTTGAATCACCTAGCTCTGTGGGTAGGGGTATGCATAGCCAGATTCTCCAATCTGATGTGCCCCATTATTTATTAAGAAAGTACTCGTACTCAGTGGTATATGCAATTCACAATCATTTATCTCTTGTGAATAGATAATTTGCTTTCAACATGTTAAATTTCAAAATCGAAAAGATCAAAATACGTCATTTCTCTTTTCTTCAATAGAAAACATTTAACTAGACTAGGTACCCTGTCACCTGCTAGCCTCCCCTACAATACACATACAGTACCGATTAGACCCAACCTAACACCAGAGTAAACCCCAACTAAACCCTGGATTTACTTTTGGGGTTTACTTGGGGTTTACTCTGGGTTTACTTTTTGAAACTTTGGGTCCACTCGGGGTTTACTTTGGGTTTACTTACTTTGAGTAAACCCAGAAAGTAAACCCAGGGTTGGGGTTTACTTTCTGCTAGGTTGGGTCTGATCGGTATTGTACCTTCTTGGCAGCATTAAAGATTGTAGCAGCTAGCCTAGCTAGCCTACTACGTTAGATAGCTAGGTTGTATCTAACACACCGAGTGAATTATTTCTTGTTAATACTATGCTAGCTTATATTTCAAGATATTTCAAGATCACAGCAGCTAGGTAGAGCTAGGTAGCTGCTTTGATCTTAGGTTAATGCATACTGAGTACTCTGTGTCACAGGTAATCTAGTACCCTGGCAACACTTTTATGTCACCTGGTACCCTATCTTCTGTGTGGACACGATCAGTATCCCGGCCGCTGTGCCCCATAATTTATCAAGAAATAACACATACTCAGTGATATACCCAATACAAGACCATTCATCTCTTGTGAATAGATAACTTGCTTTCAACATGTTGAATTTATTAAGTATGTTTGATAACAAGAAGACTCCTTCCTTAATGCTTGTTAATTCAATGCTAGCTTTTTGTTGAAAGTCACAGCAGCTAGGTAGAGCTAGGTAGCTGCTACAACCTTAGGTTAATGCATACTGAGTATTCTGTGTCACAGGTAATCTAGTACCCTGGCCACACTTTTATGTCAACTGGTACCCTACCTTCTGTGTGGACACGATCAGTATCCCGGCCGCTCCGTATCTCTGGGCCATCATGGCTTTCTCGGAGAACGTACAGACTCCGCGGGCCACGCCCACAACGCTGTCCTTGACATTTGTGTCGTTGGTGTAGGCAGAGCTGTTGAAGCAGCCATGATCCGAGGAAAGGTCAACCAGGCTATTGACCATCTGTAAAACGATAAAATGATGAAGAAACAAGCTCAAAAAAAGGCTCATTATGCTAGCAGATCAATCAATTTACTATACTGGGATCTCTTTTACTATAATTTCATAAAATGCTTAAATAGGCAAGTTTATTTATGTTCAAAAAGTATAAATAGCTGTAGACTTTCTTTGAAGTGAATGTGTAATGGGATGGGAGCAATAATGAGGGACCAGGTCAGGGCTGGGTTTAACAAAACAACTTATAACTTACTACAAAATTAATGAATGCTTATGAATCACAAACTTATAAATACATGTATTTGCATTTAATGGCTGTGAAATATAACTAAAGAAATCAATATTAAGGGTAAGGTAATGGTTTTATATAAATATTGTTCGTGAAAGATCATTCCATGATACTAAAAATATATACAAGCTAGTCATAATTTCTTTTTTTTAAAACACAGCCCATACCAGGATTCAGCTTACTACTGGTCTGACCAGCACAAACGATTTAAATTGCCTTGAACATATTTGATTGAAACAAGACAAAAGGATGGGAAACAAGTTCATAGACTCCATGTATAAGTGAACTCGCTGCCATACAAATAGTTATTTACACAATGATAGCATCCCAAAAAAAAATACATGTATAATTATGCTTTTTTAATAAAATTTTAACTAAGTCAAGCTCTTGGTCAACTTTTATTTTTTATTTTAAATTTTGCAAACAATTGTAAACACATTTTTTACCTTTGATTATAGAGAAGTATGACCTAGTCAGGAAAGTTTTCCTTATTTGGGGAAGAGGAGGGGGGTGTTAATGGGAGTCATGTATTTTTTTTCAAGAGGGAGGAAATAGCTCTAACTCTGTCTCTAGTAACACGGTTTCAACAGTTTATGAGTGGTTTAACTAAGTCAAGCTCTTGTTTAACTTTTATTTTTCATTCTAAATTTTGCAAACAATTGTAAACACATTTTTGAGAGTTGATTTTAATCAACTCTCCTATGCAGTTACTCTGACAAACCGAAAGTGAAACAGTGTTTGGACCAAAGCACAAATCATCGCCGCTGACAAGAATAAGTTCTTGAGAATAATTGATAAATTCGAAGTAATGTATGCTAAAGCATTGTTTTCCAAGGAAACATATTTATAAATACCTTGAAAATAGTAAGATTTTAAATGGTACGAACAATTTAGATATTTTTTGTAGTTGTATGTATTCCTACGCCAGATTGTTCAACTCGACGCTCGGCTGTCTCGGAGTCCGTAAATCTCTGACAAGTGGAGAGTCTCTCTTGCTTGTCGGGGATTAACGGCGACATCCGAGCGTTTGGTAGTTCAATATTGCATGAATCAATAAATTTTCCAGAAATATTTCTATCACTGATACATAGTTTGATTGAATTTATTCTATCTTTAAATATTACTCAACAAGATTCATATGGGGTTTTAACAACATTCTTGTCTCGAAAAAGTCAGAAAATTCATATTATAAAAATGTGCATAATTCAAATACAGATTAAAAACTACCTGAACTTGTTATGCAAAATAACATATCATTGATTTTAAAATAAATAAACATCGATAAAATCAACTCCCGTCAGTTCTTCGGTACTTTGATTTACCTTTGTTTATAGAGAAGTATGACCTAGTCAGGAAAGTTTTCCTTATTTGGGGAAGAGGAGGGGGTGTTAATGGGAGTCATATATTTTTTTTCAAGAGGGAGGAAATAGCTCTAACTCTGTCTCTAGTAACACGGTTTCAACAGTTTATGAGTGGTTTCAACATCACCTTTACTGTCAAGGAAGCAACGTGTGTTTAATGAGTTACACAAAAAGTTTGATTCTGTGTAAATATTTAACAAAGAAACCCAGATGACAATTTTATTTCATCTCTTTGTCAACTTAATCTGAGTTAAAAGAGAGGTTATGCTTTAAAGGGGGGGGGGGGGTCCACGGCTAATTATGGGTAATATATATATTACAGTAACGGTGTAGTTACCGTGTAAAGGACTATGTGCGGTTTTATGCATTTTTTGCCCCCAAAATTAAAGTTTTAGAAAGAGCTTTAAAAATAAGGCGAAAGATAGTTAAAATCATATTGGAAATAAATGTGTAAAAAGTTTCTACATTATGACGTCAATGTGGTGATAATCACCACATTGACGTCATAATGTAGAAATGACATCATGAAGTTTGTATTATTTTGATAAATTGATGTTTTGTAGCGAAATATGGTTTTTTCCTATGGTTTTTCGACTGGGAAACATCAAGCGCAGGCTTGCTCAAGTACCATATTTTAGTATAATGGGTATAACTATCTGAAGAAAAACATATGTAAAAATCGCACTTGAGCAGACCTGCGCTCTATACTTCCAAATGCAAAATATAGAGCAAAAATGAGAATATTTTCATTTGTTTGCAAAATTGCGGGAATTGGGCGATTTAGGTGACGCCATAGATAATCAGCGAATGACCAATGATGACTAAAATCATAATTAAAGTTATAGGCATATACAATGATTTGTGAAGATTTTATTTTTATATGCATATGATACTATTTAAAAATTGGTTGAAATCGGGGGCAGATATTTGACCATACTGCACATAGTCCTTTGATAAGTTTAAATGTTCTAGCGAACCCCCTCTCCATCATGTTTGATCTGCACGTAATTAAAGAGCAATCCCCTACACAGCGCTGTTAATGTTTACGCGGGGGTGTTAAGGAAGCATATGGGCAATTTAGCGTCTTATTTTGACTGTTATATTCAAAATCGTGAAATTAAATAACTATTTTAAATACGACCAAAAACTTAGTATTATCCTTTGAAAAAGATGTCAGTGCAATAAAATCGGGTAGTACATTACTGCCACATTGGTGCATTATCACGTGACAACTATAAATAGCTTACGTATATTCCTTAACATAAAATGAGATAGAACAACACTACCCCGCAGTTTCCAAAATAAAATAAACATACCAAGTGAAGGCAAAACATCTCAGTTTAATCAAAACTGCTGCTAGAATCCTATGTTTTTCTTAATTCAATAGTTATTCATCCGGTTCTCGTAAAACCTTCCCAACTTTAATAAAGTTTGTACGGAAAACGGCAAGTTGCATCAAAACAACACACAACATGGGATTCTAGCAGCACTTTTCAATTTAAGCATTGATCAAACTAACGATACATATAAAATTCCAAGTTCAATATATGCGGGGTAGTGTTGTTCTAGTCGGATTTTTATATCGTAAACAACGACAGAGGAAAGCCTGGTCGAGAAATAAAAGCAAATTTACATACCTTTTAGCGAATGATTGATAAAACTATTATCTCTCCCAGTATTCTTATGTTCCATTCTCAATAAATCACACCACAATATTTTATTAGAGTTCTTAGATTAGTTATATTTTGAATATGTTTACAATGCTTTCCGATCAAATTCACACGACATTCAACTTTTAGTCATGACGTCATCAATGTGTAAATCTACGTAATACAAACTAATTTCTGAAAAAAATATGACTTCAGTATTTTTATTTGATTTTGGTCTACGTTTCGTTGCTTAGATAATTGAATATGTACATAATAACTAAGATATGTGATTTCACGAAATTACATGTAACTCAGAATTCATATGCTTCCTTAACACCCCCGCGTACTTTGTGGTCGTCAGAAAGTACTGGAAATTTTAACTATAACGTCATACAAAACAACAAGTCGTCAAATATGCTAATAATTAAAATAATTTCCAATTCTTATGGGTGTGAATACATTAAACTACGTTAAAAATTACCTATGCCTGCAAATTTGAGGTCAAATAAGTCCAACAACGATAAATATAAAAAAATGATTGATGGTCGATGTGACGTCATTCTGTAAATTTTGAGAATCAGCATGGAGAGCTAAAACCTGTGTGAAAGAATCCTCAGCTTGTATAAATTCAAATGTGTTGTTTTGTGTAGAGAGAGGCAGATCAAACAATTTTTTAACATGGAAAAATGCATTTTATTAATGAACAGAATATTATAATCTTAAACACTTAGTGTTATACAAACTATCATTTTGCTTCATTTAATATCACATTTATATCATGATAAAATAACTTCATATAAATATTTTTTAATAATAGATGCATCGTTTTATGAACGTTTAAATCCGCTGATATTTTCATAGTAAGTCTAAACAGTGCTGTGTATTTAATACACATCAAACATTCTGCATGTATAATTTGTTGCGCAGCTTATTCAACAAAATGCAGTGTTTGGAATATATATACTTAAATTTACACATACTCGTAGACATACGTGTTTAAATACTTAGTCTTTCTTGTACTCTAGGTATGTTGTTATCATAATAACAAGATCTACAATCTAGTCAATTTCATGTTAATGAACTAAATGCCTCTAAGTTTAATATTTTCCACATATCAATATACATGTACATGTACAAGACTATCTCTCAGTATAATTATACACAAGTTTGGGTACTGTCTCTATCATACTGCTATAGTCTGTCCCGGGTTTTTTATTCCGAGATAAATTGACAATTGTCAATTTATATTAGAGAATTTTTTAGTAAATTGAATAGATTTTTAAGTTATCAAAAATTCCCAAGCAAAATAACAGTAATTTTGTCGCATAATTTACCTAATTGTCATGTACGAGCCGATTTTGAAAGTCTACGGGACTTTCCAATGTTAATTTCAGCCATTGATGCCAAGTGTACAAGGGAGTAGTTATTATTTTTTAATGCGCGTCAAAATATATATAATATCTATATATCAGAATATCTATTTACATGACTGGAAACTTACTGCCTTTGATTTCTCCTCTGGGAGGGGGTGGAACTGAGGATCAAAGCTGATACAGAAATGGTCGCCCCAGTCCGCCGTGTGGGTGGATGGTCTGGAGTAAATCACCCCATCCTCTCCAAGCACCTGTAAGAACACAGGAAGGGCAGTATTGTACAAGACAATTCATCGCTATAAGAGAGAGAGAGAGAGAGAGAGAGAGAGAGAGAGAGAGAGAGAGAGAGAGAGAGACAGAGATAGACAGAGACAGAGACAGAGAGAGAAAAGCTTTGTTTCAATTGTAAATATAATTTATTATGTAATAAATGTAATAAAATTTTTCAGTAAGTACATACGTTAAGTTATTGTGACAATCAATTCAAGAGGCCATAAACAACTCCCACTTTTACCCGAAAAAAAATAAATGTATTACAGTTTTAGATCTTACCTTGTTGATTCTATTACAAAACACAACGATAAAAACAATGCATGGCACACACGTCCGTGTCATATTGTCGTGTTAGTGATATTCCCCAAAATAAAAACTTTCAACAACTTTCGTTTTCGGTGAGAAAGCGCACTGTTTTGTGGGAAATGTCCCGAGGTTTCCGAATCTGGCGGAATGCGCATGAACGGTGTCCGGTCACGTCGTACACAGACCAACTCGTATACAGGTCAACCCGTATACAAAAGAATGTGGGCGCTTAAGATGTAGATTCGGCAGGAATCTGGGCGCACAAGGAGAGTGAAAAATTCATCAATTAATTTTGAATATTTTTCGAATTATAACCGTTATTTGGTTTCTGTTGGATGTGGAATGAGTGGAAAAATATTTGAAATGCAAAAGGTTTTATTATAATATGGGTCTAAATATAGCAACACGATGCAATTCATGCAAAATCTTACTTATTTACAACTGTTTTTAAATGATTTTGTTGTCTCTGGGTCTTCTCTCCACAGATTTGAAACGTGTAAAGATAACATATTCCAACATTAAAAATGTCGCTTTTTAAAAAAAGATGGAGAGATGATCCAGAGATGACTAATTATGTACTTTTTCAAATTATTTTTGAAGGATAAAAAACTAAGTCTATTGATATGACAGTGTTGTTTCAAACAGTACTTTATAGAGCATATATTTACAAGTCTCGCATAGCTCAGTGGTTTCGTTCTGGATTATTGAATATATATACATTCAGTGTTTTGGGTTCAAATCCAACTGGTGGTCTTTTTAAAAAAAATTAAACTTTTTTGTTTTTGTTTGTTATTATAACATGATGTTGAATTATAATATATCGGTATATTTTAATTTGTTGTTATTGATTTCTAGATCTGCTGTATGAACACTATAAAAAACTAGAGCAAAGCTCGTTGCAAAGCAACGAGTGGGTTTTCCGCTAATGTCGAAAGCAACGCTAGAAGTACGTCTAAGAAGCAGAGTTCTTAATCTAGTAACAAAGAAGCCTAAGTACAAAAAGATTAAAAAAAATCGAATGATTCTTGGTACAACTTAACATGATCCGAATGTTTTTAAGTACGACTTAACCAAAAACCCTTAACCATTTCAAGAACGACTTAACAAAAAAACCAATGTGTTTAAGTACGACTTAACAAATTTGACTTCATTTTAGGTACAAGTTTACTTTACCTTGAACTAACATCTTTTTTCTTAACCCAGAATGCAAAATTAAAATTTATGTAAAAAATCAATTTTGTTTAAAACATAATTCTGAGCAACTTTTCCTCTTCACTGCTTTTCAAAAGGTTGACCTTTCGTACTGTGTGCTCGTTGCGTCATTAATTGTCAGAAACTTATCGATGTTAAGTTTACTTTACTGTACTTCTGTGAATATTTTCTAAGTAAAATTACTATGAACCAGACAACATTGAAATGGTGAACATTTCAAAGGGCCCCGCTTATGTTATTTCAGAGAATTCTGCTTTGACCTTGACCTATAACTTGAAATTTTTCCAGCTGGCATAGAACTTTTAATTCAATTTCATTCCCCCTAACATACATGCATTTTTGTTCAATCTGACCAAGATTAAGCATATTTGGAAAATAATCTACTATTTAAAACTAATTTTAAAAAGATCTGCTATGACCTTCACATTGACAGACTTGGTTCAAGGTCACTGCACGCCATTAACCAATAAACTCTGTAAAGGTAAAATATTAGCCAAATAGGGGCTAAAAGGAGAGTAAATCTATGCTCTTAAAATATGGATTTTTGTGTGATCTGATATGACCTTGACTCTTCATCTACAAATATCATTCGAGGTCATTGCATATATTTTGAACAAAGGCATCATGTGGGTAAAGTATGAGGCTGAATGGAGCAAAGGGAGAGAAGATATACTCCGGACAAGGATTTTTAAAAATATAATTCTGATATGACCTTCACAGTTTCTTTTCACTGAAAATAGGTTCAAGGTCACTACACACCCTTTCCTCAAAAGCTCTGCTTATGTGAAGTCTGAGCCAAATAGGGGTTAGTAGAAATTATATATGCTCTCAAAAAAGGATTTTTGCTTGATCCGATATGATCTTCACCCGTTACCTAGAAATTTCATGCAAGGTCACTGCACATAGTTTAATCATAGAGACACTCTGTGAGTATTAGCCAGATTGGACCAAAGGGAAAAAAGATATGCCTCAGACAAGGATTTTATATATATAATTCTGCTATGACCTTAACCTTATACCTAAAAACATGGTTCAAGGTCACTGCACATCCTTCAACCAAAGGAACCCTGTGGATGAGGTATGAGCCAGATTGGGCCAAGGGGAGAGAAGCTATGCTCCTGTCAAACCATCTCGGATGGACAGACCGACAAATTGATCACTAGAAGGTGCCCGCATTAACATGCCTTTTTATCTAAAATAGTATCCATGCTATCTGCCCATGGTGAATAGTCATCAAAACCATTCATTAGCAGAATTTGATTTCCCTCCTTTTTAAGGTGGTATGGGACATCTGTCGATATTAATGTGGATTAAAGTACTATATAATTGAAAACTTTTCACCGGTTTAGAATTTTCAAATTTTACAATATTTAACCAAAAAATAGCTTTTAAAAATATTTGAAAAGGTAAAAATTGTAAAAACCCCAGCGGGATTCGAACTCATGACTTATAGGTTCCTAGTAAACCCTCTAACCCACTGTGCTAAGGAGTTAGGTGACCATTTTTGAGAAGAAACTACATGTACTTATATAATTACACTTTATTTTATTGTTTATTTCGATAAACAATACGTCACAACATGGAAGTGTCCCATATCACCTTAAACTCGGAACACCTCTGACCTAATAAGATCGCCGCATTAAATACAAAGTTTGATTTAACTCTAATTTGTTTATCATCAAGAAATTCTGCATCGCTGACAAATAAAGTTTTCTTCTGTATAATGAAATACCAATTAACTGACTATTCGGACAATAGCAAGTTTATTGTCCCATTCAACAGCTACTATTTCCCTTGGCTTTGCCTCATTTAATATTTGCTGTCTTGGGGGACAATAAACTTGCTATTGTCCTCATACCCAATAAATACTAAATAGGCATATAATATCCTATCCACCTACATTTCATGTTATATAACCCCCCGTTTGTAACCTTCAATTTCACTGTAAAGTCAACATATCTGTCATAGCCGCAAGTTTCACAATTTATTTCTGCTTCTCATGTACTTAAAATTAGGGGCCTTCATATTGCTTACCAATTCCAACAAGAGACATCCCTCTAACTATTGGTAATCATTAAAATTCATTTCATGAATCTACGCAACAATGATAACCTTCAAGTACAGTCACTCTCAATTTTACAAAAATATTATCGGTACTTTATCCGAAACTGTTCCTTGTATCTTTAACTTAGTACACTAACATTTTTATGAAAAGACGGTTTGTCTTAGAATAAGAAAGCTAATGCAATTCTGAGAAAAAGAATACCACATATTGCCAATTCCATTGAGGTTTAATAAAAATATGGCCATTTAAGTGAACCCACCATTTCCAATTTCCTTTAGTAAACACAGATTTACAGGGTTCTCCATAGTAAAACATCTTTATCTGACCTTTTAGAGGTCAACTTTTGTTCAACCACCTTTAAAAAGAAACCTCATTCAATACAACATATGCCTACATGATATAATCATGATAAAAGCTTCACATCACTTAGAAATACCCTTACATGTATACCCCCCACCCCCCAATCTTTTGATTTTCATAAAAAGTCATGGTTTGAAATGTTTTACCTAATTTTATGAAACATGTGGCAATTTCCTTGAGTCATTTCTCACACATATTTGAAAACAATCATCAATGATTCTAAAATGTGATCTTTATTTGTTTATTGTATGATTTGTACCATTTTAATTAACAAATAGACAGCTGTCCTGCTTGTGATTTCTTGTTTTCATGAAAAAAGTAAGCTAACAATCATATTTAGTGAATATCTAATCTATTCTGATTTCTAGTCTTCTTCTAACCATGCTAAAACAGTAAGTTACAACCAACAAGTTAGACATCTGCCTTAAATTAGAATTAAATTCAAACACACCCAGGTAGCTGGAGACAGAGTTGATTTCAATGAAAAATGTTCAAATTTGACATGTTTTTCTACTTTTTTATGCATATATACCTTAGAAAGGTAGAAATAGGTTGTTTCTTGTTCATTTCAAAAGTAATTATCATAGCAGATGTTATTTCAAAGTCAAATGTACATTTACATATCCTACATGTAATCTTAATGCAGACAATTAAATGGGGGGGGGGGGGGGTTGTTTCAATTATGTAAACACATCTAAATATCTTTATGAAATAAAAAATAAAGGAAACATAATTGTATACTTTTATTGAAAAACAAATTTTCACAGCAATTATGAATTTCTTTAAACAGCCTTAATTTTGTTTCCATAATTTCTTATCAAACACAAACCACAACATGGCATGATGCTTTCTTCAAGTTCCATTATTGTTCATGCATTATCGGATTTAATTTGAATTACCAGTAAATAGTCTGTAGAACACAAGGAATATGCATGTGGATAGAGGTGACAGGTTAATCTCAGGAGCTGACCCACAAGAATCAACAGGTACCGGTAAAAGCCATATGTGGTAACAAGAGTCTGTTTTGAGCTGAAATAAATAAAAAAAATAATAAGCTGTGTTTACATACATGTACTAGTAATAGCTGTGTTTACATTAACATATGCATAGTATTTCTGTAAAAAATACACTGACCATGCAGTGTAATAAGTATGACATATCCCAATACATGACATAACATTTAGGCAGTACAAGATCAAAAATTTGCATATCAAGTCATAATATAATATTAAAAAATTTTCATAGGTATAAACACTTATCAAATTGAGAAAGAGAGAGAGTTTGAGAGAGAGAGAGTTTATTACCATACTTGTAGTGCAACAGTCAATATTTCAATTCGTAAATTACAAACGAATATTACCCACCGAACAGCGTCAAAGTACATGTACTGGTATTAGCTTCTGGTATACCATTTTTTATCAATTCTACTGTGTATTTTTTGTTTGCAAATAAATTTAGCGAGGGTTTTTGTTTATTTTCTTATAAATTACATGTTTTAAAAACAATACTACGTGTAATAAGCATAAAACATGTATGAGTAAACTTAATGAAGAATTTTTAATAGATTATTTTTCAAAGAATGTGGTACATTACATGTATGTCAATCTTTATAAAACTAGCGTATATTTCGTGCGCCATAAATTGCAAGTTTTTTGTAAATATCATTTACTTGCATGATAGGTATATATGGTCTAACCAAAATTTTCTTCATAAAGCTACAGCTGTATGTACCACATATATGTTTTGTCACAAGTATACATTTAAAAAAAAAATACCCAAATTCCAACAGTTTAAATAAACTCAACTCATTCTCTGATAAGTTCATTGTGTTTTGTGCGTGCATATCTTATTTGTCTGCTGCAACAGCAGCCAATCAGCGGTAAGCTGAATCCACAAAAAGAAAGTTTGTGTTTTAGGAGTGGGTAAATTGTTTATGCGACACTGTCAAAAAAACCACACCAAATAATAACAAGAAACATAAATATTCACTTAAATGTATTCTGTTGTAAAGTAAAGGTTTTTAACACTTATTGCATCTTGCAAAACATGTGATGACCTTAATCATCTGTCATATATCTGATATACATGTATATGTAAAAGATGGGAGAAATAACGACGGAACAAAGTGGGATTCGAACCTGGCCCTCTGAATCTCTAGTCAAGTGCTCTACCAACTGAGCTACATGTATCTGGCACTGGTATTCAAACCAGTCTGACCGTCACATTCCTCCCCCTTAAATGATCTTCACCCTCGAAGATCATCCCTGGCAGGATCGAGTTAACCTGTTAGTTCCAGGGGTTGGTCACAACACCAATATTGTAACAGGATGGGAGAAATAATGAAGGGATTTGAACCTGGGCCCCCTGAATCTCTAGTCAGGTGCTCTACCAACTGAGCTATCTGGCACTGGTATTCAAACCGGTCTGATCGTCACATATATAAAGAATTATTTTAAACAATGTTGTTCAATTAAAAATAACACTCGCAACCTTCAGTTTTTGTCTGTAATTAATCAATATTGGCGTGCGATCATTTCTCGCCGAGTACCATTTCTCACCAGTGCATTGTTACGTCATTTTATCAACACATAAAATTATATACGAAAATATGATGTAACAGTGCAGCAGCAAGAAATGGTCCTCGGCGAGAACTGCTCGCACGCCAGTACTGCCAGTAGTCAGATTAAAAAAAGAGAATAAAAAATTACATTTAAAACATTAACAAGGACAATTTAAGTACACATCATAACTGCTAAACAAGAAAAATTATGTGAACTGGTAGAATGGTAGGCATAGTTCTAACTTGTAACCTACATGTACAAGTACATGTACCACTTACCCGTTGGTCTGATAAACCTCTTTAATGATACAATGATCGGCATCATAAAGATATTAAAGTCATGTTTTAACTCTGAAGTCTGAAGTATACAATTTTATTTACTTGAAGTTATGTCTACAGGGTATTCATGACTACATTTGGAGTCCTCTGCACAAGAATATATGATATGTTTCTAATTAGACCCTGCTTTGAATTTTGAGTTAAAAATTCACAATCTGTTATTTTTTTAAATAGATAAATTCAGTTACCCTTTCCAGTCCCCCATGAACCTCGAGCGAGTCTAAACACCCATGAAACTTGTAAAAATTACACGTTAGTAAACAAACACCCACACCATAACAAAAACATCTAACAGTGTGCACGTACTTACATGTACATCTATACTATATACTAAATTTTAACCAGTTAACAAGAAACTTTAAAAGGAGTAAAAGCCTCACCTTCTTCAGTAACATCCACATAAATCACACACTTTAATGTCCATCTTTTCTCCTTTATTACTCGTAGCTTATCAACGGCTGATCGTCGACAGAAGTGTGGCTGTCAGAATTTCCTCGTAAACGATTCACACGAGAAAAATATCCTCCTTAAACAAATATGTAGTATTGTTCCCTGTGCATGTTCATATGTTTCACAGCAAATTGAAAATGCATGTGTACACCGAAAGAATACACAACTTCTCTTCTGCATTACGGCGCGTGGGGGTCACAAACAGGGGCGCCCCGACAAATAGTTGCACATAGAACGTTTAAATGTGTGTTCATTGAATTCATAAATGATATAGATGAAAAAAATGAAATTGAATCACAACAATTTATCTAAGACGCAACACAACGTAATGCAGTAAATGCCTGGGCCTTAATGTGGCATTTGTTCGCTTGTGTGTCTGTGTAGACATATTAACTCGTTCATGTACGATTCTCACATATTTGTTTTATGAAATTTGAAAAAAAATATAGGACAGAACTTGTTTAATTTGATACCAAATGAGATTATTTAATATATTAACAATAACTAAATTAATTTTTTTTCATAAAATGATAACGATTTTTGCTATCAGAAAAATACGTGTATGAGCTGCTGACCCCTAATTATAGGGGCCAGCCCTTTTTTCTTAATTTTAAATAAAAGCTCTCGTTATTCTAAACAACTTTTGTTCTATATGTATTAACAAAATATTTTTAGTTTAAAGGTTATAATACAAAAAGCAACAAAATTTCAGCCCCGAAAAAATCTTAAACTTTGGCGACAAATAGCTCAAAAACTAACATAGAAATTACCAAAATTTTCATGCCAGCAAAATTATAAAATGTTACCGACAATTTCGCCAAATTTCATGCATCTATCATCTGTAGTTCCCGAGATCAACTCTGGACAAAAGACCCCCCAATTTTCAATTAAAGGGCAATAACTCATAACCGGAAGTGAATTTTAAAAATTTGAAAAAAACATCTAGAGATATTAATATCATCTACATACCCTGAAAGTTTCATAGCAATCAGACAAAAAATGTTCGAGAAATCTCGTGCACAAAATTTGCGGGAAAAAAAAAAAATAATAATAAGAAACAGTAGAATAACAGAAGGGTTTTCCGTTGAAAAACGGAAAACCCTAAAAATACTTTTCTCATTACTAGTTTTTTTTTTTAGGATATACACAATATAACTTCATTGAAATATGTTTGCATTAACATTTCCAACTAGTTATCGGTTTACCTCTCATTGCCATTTTTTGAAAGCTTTGTAAGTTTTTTAATAACCGGAATAGCCGTGTATTTCGACTCTCAAAATAATATATTTTTGTTAAAACCTGTACATAGCCTTTCGAGGTTATAGACATTTAAATCCCAATTGATTCGTGTCGAGGATTCCTGCAAACTTACAATCTAATGCGCTCACTTTCTTTCCGCATAAAAAAACGAAAGTCAACTCGTATACAAAAAAAAATCCCGTATACCTAACCGAAAGTCAACTCGTATACAAAAAATTCCGTTACAAAATTTAAAGTCAGTTCGTATACAAAAATTCCCGTATATTTAACAGAAAGTCAACTCGTATACAAAAAATCACCATAATTTGAAAGTCAACTCGTATACAAAAAGTTAGAAACAAAACGTAAAAGTAATTTAAAAGTAACTTTGAAACACTTGGTTTCTTGTTATAAAATTTCTTTATATATTGTGTTCGTGATTCAGCGTTAAAAGGACATATAAGTAAAGAATAAAATGGATGTCATCAACTATTACAAAGATTGCAAAATTCATACATGTATAATTGTGCATTATCATTAAACTCGGTAACGATGTAAAATTACAACAAAAAAAGTAACGATAATTAAGGGTATTCCTGGTTTCTGGACAACATTTTTCATAAATTCTTAAATGAATTTATATGTGTCTATATAGACAACAACAGCCACTAGAAACCCCTCTTTCCATCCTTATTAAAAAAAATATTTCCAAAAATTTTAATTTCGCATTCAACATTGATTTGTCATTCAAGGAACAAATCGCAATAAT
The DNA here is from genome assembly GCF_025612915.1 of Magallana angulata. Lineage (NCBI taxonomy): Eukaryota > Metazoa > Mollusca > Bivalvia > Ostreida > Ostreidae > Magallana > Magallana angulata. The sequence goes on along the minus strand of NC_069112.1, from coordinate 6,390,711 downwards.
TAATATTTGAAAGGAGCATTTTTTTGATGAGTGAGATATGTGATTATAAATTAAATGATACATATTATTAGAAATCGATTGTATATGATATCCTACTGATAATGAAATATAGGGCGAATATTTTCAAAAAAGTGTGAACCTCAATTTGCTCTTTCCTATTCAACTTTCTTTAATGCGTAAGACATACATCTTATTGCATATGAAATTTTTATAAATAATATGTGCAGCACATTGCGTGGATTTACTAACAAATGGCAATAGCAATGAATATGTAATACTGTGATGATAGCATTGGAGAATGTCAATTCAACACATCAATTTAATTACAACAATTGTTTTAAAAATAGTATATTAGTCATCATGTAGTTTGAAGGCATGATGCAAGAATTTTCCTAAGTTACAGAGTTCTCTAACATTGTTTACACATAATAGCTGTATAAATTTATACATTGATGGTTTTTTCCAATAGTAATTTTTTATGTATTTGGCTCTTAATTGCTGGTATCATGGACATATTAAGACAAAGTGATATTCATCTTTGATTTGATTTGAACATATTTTATTATGCAAAATAATATTTACATAATAGGATTGGGCAGCAGGCAAAGCCTATTTAAGCCTTCTCCACTAGGTACAAGGTAGTCATATGTATAAAATACAAGAATTGTGGAGTTAAATGATACAATTAAGAATACATGATTTTTTTGTGTAGCAAAGTGAACAAAAGAAAAAAAGAGGGGAAAAAAAAGATAAAATTGACAAAACCGGTTATAACAAAAGTAGAACAGAATTATCAAGTTTTGTCAATAAGGTTACAGCATATATATATAAATATAGGTATATGCATAATTGTGTTTACATTTTCAGTATATGTGTTAATTACATTATTTTCTTTACACAAATCTTCTGGATTTTTTAATGTATTCATGTACAAGCTTGAACAATTTAACATTTTCATCATATGAAACATCATTATCTCCATACAGTAATAGATCTAAGGTAATTGGTTTTTGGAGATTTAACATAGATATTTGATGAAAGAAACAATTTCTTTCATCATTATATTTTGGGCACTCAAAGAAAAAATGATTTGCATTTTCAGTATGAAAACCACAATAATCACAAACAGAATTTTCTCGAATAAAATCACAAAATAAGTCAGCATTTAAACTGCTAGCATTATTTCTTAGTTGACAATGTATAATGTTTTCCCTCCGATTCCCTAAATTAAAAAGTTTTGTTGGAGTCTTAAAAAAATATTTCTTAATAGCATTTGAAAAGCAAGCCAACTTTGGAAGACTTCTAATAGCTAGTGGAAGATCATTCCATAGCTTAACTGTAGATGGTATGAAACTTTTTAAATAAGATGTTGTTCTGGCTTGAGGGATAGTGTAAGTAGATTCATCATGATTTCTTAAAGGATATGGGGTTATAGGTGGAATACATGGTTCTAAAAGATTTTCAAGGTAAGTAGGTACCATGTGGTTTACCATCTTATAAAACAAAATTAACTTGTGCACTTTTCTTCTTTCTGATAACATATCCCATCCCAATTCATAATACAACTTTGTTCTAGAGGAATTGATTCTTAAGCCTGTGATAATTCTAGCTGCTGTGATTTGAACATCTTCTAAAAGATCTGATTCCCTGTCATTGCAGTTGTCCCAAATAACATCGCCATATTCTAAAACAGGTCGGATAAAGGACAGATATATTTTTATTAATGCATCGCGACAAAGTGTGTGTTTGAGCATACGCAACATGTTTAATCTACTACAAGCCTTTTCATATATGCCTTGTATATGTAATTTCCAGTTTGCATCAGACTGGAAATTAAGTCCTAAATGAACATGATTATTTTGTATTGTAATATCAGGACCATTATTACCAAATTTAATAGTAGGATGTGAAATATTTTTCCGAGTAAAGTTTAAGTTTATAGTTTTTTTAGGATTAAAATCAACCATCCATTTTTTGGACCATTTATCTAACTTGTCGAGATCCTTTGTTAGAGAATCTGCTGCTTCCATAATATCCTGATCAACAATAACATAGAGTGATGTGTCATCAGCAAATAGTCGAACATTATTGGACAAGTCAGAGGCAATATCATTAATGTACAATAGGAATAAGAATGGCCCTAACACTGATCCTTGTGGGACACCAGAGTTAGTAGGACCCAATGAAGATGTAAAACCATCTAAGACTACCTTTTGTTTTCTATTCCATAGATAATTTTTTACCCAGTTAATAATTTGACTTGAAATGCCATACTGTTTTAATTTAAGAATGATACCCTCATGCCAAACCCTATCAAAAGCTTTGGATATATCACAAAATATGAACCTTATGTCTTTGCCTTTGTCTAAATTGGAAACAATGGTGTTGTAGATTTCAACCAGCTGATTAGTGGTTGAGTCTCCACTTTGGAAACCTGATTGATATTTGTACAAAATGTTATTTTCAAGAATGAAGTTATTGAGATGCTTGACTATAATTTTTTCTAATAACTTACATATAACAGATGTAACTGATATGGGTCTATAGTTATTTACATCATCAGGAGTACCCTTATTTTTAAAAACAGGAGTAACCATTGCGATTTTCCATATGTGGGGAAGTACACCATTACTTAGTGACATATTGAATAGTTTAGCCAAAGGTTTGCAAATAACATGTGCAACCTGTTTTAAAATTCTTGGTGTTATGGAGTCAGGACCTGATGGCTTAGATATATTGATAGCTTGTAATTGATCCAATACTTCATTGTCAGTAATATAGTGAGTGTTCATGTGATGTAAAGGTGGGTCTGGTACATTGTGTGCTAAGTTTTGGGACACAGATATGGTAGAAATATTTGTAAAGAAATTGTTAAATGCATTAGCTTTGTCTATGGGATGAAATAATGTCTGACCATTGACTTTCAATGGAGGTGATGGTTTGTGTTTGTTGTTTAATTTACAAAGTGATTTAACTATTCGCCACCATTTACCAGGAGGAATTGACTTATTAATTTGGTCTGAAATTTTTTTATTATATTTCTGTCGAGAAGCACGTATTTCATCTATAACTTTATTACGCAAGTATCTATATCTTTCCCAGTGTAGAGGATTTTGGGTTTTTACAGCTTTATGGTGGATACGATTGCGCTTCCTCATTAAAACTCTGATAGTGCTATTCATAAATACTTTATCCCGTGGCCTTATTGTGACAATTTTCTTGGATACATGTTTGTCTACAATAGTTTTAAAAGTGTTTGTAAAATTTGAGTATGTTTTATCTATATCTGTGGAATTGAAGACTTCTACATCCCAATCAACATTACTCAACTCGTTATTGAGTTTATCAAAATCAGCATTGTTGTAGTCAGTAATTTCTCTCCTATAAGCATATTGTTTGTGTGAACAGAAATGCAAGTCAATGCCTACAACTGAGTGTGTACTACAAAATGGAGGAGATACAGTTGTATTTCTAACTAAGGCTGGGTTGTTTGTAACTATTAAATCAATACATGTACCTTCTGTGATTGTAAAGTTTGTCGGTGTATTGATTAAATTGTGTAAGTTGAGTTGTTGAAGTATTTGTTTGAACCTTGTACTTTGATTTGAAAAAACATTGGTATTAAAATCACCCAGCAAAAATGTTGGGAGATTATGATCAAGAACTTTGTTAAGGTTTCGGGCGAGTAAATCCCAATAACTAACTAAAGAAGAAGGCGGCCTGTATAATGTACCTATCAGGAATTTTTTGTTATTTGTCTGAATTTCTGACCAAACAATTTCTAACCCTTGCATTGATAAATCAGTACGTTCGTAATAACTTAATTTGTCAGAAATATATATTGCAACACCACCACCATATCTATTTCTATCATTACGTATAGGTGGATGAAAGCCATCTATCTGTATACTTTCGTTATTAATAGAATCATCAAGGTGGGTTTCACTAATTGTAATTATATCATACATTGATAATTCCGCAGTAATAATATCTAACTTGGGTAAGAGGCTACATACATTATTGTGTACAATACTAAGAGGTTTCGTAAAAGAAGTATTGTTATTTGGTCCTGGGTTGGTTTCAATATTACCTAACATGAGGAGCAAAAAAATAATGCAGAAGAAGTGTAAATTTCTCATAGAGTAAGAATGAATCTACAAAATTGACATATTCTGTTATTTGGCAAAATATTTCTGTGGCGTCCACTTTCTATGGATAAATTATGTGATGACATTCTGATTTTACTGAGTTGTTTTTTTGTAAATACAAGGAATGGGTTTCACCAAATAATAATGCAGTGAAAAATGGTCAATAATATTTATATATAACATACATCTAGATGGACTATTAATATCTGCAAAAAGAGTTTGTACAAAAGTATCAATTATTCTTTGCTTAATAAGTAAAAAATGGCTTTTATAACATATTTTGTGTTGGTCAGCCCAGATGTAGCCTAAACCAATTTCAAACAATTTTTCTTTGATATTTGACACCCAGTTTGATACATTTTTCAATTTGTGCTCACACTCTTCTTACATTTTATCATAACATGACCTCAAAATGCAATTTTTACTTTGTAATAATTTAAACCAAAACTTAAAAATCCGAAAATAGCGTACAATCCTCAAAGGCAACCTGCCAGTTTCAAAATACACCATAGACGTATTTGTATTTTTTCTAACACACAGAACATTTTTTATGAATTCTAAATGTATTTTCTCAATGCCACACGCACTGTGGTTTCCCCAGACTTCACATCCGTAATTCAATATACTACTTACATAAGTGTCAAAAAGAGAGAACATGGTTTCCACATTTAAATTCAATTGACTAACCTTAGATCTTAGACAGAACATTGATTTTCTACCTTGACTGGCTAATTGTTTTTGTGTTACATTAAAACCTTGTTGATTTTATTACAAAACACAACGATAAAAACAATGCATGACACACACGTCTGTGTCATATTGTCGTGTTTGTGATATTCCCAAAATAAAAACTTTTCATAAGGAATTTGCTCCTCTCTTTTCTGAGGCCCATGTAACCTGTTTGTTGACTCAGAGCGATATCGCTCCATCTTTATACATGACATATTTTGTTTACCTCGGAAACACTGCTTTTTTACCATAATATTCAAAAAGAGCTCATATTACGGGAGATTACTCCCAGTTGGAAAACAATATCAAGAGGGGTAACTCTAATTCATTGTATAAAAGAGAAAGTGCAGGTGCGGATTTTTAAAATCCGGAGCACTTCGTTGCCAATGCCCTTAATTGTGTCAATCCAATCATTATTATTTGGTAATTATTTCTACACATCAAAACAATAATTGTTAAAACAACAAGCGCGGTGTATCTAGCTTCTCCAAACGGATGACTTCTCAAAGGCTAATTAAGATGCTCCTCATTATTTTGTTTGAAAAAAATATATCTAACTTTCCGCTTTAAATGTCATTTCCCAAACTTCTTTCAACATGGTACGACACCTGTGTGTTTCCTGTCGATTTAGTATACGGGAATTTTTTGTATACGAGTTGACTTTCGGTTTAGCATACCTATTTTATATGCGGAATTTTTTGTATACGAGTTGACTTTTAGTTTTTTATGCGGAAATTTTTGTATACGAGTTGACCTGTATACGAGTTGGTCTGTGTACGACTTGACTGTAAATCATCGGAACTCTCATCAGATGTCACGCATACTATCGCAACTTTAGGCATTGCCAGTCTACTGCATTCGTAGACTGGCAAAGCATTCTGCTGCCTTTTCGGCAGACCCGGAAACACATTCGGAACCTACAGGAAAGGCCAGAGAATTAGCAATTGGTATAACGCTTGTGAGACACAAGGAAGTAAATATACAAGGAAGCTATATAAAAATCTTTTTCTCGAAAAATTGAGGTAAAAGGGTTTGATAATCGACGTGAACTGTTTAAGGTGGTATGGGACTTCTGTCGATATTGATAAATACGGATTAAAGTTAACCAAAAAATACGTTTAAATTTTTTTTGAAAAGGTAAAATTGTTAAACTCCAACGGGATTCGAACTTATGACGTAGTGAACACCCTCTCACGAACTGCTACGCTGTTAGATGACAATTTTTGGAAAGAAACTATTTGAGAGAGAGAGAGAGAGAGAGAGAGAGAGAGAGAGAGAGAGAGAGAGAGAGAGAGAGAGAGAGAATAAATCATGTAAAAGATCAACTCCGACTCGATCGTTGATTAATACAAATGTGAAGTTTGGAGGTTCTAACATGGGGAACATTTTTATTAGCTCACCTGAGCTAAAAGCGCAAGTGAGCTATTCTGATCACATTTTGTCCGTCGTCCGTCTGTAAACTTTTCATATTTTCAACATCTTCTCAAAAACCACGGGGTCAATTTCAACCAAACTTGGCAGAAAGCATCTTTAGGCAAAGGGGATTCGAAATTGTGAAAATTAAGAACCACGCCTTTTTTCAAGGTGAGATAATTAGGAATTATTGAAAATTTTCGAGAAATTTTCAAAAAATCATCTTCTCAAAACACCATAAGATTAGTAAAGTTGAAACTTGAGAAGTAGCATCCTCAAGTAGTGAAGATTCAACTTTGTGAATAACATGACCCTTGGGGGTAGGGTGAGGCCACAATGGGTTGTCGAATTTTACCATAGAAATATATAGACTAAATCTTTAAAAATCTTCTTCTCAAGATCCATTTGGCCAGAAAAACTGAAACTTTTGTAGAAGCATTCTCAGGTAGTGTAGATTCAAAGTTGTAAAAATCATGGCTCAGAGGGTAGGCCGGGGCCACAAAGGGTGGGGGGGGGGTCAAATTTTTACATAGGAATATATAGAGTAAATCTTTAAAAATCTTCTTCTTTATTTAGCCAGGAAAACTGACACTTAAATAGAAGCATTCTAAGATAGTGTAGATTTAAAGTTGTGAAAAACATGAAATTTTAATTATTCACAAAAACTGAAATGTTATTATAATATAATAACATTTCAGTTTTTGTGAATAATTAACATTTCATATATAATATATAATATATGCTTTTTAGGTCAACTGAGTAAACTCAGGTTTATCTACATCTCATAATTATGATGTCCATGAAGCCCTCAACCAAAATTGTGAAATTCATGACTCCTGTGTCAGGGGTTCAGGCTCTAGGGTGGGGCAATATGGCAATATAGTTAAAATGTATTAAATCTTAAAAAGTCTTCTTCTTTACTCCCACACATGTGGGCAAAAAACTGAATACATGGTTATGATGTACACTATCTCCTCTTCATAAATTGTGAAATTCATGGCCCCTGGGTCAGGGGTTCAGGACATATGGGGGGGGGGGGGGGGCAATATATATGGCAATATAATGTTAATGCATATAATGTTTAAAATCTTCTTTATTCTCACACATGTGTATGAAAAACTGACTTCATAATTATGTTTACCGGGAAGTCTTCTACTAAAATTTTTAATTTCATGTCCCCTTAGGTATGGGTTTTGACTCTAGGGCATGCCCAAAATGGTTTTGTAGACCCGATCTTTAAGTTTTTCACCAAAGTTATAGGTTTTATAGTTCATTTTGAAAGATTTCAGGCACGGAGGTGGTCGTAATTACAAATTTATAATTTTTCTACTCCAAAATGAAACCTCATTAAATGCATATATATATGATACTCCTCGACAAGTTTGTGTATGGGATATATGCTACCCAGGTGACCGTTAAGGCCAATTGGCCTCTTGTTCTTATATGCAAGCATTTATTTTTTCATATCGCTGATTCTTTAAAATTGTTTAAACTTTGGCTCCTGGACGATTATTGGCCTCACAAGGGGCTGAGAGATTAATGTAGGTTTATATCCTGTATATAAACAATTGTTTAGGGTCTTTTTGAGAGCTGCGATGCTGAATGTGATCAGCCAGATGATTCTTTATAATTGTTAAGACTTTGGCCCCAGGACAATTCGTTGGCCTCACGAGAAGGTTCAGAGTTTGATGTACGTTTATATCCCATATATAAACTATTGTTAGGGATCTTTTTTAGAACTGCAATACTCAACATATGATATGACTATAAATCATCCTGTTAGAAAAGGGACTTGATTATAAATATAAGAATATCCAGGGGGAACTGGATTTTTTTTACACGGGATCTACGTGTATAATACCACATTGTCCAGATATTTTGTATTATGAATCCATGGAGCTGATTTTATCATGCCTATTGTTGCTCAGCTGAGCGATGTGGCCCATGGGCCACAAAGAACCGATGTTTTGTACTAGACATTATGAATTAAAAACTAATAGCATTTTAGCTCACCTGAGCTGAAAGCTCAAGTGAGCTATTCTGATCACATTTTGTCCGTCTGTCCGTTTGTAAACTTTTTACATTTTGAACTTCTTCTCTAAAACCGCTTATCCAATTTCAACCAAATTTGGCACAAAGCATCCTTATGGGAGGGCGAATATAAATTGCAGAAATAAAAGTTTGATATGTATTCAAAGCGGAGAAAACCTTGAAACTGTAGAAAAAGGGGGGTGCATTTTTAAAAATCTTCTTCTCAAGAACTACCGAGGCAAATTCAACCTAGTTTAGCATAAAATATCCTTATGGGAAGGAAAATATAAATTGCAAAAATTAAGTGGTAATTCTGTTTCAAATCTGAGTTATTACGAAAATAATAATAAAGGAAATGCGTTTTTCAACGATTTTAATAGCTTCGGGTTCGGCATCCGGTAAAATGATTCCATACTTCTAAAACGAGGTTCTTTGTTTAAAGCAGCCATGACATTATACGAAAAAGGGTCGATCTGACTATGATGAATTTGCTTGTTGTGCAACAGTTCGCGTATGAAGGGAAATTTTGAAACATACAAAATATATTGGTGCCGATTTTGTGAAGTAAATTGAGGCTAGATATTTCAATGCGTTGACAGTTTTCACACATGACGTTGGTGTTAGCTTGTTCTGATTTTCGTTTCGTTCTCATTATGCTTTGTAACCTGGAAACTATCGTCTGTATTTCGTGATTTTTACGTATCAAATCAAACAGAGACTTCGGTAAATCAAACAGTTAAATGTTTACCTGCACAAATTAAGCAAAATCGGATGTAGGGGTACTGAAATACAATTCATTCTATCGGTAATTCGGCATTATCTTTTGCGTAATTGTACATGTAGATTAATGCAATAGGTTTTGTTGAGATGCTCGGCATTTTTTCGAGTTTATTCAGTTTAAATAGAGTTTGATATCGCTGGCGGAAATATGTAGCTATATACATGTATATATATGATTCATTTCGAAAAAATAAATTGTGTTCTTTATTTGTTATACATGTAGTGCATGTTTCTTGTGTTTAATTGTTTACAATTTCTATTTACTAACCATATTTGAGTGTTAAGCTTCGAATTATAAGCAAGATACAGAGATTTGCTCACAATTCTATGTTTGTACACAGATCTTAAAAACTAAAGCTTAAAAAAGTAAAAAATTTGTCAATATTTATCAAGAAAATTTTCAAAGTCTGTTCTTCCAGAAACCAACTTTAACAACTTATTGTATTGTAAACTTAACCTTTTTAGCTCACCTGAGGGTGGGGCCACAAATGAATATATACAGTAAATCTTTAAAAATCTTCTCCTCAGAAACTAATCAGCCAGGAAAGCTGAAACTTGTGTGAAAGCATCATCAGGTAATGTAGATACAAATTTGTGAAAATCATGATCCCCGGAGGTAGGGTGGGGCCACAATGAAGGATTGAAGTTTTACATTGGAATATATAGAATAAATCTTTAAAAATCTTCTTCTCAGAAACTAATCGACCAGGAAAGCTGACACTTGTGTGGAAGGATCCTCAGGTAGTGTAGATTCAAAGTTATGAAAATCATGACCCCCGGGGTACGGTGAGGCCACAATGGGGGATCGAAGTTTAACATAGGAATATATTGAGTAAATCTTTAAAAATCTTCTTCTCAGAAACTAATCAGCCAGGAAAGCTGAAACTTGTGTGAAAGCATCCCCAGGTAGTTGTGAAAATAATGACCCCCGGGGGTAGGGTGGGGCCACAATGGGGGATCGAAGTTTAAAATAGGAATATATAGAGTAAATCTTTAAAAATCTTCTTCTCAAAAACTAATCAGCCAGGAAAGCTGACACTTTTGTGGATGCATCCTCAGGTAGTGTAAATTCAAAGTTGTGAAAATCATGACCCCCGGGGGTAGGGTGGGGCCACAATGGGGGATCGAAGTTAAACATAGGAATATATAGAGTAAATCTTTAAAAATCTTCTTCTCAGAAACTAATCAGCCGGCAATGCTGAAACTTCTTCGGAAGCATCCTCAGGTAGTGTTGATTCAAAGTTGTGAAAATAATAACCCCTGGGGGTAGAATGGGGCCACAATGGGGGGTCGAAGTTAAACATATGATTATATAGAGTAAATCTTTAAAAATCTTCTTCTCAGAAACTAATCAGCCAGGAAAGCTGAAACTTGTGTGAAAGCATCCCCAGGTAGTGTAAATTCAAAGTTGTGAAAATCATGACCCCCGGGGGTAGGGTGGGGCCACAATGGGGGATCGAAGTTAAACATAGAAATATATAGAGTAAATCTTTAAAAATCTTCTTCTCAGAAACTAATCAGCCGGCAATGCTGAAACTTCTTCGGAAGCATCCTCAGGTAGTGTTGATTCAAAGTTGTGAAAATAATAACCCCTGGGGGTAGAATGGGGCCACAATGGGGGGTCGAAGTTTAACATATGATTATATAGAGTAAATCTATAAAAATCTTCTTCTCAGAAACTAATTAGCCAGGAAAGCTGAAACTTGTGTGGAAGCATCCTCAGGTAATGTAGATTCAAATTTGTGAAAATCATAACCCTGGGGGTAGGTTTGGGCCACAATGGGAGGTCGATGTTTTACATAGGAATAAACAGAGTAAATCTTTAAAAATCTTCTTCTCAGAAACTAATCAGCCAGGAAAGCTGAAACTTGTGTGAAATCATCCTCAGGTAGTGTAGATTCATAGTTGTGATCCCCAGGGGTAGGGTGGGGCCACAATAGGGTGTCAAAATTTAACAAAGGAATATATAGGGTAAATCTTTAAAAATCTTCTCAGAAACTAATCAGCCAGATGTTTCTTTATAATTGTTAAGACTTTGGCCCCAGGACAATTCTTTGGCCTCCCGAGAAGGTTCAGAGTTTGATGTACGTTTATATCTAATATATAAACTATTGTTAAGGATCATTTTGAGAACTGCAATACTCAACATATGATATGACTACAAAATCATCTTGTTAGAAAAGGGACTAATGATTATAAACATAAGAATATCCAGGGGAAAATGGATTTTATTTCTACAGGATCTACATGTATTATATTGTACATTGTCCAGATAGTTTGTATTATGACTCCATTAAGCTGATTTTATCATACCTATTGTTCCTCAGGTGAGCGATGTGGCCCGTGGGCCTCTTGTTTATTTTGATATTTGTATTTGATAAACATTGAATGCGGTCTTGCTGCAACGAGTTACAGTTTGTAATGGAATTCACCTCCTATTCACACTTATTTCAATGAACACAAAATCTTTCATGTCTAGGAATTTTTGCTCAACGTCCACTTTCAATGGGTAGATGATGATTACATGTTCAAAATCTACAGAAAATAATTGCATTTTTTTTTGGATAATGTATCAAAATAATGTTCAAATTTTAATTTTCCTTATAAACTCTGAAGCTTTTGGAGATCACCCCATCATACGACTCTTCCAAATGTGAAGGACTCTGCAAAACGCGGAGCAGTGTTAAGTTCAGATAGAAAAGATAAGGTCTTCAATTTTCCTAAAGTCGCACTCGCTAATAAAATGTTTAATTGAAATTTCTTTTAGGTTTAAATCGTAAAGGGATAATACAGCGTCCAAATGATAAAAACTAAATTATTGTTTATGTAAAATTTTATGTTAGCCCAAAGAAATACTCACTGACAGGTTGTCGTATATGAGAATTTTAGTTCAACACCATCATGGTTATAAACTACTGTCTTTGATTTTTCTTAGGTTTCTGAAGATTTTGACCGATCGATAAGTTGTATAGAACAAAATCATTTATATTTCAACCATGCCCGTTTATATTTAACACATAACAATTAATGCTTGTGAAGTAAATAGACTAGAATATTTTCTGCGAAGTGCTGGAAACTATGGTGGCATAGATCTGCCACCACTTGTCAGATAATTATGTTAACTTCTCATATGATAATGTCGACTTGTCAGATATTTATGTCAACTTGTCAGTCTTTATGTTGACTTGTCAGAAAATAACCATAGTGACTATAGAGACTCAACAGTTTGTTGTCAAAGCGTGTTAGTGCCACTAACTGCCATTTACTTGTCATCATAATACCATGTAAGTCGACATAAATATCTGACAAGTTTACATAATCATCTGACAAGTCGACATAAAGATCTGACAAGTTAACATAATTATTTAACAGAAAGAATAATATGGCCACTAGTTTAAAGAAAATTATCATTCATATTGTACGTCGACTTCTCAGATAATGATGTTGTCTTGTCAGATGTTATGTCGTCTTGTCAAATAATTATGTCGACTTGTCAGATAATTATGTCGACTTGTCAAATAATCAAATCGACTTAACAGATTATTATGTCGACTTGTCAGATCCTTATGTTGATTTGTCAGAAAATATTATTTCAAATGGATGGCACAAATTGGGCGTGGAAATATGGTGGCATAGATCTGCCACCACTTGTCAGATAATTATGTTAACTTCTTATATGGTAATGTCGACTTGTCAGATATTTATTGCAACTTGTCAGATCTTTATGTTGACTTGTCAGAAAATAACCATAGTGACTAGAGACTCAATATTTTGTTGTCAAAGCGTGTTAGTGCCACTAACTGCCATTTACTTGTCATCATAATATCATATAAGTCGAAATAAAGATCTGAAAAGTTTACATAATCATCTGTCAAGTCGACATAAAGATCTGACAATTTAAGATTATTATCTGACAGACAAAAAAATATCGCCACTAGTTTAAAGAAAATTATCATTCATATTGTAAGTCGACTTGCCAGATAATAATGTTGACTTGTCATATGTTATGTCGTCTTATCAAATAATTATGTCGACTTGTCAAATAATTATATCGACTTAAAAAATGAGTATGTCGACTTGTCAGATCCTTATGTCGACTTGTCAGAAAATATTGTTTCAAATGGATGGCACAAATTGGGCTTGGAAAGGTTAAAGTGTTGAATTCTTAAACATGTGAATAAGTGACAAGACGACTTAAAGAACTGACAAGTGAACATAATTATCTGACAAGTCGACATCAAGATCTGACAAGTCGACATAATTATCTGATAAGTGGTGGCAGATCTATGCCACCATACATTGACTATGTGGTATATGATCTACTGAACAATGTGTTATGTGACTTTGATTTCAAGCACAGGTGTTTTAAACAAAAGATAGAAATGATTGGACATATTGCCAGCCCACTGAGATATGATCACAGATATGTACAGCCAGCATTCACATTCAGTGCGCTACAATTCCTCTCATTCACAAAGACAGCCCTCCCCCAGACACATCTTACACTCCACACCAGCCAGCTCTCCATGACTGAGTCACTCAACAAGGAGGATGTGATGGAGTCACCGAGTGCAATCCAAATCAACCGACGCGTAGGAAACGAGTTTTTGCTGAAACGAATGTCTTGTCATGAGATTCATCAATCTTTAAGTAGCAGAAGTTATTCGTTGTCAGCACATTTTCATTGTGACATCAGACCGTTTTTGGGTCAGTGATGTTGACAACGGACTATTTTTGTCAAATACAGCAGGTGACACTATACGTTATCTGAAATTTCACAAACGAATAATGAAATATGACATGAATTAAGAAAACAAAGCACAGATGTATACACGTGTAAGGATACGACAGAATATAAAACGGACTAAACTCATCGTCTTCTGACTGGACAGGAATCCTATAGGTAGAGAATTGCCGTCCAAAAGACAATCTTAATTGTATTTTGCCGTCAAAAAGACAATTTTGAAATTTTTATTTCACAAACGCATAATGAAATTTGACACGAATTAATATAAAAGAAAGATTTTTCTTAAATTTACATACAAAAATTTGAATTAACATGAAGTTACCCTCCCCCCCCCCCCCCCCCCACACACACACACACACTTTTAAGGGACCATGTAAAGAATTAAACTAAAAATAAGGAAATAATCAGTGAATCTGAAGTTAAAACTACCCCCCCCCCCCTTACGGATTAGGAATTTTAGGATTTTGGAAAGTAACCTATAAATTTCTGTTTTTTTTTTTCTTGCCAAGACTTTTTGGATAAGTCTGCCCCCCCCCCCCCCTCTCACGTTCAAAAACGATGCTACGTCCCTGTTTCCTCAATGTTGACATTTTTTAAATTATAGATGTAAGTCATTTGTTCAGACACAGACCCCCCCCCCCCCCTTTTAAAAAATATGTTTACTTTGAGTATAATAGTTTAGTTTTAGTTTATAGTTTATAGTTGAGTATATATACATTAAGTCATATAAAGATTATTTAAGTAATAATGAAAACTAAGTTGACCGATTAAAACATTAAAAAGTTAAACTAGATATTCAAACACCGTTTTCCATTTTTGAAAACCGGAATATTCATCATCTGGGACTGAAACAACTTGGGGTCGAAATTATTGGGTGGAGAAACGTCTAAGCATCGCTGTGACGTATGTCGACCAGACGACAATCGCAACTTCTCGGGCCTTTCCGGCAAGCTCACAGGGGCTCGTCACGAAGTTTTTTCACCACCTCTATACTATAAAATACACAAGGGAGGAATCAAAACTCGAAAAAATCGCTACCTCTCGATTTCGGTCGCCTCGTTTTAATTTTTCTCGGACGTTAATCCTTGCATTCTAGGTATCAATAGATCGGGAAAGGATCGTACTTTTTAGAAATACCTGCAAAATTTAAACATCGGCAGCAATTTTAGAAGTTTTCACGCATTTTCTACCAGTTTACGCTCCGGTGACACTTTCTTCGATCAGCTACCGCGCACCAAATTTATCCGTGCTGTAGTGTAAACGCATTGTATTATTGTATGTGTATTGTTATGCATATGACCTCTGACCCTGGTCCACCCCAGCCTTACCTGGTCTAAGCTACTGGAGCTCCAGTTCTGATCCTGCCGTAAAATGATATGAAGAACTATTAAAGGTTTTGAAATAAGCTCGAACATAGATTTTTCTAACTCATATCTGATATCAAGATAATTCATGTAGGTATACAAAGAAACCGTTAATAGTAATATATAAAAGATACATCCTGCATCGCTTGTTTTGTTAAAAGAACATTCGTTTCAGCAAAAGGTGCGTTTTGCCCAATATCTGCTAGGCATTGGCTGTTGCTTTTTGTAATGATAGGAGTCTGTAATTTGTAGACTCTCGGGAAAGTAGTAATTTTTAGGACGGTCAATTTTAGAGTAGACGAATTTGTGTAAATTTGGCACCTATTATCCCTTCTTTATTTCTATGTATCACACACATCACGGTGGGAAGCATTGTCTAGCTAGAAATCAGTACTTTGGCGGGGTCATGTTCAATGTTGTCACGATTTTGAACAAATCACACAATACTTTGTTCTTAATATCACTATTAACATTTATTCTTTTACAATTTACTTAGTATGTTGGGTGTTAAAACGACAATGCATTTGTCTTTCAGTGTTATAAAATCTTACTGATTTTATGTCCGTAGAGCATATTTATTAAAACATAAAACAAGTTAAAAAAGAACATTAGCTTCGATCATAACAAAATCGCTTGTACTGGTGGTCAGCGTCATAGTACTTGTATGTAACATTGCAAGCGGTCGGACGTTGGAAGACAAAAATCGCTGTTCACACCTTTTACACCAAAAAATCACTGTGTGATATCAAACACTCTTCTTTGTTTCGCCTTCATTGTGTGAAAGATGGAACATAACTACTTCCCATTATTGCGGAATTCAAGAATCAGGTATATATAGCATCTAAATTAAGTGTAAGCCAACCATTAAGGGACTCATAGCTTTTCCCAATCAGAGTAACCTATAAAAAATTATGGTAGCCAAATTTCTCGTCCATTGTTTGGTTGCATATAGTTATGAAATATATAGAAGGTTTAAAACATACATATAAAACATAATGAAATAAATTATGCATCGCTAATTCTCTTGCTTGAACATGCATTTCTGCAAAAAGTACCTTTTGCCAAGGATTGTAATGATAGGAGCCTGTAATTTGTAATTTCAGTGATTTTCAGGAAAGACAATTTTCCATAGAGGTATAAAATATATAGAAAGTGTTAAACAAAGAATTAAAACAAATTCTTTACGCACGGTCTGAACCGAATGACCTGGACCATTTTGACGTCTAGTGTAGCAAGATAAAATCGTACGAGTGACATTGTCAATGATTTTTTGAATATTCAAAGATTTTAAAAGAATATCATAGAATATTTTTTTTTTCAAGGAAGCACATGAATGGTTTGCTTTCGGAGAGTAATAACAGTCTTGTTTAACCGCTTACTCGCGTGTTTAAAGGGAAATGGTTACGTTTTTCTCTTCCGTTTTTAATGTGTATAATGCTTCTGTAGGGCACTTCTAATAGTCGACCAAATTTTTAGTGTCGGTCGTCGAGTTTTAAGCGGGACACAGAGCTCAAAGTTTTTTGTTATGAAAACAAGGCCAGGGTCTTTTTTTTGTTTACATTTTGAATATTGAGGAAAAGTTTCGGGTTTAGACCAAAAATAAATGTTACTAACGATAGGAACTGTTGATTTGTATTCAAAACAAACTCGTAGATAGTAAAATCAGCAAATATATTCAACGAATTTAAAACAAAAAATTGTCAGAAGTCTTGTTTACAAAACAAAGAATCGTGAGCTCTTGCTTATTACTCTACCATTGACACTCAAATTTTCATTGATCTTTGGAAATGCTTTACTAAATCATGGTAAACAATAAAAAAAGAAATTAAAGTCTAGACCAAAATCGTAACCATGCCCCATTAAGTACGCAAGCTTAGTAAGCGTTTGCTGAATTGGTGCTTATTAACCTTGTTAAATACATAAATGTGTCAATATGTAATAAACTAACATATTTATGCAATCATATTCAAATGTATTAAAAATTTGGTAAAAAAAGATTTAATACAAATTTCTAGTTTATTTATTTAAATTGGAGCTGATTGAGCTAGAATAACAATAGAAGGAGTAAAGAAGAATAAGTCATACTAGTGACGCTGATTCACCGTTTAGAACCCTTTAGAAGATGCGAAAAAGACAATTCTTTGGCTATAAATAATTGGACTGCAAAGCCGGGAAACAGAATGATTCAATTAAAAGACTCTGAATTACATTTTGAAATTACCTCCAAAGTTTTAAACTACCTTGGTTTATTATCTTTAAGCTTCGGTTATACAAAATGTACAACCAAATGAAATGGATAAACACATAATAGGGAATTCATGTCGAAAACATAAAAAATTAGAGTTTGAAGGGTTGACAATGGTAATTGCAGATATAGTGCAATTTTTCAGATGTCGATTTGTTCGAATCAAACAGTGATCGTAAACTTCCTCATTCTTTCATAAGCCTATCAATTTGACAATGCAAACCATCGGCTTTCCATCAGATTGAAATAACTTTATAAAGAGCTAATAAAATTGTTCGTAATTGTCAATATATTGTGGTTTTTTTTTGTATATCTGTCGATTTTTATACATTGCTCTTATTATCTTGTTGAATTCCAATATTTACATTAAGGACCCTCGCTACACCTAGACACATACTTAACAAGATGGCGATTTTGATATTTTGTTTAATTGTTTCTATCAATCCACTTGGTTGTACACTGACATTGCTCAGTCGTTAAGTGAAGCGCAGATCATGAAATCGAATCATCCTGGAACTTTTGTTCATTTTAACTGAACTAAATTTTTGAAAAGATAATTCTTAATCCAAAATTACAATTTTTTCGCCTCTTAGAGTTTAATACATCTTATTCAACATGCTTTCTATCATAATCAAGACTATTTCTGCTGATTTGATTGAAATAATGCAAGGTGTAGTGAGACACCTTAAATAATATGCAAGTGTAAACTGTGTATTACATGTCGTTGAGTACACCCTTTATCCACTACCGAAATAACTGTCTAGAAACATTCGCGAAAACATATAATTTATAAGACATAAATCATAATTTATAATAAAGATGATGATGCCCATTAATTAATTGTTGTTCTTGTTAGGTTTTTTTTAATGTTGTTGCTGATGCAAATACATCCAGAGATTGTTTTTTTTTTTTGCAGAGATTTTCTCTGTTCAATCCTCTGTTCGACAACATAACATCCCCTCAGATCAACCGACCGCAAAACACGATATTTCGACCAACACGCACACATACCCACACAGTGGCATTGCGACTACACCTACCGACTTTAATTAGAACCCTACAATTATAATCATTATCTCACAAGCTGTAACGACCGACATCGGCACATTACATAATACATATAGTTCACTGCCTACTCGGACCATGGATCACCGGCGGTCCAGTTAATTTAACACTAGTACACAATTTAACATTTTCACAACAACTACTAGCATCATCAATACATTACATTACACCAACATTAGCACTTATAGGTACACTGTACACACCACATCAACAGAGACGTTACAGATAGTACCAACCTAGGAGCATCGACATTAAACCACCAGGAAACAGGAATCGACGCAATCCGTGAAAAAATTACACAATCTGACAAATTTTACTTCCCAAGTTTGTTGGCACTACTCCCCTTCATATAAGCATGTTTCTGGTTTTATAAAGTTATTAATAAGTAATATAGAAAGAAAGCTAGAGAAAATATAATGCATATGTCTGATGACGACTGAATTGAGATGCATTTGGTCACTAAACCCATAAAAGAAATTTTTGTGTTAACTATTTTTTTTTCTCAATCTGCGTTAAGTGCATGAAATAAACGGTTTCACAATTATTGTGAATATTTCTTTGTTTACACTTCACCATTTTTTAAAAAATATTTTTGTTTAACTTTGTTTACCTTCTGTGTATTTTTTATGTATATAAATACTACTTGGGATGATGTAGCATGTTGCCGTGGTTCATGTGAATGTTAACCAAGTCACTTGACAGAAAAAATGGGAAGAGGAAGAGGGTATGATTAATCTCAATAATCAGTAGCAATTTTTGCAATATGACAATGATTTTTTTTTCTTTTCATCAGTAAAAGATAATATGGTTGGAATATAAAATGTAAATCTAATAAAAAGTTATTACCGTATTTTCTGTACATGTAAATAGTTTATTTTCTAAAAAGAGCATTTTTCCTTTTATATGAATAATTTAATTTCTGTGGTTTCAGTGTCGGAAGCCTCTTACATGGGGTTACAGCCCTCAATCTGATCAGGCTGAACATCCTGGGGTAGAGACTAAGGGCCTGCCTTAAATGCCTAAGGGTGACTTCTGGCACATTATTTTAAAAGGAAGAGGATTCCTGATGCTCTCGGTGTGTGTGTGTGTGTGGGGGGGGGGGGGTAGGTGTAGAAGGAGAATGGAAAAACCAGCCAAACTCACTCCCAGGAACAACGACGCCCTCGGGATCAGTCCCGCAATTCCAAGAGTGACACAAAGAAGTACGTGTTATTTTAGTCGTAATCAAAACTCACGCCTTATAAGGCCTAACGTGATTAACAGTAAACGTTGTATGTTATGATATTAATTTGTTTTGAAGAAAGAGGAATTTGACGGCCCTGCGTTGTATACCCACTCGCAGACGTAGTAGTAGTTTATTTTAAACATTGACATCGTGTTAGCGCTCACGCTAAATTATCTGAGTTACTCTTTGACCTACATTGTGTATTATATAAATAGTGCCTGTTTGGGAGGGTAACAGTTGAAATTGACACCCCGAGAAAACCATTGTCAACCGACGCGAAGCGGAGGTTGACAATGGTTTTCGAGGGGTGTCAATTTCAACTGTTATCCTCCCAAACAGGCACTATTTATTTTGTTATACTGAATGTCTTTTTTAAAATTTTTAAGAAAATTTTACTGCTTTTATATAGGAATAACGTGAATTCTACAGCGAACCGTACGCGCATAATTTTCGCGCATGTAACATTTTTTAATGTTACCCGTTGCCAAGTGCGTTGCTAACGCTGAGGGTAATAGTAAATATTATTAACTGCGTCTTAACCAATCAGATTTCAGTATTTAACATGAAAGTATAACAATATTTATTGTCAAATTGGTTTTTTCTCCAATGTGTCTGATTTTCTCACATTACATAAAATAATCAATTTGATTCATATTATTTCATACTTTCACTACATTATAATTGGATAAAATTTCAATATTTTTCTCAAGGAACGAATTGGACGACTTTTAAGAGCCCAAGAGACTATTCTAAAACTTTTCACTTCTCACTTAGACATGATAACAACATCTTGAAAAAGTCATATTTGTTTTTGATTTCGTTTCCATTTAACCTAGACATGTTTCAATGATGAAAATCACGACTGTGTGAAATTCTTTTTAATGGGCCGGCGAAACGTGTTGTCAATTAAATCGTCACTTTTCCTAGACACAGTTCAGTAAATAACTTTGACAATATAAAATTCAATATCCGTGACAAAATGATAACCAAATACATAAAATAAACGATAACGTATACAGGTGTGGTGTGTATTGAAATACTCCTTTAAAAAATGCAAATGCAATTGTTATGATGGCGATCACTGGCGTGTAAAGTTTTTCAAAACAAATAAGAAGGGGAACCTTTCCTCAATATTATCTCATCTCCCGTAGTAATATGTATCATTAATCAAATCATTTCATAAAATATCATTTGACTGGCTGATGAATAGAGGTACATCCAGGCGGGATAGTTAACCCAATGAAAGATCTACATCGTACAACCCCCCGTGTCATGACTCACTGTTGATTTCTATGATCATCGATGCACTCATCTTTGGTAACTATAAATACCTTTTACGAATAATACCCCCATTGAATATTGGTTTATTTTAGGTGGGGGTATGAACAACAGAGTTTTTATTGGGGTTCAAACTATTGATTTCAATAGTCATCGCTTGATTGACTCTGGAATGCTTTGATGACTGACCTTGACTGCTTTGATCTTTGATCCATTGAATATGATCTTCGATCCACTGACTATTATTACCTTTTATCTTCGATCTATTGATTAGCATAACAATATGATCTTCGATCCATTGAATATAATTACCTTTGATCTTCGATCCCTTAATTAACATAACAATAGAAATACCCCCATTAAGTAGGTCAAGGTTGACTTCCATTGTTCTCGAGAACAATAGACCATTGTTCTCGAGAACAATAGCTCTATTGTTTTGCCCCTATACAGCCCCCTATACTACTCATACATCTACACGTAATACAACGTACAAATTTAGTGGTTAAAAACAGAGGGCTAGAGTCGGTGGAATCTCTGATAATCTTAAGGCTTTCACGTTTTTGTTGGAAACACATGCAAATGGTCCACGTATTGTCGTCCTTTTTTTAAAGGACAGCAACTTCTTTCATTAATAATTTTATTTTGTGTAAAAGTGCGTGTACCGAATGTCCATGACATTTTGTTATATGCTTTGTTCAGTTCAACACGTGCGATGATTTTGCTGCTGAAATAAACACGATTTCCGGTGTCGTCATCGTGACCGGACAGGAATGCTAGAGGTAGTAGGATTGCCGTTCAAAAGTTTCACAAACAAATAACAAGAAATCACATTGACGCAAGCGTCAAACGGGCCGCAAAAATATACATGTAATTGTTGTTTGAATCATCATTGGTTGTTAACATAAAAACACAGAACGCAGAAGAAAATAACGAGTTGGTTGTACTTTAATGGTAGATTTTGATTTTAATTACTATATTTTCAGCAACATGTTTTGAAGTTTAACATTCTACTATTAATATAAAGAATAGAATTCGTTACTGTAAGCATTTCTAATGGTAGTTGTTTGAGCATTGCTTAAATATGAATAAAGTAATGGAGAACACATTGATTTGTACATTATTTTAATACAAATTTAAATTCATTATTATTCTCCTGGAAATTATTTATTTCAAACCATCTTAATTTTTTTGGTGGATTGTACTGAATTAAAACTTAGTGCATTAGTTTATATAATTTCAAGAGACCACATAATAAAATAGAAATGGATTAAGATAAAGGTACATGTACATGTAAGATCATGCTCATCCGGTAGAATCTGTTCAACTTTAAAGGTAAAAAATAATTTTCAGGTCCATTCAAATTTTCAGTTCTTTCATATTTTTGCGTCAATAATTGATATGGATGTCATTTCATGATAATCTTTTACCACAAAATACATGGCAATATAATAAATTCACACACAAAATCATTTTTTTTTGACGCAGCACATAGAAATTCAAATACATCAAAAACACTAAAATACATTATATAAAATTTAATGTCATTCAGGTCTTTTGTATTTCAGGTCTTTAGTATGCCCCGTATACCGATACAATAAACAACTCCGAAATTTTCCGAATATATTATAGTCTCGATAAAACGCGTCTAACACGACAGTCTATGACAAAATTTTCATTTACGAGTAAAACGAAAAAATATGTAATCTATACTACTATATGAAAATAATAGACTCGAATTTTTTAGCTTTAATACTGATAAATCATAAGAGTACTGTCTTTTGTTTTATATATTTTTAATATTATCGGTATTTGATGATTACCAATTTGTTTATATTTTTTCTCAATCAAGCTTCGTTAATTAATTATCAACGAAAGTTCCTCCAAAAATTCCGGAAATCATTTGAATTTTTTGGATTTTACAATCTTCCGCATGCGCATTACATTCACGCTAAATCATTTTATATCGTATAAAACTAATAAATATTGAATTCATTGCTTATAATTTAATTTTTTACTCTTAATTCTAGATAAAAACGGTCATTTGACCTTTAAAATGACGTAACATTGTACACAATTCAAACGTAACGTCAGGCGTATTGATACGTTTTTGACGTTAGTCTTACTATGACGTAGGCAACATTCTTTTTACGATATAAAATAATTTTTTAGCCAATCACAAAGCGCGTTACAACCAGAATTAAATTATGATACCATATTTGCATGGATAAACTTGGAAACGATAAAACAAATGCGTGTTAATTTTCTTTTTTTCTGTTCACCAAAGAAAATACAGGAGATAACAATAACACAGCGCATTCCCTATAAAAAAAAATCCCGAGAGTTTCGAATGTGTACATGGTGAACAAAAAACGTTGTTGAAATATGTTGAATTCTGCGATTATAGAATTTAACTTTTCGCAGAAAGGTACATGTATTTACAGCTTTAAAATGGTTTGTTGTGAACAATTTGACTGTTATTTTAAATGCAACTTTATTATTTTTCTCCAAAATCGTTTTGGAGCTATTCTGCAATTTTCTGCTACATTACGGGTAAATATGGAAGGCATTTTAACTGTGGTGAAGGCCTTTCCCGAGACACAGTTAGATTATTCCAACTCAGCAGAGTGCAGTGAAATTAATAGCATTATTGTAGGCTTGAAGTTTGGTTATGCAAATGGCAACAATATACGGTGTTTTGATGTATCTATTTTGTAAATGCCTGATAATATCGTATGCAATGTCAACCCATGCACGCACGGGTCAAAGTCTCATTTTTTTTTTGAAAACATAAAACATATTTCTATGTGCAAATTTCCTTTTTATTGATAAAAATGGGCATGATATTAATTCATTTAAAAAAAAACTATCCCGCAGAAACGCAGTTACAATATTTAAATGTGTATAAAATAACGGACCGCCTCCTGGCGGCCCGTAATGACATTTGACATGAATTAAGAAAACAAATCACAGATGTATACATGTGTATGGATACGACAGAATATAAAACGGACTAAACTCATCGTCTTCTGACTGGACAGGAATCCTATAGGTAGAGAATTGCCGTCCAAAAGACAATCTAAATTGTATTTTGCCGTCAAAAAGACAATTTTGAAATTTTTATTTCACAAACGCATAATCACAGAAGAATATCTGCCATTCAGTCAATTGAAAGGTGACTGAAAGATAACTGAAATGTGACTGAATGGCATATGTGTGCCATTCAGTCACCTTTCTAGACCATTCAGTTATCATTCAGTTGACTGGATGGCAGAGATTCATCCTGTGAATGATATTTGACACGAATTAATATAAAAGGAAGATCTTTCTTAAATTTACATACAAAAATTTGAATTAACATGGAGTTGCCCCCTCCCCCCCCCACACACACACACACTTTTAAGGGACAATGTAAAGAATTAAACTGAAAATAAGGTAATAATCAGTGAAACTAAAGATAATAGTACCCCCACCCTTACGGATTAGGATTTTCAGGGTTTTGGAAAATACCTTTAAATTTCTTTCTTTTGTTTCTTGCCAAGACTTTTTGGATAAGTTTGGCCCCCTCTCACGTTCAAAAACGATGCTACGTGCCTGGTTCCTCAATGTTGACATTTTTTAAATTAGGCTATAGATCTAAGTCGTTTGTTCAGACACAGACCCTCCCCCCTTTTAAAAAATATGTTTACTTTGAGTATATTTACGTTAAGCGTAGCGAGCTCCATAGACAACGTGTACGAACGGAGGAAATTCGAGTTGAAATCTGCACATTGTTCAAAGAAAATTTTGTGGACCCGCGTGAAAACGTTCTACTATCCCAGTGATCCTTTGCGGTGCATAGCAACATGGTGGAAGAGGAAGTGTTTCTACGGAAAATTCTTACCTCTACATCGCATACAGAATTTTCATTTACAATAAAAAAAATCCTTCTAAAAACATTACTGTAAACAACACATAAGCTTACGTAAAAAAGACTGAACTTTTGCTAACATATGACGTCATTTCCTTCTCCGAATTTGTCCGACAATTTACGGAAACTGTCGAGCGCAAAGGAATGTTAACTATGACGTCACAAAGATCTCGCGTTTTAATTTCCCGCGATACATTTAGAGGTGGATCAAGCATATGTAGGCCTACTAGATCATGTAGGAAGTACTCAGTATCAGTGTTAACGGTGACTCTTTGGCTGATTAGTTTTGTTTTGATGATTTTTTTTTCCTTAGTAAATACACATGCAAGTTCCATGCTAAATTTATTGTCATAATGATCCAATCATATATGCATACGTTAGGTAGGTGACAAAAAATTATTAAGAAAGAAAAGTCTAATCATTATTAGATCTACGTGCAGCCACGTCATTTTGTATAAATAGATAAACTGTTAAAATATCTACCGGTACATGTATTTGTTATATAGTTGCATATGTGGTCAAATAATATTGGATATCACACACGAAGAAAGGGGTGAGGGCACATGTCTACAACGCTTATATAGCGTACAAAAATTAAAGATTTAAAACAAAATTAATGTCACAGAGGAAAATAATTAAAACACGGGTTACAACAAGGAACAAAATGAGAAATTACAAACAAAATTTATTTTTACTGATTTTAATGATCATTATTAAAAGGTAAAGAAAAGATAAAACATAATTGTATCTACATAAAAAAAAAACGGTGTTGTGTTTATCAAAATATTTTGATACAATGTAAGTCTGTTTAACATTTTATTAATGCTCAGTGGTAATTTGTTTAAGTGTTTATAACTAGGAAGAGGCCATTGGAATAAAAGTTTGATAACTTCGATCGGGTTCCTTGCGGTGGTAAAAGTTTTTGAGACAAACCCAAAGTTTTTTGGTTAGGGCAATTCCACGGGTTCAACCGTTGCATTTAACAATGATGACAGATGGGTAGTTCCTTCTGCGCTCGCCCCAACGGTCACACCGTAAAACATATTAGCGAGCTTCATGGACAACGTGTACGAACGGAGAAAATTCGAGTTGAAATCTGCACATTGTTTAAAGAAATTTTTATGAGGCCACGTGAAAAAGTTCTACATATTCCCAATAATCCTTTGCGGTGCATAGCAACATGGTGGAACAGGAAGCGTTTCTAAGAAAAATTCTTACCTCTTAATCGTATACATCTAATTCAGTTATAATAACAACAAAACTCTTTTAAAAACGCTGAAGTAAACAATACATTTGCTTACGTAAAAAACTGTACCTACCTGAACTTTTTCTGACACATGACGTCATTTCCTTTCCCGAATTTGTCGAGCGCAAAAGAAAGTTAAGTATAACATCACAGTAGGTGCGTTCAGAGTTGTACCGTTGGTGAAATTCAGATTTACCGCTTGAAGCATTTGGTTGCCATCGGTGAACTTTGGTAGCAAATGGTCACCAAGTGCTGCCATTTGTAGCAATTTATATAAGTAGTACTATGAACGATTTCTTTTCAAATTCAAACAAATGGTAGCCTTTGGTTACCAATTGTAACCATCTGAACATATAAAACAGTTGAAAAAAAAACACCTTTCCTCTGTGACGTGTGACTGTTTTCCTTTAAAACAGCTTCATTGAGTAATTTATTATGCTTATCATCATTAATACAAAGAAAATAAAATATTAATTGCAAAATTGATAATCAATATTTAACGCCAGCAAAAAAGTATATTAATCAAAATTAGGTGCATATTTTAACAAAAGCTCGGACTTTGGGTAGCTGTGTCAAACAGCAATATGACATAGACCTATCAATAATTTCTTTGTTGACCACTCAGCCATGGGTCTTTGAAATCAACAAGATTTGTCTGGCTTATATATAAAGCAATTTCTACGCAATCTGTGCATCTTTCACTCGATATCAACATTCTTTTAACTTGATTTGATTCGAGAAATAATAACGTCTTACCGAAAGTCCAAGCTCGAATATCAAAATGCCGGTTCTCTATCACATACTTTCTATAATAATATAAAGTTTCTGGATATAGAAGCGGGTTTTAGAAGCCCTCAGTCGTCTCAGATTGACTTCAAAATATTCATTCAATAAGATATGCATATATCCTATTCTAAAGCGCTTTATTTACATCAGTATCTATAGGCATCTTATAACCCATCATGTTGAATTAGCATAATGACGTCACCTACCAATCTTGCTTAAGCTCTAGGCTGCTGGTAGATTTGGTGACCTCATTTGAAATTGAAAATACACCAATGGTCAACATTGGTAACCAATTGCTACCAATGGGAACCATTTGTAGACATTGGGGACCGAACTTGCCGTTGGTAACAATCTGGTGAACTCTGAACGCACCTACTGACTTTGCGCAATAAATTAAGAGGTGGATCAAGCATATGTACTTTGTGTAACGTGTAGTAAGTATTCAGTATCAGTGTTTATGGTGACTCTTCGGCTGATTAGTTTTGTTTTGATCATATTTTTTTGCTTAGTAAATACACATGCAAGTTCCATACTTAACTGACTGTCATATTGATCCATGCGTAAGGTAGGTGACAAAAAATTATTTTTAAAAATGTCTTCAACGCATATATATAGCATACAAAAATTAACAAAATCACAGGTGCTTGAGGACATGATCGACCCCCTCCCCTCCCCCACCTCACCCCCCCCCCCCCCAAGATTATAGACCCCAGGACTTTATTATTTTTTATTTTTAATTAAATTATCCTTTTATGACATATTTCTTATCTAATTTATACATTCATTGCCCCAAATTACCTAAAACAAATATTTTTTAAAAACATCAGATCCTCTACATATATCATACAAGAAGTCCCCGGGGTCTATATATTGGGGAGGGGGGGGGGGGGTCGATCCTGTCCTCAAGCACCTGTGAACAAAATTATAAACGAATTGATTATACAGAGGAAAATAACAACAAGGAACAAAATGGGAAATAACACACTCAGACAAGCAGTTCAATTTTTAATGATTTTAATTATCATTATCAAAAAGTAAAGGAATGATAAAACATGATTGTCTTTTTATATAGAAAAAAATCAAACGGCTTTGATTCAACATATTTTGATAAGTCTGTTTTACATTTAATTTATGCTCAGTGGTAGTTTGTTCAGGGATGTTTATACGTACCTGGTTTGTTTAAGTGTATTAGCCTAAAATGGACAATTGGAATAAATGTTTGATAACTTCGGGTTCATTGCGGTGATAAAAGTTTTCGAGACAATGCCAAAGTTTTTAGGTTGGGGCAAGTCCACGGGTTAACGTTGCATTTAACAATGATGAGAGATGTTTGGTTCCTTCTGCGGTCGCCCCAACGGTCACACCGTAAAACATATTATAAAGATTAATTAAGTAATAATGAAAGCTAAGTTGACCGATTAATACATTAAAAACTAAATATTCGAACAGCGTTTTCCATTTTTGAAAACCGGTATATTCATCATCTGGGACTGAAACAACTTGTGGTCGAAATTGTTGGGTGGCGATACGTCTAAGCTTCGCTGTGACGTATGTCAAACAGACGATAGACAGATTTGGGAAGAAGAAAGGAAAGTTTATTTCTATTCGTTTAGATAATTGTTCCCCGTGAAACAAAAGGTTTGTCATATCATATATTCTACAATGTAGTCTACTTCTTGAATATACTGTAGTGAAATGTACATTATTATGTAACTACTTATTATGCAAATGACCTCTGACCCTGGTCCACTGCGCGTCCCAATACCAACTGAGGCGAGTTCAACAGGGCAAGCGCTCGCGAGCGCTCGCCAAAATTCTCTATACCCGCAACACAAATTTTGGCGAGCGATCGCTCTGTTGAACACGCCTCTGGAGCTCCAGTATTCAGTTCAGTTCCGCCCGCCTACCCGTTAACACCTACAGTCTGTATATTGTATTGCCTGATGTCTGTGTCCATGTCAATTGTTGTTCGTCATAAGGTAGGGTTTATTGCCTTATGCACATGTACTGTGTAATATGTTTACATAATATCGGTTTTACGACAATACCATGCCAGTGACAATATATGTGAGATAAAACGCGATATTTTTAAAAATCAACTAGGCCGATGTAACGTTACATATTGAATTAAAATGGCTACCCGGAAATCGTGTCATTCATATATATGTAAAGTTTTCAAGAAAAAACTGTTGTAACTTAGTTCAGGCAAGGGAGGAGGGGGTAAGTTGTTTCAATCCAACAGCTGTATGTACCGGTAGATATAATAGGTGATTAATGATTTCAGTAAGAAATATAACGTTACCACAATCTCGATGACCTACATTTTTTTCTCTAAGCTTTTATACCACACCCCAGAAAATTCCCATTACTTAATTCTATTATATGATTATATCTAAGAATGTTCGTACCCTTAGTCCCAACTTTTGAAATGCCCCAAGTAAAGAAAGGAAGTCGATGATAATATAATTTTTTTTATTGATTTTCACTCGTCATTAACTGATTAACATTATATAAAAATTTGAATAAAAAATCTACTGTGGAAATGAATTGCGTCGCCGTCCTTAAACATGTATAACATGTAAGAAATCGGGTCAGTCGTTATCAATGTCTTAATCACTTACCTGAATTATAAAAAAAAATATAGAAAAAAGTTGACATTTTGTCAATAAACTCTAAAATGCCTGCACCAGAGTAACTGCTTACACCTTTGGTATTTCAACAAGTGTGATATGATGTCCATCAACTATAATTGATTACATTTTTATACCATGAAAGATTAGTAGTAAACCTTTTACATTAATTTGTAAACAATGAACAAATTGTGTTCTACCTCTATATGAATAAATCATGTATACATCAAATAGGGAGGTTGAATGGGGGATGCCCCCCCCTCCCCAATTATTTTTTTTTTCAAAATCACCTTTTATCTGAAATTTTTATTTCGAACAGTTTTAATAATTATAGTGAAATTTGACCTTAAGAACAATCAGTTTCAGCGAGCAGTAATACGGAATCGGAAAAAACCACAGTGTGGTGATCTGGAAACCCAGTTTAAACTCTGTAAAAATGACAGCATCAAGAAAGAAAAATTGATGGGTATATAATTTAATTCTGGTTGTAATGCACTTTCTGATTGGCTAAAAAATTGTGTAACCCGGGGTATTTGGGTCGGTCTTAAGTCCGTTGTGGATATAAAATTGAGATTAATTCAGTTTACTTCTTTATTTGATGTAATCAATTACAAAATAGGTATAAATAAACCCTGCAATGAAATAAATGCGAGTTAGGACAGATAACTCTTACAAGCATGTAGTTTTGACAAAATATGAAAATATTCCTCTTTACAAACTAGACTCAAAAATATTTGTGTCTATATTTAAATTATCTGCTTATTACATAAATAAACAATAATAATCACATCTGTATAAATAGAACTGTACGTTATCATGTCAAACTTATTTCACATGAGTTTATAATTTAATTGTAGAAATATTAATCAGTTTCATAATACTACTAATACTATGATATATATTTATATATAACTATACGTGAACTAAGCTTAAACCATGTTTAAACAATGCTTACCTCACATGAGGTGTAAAGGTTGATTAGGAACAATATTCAGGATGTACAAATAATACTGTAGTTGATAATCTGATAAATAATGTAAATTTCAAGTAAACACAAGTAGACTTCCAAATAGGAACCGGTTTAACAAAGAAATTTCCCACTAAAATTGTCACATGACCAAAAAAGTAACAGCTGACCAATTTTATCCAATAGAAATACAGGAATACAGGAAAAAGGGTATTCCTTCTAAATATAGATGTTGCATTGCCAGAGTTAAAAATAACAAAAGATAGGACTCTTACATTAAGGTTAGATAACTGTATTAAATATTTTTGTTAAATATTGCATTGACTAAATAATAATAATATAAAAATAATACACTGTACCAATATTCAAATATTTTCATGTTAGAAAAAGATTTGAACATAATCACCAAAATTATGCAATAATACATATAATATAATAAACATATTTAATTCATGAAATTTCGCTCTACCACATTCTCCCCCCTGTTTGAAATATGTCGTCCCGACATTCACAGAATTCACTTCACTGAATTAGACGTCAAAATATCAAGAATCGCTTTTCCTGCCTCTGGTCGTAAATGTTCTAATAACAGAGAACTAGCTGCTAATGATGTCAGGCAATGGATTCGTTCCTACCAGTCTGGTGTTGCTGTTCTCATCGACTTCGAAATCTGAAAATCGCCAGTCCTATAACTAAGAGGTAATCGTCTCTCCCGTGTGGATCTGCGAAGTGGAACCATTGGTTGCGTTTCCTCGTCTTTGGATTCAGTATGAGATGCATCTTGGTTATCAGGTGCTTCTTCCTGATTCGTCTCATTCTGCGTAGCGCTACTGTCTGTACTGTCCCTCACAGAGATATCTTCTTCAACACTCACTGTGTCCCTCGAAGAGTGGGCGTCCCCTTGTGTCTCTGCTGGATCTTGATCTGCTTCAGTCTGAACTTGAGATTCACCAATAATATTTGAATTATTGTCACTTTGTTCTTCTTGACTGATCACAGCGTACCTCCATTCGGACTCATCTTCTGAAGAATGTTTAAGAAAATCATCAGTTTTGGAAGGTTCTGTAGGGTTAATTGTAGGCTCCTTTTTCAGTATTTTCGATTTTCTCTTGACAGGAATAGGTTTTTGGAGTTTTGGGGTAGGTGTGTCCTTTAGTATTCCTATGGGTAATAGAAGGTTGCGGTGTAATGTTCTTCTACGACCTTCTCCGTTTTCCTTCTTGACCACAAACACAGGTATATTCTCATTAGGTTGTCCAATAACTATATAAGGATCTGGTTCCCACCTATCTGCCAGTTTATGCTTTCCTTCAAATGCAACGATCTTCACTAAATCTCTGTCTCCAATTTCCACTGTACCTCCTCTGATTTTGGAATTGTAACACTCTTTCTGCTTGTTTCTGGCTTTCTCTGCTGCAGCTGTTGCTAGTTTATGGGCTTGGATTATTCGTTCTCGTAGATCCTTGATGTATTGAGTAGATGGTTCTTTTTCGTTCACTCGAAGACCAAATGCTGCATCGACTGGTATTCTTGGGTTATTTCCGAACATCAGAAGATATGGAGTTTGTTCTGTGCGTTCATGTCGAGTGCAGTTATAAGTATGTACAGATGGTTTGACGTATGCTTTCCAATTGGTCTTCTTGCTGGAATCTAGTGAACCTAACATATTTAACAGTGTGCGATTAAAGCGTTCACACATTCCATTTCCCATGGCGTGGTAGCTGGTAGTTCTGGATTTTTCCATACCCATGATTTTACAAAGTTCTTGAATCACTCTGCTTTCAAAGTTGGCTCCTTGGTCCGAGTGTATTCTTTCTGGGATGCCATAATGTACAATGAAGTTGTTATAGAACATCTCTGCTGTCGTCTTAGCTAATTGGTTTCTTGTTGGAATGGCCATGGCGAATCTGGTGAAATGATCAGTAATTACCAGTATGTGTTTATAGCCTCCTTTACATGGTTCTAAGGTCAGAAAATCCATGCAAACCAATTCTAATGGAGAAGTGGTTGTGATGTTCACTTAAGGTGCTCGTTGATTGGTAGGAGTCTTTCTTCTTGTGCATCGTCCACATTCTTCAATCCAGGTCTCTATGTCTTTGTGCATTCCTGGCCAGTAAAATCTGTCACGTATCAAAGATAAAGTTCTATCCTTACCAGGGTGGCCCATGTCGTCATGTAACGCTTCAAGTACTGTTGACGCATGTTCGATAGGTAGCACAAGTTGATGTCTGGTTTCTTCATCTATATGTGTAACACGATGAAGTACTCCGTCTATCAGTTTCAGGTGGTTGAACTGTCTGAGTAGAGGATTTGATCCTATTTCATTCTTGGACGGTTTCTGTTCATTTCTCACATACTCTATGACATGGTGGATGTCTGGATCTAAGGATTGTGCTTTTTCCCAGTCTATGATGTTTCCAGTGCAAATTCCTCTCGGGTCTATATCATTAAGTATAACATCGGATAAAAGAGTCAATGATTCTATGTACGATGAAGTAGCAGAATTGCAGATAGCTTGGACTGTCTCGATACTCATCGGAAGACGACTAAGAGCATCTGCGTCAGCATTACTTCTTCCTGGTCTGTACTTGATATTGAAATTAAATGCTGCCAGTGCTGCTAACCATCGATGACCCGTCGCATCAAGATTCGCTGTTGTTAACACATAGGTAACTGGGTTATTGTCTGTAAAAAACGGTAAATTGCTGTCCATAAAGATAGTCTTTAAATTTATCACAGATGGCCCATTTAAGTGCTAAAAATTCTCTTTTATGTGGTGGATAATTCTTTTCTGCTTTGTTTAATCCTCTGCTGGCATAGCTGATTACACGTTTATGTCCGTTTTGTTGTTGATAAAGTACATCTCCTAGTGCATCACCTGAAGCGTCCGTATGAAGTTCCCAGGGAAGTGAACTGTTGGCGTATCCTAGAATAGGTGATGACGTCAGATGTTTCTTGAGCGTCTCGAAAGCTTGGTCTTGTGCTTCTCCCCATTTCCACTCTTTGGTCTTTGTCTTCCTCTTTGTCTTTTTCATTGGTGTTGGCATGAGATCTGTCAATGGTCTGCTAATTCGACTGAAGTTTTCAATGAATCGCCTATAGTAGCCGACAAATCTAGGAAATTTTCGTACTTCCTCAGGAGTTTTCGGTTTCGACCAGTTAATAACTCTTTCTGTTTTATCTGGATTCATTTCCACACCTTCTTCAGACACGACATGTCCAATGAACTTCACTTTTCTCTTAAAGGATTCACATTTCTCTGAAGATATTTTAAGATGAGCTTCTCTGATGCGGTTGAATACTAATTTGATGTTTTGAAGATGTTCCTCGAATGTTTTGCCAAAAATTATAATGTCATCTATGAAAACACAGCATATGTTTAAGTTGTAGTCTGTTAGTGGATTTTCCATAAGTCTTTGGTAGGTTGCTGGAGAATTGGTCAAACCGAAAGGCATACGATTATATTCAAAGAATCCAAGTGGTCCAACGGAAAATGCGGTGCGTTCTTTGTGATCTTCATATATTTCTACCTGATGATATCCAGACTTCATGTCAATGTGCGAAAAGAATTTGTTACCAGATAAACAGTCATTTAATTCCTCAATCCTTGGAAGAGCATAGCTGTCTTTTCTCGTCAGTTTGTTTAATTGACGGTAATCGACACACATCCTTAGAGTACCGTTTTTCTTTCTCACTAACACTACATTAGACGCATATGGTGAATGTGATGGTCTGATGATACCAGTGTCTAATAATTGTCGTAGGTGTGATCTCACTTCGTCGTACATGGATGACGGAATCCTTCGGTATCTTTGTTTGAAAGGAGTGTTGTCTGTAAGGTCTATCCTGTGTTTTACCATGTGTGTATGGCCGACATCATTATCTCCCTTGCTAAATACATCTGAATAAGTCAATAGGAGATATTTTCCGCTTTGTAACTGTTCTGTGGTTAAATCACTTTCTGTTATATCGACTTCATCTAACAATTCTGTTGTCTCAGATTCCCACGGTTGTAGATTCTCGACAATAGCAGGCTGTACTTCACATATGATTTGTTTAGGCGGTACCGTTATAGTTCTTGTAGTAACGTTAGACAATTTTACAGAAATTATTCCGTTCTTCTTATAACTATACGGTCTCAGAGTGTTCGTGATATCAATATCTTTGAAGTCCGGTGTTAAAGTAGACGACTGTAAAACTGATGAAGTTTTATGATACGGAATTTCTTCGTCATAATATCCGTTTACATCAACAACACTGTTTGGCGGGAGTGTAATTCTATTCACTGTTCTTACAACTGCAAGTCTATAGTTCCTTTTTCTGAGTAGGTTTTCACGTATTTTCAAACATCTGAAGTTGAAGTACCATGGTGTAGTCAGAGATAAATTCTGTAAATATTGAACTCCATGTTCTTCTTTGAGTAGTTGCATCATGGATTCCAAAACGTTAGTTCCAATTAAAGCAGGTATTTGTTGACTGTATTTACTGTCAGGTACCACTAACATTACATGTTCTGATGTATGAGATATGTTTTTAGGTATTTCCAAGTTAACTTCTATGTAACCTTTGTAAGGTAATTGAGTTCCTCCTGCACATTCAATCTGTAGAATGTTGTCTCAAGTTTTCATGTCAACACTTTGAGATAGTTCTTTGTTATAAAAGGATTCACTTATAGTTGATACAGTGGACCCTGTATCTATGAGAGCTGGTATCTTTTTTCCGTTGATAAAAAGTTCCGTTTCTGTAGGAGGTCCAAATATCCCTGGTGGTATTGGTGTTTTCACATAATTGTTTGTAGTAATGGGACCACGAGATATTCTGTTATTCCAGCCTAATACCGGCTCCTCTGTATAGGCTTCCTGGAGTTTAAATTGCGACGTGAATGGTCTAGTCTCACACGACATCCTATGGCTATGTGTCCAGGTTGTCCACATTGACGACAGATGATCTCTTCCCTGTTTCTGTCTGCAGTTGGTCCTCTTTGCTGTTGTTGGAACTGGTTGTTGTCAGCTGATGTCTGATACGTGTTTGAGTTTCTCTGTTGTTGTCCATTATATGTTTCTCTGTATTGTGTTCCTCTGTAATGTTGATTTCCTCTGTATTGCTGTGGAGCGTTTTGCTGTTGAACGGAGGACACTAGCTGTTGCACCATTCCCTTTAATTCTTTCATGTCACTGTTTTCTGCTGTACTGTTTGTTGATTTGCATATACTGGTAGCTGTATTTGATTTGGATGTTTTCGGTTGATCTTGCTGATGATCTTTTTCGATTTGTCTCACTTATATCTTGAAGTTCCTGTCTCAGTCCAGTCCAAAGCATTGTATGTAACATGGAATTCACTTCACTTTGTCTAACTATTCCTTTCTCTAATCCCTTTCCGATGATTTCCTCCAGTCTCCTACTCCATGCTGTGATGTCTTCATCTCCTCTCTGTCTTGCTCCATAAAATTCTAATAATAACTGTTGTTTATTTTCTACACTGCCGTACACGCTATCTAATGTTTCTAAAATATCGCTTAATGGTTTATCCAGGCCTTGGTACATGACTACTCTGGCTGCTGATCCTGTAAGCGACCTTCTGATGGCGAACTATTTTTGTTCTCTTGTGAAGCCTGAGTCTTTTAACACCATCTTCACTTCATATCTCCAGATGTCATAGGTTGTATCTCCTTTGTTATCTCCACCGGAGAATGTTCTTATTTTCGGGGGATACGGAGACAAAGTTGTCACAGATCGTGTCCTTGATATGCTGGATCCCTCGGATGGTAAACTGAGTGGGGGTATCTTTGGTTTTACATCTTGTTTTACCCCTTTTTGTTCCACTTTACTAGCACCTGGTGGAATATCTTTTGTTTGGGCTATATAGTCTTTCATCCATTGTCCAAGTTCTGCTGGGTTATTTCCCTTTGGATTTAGTCCCATTGATTGAAATGTGTGCAGCATCCTCTCATAGACCGCTTTGTCAACTGGTTTGGACTCAAAAGGACCAGTCGGCTGAGTTTTGATGACTTTATCTTCCTCGTCGCTCATGATGAATGATAATTAAATTCAGAATCACGATAAATTTGCACTTGGAATTCACTTATTTCATTCACACTGATTTCACAATTTGCTTCACTTATATTGATATATTTCACAAAACACATGCACTAGAATTTCCTCTCAGAATTCCAGAATTCCCAGAGAAATCACTTAAAATCATTATTTCCTTTCACATGATATCACTAAAATTCACTATCTATACTCAGAATGATATACTACTATTCTAAATACCAACAGACCAAAGTAAATGAATAATAATGTTCGTTGAGCATGTGCTGTAACTACCGGAAATAAACAAAGTGTCTGTAAATCTAAAGTCCAAACCCTTCGACGGCTGGTTAGTTCCGGAAAATTCACTCACAGTCTGTCGAGGATCGAGCCCCACGTTGGGCGCCATTGTAACCCGGGGTATTTGGGTCGGTCTTAAGTCCGTTGTGGATATAAAGTTGAGATGAATTCAGTTTACTTCTTTATTTGATGTAATCAATTACAAAATAGGTATAAATAAACCCTGCAATGAAATAAATGCGAGTTAGGACAGATAACTCTTACAAGCATGTAGTTTTGACAAAATATGAAAATATTCCTCTTTACAAACTAGACTCAAAAATATTTGTGTCTATATTTAAATTATCTGCTTATTACATAAATAAACAATAATAATCACATCTGTATAGATAGAACTGTACGTTATCATGTCATACTTATTTCAAATGAGTTTATAATTAAATTGTACAAATACTAATCAGTTTCATAATACTACGAATACTATGATATATATTTATATATAACTATACGTGAACTAAGCTTAAACAATGTTTAAACAATGCTTACCTCACATGAGGTGTAAAGGTTGATTAGGAACAATATTCAGGATGTACAAATAATACTGTAGTTGATAATCTGATAAATAATGTAAATTTCAAGTAAACACAAGTAGACTTCCAAATAGAAACCGGTTTAACAAAGAAATTTCCCACTAAAATTGTCACATGACCAAAAAAGTAACAGCTGACCAATTTTATCCAATAGAAATACAGGAATACAGGAAAAAGGGTATTCCTTCTAAAAATAGATGTTGCATTGCCAGAGTTAAAAATAACAAATGATAAAACTCTTACATTAAGGTTAGATTACTGTATTAAATACTTTTGTTAAATATTGCATTGACTAAATAATAATAATATAAAAATAATACACTGTACCAATATTCAAATATTTTCATGTTAGAAAAAGATTTGAACATAATCACCAAAATTATGCAATAATGCATATAATATAATAAACATATTCAATTCATGAAATTTCGCTCTACCACAATTGTTTAATATCATATAAAGAATGTTGCCTACGTCATGATAAGATTAACGTCAAAAATTTATCAATACACCTGACGTTACGTTTGAATTTTGTACAATTTTATGTCATTTTAAGGGCCAAAATGACTGTTTTTACGTACAACGAAGAGTAAAAATTTAAAGTATAAGCAATGAATTCAATATTTATTTGTTTTATACGATATAAAATGGTTTGGGGCAGTTTACGCTTTATAAACTGCGAAATAATAAATTTACACATATATCAACCATTTTAGTTTATATTTTTCATCCTGCTCTTGTAAAAATCAAGCCATGCAGTTGGGTTTTTATTTCAATTTTTAAAGAAAAGGTTAAGAAACATGAAAAGTAATTAAGAAAAAATTGGACACAATAAATGCAAAAATGAACCCAAAAATATTTTTTAAAATATTAAGCATTGTATCATGTAAATGTGTATACATGTATATGATGTTAAATCCAGTGCTTGCGTGGAATATCATCAAATGCTAGTGTGTAACAGTTGATGGTCTCTTTACAGGTTCCCAGGCTGTGTCTGACTGTGCTGTTGACTGATAGGTTATACCAGTTTGTAGTATGTAACAGTTGATTGTCTCTTTACAGGTTCCCTGTGTCTATCTGTTGACTGATAGATCTAAGAGAGAATATATGTTGTATAGTATTCATGTAAAATCACCATGTTCATGTAGCTATACTTTTTATTTTTAGGTCACCTGAGTCACTCAGGAGACCTACTGCTATCTCACATTTGTCGTCGTGTGTCATTTATAGACATTTTAGTATACATCTCTTAAATGGGTATGTGGGCAGTAGTCATTGTGTTAGTCCTGGGGTAAGAACTGTTGCCCGATAGCATAGGCCGAGGTCAACATCAATTTCTTACCAAGGAACTGACAATATAACGATTGCCCACATTCCCATTTGATGATTGATGTGTTAGACGAGGAGAAACATATCCTTGTGGTAATGTGTGGGCTGGGATATTGTCCAATTATCTGCCCGGGGGACAGTCAAAAATCAAACAGGGTTAAGGCAATAGCAAAGCATGGGCCATAAGCCAGTATTTAACATGTATACATTGATGGGTTCCCATTTTGCACACATTTGATGATAGGTGTGAATTGTATTTTGATAGCAATTACAGTCTGTTCTCTACATGGGGTAAAGACACAACTACATTTTACCTATGTTTTATAATTTAAAAATTAAACGATACTTACAAAGTAGACGCATACTTCGGAGAATTACAATCAAACTTCTACTTTGTAAGTATCGTTTAATTTTTAAATTCTCCATCAGTATGCGTCAGCATCGAGATCACGTGAGAGATTTAAAGTGTGGCCACAGCACAAAATATGAGAAATGGACTTAGCAATAATGTCCTAATTTCTACTGAAAGCATTAACAAATATTTTAGTTTACCAAATTTATTCAAACAAACATGTTCAAACTATTGGGTTGAATTGTCACTTATGGAATATTTGGATAAAACTGACAGTCCAAAATTATCACTATTTACAGTTCTGTGGTAAAACTTATGAAATGTTCCTGAGTTAGACCATCCTGCAGCATCCATGATACCGGTGAGCGACCATAGACTTTGCAGCACTAGTGGCAGCGGAGCGTGGGCTATGTGCACTAAAAATGTTCGTGTCTATGCCAGCATCTGTCATCACTTTTTTGATCCAGCATGCTACTGTTTCACTAGTTACAGCATTATGTGGTTTTCTAATCATCAACAATAACTTAGTTGTATCTCCTCTAATATCTGCTGTTGTTTTTAAGTAAAGTTTCAACAGTGAATATACACACAGAGGTGGACTATCTGAAAACTTTCTTAACACTAAAGGCGCAACTTGAAAAGATGGTCTTGTTTGCTTGAGTAACACATTAAACCTAAATACTATACAATCATCATCTATATACATATCTCTTATATCTAAACAAGCTAAGGACTGACAACGTTGTCCTGAAACTAAAGCTAATAACATAGTCAACTTAAGGGTCATATCTGGTAAAGACAAACTCTCATTTTCTAACAAACTAAGGTATTCTAACACTATATTTACATCCCAAGTAGTACCATATCTAGGCAAACAAGGTTTAATATTGAATACACCTCTCAAGAATCTTTTCACTAAAGGATGTTGGCCTTCAGGGAGATTATCTACAATAATGAAACCTGACAGTGCTGATCTGGCTGTGTT
Source organism: Magallana angulata (assembly GCF_025612915.1). Taxonomy (NCBI): domain Eukaryota; kingdom Metazoa; phylum Mollusca; class Bivalvia; order Ostreida; family Ostreidae; genus Magallana; species Magallana angulata. The sequence goes on along the minus strand of NC_069112.1, from coordinate 6,350,565 downwards.
TATAGCACTATAACCACAACCCTCTGTCATAAGTGATGCTAAAGAATCTAGCACATTAGAAATAGTAGGTACACAATTGTTACACTGAACTTGACTTGAATATTGAAACCACTTCTTAATGTACACATTGTATTGTTTACAAGTGGAGCCTCTCCATGATTTCATAAGAACTGAAATTGATCTTTCCGATAAATCAAGTTTCTTGAAATTTTCCCTGAAACATGGCACACCATCAAATGAAGTTTTCGGGCCAGAGGGTGCACTTGTGAAGGACTGTTGTTCAACTGCAGCATTGTTTTGAATGGCTTCAGAACAAGTGGAGGTTTCACACACATTCTCAAGATGATTGGGTACCAGTTCTGTGTGTCCCATAGAGGTGTAACCAAGAGGCCTTCTGCTTTGTCCATCATGATTTTTTGACATACTCGGTCGATAATGCTAAACGGAGGAAAAGAATAAAAAGACAAATTAATCCAAGAAATAGTGAATGCATCAACAAAAGATGCTCCAGGTTCATTTTTCCAACTTAAAACTGTTTGTTAAGTCGATATGCAAATAAATCAATATGTGGTTTAAAATATACACTAGTTATAGTTTTAAAAAGTTTTTCATTCAACATCCATTCTGTTTCATCTCGAATCATTCTACTCTCCCTGTCTGCCACTACATTATCAACACCTGGTAGATGTACAGCTGTTAACCACATATTATTTCTTTGCACAAAAGTCCATATTTCTCTAGCTTTATAATTACATGCTGTTGATTTTGTACCACCCATATTGTTAATATATGCCACTGTTGTGGAATTGCCACAATAAATTTTTACATGTTTATTACACAACTCAGCATGAAAACTTTGTAGTCAAAGAAAAACTGCATGTAATTCCAAATAGTTAATGTTGGACAAGGACTGTTTTTCTTCAATGGACCAATGTCCCCCTGTAGAGACACCATTGTATTCTGCCCCAACCTATTCCTGATGCATCAGTGGTTAGTGTCGCTTGGATACTTTTCTGTCGAATTGGAGCCTTGATGCCACTATTTATTTGTATTGACCACCATTTTAAGTCTTGAAGTGCCTCTGCTGACAGTATCATTTTTTAATCAAAGATTCCCTTGTTACATTTAAGTGCTATGGCTTTTTCTTTTTCAAGTAGTTTGGTATGTAACAATCCTAAAAGTATTGCTACTGAAGATGAAATAAGGACTCCCACTAGTTCTGCCACTTGTCTAATTGAATGTGATTTATTTGAACAAAAATTGTGATAAAGATTATTGAATTTCTTTATCTTTTCCGGAGTAAGACTGATTGTCATTGATTTAGAATTCAAAACAAATCCTAAAAATACAATTTCATGTGTAGGTACCACCACTGATTTTTCTTTATTGATCTTAAATCCCAATTGTTCAAATAGATCTATTGTGTCTTGTGTGTTTTTTAAACACTGTTCATAAGTTTCTCCTTGTAATTAGGAATCATCAATGTATGCAACAGACACACGTCCTTTAGATCTAAGTGAAGCATATACTGGTTTTAGGAGCTTAGTGAAAAGTCTGGGTGCACTTGACAGACCATTTGGTAAACATGTGTACTGATAAAGAGTTCCGTTCCAAATGAATCTTAAATATTTTCTGTCAGGATAAGCTACATTCACAGTATAATATGCATCACTTAGATCCACAGAACCCATATAACATCCCGGTTGAATCAATCTTAAAGCTGTACACAGTGTTTCCATTTTAAAATGAGCGTACTCAATGTTTTCATTCAGTTGTTTTAAATTCAAGTTGCCATCCTTTTTAGGACGTAAAAACACAGTTGAAGTATATTCATCATCAGAGTGTGAAGCTTTCTCCACTACCCCTTTCGCCATTAACTTTAAAAACTCTCTGTCTAGAGCCACAGCCTCTGCAGAGTTGAGTTTAGTTTCTCTCACTGAATATTGAACAGGTACTGAAGTAAATTCTAATGAATATCCTTTAACAGCATTAAGGATGTATCTGTCATGTGTGATAGTTTTCCACACTGATAAAAATTGACTAATCCGTCCGGCATGTTGAATGTCACCTACCTTCTCTACTTTTGGTGGGACACAGGTTTCTTGGTGTAGTTCTTCTTTGTTTCGTGATTGCTGTGGTGGTAGTTCCGGTTGTAATGCCCAAGCTGGTAATGCTGGGGTCCTCTCCCTAAAAAATTGGGTTTGGATCTTTCTCTGAACTTCAGACGAGGATTGAACTTCATTCTAGTTTTGGAAGTTTTGTCATCATAAGCTACCTTGTTACCCATTTTGTTGTGTTCCGTGATGTTTTTAATTTTTTCCACCACGTCATCACCAAACAAGTATGCCGTTATTTCAGTCTGACAAGTGCACAGTTTTTTGTATTCTGGTTTCATGTTATTTTTTATACATACTTTTCTGTGCAAAGAAAGTTCAGTGTTACTAGAGGCCAACAAGGCCACACCATTGAGCAGATCTTTGGCTGCTTTGTTTTTGTCAAATTCATTGTAAGGTTTCAGCAAACTATCAACCACCTTGATTACGGGACCAAGTCCTTTCAATAGGGTTTTCTCAATCTGGATCTTATGAACCTTTACGTCCGTCGATCTCGTAGTTTCGTTCATACAATAGTTCCATATGAAATCATTCACTCGAGGAAATTCCAACTTGCAGTGATCTGGCCGTAAATGTTTATCAAAAACGTTGTCACGGCATCGGAAGTTTTGTCCTCAACAATGTAGTTGGAAACAGCGAAGAAGTCTTCGTCATGTTTATCCGAGCCGCCATTTTTGTTTACTTCTACGTCATGTCTGCCCAAGTCTGAAGGCCCCGCCTCCTTTTGACTGACAGCGGGTAATTTTCCATGCGCGGTCGACTCGCAGTTTATCTTGGCCTTTTTTTCTGAGTTATTAGAAACGTTGTCGGCCTTTCTTTTAGTTGTACTATGTTTTCCAACCGATTCAGAATCACTATCATCAGCCGATTCTGCTTGCACATAAATCAAGTTATTCATTGCGTCCAAGGATTTCTTCATGGCCATCATAGCCGAATTTTGATCTACCATGAATCTTTTGAACATGGATTCGGTAACAAATTCGGTGTTGTGCACACTATCTTGTTCCCTGCACACATCATCTTGTGTAGTTACGTAATCTTCTTCTTTAGATCTTGGTCTCGAAGAATGATCGTCCACCCACTTATGGGCAATTGGTGCAAATTATGTTCAAGCGCATCTCGCTTACGAGAATGCGTTGCACTTGAATGCGCATCTTGAGCATGATGCGTTTCCGACTGTTCAATAACTTGGGTTAGAAAATCCCCCAAAATGGCGTCGGAGCCTGAGGGACGCTCCTCGTCCATCATGTCCATATCGTAAAATCGTACGATAAAAGTTTACATCTAAAAACTCCTTTCAAATTTACCGCAAAAGTTCTACACCAATTCACTATCCAACGAGAAACGCTAAATGTACTAAAATACGGTCACAAAAAAAAGTTAAATTACAGAGCATAACATTCTACGACTAATCAAATCTGGGTCAAACTTCGCATTGAATTCTGGGAATAGCTTTGCAATCTCACGTGATCTCGATGCTGACGCATACTGATGGCGAATCCCATTTTAAAAAGTTACATTCTGTATTTCATAGGTGAATTGTAAATAAGAACATACTGAAGGTATGTGTCACATTAAAAAAAAACCAGTGGTTCAATAGAATCAGACAGAAGGCAAATCCTGTGTCAGCCCTCATTTCTATAACTAAGTTATTGGATGTGTGTGTGTGTGTGTGTTGGGGGGGGGGGGGGTAAGATCTAAAGAGTAATAATATTGTATGTACATGTTTAGAGAAAGTCTGTTTGAGAGAGAGGGAGAAAGAATGAGAGAAAGAATGAGAGAAAGAGGAGAGAGAATGAGAGAAAGAGAGAAAAAAGATAGAAGAGAGGGATGATAGAAAGCAATATTACATATAAGAAGAGAGAGAGAGAAAGATTACATGTCTGAGAGAATAAGTAAGATGCACATGTTTACATGTACAACAGTAAGGAGAGAGAGAGAGAGAGAGAGAGAGAGAGAGAGAGAGAGAAAGAGAGAGAGAGAGAGAGAGAGAGAGAGAGAGAGAGAGAGAAAGAGGGAATATATGTCTGAGGGAATAAGTAAGATGCACATCTATACTTATAAATTAAGGCATTTTGCAAATAAACTATAAAACGCCTGCACCAGAGTACTTGCTTACACCTTTGGTATTTCAACACATGCGTGATGCTGTCCGTAAGGTATAATTGAATTTTAACTGATAAGTTATTATTGTAAAATTAATCAAAAACCTACTTTCATTTTCGATAAACAAGCCCGAAATAGCAAAAATGAGAGTAAGGTGGTGGACACGCTTTGGCGGATCCAAGTCAGGGACAGTTTGCATCAAAATATATAATTGCAATGAAATATTATTGAATGATAACGTAAAGAGTGAATATATTTACTGTGAGCCTATTTAGAGAATACATTAAAGTTAAGATTTGACAAACGTTAAAAAAATAAAATGAGTAAATTCGTTTCTTTAGTGGGCGATTTTAGTTTTGATACCCATTCGCTTGAGAACTTTCCAGAACGGGGTACCCAAGAACGCGAATGGACTAATTGACGAAAAGTGTAGGACGGGTTCATCATGCATCGCGGGCAGATACCTTGGATCGGACTTCTATTAATACAAAAGTTAATAAATAAAATGGAACAATTAATGCGATTTTAATATTAATGAAAAGAACTTTCCAGAATAGGGTGCCCAGAAACGGGTTGACTAATTGACATCATGGCCCTATATATAGGGCGAGTTAACATGTCGGCCAGATACTTTGAACCTGACAAGTTTGGTTAAAAATATGTATGCAAATGGATAATAATGCATAATTTAACGTGTTTTAATTTAATTTTATACTTTTTTGTATCACGACAGATGTAAACCTTAAATTTGTTGAAAAGATAATTGTATTCTACGTAAATGTTTAATAGGGATGCCCCCCCCCCATGATTGTTTTTTAAAAACAGTCTTTTATCTGAAGTTCTGATTTTTTTTATCCCCGTCCGTTCCTCTAAATCTGCAATGCAGTTTGGTTTTTTTTTATTTCAATTTTAAAGAAAAATGGGACAAAGATAATACAAAAAAGGAACAAAAATATGGTTCAACATATTAAGCATTATATGATAATAATGTGTAAAGTGTTAAATCCAGCGATTGAGCGGGGTATCATCTAGTCTTTACATATATAAGAGTAAGGAGAGAGAGAGAGGGGGGGGTTAGCAAAGTTTAGAAAGTGTATAGCATTGAATGATTTATTTTTGACGTCTGCCGTTAGCAGACAAATTGAATAACGTGCGTTAGCGCGTTATGATAATTTGTCTGCTCATCTGACGGCAGTTATTGACAAGATGACGTCAAAAATAAATCATTCAATGCTTATATTTACATTCCCTTACTGATTAAATCAATTGTTTACTTAAATAATTAAGTATTGAATCATTAGTTTTTTAACTAATGATTCAATGCTTATATTTACGTCTTTTAACATTTTTTCCCTTTGTCCAAATATATTCATTTTTAAAAATCTCTGCCTTATTCAACGAGTAATGCACAATTAACGGAACAGCCATTGGAACACTCGATTTATGCTGACAAAAATAGTCCACAGCGTTTTAAATCATTGTAACACAATTTTACTTTTTATTCTGTAATCTAATGAATTTACTTTTGGTATACTAAAACAATAATCAACTGAAGTAATTTAACTGTTAGAAAATATTCACAACAATGAAATTTTAATCAGCGTAAGTATAATATCATGTTGTAATCCGGTTTGAAGTGGCGAGGAGAGTCAGTCATGTTCTTTGAGAAATACTGAATGTATTCATACGCATCAGATTTGGTGATTTAGTCTTCTGTGTTATGCATAAATATTACTCAAATCAATCAATGCAACTTGATAGGGGAAAAGAAAGTGAATGTAAATACATCAATATAAATTGCAGATCACGGAGGGAGTAAATTAGTAACAGCGAGAACAGCTGTTATATAAAACTGGTTTAAACTGATTATCACATAGACTGTTGAGTTGAGATCGACGAGCATGAAAATATAATCCATGAAAAATAACTCTTGAAATTTTGCTTTTAATTATAAAGTCATCTTTTTTGTTGAATAATTGTAAAACATAGTGTTTTGACAACATTCATGAAATATATTTTTTTTAACCGATAACATAGAAATCTTTGTTTGAGAACTACTTATGTAAATATCATGTAAATTCATACGCAGTGATTAGATGTTGCATTTAGAGGCATTTAAAGATCATAAATTTTAATGAAAAAACACAGTAGAATGTAAATATTGAGGGATAGAGAGAACAGATGGAAAGCAAAAACATATTTATCAGGAAATTATAAGAGACAGGGGATTTGAGACAGGGGCTTTGAGAAAGAATGAGAGATAAGAAGTTCAAACTTAACAGTAAAATTATGAGATAGTGAATGTCACGACAGCCGTCGTGTGTCTAACCAGTCAAGCAATGAGAACAACAATAAGTATTTACAATCTTTATCTATATATACAATCAATAAATTTACAAATATACACATTCACACACACACCAAAAATATTAACAAAAAAAAATAGATTGAGAGAAAGAAAGAAATAGAAAGAGCAAGAGTACATGTTAAGTCTGAGATTGAGAAGCTGCCTTCCTCTGCCAGGTAGTCATATAGTACACTTTCTTCATTAGGTACACACACTCTGTCTCTCCCTCTCTCTCCTTTGCTCTTTCTATTCTATCTCTCTCTCTCTCTCTCTCTCTCTCTCTCTCTCTCTCTCTCTTTCTCAGTAATCTTATGTTGTATTTTTCTACCGGTTGAGTGTCTCTATAATCAGAACCAGAATGATAGACCATCAATTATCTAAGTAGGGAAAATATAGTATTTCTTAAAAAAAAAATCTGCTTAAATCTAAAATATTTCTTATAAAATTTGACATTGAATCTCTAAAACAATAATAATTCTAAAACTCTTTATTTTCATTCAACAGTATACATAAATAAATATATTTTCAATTAAACGTTTCACTTTCACAATATACTTATTTACCTAATTACCGCAACTGCACGCCATACAATCACACCGAACAATACTCGCTGTGAAAAACCGTTAAGTGTATCAGACCCCTTAACGTATCAAACACAGTCACAGTTAAGCGTATAAGACCTCTTAACATGCAATATAGTTAAGTTTATAAGACCCCTTAACATCACAAAACAGTCAATGTATGACCAATAACGCCGTATAAGACTACAAAAAATAAACTCACAAATAAACTAGCAAACCACGCTTGTCACACAAACGCACTATAACTCTACGGTAAATAAACAAGTACTATGTAAAACGGTAACACGAAAATTCTATCGAACACGTATAAGAACAGTTACCTAAAGTCTTAAATATTACAAACAAGACTAAAGTATGAAAAAAAAAACTTACCCCTAATGGAGATGGTTACCGTAAAAAATACGCTTAGCTATACATCGTGTTACTACTGCAGTGCGTGCTAATGGACCCCGGCTCACTGACCATAAACATGGTTATTTATAGTATCAAAGTAAACAAATAGAACCGTCCGAGTCTAGTCCAATATTGACCAATACCTGAAGTGACAAAATCTGAGGCACCAAAAAGGATATGAACATAGAATAAAAATCAGAGGTACCCTACAGGAAAATAGTAAGCATGAATAAATCTATTGATTGTGACAGTGAATGAAGGAGTAATAATGAGAGAGAAAGAGAGAGAGATTACATGTCTGAGAGAATAAGTTAGATGTACATGTTTACATAACAGATAAAAAGTGTTTACATGTTTATCAGTTCTGAAATTATGTGGGACAGAGGCTTGGAGAAAAAATGAGAGATAAGAAGTACTTGTTTAGCTGTAAAATTATAGATAGTGAATGAAGGAGTAATAATGTGAGAGAGAGAGAGAGAAAGAAAGAAAGAAAGAGATTACATTGCTAAGAGAAATAGAAAGATGCATATGTTTGAGAGAGAGAGCAAGAGTGCATGTTTAGTATTAAAATTATGAAAAACACACCCCTGCGTATGTTATTGTCATTTAAATTTTAGACCAGGTGGTTTTATTTGACCCTTTCAGTTTCGCAGTCAAAACCGTGCCTCGTGTTTACAGTCTATTTCATAGAATCTTAATACTTGTAGTCAATACAAAACCTAGAGGTTTGTTGATTTTAAACTTTATCTTCATTAATTGGTGGATAAAATGTGTTCTAGAAAAAATGTGACAATACAAAAAAAAAATAGTTTTTTACGCTGTTGCAACAATAAACATGATTATAAGAGATCCGCCTTAGGGTTTATTTTCGATCCGCGCCTGACCTAGTAATAGCATCAATAGTGAAACAGACTGTACTATTTTATGCAGAATGTTCCTTGAAAATGGCTCGATATACTAAGTTTTTATGCAAAACAGACACACATTTTTTTTTAAAAACATGGTATTGCACACAACAAGCATCAAACATGGCTATGATTTTATTAAGCAACCCAATGTATATATTTTTAACCACTCTACACCTGGTTGAACACGAACGATAACTCTTTCTGAATATCATCGTTTAATTTAAACAACCGCTAGGTAGTGAAATAAAACATACATCTTAGATTTTCATGTTTTAACATAAATCGAAGCAGGATGTGATATGAAAAAGGACCAGTACTTACGTATTTTGAGAATTTTATCCGAACACATATACTTCCGCTCGAAATTTCACAGGAACTGAACAATTCTCGGTGAAGTCTCGTGAACTTTCATTCGAGCACCTCTGGATTTATTATATTCTTAGCAACGATAAAGAAAACATTCCGAACACATTCGCAGGGGTGAAACAGAGACTAAGAGAAAGAAATAAAAAGAGCAGGAATACATGTTAGGTAAATTGAGACAGTAAATACTCGGTAATTGAATTCAACTAAATTGAGAGGTGTACTCTACATCTTATTTTATTTTTTTCTCTCTGACTTTCTTTGCTAGATAATCATATAGTACACTTTCTCAATTATGTACACATCCAAGAGAGAGAAACAGAGAAAGATATATAGAGATAAAACGATGGCAAGAGAGAGAGAGAGAGAGAGAGAGAGAGAGAGCACCTTTTTCTCTCTCAGCAATCTTGTGTTGTATTTTTCTACTGGTTGAGTGTCTCTATAATCAGAACCAGAATGATGGACCGTCAATTTTCTAAGTAGGGAAAATATGGTATTTCTTAAAAAAAACATCTGCTTTAAACTAAAATATTTCTTATAAAGTTTGACATTGAATCTATAAAGCAATACTAATTCTAAAACTCTTTATTTTATGTTGTGACCCAGACCGCCCACATCATGGACACAGCAAGCACCCTGTACCAAGTACATCTGTGTTCTAAGTGTCCGGGGGACACAGAGTACTATTGTGTATCATGTCCTTGTGATCTCTGTCCCCAGTGTAAAAGAGAACCATGTACAAGATCTCAAAACAATAGACCATGATGTTGTGTCACACCGTGATCAAATCAACTACATCCCAACACAAGAGATCTGTGTGAGACATCCTAGCCATTTTTATACAAAGTACTGTGTACCTTGTCAAGTTCCTGTGTGTGATTTTTGGTTTGGACATAAATCACACAAATTCCCTATCAGAAGTTTTCTCTTTGGAAAAAAAACCCACAAAATTCAGGATCTGCAAAAAGCTTATAAATCAAAGCGACAGCAATACAGAGGCATCATTCACACCATCAGAAGTGAGGCTCTCTTTTACAGACCTGTTCTCCTGACAGGAATCAAAACTGATGTCAAAATCTGTCACACAGAATTCTCCCCCCTTCAATCAGAGATGTTAACAAAGGCCCAGAGACTGAAGGATCTCATTGACTATGTGCTATATGATCTATTGAACAATGTGTTATGTGACTTAAATTTCAAACACAGATGTAAAAAACAGAAGATAGAAATGATCAGACATATTGTCAGACTAAGGAGATATGAACACAGATATGTACAGCCAGCATTCATATTCAGTGCGCTACAATTCCTCTCATTCACAAAGACAGCCCTCCCCCAGATACATCTTACACTCCACACCAGCCAGCTCTCCATGACTGAGTCACTCAACAAGGAGGATGTGATGGAGTCACTGAGTGCAATCCAAATCACAGAGAGAGGAAACCGTCGCGTAGGAAACCAGTGCCTGCTGAAACTGACGTCTGGTGCTGAGCTCCATCAATCTCTTACACTGACAGGTGTTGGTCGTTGTTATCACATTTCCTGTGTGACATCAGACCGGGTCTGGGTCAGTGATTATAGAAACAATCTCATGTTGACAGACACAACAGGTGTTCCTCTACATCGTGTGGAGGATTCATGTAGTGGTTTATATACAGGATTACACACAGTGAACAGTGAGAGTGAACTGATTTATATAGATGAGGATTCTAACATCAACAAACTGTCAAAGGATATGAAAACAACCACCACATTTATAGAGAGAACAGACTCTACATGGATACCATGGTGTGTGTACTGGTCCCCGTTCACTGGGGATCTACTGGTCGGGATGTATAACATTGATACAAAGACAGGCAAGGTAACCCGGTACAACCAGAGTGGACAACTCACACAAACCATACAGAACCACAACACAGGACGGGGACTGTATAGATTACCTAACTATATAACAGAGAACAACAATGGGGATGTCGTGGTGTCTGACTATGTCTATAGCTCTAAGTCTGGTGCTGTAGTGGTGACAGAGCGTGGAGGAAGACATCGTTTCTCCTACACAGGACCTCCATCAGGATCACGACTATGGCCACGTGGAATCTGTACTGACGCGCTGTCACACATCCTGGTGTGTGATTTTATAACCAGAACAGTACAGATGATAAATAAGGACGGTCAGTTCCTATCACATCTACTGACAAAATCACAAGAGATGGATACACCACGGAGCCTGAGTTATGATGTCAACACTCACCGTCTCTGGGTCGGATCATGGTTACACAACAAGGTGTGTTTCTACAGGTATATCACTAGACAAGACGCTCTGACAGGTAAGTCTGAGTCATTATCATTCACATTAATTAGATATAGATAACTAAGACACACAGTCCGTGTTAATTATCAGTCAATAAGATACATGTTTATCTGTGTGATTGTTTGTCAATATAAACAAATCATTGTTACAGGATTAGCTGTATCTACCAGTCATTGGGATTCATTGTTTATCTAAAATAAAGAGAAATTAGATACATTATTTTATTAATTAAATGTACAGTTACATGTCATTGTATTTAGTGAATAGAAATAGCAGGTTGCTGTATTTAATTATAAAATATATAGAGTTACACATGTATTTGTAATAAGTTATTTTGTTACATGTTAATTGACTTAACTTAATTAATTAGATAAGTATATTTTAATTTGTAGATATAGCTCTATCATTACATATACTGTATGTATTAATTTACAGCTAATTAATGCCTTGTTGTAGATGAACACAGACCCCGTCCTGATGGAGACACTAGATACACGACACCTCGTCACAACACAACTCATCAACTAAACGAAAGTAAAACTCACTGTCTCATGTATTTGTAATCAGTTGTTTTGTTACATATGAATTGACCTAATTTGATTAATTAGACAAATAATAAAGCAAGTGGCAGGGTAATCAGTTAAAAGTTTCAATTGTAGATGTAGCTCTATCGTTACATATAATGTATGGAATGGATTAATTAACAGCTAATTAATGACATGTTGTAGATGAACACACACCCTGTACTGATGGGGACCTCATGTCCAGCTCAACACAAGCCGTATAATGGAGATAGCTGGAATATTGACAGGTTGTAAATGTTTCTGTACAAATCTAGTCTGCTCTCAAAACCACACATGTTGTTTGTCACTTTGTTCAACATCTGCAGCTAAAATTGAGCTGTGTATAATTCACATGGACTGTAATACTGACTCCTGTTCATTTCTCACTTTGTGATCATCCAAACATAACTGTCTGTTGCTGAGTGAGAAACATCATGTTATACAAGTTTCATTTTCTGAATGTGGAATATCATAAAAGAGTCTTTAATAACTAAACAATTAAACATTGTAAATGTTGGATCTTTATCAATACCAAAATGTATATTGTTTTGCTAATTATACCCCATGCAATGGAATTGTTAGAGAATAATGATTTCGACCTATCCGCCAGTCAGTCCTGGTTTTTAAGCAAAACTTATATTAAACAGCTGCACAGAATTTTATGAAACTTTTAAGGTATTTAGGACACAATGTGTAGATGTGTTAATTACTAGGAAGTTCCGATTCATTTATCTTTCTGGGAATTTTAGCCCCATTGAACTTGTTTGGCCAGATGTTGAATGATTTTTTTTTGAATGATTTTTTTGTAAGCATGACTCTTCTCAAACAGCTGTATTGAATTTCGTAAAACTGTTTACGCAGTTGGGGCATAATGTGTTGATTTTCATGTTTCTAGGAAATTTAATTACAATGTTTTGTCTTGAATTTTTTAACCATTAGAATTAATTAGTATATTGTTGTTGTTTAAGACAAATGATTAGATATGTGCATAATTGCAGAAAGTTTTGATCTGATAATGTTTTACAAGTAATGACCTTTATCATTTTTAGCTTACCTGAGCTGAAAGCTCAAGTGACCTTTTCTGATCACAATTTGTCTGTCGTCTGTCTGTCTGTTTGTTTGTCTGTCTGTCTGTCTGTCTGTCCTCTGTCCATAATTTTTTTACATTTTCAACATCTTCTCCTAAACTACTGGGCAAATTAAAAAAAAAAACTTGGCACAAAGCACCCTTAGGCAGAGGGGATTCAAAGTCGTAAAAATTAAGCACCATGCCCTTTTTTAAGGTGAGATAATTAGAAAATATTGAAAATTCTTAAGAATTTTTTTCAAAAATCTTTTTCTCAAGAATCATTTGGCCAGGAAAGCTGAAACTTATGCGAAAGCATCCTCAGGTAGTGTAGATTCAAAGTTGTGAAAATCTTGACCACTGGGGTTAGGGTGGGGCCACAATGGGACATTGAGCTTTTACATACGTATATTTAGAGTAAATCTTTAAAAAAAAATCTTCTTTTCAGAAACTAATCTGGCAGCCAGGAAAGCTGAAATTTTTGTGGAAGACACCTCAAGTAGTGTAGATTTAAAGTTGTAAACATCTAGACCCCCCCCCCCCCCAGAAGGGTGGGGCCACTATTTAGTCAATGGGGGGGGGGTCAAATTTTTACATATGAATGTACTAATGTAGAGTAAATGTTTAAAAATCTTCTTCCCAGAAACTATTCAGCCAGGAAAGCTGAAATATAAGTAAAAGCATCCTCAGGTCAAAGTTGTGAAAATCATGACCCCGGGGTGTAGAGTGGGGCCACAATGGGGGAAGGGGGGCGAACTCAAGTTTGTTCAAATCATGATCCCCTGGGTTAGGATGGGGTGACAATTTGGGGGGGGGGGATCAAATTTTTACAGAGGAATATATAGGGAAACATCTTTAAAAATCTTCTTCTATAAAACCATTTGTGTAGAAAAGCTCAAACTTTAATGAAAGCAACCTTAGATAATGTAGATTCAAATTTGTTCAAATCTAAGGAGTAGGGTGGGGCTACATTGGTGATTCAATTTACAAGGAAAACATTTTAATTGTTCACAAAAGCTGAAATGTTATAAGATATAGATAAATAAATAAATAAATATATTTATTTTTTTGCTTTTATGCAAGCATTTTAACATAGGGCTGAGTCTTTCAAATTGTTTGGACTTTGGCCTCTGACTATTCTGGACTATTATTTGGCCTTACTGGGGATTCACAGTTTTATAATATATTAAATGCTCAACATGTGATTTGACTATAATATCATCCTCTTAGAAAATGGACTAATGATATTAAACATTACAATATCCAATAGGGGGAAAATGGATTTATATTTATACAGGATCTAAATGTATTATACATTGTTCTACATTGTCCAGCTAGTTTGTATCCTGACACCATTAGGCTGATTTTATCATACCTGTTGTTCCTTAGGTGAGTGATGTGGCCCATGGGCCTCTTGGTTTTCTTTTTTTTTTTTGTATTTAATGCATACTCTGCCATTCATGATGTGTAGCATTGTCAAGTAATGGGAGAACGTGGGTATTTGAGCTTGCTCACTTTTTATACCCCCGCTCCGATGGAGAGGGGGTATACTGTTTTACCCTTTTGTGTCTGTCTGTCTGTCTGTCCGTCCGTAACAAAAATTTCTGTCCCATTTATCTCAGCAACTATTTATCGCAGATGCTTGAAATTTTTACACAGTGTTTGTTAGGGCATGTCATATCGTGGGATATATTTTTGTACCGATCGGACGTCAACTTCCTGTTAAATGACGACTTTGCCTATTTTTAACCAAAATTTTCAAACAGATATTTGTCAAAGATTTCTCAGCAACTATTTATCGCAGATGCTTGAAATTTTTACACAATATTTGTATAGGCATGCCATATCGTGGGATATATTTTTGTACCAATCAGACGTGAACTTCCTGTTAAATGACGACATTGTTTATTTTTAGCAAAAATTTTCAAACAAATTTTTGTCAAAGAATTCTCAGCAACTGTTTATCGCAGATGATTGAAATTGTTACACAGTATTTGTACAGGCATGCTATATCGTGGGATGTATTTTTGTACCAATCAGACGTCAACTTCCTGTTAAATGAGTAGGGATGGGACGATCCACCGATGCACCGGTGCATCGCAGTATTTATTTTGACGATATTTGGATCGATACATTTACCATTAATACGACGATACCTTACCGAACTTTTTTTATTTTTCAAAAATATCCGAGCTTCATATATCGGCTATTTTTAGTCCGCGCGCCTAATATGAAAGTACAAAGATGGCGGAAAACCTCGTAAAGTTGTCAAAACTGTTAGGAAGCTAAATATGGAGTGTGGAAAACTTTTGGAGTACTTGTTTATGAAAAACTAGTGTACACGAGACTAAAGTAATTTGTAAATTGTGCAACGCTCATTATGAATATAACAAAATAACTTTGGACATATGCGGTAATACATCGGCAGGTTGAATAAATTTTAAACTTTTATTCATGTTTTCATTTAATTGCAATGTATCGTGATATGTATCGTATCGCATCTCATGTATCGTGGTATGTACCGAATCGGCTCAGTACAGTATCGTCCCAGCCCTATAAATGAGTACTTTGTTTATTTTTAGCCAAAATTTTCAAACAAATTTCAGTCAAAGATTTCTCAGCAACTATTTATGGCAGATGCTTGAAATTTTAACACACTTTTTGTTTTTGCATGTCATGTCGTGGGATATATTTTTGTATCAATCAGACGTCAACTTCCTGTTTAATGAGTACTTTGTTTATTTTTAGCAAATGTTTATTTTTAGCAAAAATTTCAAACACATTTTCGTCAAAGATTTCTTGTACCAATCAGACGTCAACTTCCTGTTAAATGAGTACTTTGTTTATTTTAGCCAAAAATTTTAAAAAAAATTTCCTCAAAGATTTCTCAGCAGCTATTTATCGCAGATACTTGAAATTTTAACACACCATTTGTTTAGGCATGCAATATTGTGGGATATATTTCTGTACCAATCGGATGCCAGCTTTCTGTTGAATGTCGACTTTGCTTATTTTACATATTCACATTAGAGTGGGGGTATCACTAGTGAGCATTGGCTCACAGATATCTTGTTCTTTCTTTTAATACAGTTATAAACTAATTATTTTTGTTTCTTGCAGACAAGCTGCTTTTAGAACGCCTTCAGGCCAGTTCAAGGGGAGACAGTAGAAAACCTTCCCGGATTACCCATAATTCCAATGGAAATAATGCGTCGTCAATGGACTCTGTTTTTCTGACTGTGAACTTTATATAAATAATGTGTGATCAATGGACTCTGTTTCTGTGTACATGGATTTAACATTTATGTGTTCGTCATCCTTTTTATTAATTTTACATTTGTACTATATGTGTGTTTTACATAATAAGCTCCTGAGATCTCTTATAAATCTCTGCTGTACTTTGGTGCTAGGACAGAGATATCCCTTAGAAATGTGACGAATGTATGATGATTTTTTTTTTAGTTTTAATTTGCACACAAGAAATTGATTACAAAACACATGCAAAGGGGGGTAACTCCAATTTGTATTTTTCAATTTGAAATGAAAGAAAGTTATCCCCCTTCTACTAATGTTTTCTAGAGATATCTGTATTTTATGCTGTTGATCCCTGACATTTTTTTGTAGGAGAGTTTATTGAGTACAGTGGCGTCGGAAGCAAATTTCTCCCTTATAAAAAATGTTATATTGATCAGGTTGATGGAAAATTCATGTTTATGTAAATAGTTTTGGAGGAATATTGTGACCAAGTTTAAGTTTACTGATTTTTTTTCTTTGTATTTACGCTTACCATGAAATACATACTACTTATATACATATGATGTTTAGTGAGTCGTAGCAATCTGTAGATAGAACTCAATAAATGTGATATTTCTTTTTAGTTTTGGCTTTTTTCTTAGAAAGACACTACTGTTGTATTTGGTACAAACACGTAAAATATGATGCTGTAACTTTATATACAATAACTAGACAATTATGTATTGGGACGAACCAAATCTGACAAACCAATCTCCTTTTGGATTCACTATAGTTAGATGTTAATAGAGACTAGTCAACAATAAATTACAAAATGGAGATATTCTAATGCATGCAACGGGTTTTGTGCATGTAAAAGATGAAAAAAAATGAATTTTACATCCAAGTACTCAAAGTTGTTTCAAGAATTTCATTATAACTGATAGGTTTAATTCTGAGTATTATTATAAAAACTGATATGTTGATATCATATCTGTCCTAAGCTTTTTGGTTGGTCGATAGTTGTAACATGATCATGCGATAAATTCTGTTATATAAATCTCACTTAAAAAAATACCGGTACAAACCTTAATAATGTATCTTCTTCCGGCAATCACACACTTTGCTAGATGAACTGTTACCGCAGTTGTATTTACTTTACGTGAATAATGTCACCTCGCAGTCATGCTCATTAACACATATAATGTTACACGGAATGAGGAACTGTTACGTTTTACCGTCACAGGCAATCACCCACTTTAATGCATACACTGTTATACGCAATCAGGTGCTTTTACGAATATATTAATACTGTTACGCGCAATCACCCACTTGCATCTCATCTATTGTTACACGCAATCACGCACTTTAACGCATACACTGTTACATGCAATCACACATTTTAACACAAATACCATTACTCGTAATAACACACTTTTACACATACCATTTCACATAATCACATTTTAACACATATACCATTATTTGCAATCACAAAGTTTAACACATATACCGCTACAAGCAATCAGGCATTTTAACACATATACCGTTAGACAAAATCACACACTTTAACACATATACCATTACACACAGTCACACACTTTAACACATATACCATTACACACAGTCACACACTTTAACACATATACCGTCACACACTATCACACACTTTAACACATATACTGTCACACACAATCAAGCACTTTAACACATATACCGTTAGACAAAATCACACACTTTAACACATATACCATTACACACAGTCACACACTTTAACACATATACCGTCACACAAAATCACACATTTTAACACATATACTGTCACACACAATCACACACTTTAACACATATACCATTACTCACAGTCACACACTTTAACACATATACCATTACACAAAATCACACATTTTAACACATATACTGTCACACACAATCACACACTTTAACACATATACCATTACTCACAGTCACACACTTTAACACATATACCATTACACAAAATCACACATTTTAACACATATACTGTCACACACAATCACACACTTTAACACATATACCGTTACACACTATCACACACTTTAACACATATACTGTCACACACTATCACACACTTTAACACATATACTGTCACACACCATCAAGCACTTTAACACATATACCGTTAGACAAAATCACACACTTTAACACATATACCATTACACACAGTCACACACTTTAACACATATACCGTCACACAAAATCATACATTTTAACACATATACTGTCACACACAATCACACACTTTAACACATATACTGTCACACACAGTCACACACTTTAACACATATACTGTCACACAAAATCACACATTTTAACACATATACTGTCACACACAATCACACACTCTAACACACACACTCAAACACAATCACACACTTTAACACATATACTGTCACACACAGTCACACACTTTAACACATATACTGTCACATACAATCACACACTTTAACACATATACCATTACTCACAGTCACACACTTTAACACATATACCATTACACAAAATCACACATTTTAACACATATACTGTCACACACAATCACACACTCTTTAACACATATACCATTACTCACAGTCACACACTTTAACACATATACCGTCACACAAAATCACACATTTTAACACATATACTGTCACACACAATCACACACTTTAACACATATACCATTACTCACAGTCACACACTTTAACACATATACCGTCACACAAAATCACACATTTTAACACATATACTGTCACACACAATCACACACTTTAACACATATACTGTCACACACAATCACACTCTTTTATACATATACCATTACACACAGTCATACACTTTAACACATATACCGTCACACACAATCACACACTTTAACACATATACTGTCACACACAATCACACTCTTTTATACATATACCATTACACACAGTCACACACTTTAACACATATACCGTTAGACAAAATCACACAATTTAACACATATACCATTACACACAGTCACACACTTTAACACATATACCGTCACACAAAATCACACATTTTAACACATATACTGTCACACACAATCACACACTTTAACACATATACTGTCACACACAATCACACTCTTTTATACATATACCATTACACACAGTCACACACTTTAACACATATACCGTCACACAAAATCACACACTTTAACACATACACCGCTACACACAATCACACACTTTAACACATATACTGTCACAAACAATCACACACTTTAACACATATACCATTACTCACAGTCACACACTTTAACACATATACCGTCACACAAAATCACACATTTTAACACATATACTGTCACACACAATCACACACTTTAACACATATACTGTCACACACAATCACACTCTTTTATACATATACCATTACACACAGTCACACACTTTAACACATATACCGTCACACACAATCACACACTTTAACACATATACTGTCACACACAATCACACTCTTTTATACATATACCATTACACACAGTCACACACTTTAACACATATACCGTCACACACAATCAGACACTTTAACACATATACCGTCACACATAATCACACACTTTAACACATATCGCTTTACACACACTCATACAGTTTAACACATATGCCGCTACACACTATCAGACACTGTAACACATATACCGTCACACACAATCACACACTCTAACACATATTCCATTACACATAATCATGCATTTTAACACATATCGCATTACACACAATCACACAATTTAACACATATACTGTCACACACAATCCTGCACTTCAACACATATAGCATTACACACAATTACACACTTTGACACATATACTGATACACATTTTCACAAACTTCAACACATATGCCGTTACACACAATCACACACTTTAACACATATATACTCTACGACCAACGCGGTTTGCGTATTTACAGAGAGTCTTCGTTGAAATTGATCACGGTTTAGCAAAGGTAACTCAGGTAAAACCGCGCATCCTCGCAGTACAGCTTCTCACCTTGTCCACACCGTCGCAGTATTGTGAATCCAGTCCCAGGTGAAAACTGTTCTTGTTTTTAACGCGAGTTACCTCACCCAATTTTTTCTCATACAGGAAATATTCTTTATTTTATAAATGGAGTTCATTGTTACAATTCATTATTATTGTTTTAAAAAAAATGTAATTAAAATCAAAATCTACCATTAAAGTACAACCAACTCGTTATTTTCTTCTTCGTTCTGTGTTTTTATGTTAACAACCAATGATGATTCAAACAACAGTTACATGTATATTTTTGCGGCCCGTTTGACGCTTGCGTCAATGTGATTTCTTGTTATTTGTTTGTGAAACTTTTGAACGGCAATCCTACTACCTCTAGCATTCCTGTCCGGTCACGATGACGACACCGGAAATCGTGTTTATTTCAGCAGCAAAATCATCGCACGTGTTGAACTGAACACAAGCATAAAACAAAATGTCATGGACATTCGGTACATAATTACTATATTTTCAGCAACATGTTTTGAAGTTTAACATTCTACTATTAATATAAAGAATAGAGTTCGTTACTGTAAGCATTTCTAACGGTAGTTGTTTGAGCATTGCTTAAGTAGGAATTAAGTAATGGAGAACACATTGATTTGTACATTATTTTAATACAAATTTCAATTCATTATTATTCTCCTGGAAATTATTTATTTCAAACCATCTTAATTTTTTTGGTGGATTGTACTGAATTAAAACTTAGTGCATTAGTTTATATAATTTCAAGAGACCACATAATAAAATAGAAATGAATTAAGATAAAGGTACATGTAAGATCATGCTCATCCGGTAGAATCTGTTCAACTTTAAAGGTAAAAAATAATTTTCAGGTCCATTCAAATTTTCAGTTCTTTCATATTTTTGCGTCAATAATTGATATGGATGTCATTTCATGATAATCTTCTACCACAAAATACATTGCAATATAATAAATTCACACACAAAATCATTTTTTTTTTGACGCAGCACATAGAAATTCAAATACATCAAAAACACTAAAATACATTATATAAAATTTAATGTCATTCAGGTCTTTAGTATTTCAGGTCTTTAGTATGCCCCGTATACCGATACAATAAACAACTCCGAAATTTTCCGAATATATTATTGTCTCGATAAAACGCGTCTAACACGAAAGTCTATGACAAAATTTTCATTTACGAGTAAAACAAAAAAATATGTAATCTATACTACTATATGAAAATAATAGACTCGAGTTTTTTAGCTTTAATACTGATAAATCATAAGAGTACTGTCTTTTGTTTTATATATTTTTAATATTATCGGTATTTGAAGATTACCAATTTGTTTATATTTTTTCTCAATCAAGCTTCGTTAATAAAAAATATCAACGAAAGTTCCTCCAAAAATTCCGGAAATCATTTGAATTTTTTGGATTTTACAATCTTCCGCATGCGCATCACATTCACGCTAAATCACGGGAGGCTCTTTATTTTATGTTTCCACTTAAATTTGGGGCAGTTTACGCTTTATAAACCGCGAGGCGGTTTATAAAAAAGCGTAAACTGTTTCAAACCATTTTATATCGTATAAAACTAATAAAGATTGAATTCATTGCTTATAATTTAATTTTTTACTCTTAATTCTAGATAAAAACGGTCATTTGACCTTTAAAATGACGTAACATTGTACAAAATTCAAACGTAACGTCAGGCGTATTGATACGTTTTTGACGTTAGTCTTACTATGACGTAGGCAACGTTCTTTTTACGATATAAAATAATTTTTTAGCCAATCACAAAGCGCGTTACAACCAGAATTAAATTATAATACCATATTTGCATGGATAAACTTGGACACGATAAAACAAATGCGTGTTAATTTTCTTCTTTTCTGTTCACCAAAGAAAATACAGGAGATAACAATAACACAGCGCATTCCTGATAAAAAAAATCCCGAGAGTTTCGAATGTGTACATGGTGAACAAAAAACGTTGTTGAAATATGTTGAATTCTGCGATTATAGAATTTAACTTTTCGCAGAAAGGTACATGTATTTACAGCTTTAAAATTGTTTGTTGTGAACAATTTGACTGTTATTTTAAATGCAACTTTATTATTTTTCTCCAAAATCGTTTTGGAGCTATTCTGCAATTTTCTGCTACATTACGGGTAAATATGGGAGGCATTTTAACTGTGGTGAAGGCCTTTCCCGAGACACAGTTAGATTATTCCAACACAGCAGAGTGCAGTGAAATTAATAGCATTATTGTAGGCTTGAAGTTTGGTTATGCAAATGGCAACAATATACGGTGTTTTGATGTATCTATTTTGTAAATGCCTGATAATATCGTATGCAATGTCAACCCATGCACGCACGTGTCAAAGTCTCATTTTTTTTGAAAACATAAAACATATTTCTACGTGCAAATTTCCTTTTTATTGATAAAAATGAGCATAATATTAATTCATTAAAAAAAAACTATCCCGCAGAAACGCAGTTACAATATTTAAATGTGTATCAAATAACGGACCGCCTCCTTGCGGCCCGTAATGACTTTTCACATGAATTAAGAAAACAAATAACAGATGTATACATGTGTAAGGATACGACAGAATATAAAACGGACTAAACTCATCGTCTTCTGACTGGACATGAATCCTATAGGTAGAGAATTGCCGTCCAAAAGACAATCTAAATTTTATTTTGACGTCAAAAAGACAATTTTGAAATTTTTATTTCACAAACGCATAATCACAGGATGAATATCTGCCATTCAGTCAATTGAAAGGTGACTGAAAGATAACTGAAATGTGACTGAATGGCATATGTGTGCCATTCAGTCACCTTTCTAGACCATTCAGTTATCATTCAGTTGACTGGATGGCAGAGATTCATCCTGTGAATGATATTTGACACGAATTAATATAAAAGGAAGATTTTTCTTAAATTTACATACAAAAATTTGAATTAACATGGAGTTGCCCCCCCCCCCACACACACACACACCCACTTTTAAGGGACAATGTACAGAATTAAACTGAAAATAAGGTAATAATCAGTGAAACTAAAGATAATAGTACCCCCACCCTTACGGATTAGGATTTTCAGGGTTTTGGAAAATACCTTTAAATTTCTTTCTTTTTTTTCTTGCCAAGACTTTTTGGATAAGTTTGGCCCCCCTCTCACGTTCAAAAACGATGCTACGTGCCTGGTTCCTCAATGCTGACATTTTTTAAATTAGGCTATAGATCTAAGTCGTTTGTTCAGACACAGACCCTCCCCCCTTTTAAAAAATATGTTTACTTTGAGTATATATACGTTAAGCGTAGCGAGCTCCATAGAGAACGTGTACGAACGGAGGAAATTCGAGTTGAAATCTGCACATTGTTCAAAGAAAATTTTGTGGACCCGCGTGAAAACGTTCTACTATCCCATTGATCCTTTGCGGTGCATAGCAACATGGTGGAACAGGAAGTGTTTCTACGGAAAATTCTTACCTCTACATCGCATACAGAATTTTCATTTACAATAAAAAAAATCCTTCTAAAAACATTACTGTAAACAACACATAAGCTTACGTAAAAAAGACTGAACTTTTGCTGACATATGAGGTCATTTCCTTCTCCGAATTTGTCCGACAATTTACGAAAACTGTCGAGCGCAAAAAAATGTTAACTATGACGTCCCAAAGATCTCGCGTTTTAATTTCCCGCGATACATTTAGAGGTGGATCAAGCATATGTAGGCCTACTAGATCATGTAGGAAGTACTCAGTATCAGTGTTAACGGTGACTCTTTGGCTGATTAGTTTTGTTTTGATGATTTTTTTTTCCTTAGTAAATACACATGCAAGTTCCATGCTAAATTTATTGTCATATTGATCCAATCATATATGCATACGTTAGGTAGGTGACAAAAAAATTATTAAGAAAGAAAAGTCTAATCATTATTAGATCTACGTGCAGCCACGTCATTTTGTATAAATAGATAAACTGTTAAAATATCTACCGGTACATGTATTAGTTATATAGTTGCATATGTGTTCAAATAATATTGGATATCACACACTAAGAAAGGGGTGAGGGCACATGTCTACAACGCTTATATAGCGTACAAAAATTAAAAAGATTTAAAACAAAATTAATGTCACAGAGGAAAATAATTAAAACACGGGTTACAACAAGGAACAAAATGAGAAATAACAAACAAAATTTATTTTTACTGATTTTAATGATCATTATTAAAAGGTAAAGAAAAGATAAAACATAATTGTATCTACATAAAAAAAACGGTGTTGTGTTTATCAAAATATTTTGATACAATGTAAGTCTGTTTAACATTTTATTAATGCTCAGTGGTAATTTGTTTAAGTGTTTAAGACTAGGAAGAGGCCATTGGAATAAAAGTTTGATAACTTCGATCGGGTTCCTTGCGGTGGTAAAAGTTTTCGAGACAAACCCAAAGTTTTTTGGTTAGGGCAATTCCACGGGTTCAACCGTTGCATTTAACAATGATGACAGATGTGTGGTTCCTTCTGCGCTCGCCCCAACGGTCACACCGTAAAACATATTAGCGAGCGCAGCGAGGCGGCGCAAAGCACCGCTCGCGTAGCGAGCTTCATGGACAACGTGTACGAACGGAGAAAATTCGAGTTGAAATCTGCACATTGTTTAAAGAAATTTTTATGAGGCCACGTGAAAAAGTTCTACATATTCCCAATCATCCTTTGCGGTGCATAGCAACATGGTGGAACAGGAAGCGTTTCTAAGAAAAATTCTTACCTCTTAATCGTATACATCTAATTCAGTTATAATAACAACAAAACTCTTTTAAAAACACTGAAGTAAACAACACATTTGCTTACGTAAAAAACTGTACCTACCTGAACTTTTTCTGACACATGACGTCATTTCCTTTCCCGAATTTGTCGAGCGCAAAAGAAAGTTAAGTATAACATCACAGTAGGTGCGTTCAGAGTTGTACCGTTGGTGAAATTCAGATTTACCGCTTGCAGCATTTGGTTGCCATCGGTGAACTTTGGTAGCAAATGGTCACCAAGTGCTGCCATTTGTAGCAATTTATATAAGTAGTACTATGAACGATTTCTTTTCAAATTCAAACAAATGGTAGCCTTTGGTTACCAATTGTAACCATCTGAACATATAAAACAGTTGAAAAAAAAACACCTTTCCTCTGTGACGTGTGACTGTTTTCCTTTAAAACAGCTTCATTGAGTAATTTATTATGCTTATCATCATTAATACAAAGAAAATAAAATATTAATTGCAAAATTGATAATTAATATTTAACGCCAGCAAAAAAGTATATTAATCAAAATTAGGTGCATATTTTAACAAAAGCTCGGACTTTGGGTAGCTGTGTCAAACAGCAATATGACATAGACCTATCAATAATTTCTTTGTTGACCACTCAGCCATGGGTCTTTGAAATCAACAAGATTTGTCTGGCTTATATATAAAGCAATTTCTACGCAATCTGTGCATCTTTCACTCGATATCAGCATTCTTTTAACTTGATTTGATTCGAGAAATAATAACGTCTTACCGAAAGTCCAAGCTCGAATATCAAAATGCCGGTTCTCTATCACATACTTTCTATAATAATATAAAGTTTCTGGATATAGAAGCGGGTTTTAGAAGCCCTCAGTTGTCTCAGATTGACTTCAAAATATTCATTCAATAAGATATGCATATATCCTATTCTAAAGCGCTTTATTTACATCAGTATCTATAGGCATCTTATAACCCATCATGTTGAATTAGCATAATGACGTCACCTACCAATCTTGCTTAAGCTCTAGGCTGCTGGTAGATTTGGTGACCTCATTTGAAATTGAAAATACACCAATGGTCAACATTGGTAACCAATTGCTACCAATGGGAACCATTTGTAGACATTGGGGACCGAACTTGCCGTTGGTAACAATCTGGTGAACTCTGAACGCCCCTACTGACTTTGCGCAATAAATTAAGAGGTGGATCAAGCATATGTACTTTGTGTAACGTGTAGTAAGTATTCAGTATCAGTGTTAATGGTGACTCTTCGGCTGATTAGTTTTGTTTTGATCATATTTTTTTGCTTAGTAAACACACATGCAAGTTCCATACTTAACTGACTGTCATATTGATCCATGCGTAAGGTAGGTGACAAAAAATTATTTTTAAAAATGTCTTCAACGCATATATATAGCATACAAAAATTAACAAAATCACAGGTGCTTGAGGACATGATCGACCCCCTCCCCCCACCTCACCCCCCCCCAAGATTATAGACCCCCGGGACTTTATTATTTTTTATTTTTAATTAAATTATCCTTTTATGACATATTTCTTATCTAATTTATACATTCATTGCCCCAAATTACCTAAAACAAATATTTTTTTTAAAAATCAGATCCTCTACATATATAATACAAGAAGTCCCCGGGGTCTATATATTAGGGAGGGGGGGGGTCGATCCTGTCCTCAAGCACCTGTGAACAAAATTATAAACGAATTGATTATACAGAGGAAAATATCAACAAGGAACAAAATGGGAAATAACACACTCAGACAAGCAGTTCAATTTTTAATGATTTTAATTATCATTATCAAAAAGTAAAGGAATGATAAAACATGATTGTCTTTTTATAAAGAAAAAAAATCAAACGGCGCTTTGATTCAACATATTTTGATAAGTCTGTTTTACATTTAATTTATGCTCAGTGGTAGTTTGTTCAGGGACGTTTATACGTACCTGGTTTGTTTAAGTGTATTAGCCTAAAATGGACAATTGGAATAAATGTTTGATAACTTCGGGTTCATTGCGGTGATATAAGTTTTCGAGACAATGCCAAAGTTTTTAGGTTGGGGCAAGTCCACGGGTTAACGTTGCATTTAACAATGATGAGAGATGTTTGGTTCCTTCTGCGGTCGCCCCAACGGTCACACCGTAAAACATATTATAAAGATTAATTAAGTAATAATGAAAGCTAAGTTGACCGATTAATACATTAAAAACTAAATATTCGAACAGCGTTTTCCATTTTTGAAAACCGGTATATTCATCATCTGGGACCGAAACAACTTGTGGTCGAAACTGTTGGGTGGCGAAACGTCTAAGCTTCGCTGTGACGTATGTCAAACAGACGATAGACAGATTTGGGAAGAAGAAAGGAAAGTTTATTTCTATTCGTTTAGATGATTGTTCCCCGTGGAACAAAAGGTTTGTCATATCATATATTCTACAATGTAGTCTACTTCTTGAATATACTGTAGTGAAATGTACATTATTATGTAACTACTTATTATGCAAATGACCTCTGACCTTGGTCCACTACGCGTCCCAATACCAACTGAGGCGAATTCAACAGAGCAAGCGCTCGCGAGCGCTCGCCAAAATTCTCTATACCCGCAACACAAATTTTGGCGAGCGATCGCTCTGTTGAACACGCCTCTGGAGCTCCAGTATTCAGTTCAGTTCCGCCCGCCTACCCGTTAACACCTACAGTCTGTATATTGTATTGCCTGATGTCTATGTCCATGTCCATGTCCATTGTTGTTCGTCATAAGGTAGGGTTTATTGCCTTATGCACATGTACTGTGTAATATGTTTACATAATATCGGTTTCACGACAATACCATGCCAGTGACAATATATGTGAGATAAAACGCGATATTTTTAAAAAATCAACTAGGCCGATGTAACGTTACATATTGAATTAAAATGGCTACCCGGAAATCGTGTCATTCATATATATGTAAAGTTTTCAAGAAAAAACTGTTGTAACTTAGTTCAGGCAAGGGAGGAGGGGGTAAGTTGTTTCAATCCAACAGCTGTATGTACCGGTAGATATAATAGGTGATTAATGATTTCAGTAAGAAATATAACGTTACCACAATCTTGATGACCTACATTTTTTTCTCTAAGCTTTTATACCACACCCTGGAAAATTCCCATTACTTAATTCTATTATATGATTATATCTAAGAATGTTCGTACCCTTAGTCCCAACTTTTGAAATGCCCCAAGTAAAGAAAGGAAGTCGATGATAATATAATTTTTTTTATTGATTTTCACTCGTCATTAACTGATTAACATTATATAAAATTCAAATAAAAAATCTACAGTGGAAATAAATTGCGTCGCCGTCCTTAAACATGTACTACGGTCAGAGAAACAAACTCTAAAAGTTAAACATGTATAACATGTAAGAAATCGGGTCAGTTGTTATCAATGTCTTAATCACTTACCTGAATTATAAAAAAAAATATAGAAAAAAGTTGACATTTTGTCAATTAACTGAAAAATGCCTGCACCAGAGTAACTGCTTACACCTTTGGTATTTCAACAAGTGTGATATGATGTCCATCAACTATAATTGATTACATTTTTATACCATGAAAGATTAGTAGTAAACCTTTTACATTAATTTGTAAACAATGAAAAAATTGTGTTCTACCTCTATATGAATAAATCGTGTATACATCAAATAGGGAGGTTGAATGGGGGATGACCCCCCCCCCCCCCTCCTCAATTTTTTTTTTTCAAAATCATCTTTTATCTGAAATTTTTATTTGGAACAGTTTTAATAATTATAGTGAAATTTGACCTTAAGAACAATCAGTTTCAGCGAGCAGTAATACGGAATCGGAAAAAACTACAGTGTGGTGATCTGGAAACTCAGTTTAAACTCTGTAAAATTGACAGCATCAAGAAAGAAAAATTGATGGGTATATAATTTAATTCTGGTTGTAATGCACTTTCTGATTGGCTAAAAAATTGTGTAACCCGGGGTATTTGGGTCGGTCTTAAGTCCGTTGTGGATATAAAGTTGAGATGAATTCAGTTTACTTCTTTATTTGATGTAATCAATTACAAAATAGGTATAAATAAACCTTACAATGAAATAAATGCGAGTTAGCGGACAGATAACTCTTACAAGCATGTAGTTTTGACAAAATATGAAAATATTCCTCTTTACAAACTAGACTCAAAAATATTTGTGTCTATATTTAAATTATCTGCTTATTACATAAATAAACAATAATAATCACATCTGTATAGATAGAACTGTACGTTATCATGTCAAACTTATTTCACATGAGTTTATAATTTAATTGTAGAAATATTAATCAGTTTCATAATACTACTAATACTATGATATATATTTACATATAACTATACGTTAACTAAGCTTAAACAATGTTTAAACAATGCTTACCTCACATGAGGTGTAAAGGTTGATTAGGAACAATATTCAGGATGTACAAATAATACTGTAGTTGATAATCTGATAAATAATGTAAATTTCAAGTAAACACAAGTAGACTTCCAAATAGAAACCGGTTTAACAAAGAAATTTCCCACTAAAATTGTCACATGACCAAAAAAGTAACAGCTGACCAATTTTATCCAATAGAAATACAGGAATACAGGAAAAAGGGTATTCCTTCTAAATATAGATGTTGCATTGCCAGAGTTAAAAATAACAAAAGATAGGACTCTTACATTAAGGTTAGATAACTGTATTAAATATTTTTGTTAAATATTGCATTGACTAAATAATAATAATATAAAAATAATACACTGTACCAATATTCAAATACTTTCATGTTAGAAAAAGATTTGAACATAATCACCAAAATTATGCAATAATACATATAATATTATAAACATATTTAATTCATGAAATTTCGCTCTACCACATTCTCCCCCTGTTTGCAATATGTCGTCCCGACATTCACAGAATTCACTTCACTGAATTAGACGTCAAAATATCAAGAATCGCTTTTCCTGCCTCTGGTCGTAAATGTTCTAATAACGGAGAACTAGCTGCTAATGATGTCAGGCAATGGATTCGTTCCTACCAGTCTGGTGTTGCTGTTCTCATCGACTTCGAAATCTGAAAATCGCCAGTCCTATAACTGAGAGGGAATCGTCTCTCCCGTGTGGATCTGCGAAGTGGAACCATTGGTTGCGTTTCCTCGTCTTCGGATTCAGTATGAGATGCATCTTGGTTATCAGGTGCTTCTTCCTGATTCGTCTCATTCTGCGTAGCGCTACTGTCTGTACTGTCCCTCACAGAGATATCTTCTTCAACACTCACTGTGTCCCTCGAAGAGTGGGCGTCCCCTTGTGTCTCTGCTGGATCTTGATCTGCTTCAGTCTGAACTTGAGATTCACCAATAATATTTGAATTATTGTCACTTTGTTCTTCTTGACTGATCACAGCGTACCTCCATTCTGACTCATCTTCTGAGAATGTTTAAGAAAATCATCAGTTTTGGAAGGTTCTGTAGGGTTAATTGTAGGCTCCTTTTTCAGTATTTTTGATTTTCTCTTGACAGGAATAGGTTTTTGGAGTTTTGGGGTAGGTGTGTCCTTAAGTATTCCTATGGGTAATAGAAGGTTGCGGTGTAATGTTCTTCTACGACCTTCTCCGTTTTCCTTCTTGACCACAAACACAGGTATATTCTCATTAGGTTGTCCAATAACTATATAAGGATCTGGTTCCCACCTATCTGCCAGTTTATGCTTTCCTTCAAATGCAACGATCTTCACTAAAACTCTGTCTCCAATTTTCACTGTACCTCCTCTGATTTTGGAATTGTAACACTCTTTCTGCTTGTTTCTGGCTTTCTCTGCTGCAGCTGTTGCTAGTTTATGGGCTTGGATTATTCGTTCTCGTAGATCCTTGATGTATTGAGTAGATGGTTCTTTTTCGTTCACTCGAAGACCAAATGCTGCATCGACTGGTATTCTTGGGTTATTTCCGAACATCAGAAGATATGGGGTTTGTTCTGTGCTTTCATGTCGAGTGCAGTTATAAGTATGTGCAAATGGTTTGACGTATACTTTCCAATTGGTCTTCTTGCTGGAATCTAGTGAACCTAACATATTTAACAGTGTACTATTAAAGCGTTCACACATTCCATTTCCCATGGCGTGGTAGCTGGTAGTTCTGGATTTTTCCATACCCAAGATTTTACAAAGTTCTTGAATCACTCTGCTTTCAAAGTTGGCTCCTTGGTCCGAGTGTATTCTTTCTGGGATGCCATAATGTACAATGAAGTTGTTATAGAACATCTCTACTGTCGTCTTAGCTAATTGGTTTCTTGTTGGAATGGCCATGGCGAATCTGGTGAAATGATCAGTAATTACCAGTATGTGTTTATAGCCTCCTTTACATAGTTCTAAGGTCAGAAAATCTATGCAAACCAATTCTAATGGAGAGGTGGTTGTGATGTTCACTTAAGGTGCTCGTTGATTGGTAGGAGTCTTTCTTCTTGTGCATCGTCCACATTCTTCAATCCAGGTCTCTATGTCTTTGTGCATTCCTGGCCAGTAAAATCTGTCACGTATCAAAGATAAAGTTCTATCCTTACCAGGGTGGCCCATGTCGTCATGTAACGCTTCAAGTACTGTTGACGCATGTTCGATAGGTAGCACAAGTTGATGTCTGGTTTCTTCATCTATATGTGTAACACGACGAAGTACTCCGTCTATCAGTTTCAGGTGGTTGAACTGTCTGAGTAGAGGATTTGATCCTATTTCATTCTTGGACGGTTTCTGTTCATTTCTCACATACTCTATGACATGGTGGATGTCTGGATCTAAGGATTGTGCTTTTTCCCAGTCTATGATGTTTCCAGTGCAAATTCCTCTCGGGTCTATATCATTAAGTATAACATCGGATGAAAGAGTCAATGATTCTACGTACGATGAAGTAGCAGAATTGCAGATAGCTTGGACTGTCTCGATACTCATCAGAAGACGACTAAGAGCATCTGCGTCAGCATTACTTCTTCCTGGTCTGTACTTGATATTGAAATTAAATGCTGCCAGTGCTGCTAACCATCGATGACCCGTCGCATCAAGTTTCGCTGTTGTTAACACATAGGTAACTGGGTTATTGTCTGTAAAAACGGTAAATTGCTGTCCATAAAGATAGTCTTTAAATTTATCACAGATGGCCCATTTAAGTGCTAAAAATTCTCTTTTATGTGGTGGATAATTCTTTTCTGCTTTGTTTAATCCTCTCCTGGCATAGCTGATTACACGTTTATGTCCGTTTTGTTGTTGATAAAGTACATCTCCTAGTGCATCACCTGAAGCGTCCGTATGAAGTTCATAGGGAAGTGAACTGTTGGCGTATCCTAGAATAGGTGATGACGTCAGATGTTTCTTGAGCATCTCGAAAGCTTGGTCTTGTGCTTCTCCCCATTTCCACTCTTTGGTCTTTGTCTTCCTCTTTGTCTTTTTCATTGGTGTTGGCATGAGATCTGTCAATGGTCTGCTAATTCGACTGAAGTTTTCAATGAATCGCCTATAGTAGCCGACAAATCCAAGAAATTTTCGTACTTCCTCAGGAGTTTTCGGTTTCGACCAGTTAATTACTCTTTCTGTTTTATCTGGATCCATTTCCACACCTTCTTCAGACACGACATGTCCAATGAACTTCACTTTTCTCTTAAAGAATTCACATTTTTCTGAAGATATTTTAAGATGAGCTTCTCTGATGCGGTTGAATACTAATTTGATGTTTTGAAGTTGTTCCTCGAATGTTTTGCCAAAAATTATAATGTCATTTATGAAAACACAGCATATGTTTAAGTTGTAGTCTGTTAGTAGATTTTCCATAAGTCTTTGGTAGGTTGCTGGAGAATTGGTCAAACCGAAAGGCATACGATTATATTCAAAGAATCCAAGTAGTCCAACGGAAAATGCGGTGCGTTCTTTGTGATCTTCATATATTTCTACCTGATGAGATCCAGACTTCATGTCGATGTGCGAAAAGAATTTGTTACCAGATAAACAGTCAAGTAATTCCTCAATCCTTGGAAGAGCATATCTGTCTTTTCTTGTCAGTTTGTTTAATTGACGGTAATCGACACACATCCTAAGAGTACCGTTTTTCTTTCTCACTAACACTACATTAGACGCATATGGTGAATGTGATGGTCTGATGATACCAGTGTCTAATAATTGTCGTAGGTGTGATCTCACTTCGTCGTACATGGATGACGGAATCCTTCGGTATCTTTGTTTGAAAGGAGTGTTGTCTGTAAGGTCTATCCTGTGTTTTACCATGTGTGTATGGCCGACATCATTATCTCCCTTGCTAAATACATCTGAATAAGTCAATAGGAGATATTTTCCGCTTTGTAACTGTTCTGTGGTTAAATCACTTTCTGTTATATCGACTTCATCTAACAATTCTGTTGTCTCAGATTTCCACGGTTGTAGATTCTCGACAATAGCAGGCTGTACTTCACATATGATTTGTTTAGGCGGTACCGTTATAGTTCTTGTAGTAACGTTAGACAATTTTACAGAAATTATTCCGTTCTTCTTATAACTATACGGTCTCAGAGTGTTCGTGATATCAATATCTTTGAAGTCCGGTGTTAAAGTAGACGACTGTAAAACTGATGAAGTTTTATGATACGGAATTTCTTCGTCATAATATCCGTTTACATCAACAACACTGTTTGGCGGGAGTGTAATTCTATTCACTGTTCTTACAACTGCAAGTCTATAGTTCCTTTTTCTGAGTAGGTTTTCACGTATTTTCAAACATCTGAAGCTGAAGTACAATGGTGTAGTCAGAGATAAATTCTGTAAATATTGAACTCCATGTTCTTCTTTGAGTAGTTGCATCATGGATTCCAAAACGTTAGTTCCAATTAAAGCAGGTATTTGTTGACTGTATTTACTGTCAGGTACCACTAACATTACATGTTCTGATGTATGATATATGTTTTTAGGTATTTCCAAGTTAACTTCTATGTAACCTTTGTAAGGTAATTGAGTTCCTCCTGCACATTCAATCTGTATAATGCTGTCTAAAGTTTTCATGTCAACACTTCGAGATAGTTCTTTGTTATAAAAGGATTCACTTATAGTTGATACAGTGGACCCTGTATCTATGAGAGCTGGTATCTTTTTTCCGTTGATAAAAATTTCCGTTTCTGTAGGAGGTCCAAATATCCCTGGTGGTATTGGTGTTTTCACATAATTGTTTGTAGTAATGGGACCACGAGATATTCTGTTATTCCAGCCTAATACCGGCTCCTCTGTATAGGCTTCCTGGAGTTTAAATTGCGACGTGAATGGTCTAGTCTCACACGACATCCTATGGCTATGTGTCCAGGTTGTCCACATTGACGACAGATGATATCTCCCCTGTTTCTGTCTGCAGTTGGTCCTCTTTGCTGTTGTTGGAACTGGTTGTTGTCAGCTGATGTCTGATACGTGTTTGAGTTTCTCTGTTGTTGTCCATTGTATGTTCCTCTGTATTGTGTTCCTCTGTAATGTTGATTTCCTCTGTATTGCTGTGGAGCGTTTTGCTGTTGAACGGAGGACACTAGCTGTTGCACCATTCCCTTTAATTCTTCCATGTCACTGTTTTCTGCTGTACTGTTTGTTGATTTGCATATACTGGTAGCTGTATTTGATTTGGATGTTTTCTGGTGATCTTGCTGATGATCTTTTTCGATTTGTCTCACTTATATCTTGAAGTTCCTGTCTCAGTCCAGTCCAAAGCATTGAATGTATCATGGAATTCACTTCACTTTGTCAAACTATTCCTTTCTCTAATCCCTTTTCGAGGATTTCCTCCAGTCTCCTACTCTATGCTGTGATGTCTTCATCTCCTCTCTGTCTTGCTCCATAAAATTCTGATAATAACTGTTGTTTATTTTCTACACTGCCGTACACGCTATCTAATGTTTCTAAAATATCGCTTAATGGTTTATCCAGGCCTTGGTACATGACTACTCTGGCTGCTGATCCTGTAAGCGACCTTCTGATGGCGAACTATTTTTGTTCTCTTGTGAAGCCTGAGTCTTTTAACACCATCTTCACTTCATATCTCCAGATGTCATGGGTTGTATCTCCTTTGTTATCTCCACCGGAGAATGTTCTTATTTTCGGGGGATACGGATACAAAGTTGTCACAGATCGTGTCCTTGATATGCTGGATCCCTCGGATGGTTAACTGAGTGGGGGTATCTTTGGTTTTACATCTTGTCTTACCCCTGTTTGTTCCACTTTACTAGCACCTTTTGTTTGGGCTATATAGTCTTTCATCCATTGTCCAAAGTCTGCTGGGTTATTTCCCTTTGGATTTAGTCCCATTGATTGAAATGTGTGCAGCATCCTCTCATAGACCGCTTTGTCAACTGCTTTGGACTCAAAAGGACTAGTCGGCTGAGTTTTGATGACTTTATCTTCCTCGTCGCTCATGATGAATGATAATTAAATTCAGAATCACGATAAATTTGCACTTGGAATTCACTTATTTCATTCACACTGATTTCACAATTTGCTTCACTTATATTGATATATTTCACAAAACACATGCACTAGAATTTCCTCTCAGAATTCCAGAATTCCCAGAGAAATCACTTAAAATCATTATTTCCTTTCACATAATATCACTAAAATTCACTATCTATACTCAGAATGATATACTACTATTCTAAATACCAACAGACCAAAGTAAATGAATAATAATGTTCGTTGAGCATGTGCTGTTACTACCGAAAATAAACAAAGTGTCTGTAAATCTAAAGTCCAAACCCTTCGACGGCTGGTTAGTTCCGGAAAATTCACTCACAGTCTGTCGAGGATCGAGCCCCACGTTGGGCGCCATTGTAACCCGGGGTATTTGGGTCGGTCTTAAGTCCGTTGTGGATATAAAGTTGAGATGAATTCAGTTTACTTCTTTATTTGATGTAATCAATTACAAAATAGGTATAAATAAACCCTGCAATGAAATAAATGCGAGTTAGGACAGATAACTCTTACAAGCATGTAGTTTTGACAAAATATGAAAATATTCCTCTTTACAAACTAGACTCAAAAATATTTGTGTCTATATTTAAATTATCTGCTTATTACATAAATAAACAATAATAATCACATCTGTATAAATAGAACTGTACGTTATCATGTCATACTTATTTCAGATGAGTTTATAATTAAATTGTAGAAATATTAATCAGTTTCATAATACTACTAATACTATGATATATATTTATATATAACTATACGTGAACTAAGCTTAAACAATGTTTAAACAATGCTTACCTCACATGAGGTGTAAAGGTTGATTAGGAACAATATTCAGGATGTACAAATAATACTGTAGTTGATAATCTGATAAATAATGTAAATTTCAAGTAAACACAAGTAGACTTCCAAATAGGAACCGGTTTAACAAAGAAATTTCCAACTAAAATTGTCACATGACCAAAAAAGTAACAGCTGACCAATTTTATCCAATAGAAAAACAGGAATACAGGAAAAAGGGTATTCCTTCTAAATATAGATGTTGCATTGCCAGAGTTAAAAATAACAAATGATAAAACTCTTACATTAAGGTTAGATTACTGTATTAAATATTTTTGTTAAAATATTGCATTGACTAAATAATAATAATATAAAAATAATACACTGTACCAATATTCAAATATTTTCATGTTAGAAAAAGATTTGAACGTAATCACCAAAATTATGCAATAATACATATAATATAATAAACATATTTAATTCATGAAATATCGCTCTACCACAGTTGTTTAATATCATATAAAGAATGTTGCCTACGTCATGATAAGATTAACGTCAAAAATTTATCAATACACCTGACGTTACGTTTGAATTTTGTACAATTTTATGTCATTTTAAGGGCCAAATGACTGTTTTTACGTACAACGAAGAGTAAAAATTTAAAGTTTAAGCAATGAATTCAATATTCATTTGTTTTTTTACGATATAAAATGGTTTGGGGCAGTTTACGCTTTATAAACTGCGAAATTATAAATTTACACATATATCAACCATTTTAGTTTATATTTTTCATCCTGCTCTTGTAAAAATCAAGCCATGCAGTTGGGTTTTTATTTCAATTTTAAAGAAAAAGGTTAAGAAACATGAAAAGTAATTAAGAAAAAATTGGACACAATAAATGCAAAAATGAACCCAAAAATATTTTTTAAAATATTAAGCATTGCATCATATAAATGTGTATACATGTATATGATGTTAAATCCAGTGCTTGCGTGGGATATCATCAAATACTAGTGTGTAACAGTTGATGGTCTCTTTACAGGTTCCCTGTGTCTAACTGTTGACTGATAGATCTAAGAGAGAATATATGTTGTATAGTATTCATGTAAAATCACCATGTTCATGTAGCTATAATTTTTATTTTTAGGTCACCTGAGTCACTCAGGAGACCTACTGTCGTCGTGTGTCATTCATAGACATTTTAGTATACATCTCTTAAATGGGTATGAGGGCAGAAGTCATTGTGTTAGTCCTGGGGTAAGAACTGTTGCCCGATAGCATAGGCCGAGGTCAACATCAATTTCTTACCAAGGAACTGACAATATAACTATTGCCCACATTCCCATTTGATGATTGATGTGTTAGACGAGGAGAAACATATCCTTGTGGTAATGTGTGGGCTGGGATATTGTCCAATTATCTGCCCGGGGGACAGTAAAAAATCAACCAGGGTTAAAGGGAATAGCAAAGCATGGGCCATAAGCCAGTATTTAACATGTATACATTGATGGGTTCCCATTTTGCACACATTTGATAATAGGTGTTAATTGTATTTTGATAGCAATTACAGTCTGTTCTCTACATGGGGTAAAGACACAACTACATTTTACCTATGTTTTATAATTTAAAAATTAAACGATACTTACAAAGTAGACGCATACTTCGGAGAATTACAATCAAACTTCTACTTTTGTAAGTATCGTTTAATTTTTAAATTCTCCATCAGTATGCGTCAGCATCGAGATCACGTGAGAGATTTAAAGTGTGGCCACAGCACTAAATATGAGAAATGGACTTAGCAATAATGTCCTAATTTCTACTGAAAGCATTAACAAATATTCTAGTTTACCAAATTTATTAAAACAAACATTTTCAACCTATTGGGTTGAATTGTCACTTGTGGAATATTTGGATAAAACTGACAGTCCAAAATTATCACTATTTACAGTTCTGTGGTAAAACTTATGAAATGTTCCTGAGTTAGACCATCCTGCAGCATCCATGATACCGGTGAGCGACCATAGACTTTGCAGCACTAGTGGCAGCGGAGCGTGGGCTATGTGCACTAAAAATGTTCGTGTCTATGCCAGCATCTGTCATCACTTTTTTGATCCAGCATGCTACTGTTTTACTAGTTACAGCATAATGTGGTTTTCTAATCATCAACAATAACTTAGTTGTATCTCCTCTAATATCTGCTGTTGTTTTTAAGTAAAGTTTCAACAGTGAATATACACACATAGGTGGACTATCTGAAAACTTTCTTAACACTAAAGGCGCAACTTGAAAAGATGGTCTTATTTGCTTGAGTAACACATTAAACCTAAATACTATACAATCATCCTCTATATACATATCTCTTATATCTAAACAAGCTAAGGACTGACAACGTTGTCCTGAAACTAAAGCTAATAACAAAGTCAACTTAAAGGTCATATCTGGTAAAGACAAACTCTCATTTTCTAACAAACTAAGGTATTCTAACACTATATTTACATCCCAAGTAGTACCATATCTAGGCAAACAAGGTTTAATATTGAATACACCTCTCAAGAATCTTTTCACTAAAGGATGTTGGCCTACAGGGAGATTATCTACAATAATGAAACCTGACAGTGCTGATCTGGCTGTGTTTATAGCACTATAACCACAACCCTCTGTCATAAGTGATGCTAAAGAATCTAACACATTAGAAATAGTAGGTACACAATTGTTACACTGAACTTGACTTGAATATTGAAACCACTTCTTAATGTACACATTGTATTGTTTACAAGTGGAGCCTCTTCATGATTTCATAAGAACTGAAATTGATCTTTCCGATAAATCAAGTTTCTTGAAATTTTCCCTGAAACATGGCACACCATCAAATGAAGTTTTCGGGCCAGAGGGTGCACTTGTGTAGGACTGTTTTTCAACTGCAGCATTGTTTTGGATGGCTTCAGAACAAGTGGAGGTTTCACACACATTCTCAAGATGATTGGGTACCAGTTTTGTGTGTCCCATAGAGGTGTAACCAAGAGGCCTTCTGCTTTGTCCATCATGATTTTTTGACATACTCGGTCGATAATGCTAAACGGAGGAAAAGCATAACAGACAAATTAATCCAAGAAATAGTGAATGCATCAACAAAAGATGCTCCAGGTTCATTTTTCCAACTTACAAAACATTCTGACTGTTTGTTAAGTCGATATGCAAATAAATCAATATGTGGTTTAAAATATACACTAGTTATAGTTTTAAAAAGTTTTTCATTCAACATCCATTCTGTTTCATCTCGAATCATTCTACTCTCCCTGTCTGCCACTACATTATCAACACCTGGTAGATGTACAGCTGTTAACCACATATTATTTATTTGCAAAAAAGTCCATATTTCTCTAGCTTTATAATTAGATGCTGTTGATTTTGTACCACCCATATTGTTAATATATGCCACTGTTGTGGAATTGTCACAATAAATTTTTACATGTTTATTACACAACTCAGCATGAAAACTTTGTAGTCCAAGAAAAACTGCATGTAATTCCAAATAGTTAATGTTGGGCAAGGACTGTTTTTCTTCAATGGACCAATGTCCCCCTGTAGAGACACCATTGTATTCTGCCCCCAACCTATTCCTGATGCATCAGTGGTTAGTGTCGCTTGGATACTTTTCTGTCGAATTGGAGCCTTGATGCAACTATTTATTTGTATTGACCACCATTTTAAGTCTTGAAGTGCCTCTGCTGACAGTGTCATTTTTTAATCAAAGTTTCCCTTGTTACATTTAAGTGCTATGGCTTTTTCTTTTTCAAGTAGTTTGGTATGTAACAATCCTAAAAGTATTGCTACTGAAGATGAAATAAGGACTCCCACTAGTTCTGCCACTTGTCTAATTGAGTGTGTTTTATGTGAACAAAAATTGTGATAAAGATTATCGAATTTCTTTATCTTTTCCAGAGTAAGACTGATTGTCATTGATTTAGAATTCAAAACAAATCCTAAAAATACAATTTCATGTGTAGGTACCACCACCGATTTTTCTTTATTGATCTTAAATCCCAATTGTTCAAATAGATCTATTGTGTCTTGTATGTTTTTTAAACACTGTTCATAAGTTTCTCCTTGTAATTAGGAATCATCAATGTATGCAACAGACACATGTCCTTTAGATCTAAGTGAAGCATATACTGGTTTTAGGAGCTTAGTGAATAGTCTGGGTGCACTTGACAGACCATTTGGTAAACATGTGTACTGATAAAGAGTTCCAAATGAATCTTGATTTTTTCTGTAAGGATAAGCTACATTCACAGTATAATATGCATCACTTAGATCCACAGAATCCATATAACATCCCGGTTGAATCAATCTTAAAGCTGTACACAGTGTTTCCATTTTAAAATGAGCGTACTCAATGTTTTCATTCAGTTGTTTTAAATTCAAGATAACACGATAGTTGCCATCCTTTTTAGGACGTAAAAACACAGTTGAAATATATTCATCATCAGAGTGTGAAGCTTTCTCCACTACCCCTTTCGCCATTAACTTTAAAAACTCTCTGTCTAGAGCCACAGCCTCTGCAGAATTGAGTTTAGTTTCTCTCACTGAATATTGAACAGGTACTGAAGTAAATTCTAATGAATATCCTTTAACAGCATTAAGGATGTATCTGTCATGTGTGATAGTTTTCCACACTGATAAAAATTGACTAATCCGTCCGGCATGTTGAATGTCACCTACCTTCTCTACTTTTGGTGGGACACAGGTTTCTTGGTGTAGTTCTTCTTTGTTTCGTGATTGCTGTGGTGGTAGTTCCTGTTGTAATGGCCCAGCGGGTAATGCTGGGGTCCTCTCCCTAAAAAATCGGGTTTGGATCTTTCTCTGAACTTCAGACGAGGATTGAACTTCATTCTAGTTTTGGAAGTTTTGTCATCATAAGCCACCTTGTTGGCCATTTTGTTGTGTTCCGTGATGTTTTTCATTTTTTCCACCACGTCATCACCAAACAAGTATGCCGTTATTTCAGTCTGACTAGTGCACAGTTTTTTGTATTCTGGTTTCATGTTATTTTTTATACATACTTTTCTGTGCAAAGAAAGTTCAGTGTTACTAGAGGCCAACAAGGCCACACCATTGAGCAGATCTTTGGCTGCTTTGTTTTTGTCAAATTCATTGTTAGGTTTCAGCAAACTATCAACCACCTTGATTACGGGACCAATTCCTTTCAATAGGGTTTTCTCAATCTGGATCTTATGAACCTTTACGTCCGTCTATCTCGTAGTTTCGTTCATACAATAGTTCCATATGAAATCATTTACTCGAGGAAATTCCAACTTGCAGTGATCTGGCCGTAAATGTTTATCAAACAAGTCATTTTTCTTTGAATCCTCCAATTTGTTGACTAACAGCTTATTTACTAAGTCTGCCAATTTTGTTTTCACGGCATCGGAAGTTTTGTCCTCAACAATGTAGTTGGAAACGGCGAAGAAATTTTCGTCATGTTTATCCGAGCCGCCATTTTTGTTTACTTCTACGTCATGTCCGCCCAAGTCTGAAGGCCCTGCCTCCTTTTGACTGACAGCGGGTAATTTTCCATGCGCGGTCGACTCGCAGTTTATCTTGGCCTTTTTTTCCGAGTTATTAGAAACGTTGTCGGCCTTTCTTTTAGTTGTACTATGTTTTCCAACCGATTCAGAATCACTATCATCAGCCGATTCTGCTTGCACATAAATCAAATTATTTATTGCGTCCAAGGATTTCTTCATGGCCATCATAGCCGAATTTTGATCTACCATGAATCTTTTGAACATGGATTCGGTAACAAATTCGGTGTTGTGCACACTATCTTGTTCCTGCACACATCATCTTGTGTAGTTACGTAATCTTCTTTAGATCTTGGTCTCGAAGAATGATCGTCCACCCACTTATGGGCATTTGGTGACGAATTATGTTCAAGCGCATCTTGCTTACGAGAATGCATTGCACTTGAATGCGCATCTTGAGCAAGATGCGTTTCCGACTGTTCAATAACTTGGGTTAGAAAATCCCCCAAATGGCGTCGGAGCCTGAGGGACGCTCCTCGTCCATCATGTCCATATCGTAAAATCGTACGATAAAAGTTAACATCTAGAAACTCCTTTCAAATTTACCGCAAATGTTCTGCACCAATTCACTATCCAACGAGAAACGCTAAATGTACTAAAATACGGTCACAAAACAAAGTTAAATTACAGAGCATAACATTCTACGACTGATCAAATCTGGGTCAAACTTCGCATTAAATTCTGGGAATAGCTTTTGCAATCTCACGTGATCTCGATGCTGACGCATACTGATGGCGAATCCCATTTTAAAAAGTTACATTCTGTATTTCATAGGTGAATTGTAAATAAGAACATACTGAAGGTATGTGTCAAATTAAAAAAAACCAGTGGTTCAATAGAATCAGACAGAAGGCAAATCCTGTGTCAGCCCTCATTTTTCTATAACTAAGTTATGGTAATGTGTGTGTGTGTGGGACGGGGGGGGGGTAATAATTAAAGAGTAATATTACATGTACATGTTTAGAGAAAGTCTGTTTGAGAGAGAGGGAGAAAGAATGAGAGAAAGAATGAGAGAAAGAGGAGAGAGAATGAGAGAAAGAGAGAAAAAAGATAGAAGAGAGGGATGATAGAAAGCAATATTACATATAAGAAGAGAGAGAGAAAGATTACATGTCTAAGAGAATAAGTAAGATGCACATGTTTACATGTACAACAGTAAGGAGAGAGAGAGAGAGAGAGAGAGAGAGAGAGAGAGAGAGAGAGAGAGAGAGACTATATGTCTGAGGGAATAAGTAAGATGCACATCTTTACATATATAAGAGTAAGGAGAGAGAGAGAGAGGGGGGGGGGTTAGCAGTGAAAGTGTATAGCATTGAATGAATTATTTTTGACGTCTGCCGTTAGCAGACAAATTGAATAACGTGCGTTAGCGCGTTATGATAATTTGTCTGCTCATCTGACGGCAGTTATTGACAAGATGACGTCAAAAATAAATCATTCAATGCTTATATTTACATTCCCTTACTGATTAAATCAATTGTTTACTTAAATAACTAAGCATTGAATCATTAGTTTTTTAACTAATGATTCAATGCTTATATTTACGTTTTTTAACATTTTTTCCCTTTGTCCAAATATATTCATTTTTAAAAATCTCTGCCTTATTCAACGAGTAACGCACAATTAACGGAACAGCCATTGGAACACTCGATTTTTGCTGACAAAAATAGTCCACAGCGTTTTAAATCATGGTAACACAATTTTACTTTTTATTCTGTAATCTAATGAATTTACTTTTGGTATACTAAAACAATAATCAACTGAAGTAATTTAACTGTTAGAAAATATTCACAACAATGAAATATTAATCAGCGTAAGTATAATATCATGTTGTAATCCGGTTTGAAGTGGCGAGGAGAGTCAGTCATGTTCTTTGAGAAATACTGAATGTATTCATACGCATCAGATTTGGTGATTTGGTCTTCTGTGTTATGCATAAATATAAATATTACTCAAATCAATCAATGCAACTTGATAGGGGAAAAGAAAGTGAAAGTAAATACATCAATATAAATTGCAGATCACGGAGGGAGTAAATTAGTAACAGCGAGAACAGCTGTTATATAAAACCGGTTTAAACTGATTATCACATAGACTGTTGAGTTGAGATCGACGAGCATGAAAATATAATCCATGGAAAATAACTCTTGAAATTTTGCTTTTAATTATAAAGTCATCTTTTTTGTTGAATAATTGTAAAACATAGTGTTTTGACAACATTCATGAAATATATTTTTTTAACCGATAACATAGAAATCTTTGTTTGAGAACTACTTATGTAAATATCATGTAAATTCATACGCAGTGATTAGATGTTGCATTTAGAGGCATTTAAAGATCATAAATTTTAATGAAAAAACACAGTAAAATGTAAATATTGAGGGATAGAGAGAACAGATGGAAAGCAAACACATATTTAT
This sequence comes from Magallana angulata, assembly GCF_025612915.1. Lineage (NCBI taxonomy): Eukaryota > Metazoa > Mollusca > Bivalvia > Ostreida > Ostreidae > Magallana > Magallana angulata. Next base: position 6,306,469 of record NC_069112.1, on the reverse strand, counting down.
CAGGAAATTATAAGAGACAGGGGCTTTGAGACAGGGGCTTTGAGAAAGAATGAGAGGTAAGAAGTTCAAACTTAACAGTAAAATTATGAGATAGTGAATGTCACGACAGCCGTCGTGTGTCTAACCAGTCAAGCAATGAGAACAACAATAAGTATTTACAATCTTCATCTATATATACAATCAATAAATTTACAAATATACACATTCACACACACACCAAAAATATTAACAAAAAAAAATGTTTCTAATATCTGATTCGTCAATGTCCTATGGTGGTATATTTGACAGCAGTGTCCCTCCAGTGTTCCTCCAATGTGTCCTCCTTCGGTACCACGTCCTAAGATGACGGCTTCCGTCCACCGGCTACCAGCGTAGTAAGTGAATATTCGAAGGAGGTTACACGGGTGGTAAGATGTTCAATACCGGAACACTGGTGACTATGGCCGAATCATCACCGGGACATTGCTGGAGCCTGCTGGAACCTTGCTGGATCTTTTAAATTACTAGTATATATAAATAATAATATTTTCAATTAAACGTTTCACTTTCACAATATACTTATTTACCTAATTACCGCAACTGCACGCCATACAATCACTCCGAACAATACTCGCTGTGAAAAACCGTTAAATGTATCAGACCCCTTAACGTATCAAAGACAGTCACAGTTAAGCGTATAAGACCTCTTAACACGCAATATAGTTAAGTTTATAAGACCCCTTAACATCACAAAACAGTCAAAGTATGACCAATAACGCCGTATAAGACTACGAAATATAAACTCACAAATAAACTAGCAAACCACGCTTGTCACACAAACGCACTATAACTCTACGGTAAATAAACAAGTACTATGTAAAACGTTAACACGAAAATACTATCGAACACGTATAAGAACAGTTATCTAAAGTCTTAAATATTACAAACAAGACTAAAGTATGAAAAAAAACGAACTTACCCCTAATGGAGATGGTTACCGTAAAAAATACGCTTAGCTATACATCGTGTTACTACTGCAGTGCGTGCTAATGGACCCCGGCTCACTGACCATAAACATGGTTATTTATAGTATCAAAGTAAACAAATAGAACCGTCCGAGTCTAGTCCAATATTGACCAATACCTGAAGTGACAAAATCTGAGGCACCAAAAAGGATATGAACATAGAATAAAAATCAGAGGTACCCTACAGGAAAATAGTAAGCATGAATAAATCTATTGATTGTGACCGTCAATGAAGGAGTAATAATGAGAGAAAAAGAGAGAGAGATTACATGTCTGAGAGAATAAGTTAGATGCACATGTTTACATAACAGTTAAAAGGTGTTTACATGTTTATCAGTTCTGAAATTATGTGGGACAGAGGCTTGGAGAAAAAATGAGAGATAAGAAGTACTTGTTTATCTGTAAAATTATAGATAGTGAATGAAGGAGTAATAATGTGAGAGAGAGAGAGAGAGAGAGAGAGAGAGAGAGAGAGAGAGAGAAAAAAAGAAAGAAAGAAAGAGAGAGAGAGAGAGATTGCATGGCTAAGAGAAATAGAAAGATGCATATGTTTGAGAGAGAGAGCAAGAGTGCATGTTTAGTATTAAAATTATGAAAAACACACCCCTGCGAATGTTATTGTCATTTAAATTTTAGACCACGTGTTTTTATTTGACCCTTTCAGTTTCGCAGTCAAAACCGTGCCTCGTGTTTACTGTTTATTTCATAGAATTTTAGTACTTGTAGTCAATACAAAACCTAGAGGTTTGTTGATTTAAAACTTTATCTTCATTAATTGGTGGATAAAATGTGTTCTAGAAATAAATGTGACAATACCAAAAAAAAAAATAGTTTTTTCTGCTGTTGCAACAAAAAAAATGATTATAAGAGATCCGCCTTAGGGTTTATTTTCGATCCGCGCCTGACCTAGTAATAGCATCAATAGTGAAACAGACTGTACTATTTTATGCAGAATGTTCCTTGAAAATGGCTCGATATACTAATTTTTTATGCAAAACAGACACACATTTTTTTTTAAAAACATAGTATTGCACACAACAAGCATCAAACATGGCTATGATTTTATTAAGCAACCCAATGTATATATTTTTAACCACTCTACACGTGGTTGAACACGAACGATAACTCTTTCTGAATATCATCGTTTAATTTAAATAACCGCTAGGTAGTGAAATAAAACATACATCTCAGACGATTTTCATGTTTTAACATAAATCGAAGCAGGGTGTGATATGAAAAAGGACCAGTACTTACGTATTTTGAGAATATTATCCGAACACATATACTTCCGCTCGAAATTTCACAGGAACTGAACAATTCTCGGTGAAGTCTCGTGAACTTTCATTCGAGCACCTCTGGATTTATTATATTCTTAGCAACGATAAAGAAAACATTCCGAACACATTCGCAGGGGTGAAACAGAGATTAAGAGAAAGAAATAAAAAGAGCAGGAATACATGTTAGGTAAATTGAGACAGTAAATACTCGGTAATTGAATTCAACTAAATTGAGAGGTGTACTCTACATCTTATTTTATTTTTTTCTCTCTGACTTTCTTTGCTAGATAATCATATAGTACACTTTCTCAATTATGTACATATCCAAGAGAGAGAAACAGAGAAAGATATATAGAGATAAAACGATGGCAAGAGAGAGAGAGAGAGAGAGAGAGAGAGAGAGAGAGAGAGCGCACCTCTTTCTCTCTCAGCAATCTTGTGTTGTATTTTTCTATTGGTTGAGTGTCTCTATAATCAGAACCAGAATGATGGACCGTCAATTTTCTAAGTAGGGAAAATATGGTATTTCTTAAAAAAAAACTAAAATATTTCTTATAAAGTTTGACATTGCATCTATAAAGCAATAATAATTCTAAAACTCTTTATTTTCATTCAACAGGTTGTGACCCAGACCGCCCACATCATGGACACAGCAAGCACCCTGTACCAAGTACATCTGTGTTCTAAGTGTCCGGGGGACACAGAGTACTTTTGTGTATCGTGTCCATGTGATCTGTGTCCCCAGTGTAAAGAGAACCATGTACAAGATCTCAAAACAATAGACCATGATGTTGTGTCACACCGTGATCAAATCAACTACATCCCAACACAAGAGATCTGTGTGAGACATCCTAGCCATTTTTATACAAAGTACTGTGTACCTTGTCAAGTTCCTGTGTGTGATTTTTGGTTTGGACATAAATCACACAAATTCCCTATCAGAAGTTTTCTCTTTGGAAAAAAAAGCACAAAATTCAGGATCTGCAAAAAGCTTATAAATCAAAGCGACAACAACACAGAGGAACCATTCACACCATCAGAAGTGAGGCTCTCTTTTACAGACCTGTTCTCCTGACAGGAATCAAAACTGATGTCAAAACCTGTCACACAGAATTCTCCCCCCTTCAATCAGAGATGTTAACAAAGGCCCAGAGACTGAAGGATCGCATTGACTATGTGCTGTATGATCTATTGAACAATGTGTTATGTGACTTAAATTTCAAACACAGATGTAAAAAACAGAAGATAGAAATGATCAGACATATTGTCAGACTAAGGAGATATGAACACAGATATGTACAGCCAGCATTCATATTCAGTGCGCTACAATTCCTCTCATTCACAAAGACAGCCCTCCCCCAGATACATCTTACACTCCACACCAGCCAGCTCTCCATGACTGAGTCACTCAACAAGGAGGATGTGATGGAGTCACTGAGTGCAATCCAAATCACAGAGAGAGGAAACCGACGCGTAGGAAACCAGTGTCTGCTGAAACTGACGTCTGGTGCTGAGTTCCATCAATCTCTCACAGTGACAGATGTTTATCGCTGTTTACACATTTCCTGTGTGACATTAGACAGGGTCTGGGTCAGTGATCAATACAATATCATGTTGACAGACACAACAGGTGTCCCTCTACATCGTGTGGAGGATTCATGTAGTGGTTACTATAGAGGATTACAAACAGTGAACAGTGAGAGTGAACTGATATATATAGATGAGGATTATAACATCAACAAACTGTCAAAGGATATGAAAACAACCACCACATTTATAGAGAGAACAGACTCTACATGGGACCCATGGTGTGTGTACTGTTCCCCGTCCACTTGGGATCTACTGGTCGGGATGTATAACAATGATACATACACAGGCAAGGTAACCCGGTACAACCAGAGTGGACAACTCACACAAACCATACAGAACGACAACACAGGACGGGGACTGTATAGTAGACCTTACTATATAACAGAGAACAACAATGGGGATGTCGTGGTGTCTGACTGGCTCACTGCTGTAGTGGTGACAGAGCGTGGAGGAAGACATCGTTTCTCCTACACAGGACATCCATCAGGATCAGGACTACTGCCACATGGAATCTGTACTGACGCGCTGTCACACATCCTGGTGTGTGATGGTAGAACCGAAACAGTACAGATGTTGAATAAGGACGGTCAGTTTCTGTCACATCTACTGACAGAATCACAAGAGATGGGTAGACCACGGGGCCTGAGTTATGATGTCAACACTCACCGTCTCTGGGTCGGATCATGGGACAACAACAAGGTGTGTGTCTACAGGTATATCACCAGACAGGACGCTCTGACAGGTAAGTCTGAGTCATTATCATTCACATTAATTAGATATAGATAACTAAGACACACAGTCCGTGTTAATTATCAGTCAATAAGATACATGTAAGACATGTTTATCTGTGTGATTGTTTGTCAATATAAACAACTCACTGTTACAGGGTTAGCTGTATCTACCAGTCATTGGGATTCATTGTTTATCTAAAAGAAAGAGAAATTAGATACATTATTTTATTGATTAAATGTACAGTTACATGTCATTGTATTTAGTGAATAGAAATAGCAGGTTTCTGTATTTAATTATAAAATATATAGAGTTACACATGTATTTGTAATAAGTTATTTTGTTACATGTTAATTGACTTAACTTAATTAATTAGATAAATATTAAAGAAAGTGTCAGGGTAATCAGGTTAAAGTTTTAATTTGTAGATGTAGCTCTATCATTACATATACTGTACGTATTAATTAACAGCTAATTAATGACTTGTTGTAGATGAACACAGACCCCGTCCTGATGGAGACACCCGATACACGACACCTCGTCACAACACAACTCATCAACTAAACGAAGGTAAAACTCACTGATGCATGTATTTGTAATCAGTTGTTTTGTTACATGTTAATTGACTTAATTTAATTAATTAGACAAATAATAAATTCAGTTCAATTCAGTTTATTTCGCTCACACCATGGAATGGTACATGAGGTCAATCATTATTTACAATTCAAAAGTCAGAGGTACATTGTATAAATGAATAGATAAGTAGTAAATAAATAGTAAATAAGCATAAATATACAATATTTACAATGAAGATAGAAAAAAGTATAATAATGGAGGACAGACTATTATATCAAACTGTATATTTTGATAATAAAATAACATAATTTTTTCAGGTTTGTAGCATTTGAACAAGACATAAGTTCACAAAACTTAATAGTATTTGGCGCTGACCAGTATTTTTCATCAAGATATTTACGTCTAAATGTCAATAGTTCTTTACATTCCAGAATATAATGAAATTCGTCAGCAATTTGACCAGAATTACACAGTTTACACACTCTTTGGTTTAAAGGTGTATTGTACCATCTCCCAGTCTCCACTGGGAGATGGTGATTTGAGGTTCTAAATTTCATAAAAACCTTTCTGAGCCTAAGTGGCAATATATTAATGTAATTTTCGTAATTAAAATTTTTCTTAAAAATCTTGTAAATTTGCCCTTTTGACGAGTCATTAATGTCACTAGACCATTTTTGGATATATTGGTCTTGTAACCTTTGTTTTACAATTGTAGAAATCCACTTTACATTTAAAATATTTTGTTCATACCAAATATTCGAAAAACCACACATATCTAAAATATTTTTAACACCTACAATCCAAGAGTTTGACATATTTCCCTTTTGATATTGCAAGACCAAAAACTTATATAAAACAGATACAATTTTGCTTTCAGAGTTTGTAAATAACTTTGACCAGTAGGAAATCATTCTGGTATATACATTGATACATAAAGGGAAACGACCTGTTTCCCCGTAAACCATATAGGATGGTGTACTACTTTTTAAGTTAAAAACATATTTTTAAAATTTTAAATGTACACGTTCAATAACTTCTATATTTTCGTAACCCTAAATTTCGCACCCATACAATAACACTGGGACTACAATTTTATCAAATAAGTCAAACTGACAATCGACAGGTAAATTAAATTGTCTTATTTTTCTAATAACACTGTACATTGCTTTATGTGCCTGTTCACACAAATGTCTTTTTAGCTTTAGCAAATGATCCTGTTCTGGAAAAGATTATACCAGGTATTCAAAATCTTTGACATTTTCCATAGCAACCTTATTGTAATAAAACACGTTTTCCGGTGGAGGGCCTTTTGAAAAAATCAAAATTTTTGTTTTGTCAGTATTGACTTGTAACTTCCATTGACTACAATATACATAAAATTCATTCAGTGCATTTTGGAGGTCTTCGGCAGTCTCAGTCATAATTACAGTATCATCAGCATAAAAAAGGATAAACAGTTTCATATACATAAATAATTCATTTTCTATAACATCAGAAATACTCTTGCGACCTTCAATGTTTTTGTCTAATAAGAAATTCTCCAAATCACTGATATACAATGAAAACAAAAATGGTGATAGGTTTTCGCCTTGGCGAACTCCAACATTACAGTTTATAAAATCAGATGGTGTACCATCCATACTAATAAGAGATTTAATACCCTGGTACATATTTTTAATATAAACATAACATTTTCCACTAAGACCATTTTTTTGACATTTTGTACCATAATCCACTTCTCCAAATAGTGTCAAATGCTTGTTTAAAATCGATGAAGGCACAAAATAATTTCTTTTTCTGTTTCATAAGAGTTTCTGATAAAAACTGCAAAGTTAACGCATGATCTAGGGTAGAATAGCCTTTTCGGAAACCAGTTTGGCTCTCACTTATTATATTAATCTCATTTGCATATGCTTCCAGCCGTGTGCTTAAAATAGATGTAAATAGTTTACCAAGACAACTTAATAAAGTTATAGGACGATAATTTTCAGGTTTCGTAGGGTCCCCTTTGTTTTTAGCTCACCTGAGCTGAAAGCTCAATTGAGCTATTCTGATCACATTTTGTCCGTCGTCCGTCTGTCTGTCTGTCCGTCTGTAAACTTTTTACATTTTTAACTGCTTCTCTAAAACCGCTTATCCAATTTCAACCAAATTTGGCACAAAGCATCCTTATGTGAGGGCGAATATAAATTGCAAAAATAAAAGTCCGATCTGTATTCAAAGCGGAGAAAACCTTGAAACTGTAGAAAAAGGGGGGTGCATTTTTAAAAACCTTCTTCTCAAGAACTATTGATTCCAATTCAACGTAGTTTAGCATAAATTATCCTTAGGGGAAGGAAAATATAAATTGCAAAAATAAAGTGCTAATTCTGTTTCAAATCTGAGTTATTACGAAAATAATAATAAAGGAAATGCGTGTTTCAATCAGTTTAATAGCTTCGGGTTCGGTATCTGGTAATCCAGCATCCGGTAAAATGGGTAGGCAAGACTTGGTCTGGGCAAAACAAAGATTGGCAGTTATTAATCTGCCAATCTCATTAAAATTTCAGGATTTTTGATGGACTAGTATATTTGTATTCGCTGTAAATATTGCTGCAAAATAATGCGTATTTGGAATTGACGATTGCCGATCTGCCTTGGCTTTTATTTTGCCACGACCCGGGTTTGCATACCCATTTTACCTAGACTCGTATTCCATACTTCTAAAACGAGGTTCTTTGTTTAAAGCAGCCATGACATTATGCGAAAAAGGGTCGATCTGACTATGATGAATTTACTTGTTGTGCAACAGTTCGCGTATGAAGGGAAATTTTTGAAACATGCAACATATATTGTTGCCGATTTTGTGAAGTAAATTGAGGCTAAATATTTCAATGCGTTGTGTTAGCTTGTTCCGATTTTCGTTTCGTTTTCATTATTTCTGCTTGTAACCTGGGAACTATCGTCTGTATTATTTCGTGATTTTTACGTATCAAATCAAACAGAGACTTTGGTAAATCAAACAGTTAACTGTTTACCTGCGCAAATTAAGCAAAATCTGATGTATCAAAAAATATTGAAATACAATTCATTCTATCGGTAATTCGATCGGCATTATCTTTTGCGTAATGGTAGATTAATGCAATAGGTTTTGTTGCGATGCTCGGCATTTTCTCGAGTTTATTCAGTTTAAATAAATTTTGACATTGCTAACGGAAATATGTAGGTATATACATGTATATACAGGTGACACTCGATGGCTCGAACTTCGATCTCTCGAAGTTCTTGATCCCTCGAAGTGAACTCACGGTCCCAATTTTTGTTATCTATATAACTAAGCAAATTTACTCTTGATCTCTCGAACTCCGATCTCTCGAAGTTCTTGATCTCTCGAAGTAAAACCTGGGTCCAGTTATACATATTTCATTGTTTTTCACTCTTGATAACTCGAAGTGGTTGCTGTGTACACACACGGCCGATCAAGCGTATAATTATCGCTCCGCGTGGACCTTACCTGGATGGTTGAGTGAACTCCTGGGGGCTAGCGTGGTAGTGTTAATTGGTTGATTACGTAAGTGACACTACCCCTGGCTTCTTTCAAAGGGTAGATAGGTAATTTATAAGTGAACTATTAATTTCAACAACTTGTGAATGTTACGGTAAATGCTGTTTATTTAAAATATTCTAACGTAATGATTAAGAAAACATAATATGCTTAATAGTTTTTTTAAAATGAAATAATACACTTAATAACCACACAAGTAAGTTCTGTATTATTTTAATTGAAGTAATGTAGCAGAAAATACGATTGAAATCATCTCAGACTATCCTTCCATGTTCTACATATAAATTTCCGGCCACTATAATTTTAGAACCAAAATGACCGGAACAAAAATGTCCGGATTTTTTTAAACTTTTGATCTCTCGAACTCTTGATCTCTCGAAGTTTAATTAGGGTCCCCTGAAGTTCGAGTTATCGAGATTCACATGTATATGATTCATTTCGAAAAAATAAATTGTGTTCTTTATTTGTTATAGTGAATGTTTCTTGTGTTTAATTGTTTTCAATTTCTATTTACTAACCATATTTGAGTGTTCAGCTTCAAATTATAAGCAAGATACAGAGATTTGCTCACAATTCTATGTTTGTACACAGATCTTAAAAACTAAAGATTAAAACAGTAAAAAATTTGTCTATATTTAATAAGAAAATTTTCAAAGTCTGTTCGTTCAGAAATCAACTTTAACATCTTATTGTATTGTAAACTTAACATTTTTTCGTCATTATTACTCCTACTGTACATTTGATCCTTCACTGTGTTTGTGTACATTTGTATAAACTGATTTTGAACCTCAAATACCAGTGAACTGGTCTTGAGTGAATAAAAGAATATAAAATCTTAGGCCATTCGTTTTTTCCAGTTTAAATGCTGAATAGGAAATACCAAGTTAAAAATCATAAGCTGAATGTAATAAACTCATGTATTTGTGTACATTTGTATAAACTGATTTTGAACCTCAAATACCAGTGAACTGGTCTTGAGTGAATAAAAGAATATAAAATCTCAGGCCATTCGTTTTTTCCAGTTTAAATGCTGAATAGGAAATACCAAGTTAAAAATCATAAGCTGAATGTAATAAACTCATGTGAACAAAATATGAATCAAACCTAGGCGAACTGTGAGCTCTGTATCTTGCTTATAATTCTACAATTGACGCTGAAATTTTGGTTGAACATTAGAAAATCTCTATGAATTAGAGTATGTTAAATACTTGTACAAACAAAATAAAAGAATGATACTAGTAATCTGTATATATCTACTCTCTGCGGCCCTCTCTTTATACAATAAATAATGTGAAATCTACATCAATTTTGATAGTTTTTCAGACACGAGTAAATAAAAACGACATCTTTAAAACAGTTTCCATATTTCTGACACATTTCTGTTGCGGTGCGGGGATAAAGTAATTATCGCTATTCCTAAGAATATCACAGCGGAAAATTATCCTGGATTGTACGCGAAGTAAATAACAGTCATTTAATTATAATGGAGAAGACAAATAAAATTTTTGAATGTTTTTAATTTGAGGAATTGAGCACATTGAGGTACAATTTTCTTCTTCAAATCTATACATATAGGGTTTTTAAAATAAAAAAAACAATAACTATTATTTTTAAGCAAAACTTATATTAAACAGCTGCACAAAATTTTATGAAACTTTTAAGGTATTTAGGACACAATGTGTAGATGTGCTAATTACTAGGAAGTTCCGATTCATTTATCTTTCTGGAAATTTTAGCCCCATTGAACTTGAATTTTGGCCATATTTTGAACGATTTTTTTGAATGATTTTTTTGTAAGCGTGACTCTTCTCAAACAGCTGTATTGAATTTCGTAAAACTTTTTACGTAGTTGGGGCATAATGTGTTGATTTTCATGTTTCTTGGAAATTTAATTACAATGTTTTGTCTTGAATTTTTTAACCATTAGAATTAATTAGTATATTGTTGTTGTTTAAGATAAATGATTAGATATGTGCATAATTGCAGAAAGTTTTGATCTGATGATGTTTTGCAAGTAATGACCTTAATCATTTTTAGCTTACCTGAGCTGAAAGCTCAAGTGACCTTTTCTGATCACAATTTGTCTGTCGTCTGTCTGTCTGTTTGTTTTTCTGTCTGTCCTCTGTCCATAAATTTTTCACATGTTCAACATCTTCTCCTAAACTACTGGGCAAATTAAAAAAAAACTGGGCACAAAGCACCCTTAGGCAGAGGGAATTCAAAGTCGTGAAAATTAAGCACCATGCCCTTTTTTAAGGTGAGATAATTAGAAAATATTGAAAATTCTTAAGAATTTTTTTCAAAAATCTTTTTCTCAAGAATCATTTGGCCAGGAAAGCTGAAACTGATGCGAAAGCATCCTCAGGTAGTGTAGATTCAAAGTTGTGAAAATCTTGACCACTGGGGTTAGGGTGGGGCCACAATGGGACGTCGAACTTTTACATACGTATATTTAGAGTAAATCTTTAAAAAAATCTTCTTTTCAGAAACTAATCTGGCAGCCAGGAAAGCTGATATTTTTGTGGAACACACCTCAGGTAGTGTAGATTTAAAGTTGTAAACATCTAGACCCCCCCCCCCCCTCCCGAAGGGTGGGGCCACTATTTAGTCAATGGGGGATCAAATTTTTACATATGAATGTACTAATGTAGAGTAAATGTTTAAAAATCTTCTCCCCAGAAACTATTCAGCCAGGAAAGCTGAAACAGAAGTAAAAGCATCCTCATGTCAAAGTTGTGAAAATCATGACCCCAGGGTGTAGGGTGGGGCCACAATGGGGGAAGGGGGACGAACTCAAGTTTGTTCAAATCGTGATCCCCTGGGTTAGGATGGGGTGACAACTTGGGGGGTGAGATCAACTTTTTACATAGGAATATATAGGGAAACATCTTTAAAAATCTTCTTCTATAAAACCATTTGTGTAGAAAAGCTCTAACTTTAATGAAAGCAACCTTAGATAATATAGATTCAAAGATCAAATCTAAGGAGTAGGGTGGGGCTACATTGGGGATTCAATTTACAAGGAAAACATTTTAATTGTTCACAAAAGCTGAAATGCTAAAGATATAGATAAATAAATAAATGTATATATATATTTTTGCTTTTATGCCAGCATTTTGAATAGGGCTGAGTCTTTAAAATTGTTTAGACTTTGGCCTCTGACTATTCTTGACTATTATTTGGCCTTACAAGGGGTTCACAGTTTTATAATATCATCCTCTTAGAAAATGGACTAATGATATTAAACATTAGAATATCCAATAGGGGGAAAATGGATTTTTATTTATACAGAATCTAAATGTATTATACATTGTACTACATTGTCCAGCTAGTTTGTATTCTGACACCATTAGGCTGATTTTATCATACCTGTTGTTCCTTAGGTGAGTGATGTGGCCCATGGGCCTCTTGTTTTGTTTTTTTATTTAATGCATACTCTGTCATTCATGATGTGTAGCATTGTCAAGTAATGGGAGAACGTTGGTATTTGAGCTTGCTCACTTTTTATACCCCCGCTCCGAAGGAGAGGGGGTATACTGTTTTACCCTTTTGTGTCTGTCCGTCCGTCTGTCTGTTTGTCCGTCTGTAACAAAAATTTCTGTATTATCGCAGATGCTTGAAATTTTTACACAGTGTTTGTTAGGGCATGCCATATCGTGGAATATATTTTTGTACCAATCGGACGTCAACTTCCTGTTAAATGACGACTTTGCTTATTTTTAGCCAAAATTGTCAAACAAATTTCCGTCAAAGATTTCTCAGCAACTATTTATCGCAGATGCTTTAAATTTTAACACACTTTTTGTTTTCACATGCCTAGTGTGGGATATATTTTTGAATCAATCAGAAGTCAACTTCCTATTAAATAATGACTGTTTATTTTAAGCCTAAATTTTCGTCAAAGATTTCTCAGCAGCTATTTATCGCTGATGCTTGAAATTTTTACACAGTGTTTGTTAAGGCATGCCATATCGTGGGATATATTTTTGTACCAATCGGACGTCAACTTCCTGTTGAATGAGTACTTTTTTTATTTAATCTTAAAATTTTAAACAAATTTTCCTCAAAGATTTCTCAGCAGCTATTTATCGCAGATGCTTGAAATTTTAACACACTATTTGTTTAGGCATGCCATATTGTGGGATATATTTCTGTACCAATCGGATGCCAGCTTTCTATTAAATGTCGACTTTGCTTATTTTGCATATTCACATCAGAGCGGGGGTATCACTAGTGAGCATTGGCTCACAGATATCTTGTTCTTTCTTTTATGATGTGCAGCATTGTCAAGTAATGGGAGAACGTGGGGTATTTGAGCTTGCTCACTTTTTCTTTCCTTTAATACAGTTATAAACTAATTATTTGTGTTTCTTGCAGACAAGCTGCTTTTAAAATGCCTTCAGGCCAGTTCAGTGGGAGACAGTAGAAAACCTGCCTGGATTACCCATAATTCCAATGGAGTCACAGAAGTCAAGTAATTCCAATGGAAATAATGCGCCATCAATAGACTCGGTTTTTCTGAAAGTAAACTGAACATAAATAACGCATCATCAATGGATTCCATTTCTGTGTTCATGGATTTAACATTAATGTGTTAGTCATCCTTTTTATTAATTCTATTTAGTATTAGTTTATTAAGTTGTCATTTTACATTTGTACTATATGTGTGTTTCACATAATAAGCTCCTGGGATCTCTTATAAATCTCTGCTGTACTTTGGTGCTGGGACAGAGATATTCCTTAGAAATTTTACGAATGTGTGATGATTTTTTTTTTTTAGTTTTGATTTGCACACAAGAAATTGATTAAACAACACATGCAAAGGGGGATAACTTCAATTTGTATTCTTGAATTTGAAATGAAAGAAAGTTATCCCCTTCTACTAATGTTTTCTAGAGATATCTGTATTTTATGTTGTTGATCCCTGACATTTTTTTGTAGGAGAGTTTATTGAGTACAGTGGCGTCGGAAGTAAATTGAAAGTCGGGGGGCGGGAGGCTAGATTAATCAATCTTGACAAGCAGAAAACTAATTCCCAAAATCCTAATGCGGGGGGGGGGGGTATACCTATAGTTCCAAAAAAAAAGAGAAATCTTACTAACAAATAACCTGTAACTCCAATTTCTCAATATTTCCATCTTTTCAAGGTAGATTTAGGAACAATTATCTTTGCTGCGAGAAAAAATTGGGGGGGGGGGGCTGAACCTGCTCTGGCCTTATGGTTAGGCCTAACTTCGCAAAAAAAAAGTGGGGGGGAGCTATGGAGTATCAGTTTATATATTAATATATTACTACAAAATGTCATGATAAGTGTGATCAATGGGTGATCCCACATTCAAATTTGACCATACCTAAATACTGTATTTTATTGTAGTGAACATTTTTTAAAGTAGTTATTTAATGTGTATGCCAATATATTATATGTGTACAGCTGAATGATGCCTTAAATGATCTAAGACCTGCATACTTACAATGTTATTACAAGTTACACCATGGGATAGTGGTGTAAGGCAAATGTTATATAGGCCATGTGGTTAATCATTTGATGCAACTCTTTGTATTGGGTTTATGATGCATTTTGTAAGAACATACCTACAAAATTTATACGTACACTAATGGTGGATGTAGCACATTTCTCCCTCATAAAAAACTGAGTTATATTGATCAGGTAGATTGAAAGTTCATGTTTATGTAAATAGTTTTGGAGGAATATTGTGACCAAGTTTAAGTGTACTGATTTTTTTCTTTCTTTGTATTTACGCTTACCATGAAATACATACTACTTATATACAAATGATGTTTGGTGAGTCGTAGCAATCTGTAGATAGAACTCAATAAATGTGTTTTTCTTTTTAGTTTTAGTTTTTTTCTTAGAAAGACACTACTGTTGTATTTGGTACAAAAAAGTAAAATATGATGCTGTAACTTTATATACAATAACAAGACAATTATGTATTGGGGCGAACCAAATCTGAAAACCAACCTCCTTTTGGATTCACTTTAGTTAGATGTGTAAGCCTTCCGTCTCACGGATCCAATTGAGGGTCAGTTCAAACTTAGTGATGACAAGTCCAGTATTTCTTTCTCAAGCGGTTTTATTAAGCGTGATCGTATAGTTACAATTACATCAGCTAATAGCAGCCCAAATCAGGAGTCTCATGATCTATCTCAATAAGCGGAATCTATCTAAATCTCTCTATCTATCTATCTGCGGGATCTATCTTAATCTCCTCAACATCATTTTACATGGGTATATATAACATTTTACTTATGATGGACAGTTCTGACTAGTTCGGCCCATTTACGGCGATCATGAGTGAACATTTAGTGTTCAAAATTAAGATTAATAGTTTATTCCTAAATAAAGTAACAAAACCGTCAAAACTGCCAATCAAAGAGTCTGGATGCAGGATTTGAGTCTCCGAGTCCTGGGTCTCGGAGTCCCCCACCTAGTATGAGGCATCACTTACTCACAATACGTTCATTCATACACGGCATAAAAGGTTACAAAGGTTAATATATAAAATACACAATACATGACTCAATATAGAGTACTAGAGCAATCGTTGCAGACACAGAATCGCCAAACATGTCACATGTTGTTAAACTCTCAATTTGGATATTATTATGCCCGTATTATGCACCTGGTTTTATAACATCATTTAGGAATACTACGCATTGCTACAAGAATCACAGAGTTCATTCTGTCAATTATCATTAACACCATTCAGTGCGCAGCATCTAGGTACACATAAATATCATAGTTACCATTATGTAATGCTAGCAATTCAAGGTCATAGCATGGCTATCTGTTTACATACGTCCCCCAAACAAAAGAAATATCCCGAAGGGAGATTTCTCATGCCTGGCGCCCGGAATAGGAAAGCGTCCTTGATCTACCCTTGATCAGACGAACTTCCTAGTGACATACCAGTCAGAACATCTATGTTAAGAGATAGTAACAAGCGACATGTTTCCACCTCCGGCTTGGAACATCATTCATCTACAAAAACAAATCTATAACCAGGATGTATACATAAAATCATATATAGTTGTTTGATTATATCGCATTACGACCATGAAAACAATAATGAATAAAGTATGACAGTAATGATCAAGATGAAAATAATCGTAATTCATCATCAAAGTAATACTAAGTATGGTTAAGCTTGATGTCACATATATATACAAAGTTCATGCTTGTAAGTTCACAAAATATCTCTTCCTTCTTAGGGGTGAGGTTTGCGTCATAGGTTCGGAGTCCATCGGTTTCTTCCTGAAGTTCTCCAGAGTGAATCACCAAATACAAGATTTATATTAGCACAAGATAACGCACATTTCTACTTTAACACATTTCACATTTTTTAATTTTCGCTAAATTTCACAATCCTTTCATAAGGAATACACAACTTCTTCGCGGCTGTAGCTTAATTATTCATCCATCATCGGCACCCGTGGATAGAGGGTCGGCGCGGATGGCGAGGCGACTTCTCGCGGAGCGTCTCCTGCGTTCCTCTGTTGCGTAGACATCGCGGCCTTCACTTCCAGGTATTTACGTGCCAGCTCTGGGTCCGGTCTATAGTATTTTGCCCATGGATATTCTTCATTTTTCTCCTCTCCAAGAAATTGTTGTGCTAGTTTAGTCGAAATTGTCCCCGTGTTACTGGTCAATTAGCGAGTTGCGATTCTTCCGCTCCGTCGGGGTTTCTCTTGGATCCTAGTGCCTTTCGGGATTGGTTCAAGTTCAATAATGTCACTAGAGGTCCATTTCTTTGGATTCACACAACAAAATACAGTGTCTTTGGAAGAACCTTTCTTATCTCCGTCACTACCCCTTTTTCGACAACCTGTCCAGCAACCACCATGCACATCATATACCAACCCACTTTTTAATAGTTTTGCGTTTCTTAATACAAAGTCCTATCGTTATTGTTACTGCCAAAGTTAAACACACATAAAACCAGGGGCTTCCCACTCAAGACAAGGATTTCATGGGTTGCAAATTAATTACTGGCAATTCCGACATAAGTGAATTCATGGAGAAAACTTTAATATCGTTAAACCATGAAAACCTGCGGAACCTTGTCCCATACTCAGGATGTCAAACGCAATATTGGAATGTTTTTACCAATAATCTTAAATCATGTAGTCTTACAGTTTCTTTACTTAGTCGCTGTTTCATGTATTTCGAGTATATGTTAAATCTCTTTAACTCCGCATATACATACAAATAACCGAGGTGCTGATTCCGCGTTTGCTAGTCGGCGAATCTCAATACATGTTTTATGTCACAGGGGGTCATCCTGTCATACCTTTTTAAAAGCGTGCAATATATACAAAGCTAAGCTTATTCAAGATTATTTACATCTACATATACAATAATATAATTTATTTAGTTTATTATTTTGGCTAATTCCTTCATAATAGCCAAACAATCTACAGCAAACTTTTGTTTACTATTTTCCCTACAGGGTTTATGGATTGATTTACGCGGTTTAGGGATTGGTTTGAAGCCTAGACCTACTTTAGGGACTATTTCATCTATTTCCATATTTTCATCTAAGGGGACATTTGGGTTATCTAAGGGTATTTCATAGTCTTGGCCACTATTTTCACCACTTTGATTTGACTCATGGGTCTCATCTGATTCTGAATCTACGGTCTGATCATTCTCGTGTTTATACTGCTGATCATCCATGATCTTCTTAGCTCTTATACGTCTTTGAAGTTCTGCTAGGGGAATATCCTCTTCGTCTGAAGATCCTTCTCTTTCCCATTGTTTGGACTGTATAGCTCTTTCCAATGGTGCTGGTTGCATGTCTTCATTTTCTGACGACGATTCATCTTCTGGTGGCACCACATAGTTAGTTTTTCTTAGAGTTCTTCCACCATCTTCAGTAGTTGAAGACAGGGGCCAGTGCGAAATGTCTGCTAGTCTTAATTGTCGTGCATGGCATTTGGTGGTTAATCCAGTCAATTGGTCTCTCACCACGAAACTAACTGTTCCTTTCTGTTCTATGATTCGATAATATGGTAGCCACTTTTTATCTAACTTATTTTGTCTTCTGTTGTTCTTAAGGTAGACAGGATCACCTACCTGAAAATTTTCATCTTTGCTTTTCTTATCGGCCTGAGCTTTCTGTTTCTTCTTGGCTTCCTTCATATTACGATGTACTAGCAGAAAAGCTTTATGTTGTTCTTGAGGGGCGATCTTGTGTTGATCTTCTCCCGCATATCTCCTTCGAGGTTTCATCAACGTATCAAGAGGTAATACGACATCTCTGTTGTACATAAGGTAATATGGAGAAAACTTTGACGAATCGTTAGGATGGAAACGAATGGCTGCCAACGTCTGATTAAGATGAATATCCCATGTTTGAGCGTTGTCTGTTATTTTCTTAGCCATCACGTCATGTAGAGTTCTATGAAATCGTTCTACTTTACCATTACCTTGAGGGCTGTAATAAGATGTTTTGATATGGTTGATATTCAATTCTTTTAAAGTTTCTTCCACTTTCTTATTCACATTTTCTGTTCCGTTGTCTGTGAGGATTTGAAGAGGACAGCCATATCTTGGATATATTTCTTCTAATATAAGATGTACTATGTTGTCAGCTGACTTATCAGGAACGGGAAAAGCTTCTGGCCAACCAGAGTAAATGTCAATAAAAGAAACTATGTACTTGTTTCCCGACAAGGATGTTGGATATGGTCCTGATAGATCAAGTCCTACTTCATCTGAAAGATAGTACATTAAACCATCAATTTCCAAAAACTTCTTCTCTTCGGTTGCCGTTGCTGTTCCTTTATTTAACCGATTCTTCAGTTTCTTAATCTGCTCATCGTGTTGTTGACTTTCTTTGATGTTGATTTCTTCTGGTAGATCAATAAAGGGTTTGACCAATTCGTCGTGTTGTTTAACTTCACATCTGGCTAATCGCTTAGGCGAAAAGGCATTGGAGTTAAGTACGTTTACTTCAAAGAAATTGTCCTTAACATCTGGTTCATCATGCTCTGATTGTTCTTCCTCTTCACACTCGAGGTTGACTGTCGGTAATCTGGATAAGAGATCTGCACAGCAGTTAAATCTTCCTTCTATGTACTCTACCTTACAGTTATATCCTGCAATACTTAATGCCCATAGTTGAATTTTCTTATTTTGCATTGGAGATTCTAAGATATACTTGAGCGGCTTATGGTCTGTTCTAATAGTAAACTGAGCACCGTGTAAATAATGGTCTAACTTCTGAAGGGCGTAATGGATTGCAAATGCCTCCTTTTCTATGGTTGACCACTTTTCTTGAGTTTTACTCAGCTTGTGGGATAAGTAATATATTGGCTTATCTTCTCCCTCATCTGTCTTTTGAGTGAGGCACGCTCCAATACAATTGTCGCTGGCATCGGTGTACAGGGTGTACGGTTTATTAGTATCTGGATATGCTAGTAAAGGCACTACCGTTAAACTTTCTTTAATAAAGTCAAACGCTTTTTGGCAACATGGTGTCCATTTGAACCTTGCATATTTTCTGGTTAAGTCAATCAATGGTTCTGCAATCTTAGAGAAGTTCGGTATAAATCTCCTGTAATAACTACACATACCTATAAAGCCACGAACTTCTCGGACTGTAGTGGGCGCTTGTAACTTTCTTATAGCTTCGACTTTCTTTGGATCAGGTGTGACGCCATGTTCATCAATGATGAAACCAAGATATTCTGTCTGTTCCTTGAAGAAACTACATTTCTTTAGCTTCATTTTAAGTCCATGCTTCCTTAGGCGGTTGAAAATGTCTTGAATATGACGAAGATGATCTTCCGGTGTCTCTGAGAATATAAGAATGTCATCCAGGTATGCGATAGCAAACTCCTCTTGTCCTTGAAGAACTATGTTCATCAGCTCCTGAAAAACTGCTGGTGCATTACTCAACCCAAATGGCATACGGTTGAATTGAAATAGTCCTTTGTGACATGCAAAGGCCGTTTTTTCTTTACTTGAATCTTCTAATTTCACTTGCCAATATCCACTCTTTAAGTCTAGTGCAGTGAAATATTTTGCCTTACCTAGTAAACATAGGATGTCATCAATCAACGGTAGCGGGAATGATACGGGTTTAACTATCTTATTCAAGCTTCTAAAGTCAACGCACATCCGGTCTGATCCGTCCTTTTTCTTCACCACTACTAAGGGAAATGACCAAGGTGATTGTGATCTCTCAATAATCTTTGCGTCCATCATTTCCAGTATGGCCTTGTCAATTATCTGTCTTTTATTTAAGGGTACACGGTAGGGTCTGTTCTTTATTGGGTGGTGATCTCCAGTTTCTATCTTCATTTTAACAGTGTCAGTCACTCCAAGATCACTGTCTTTCTTTGCAAATAAATCATTGTTTTTGCTCACAAGTCTTTTGATTGAGTGTTCAAATCTCTTAGGTACATCAATTTCTTCTTTTGTGTCTTGAGTAGTCTGTATTTCTGAGATTTCCTTCTGTTTTAATGCGGTAATTCGTCCTACTATGTAGCCTCTTGGAATTTTATAATTTTTGTTAGTTTGGTTAACGAAGATCATTGGAACTTTCTTATCTTTCCGAACTATACAAACGGCGTCTTTTAAATATAGTCCTGGGTCTTCCATAATGCAGTTATTGTCTATGCTGTTCACTTCAACCAAGTCACTTTTTTCAGAGGAAAATTGTTATTTATTTTTCCATAGAATACAGTCACCGTGTTTGGTCTCATTATAAGTTTCTTAGGAGTTCTTACAATAGTTGAGATGTGTAAATCTTCTTTAAGTTCCGCGTATACTTTGCCATCAATACGCATGAGTCCAAGATCAAAGTATAAACGAACATTGTTTTTCTTGAGCCAATCACGACCGAGAATCATGTTTCGGTTGAGTCCCTTTGTCACATAAAGTTTGTGGTCTAAAGTTAACCCTGAAATCTTAAAGGAAATATTTACATACCCTATCGCAATTAAAGAATTGCCATTTGCTGCTTGTAAAGAGGGGATATCATTATTAAACAACTTGGGGCGGGGAAATAGATTTTCATACATTTTTTTACTAATTAGAGATACGGCTGCACCTGTATCTACCAAAGCTCTAAATTTATTTTTACCTACTTTTAATAAACAGCTACTTGGGTTGTTAGTAAAATTAATTTCATATGTAGGTCTTTGTTTAAAGTTCTTTCTTTGGGCTTCAACGAAGGATGAACGTCTCAGTTTTCCTGTTTTTGTTTGTCAAAATAAGAGCAAGGTTTGAAATTTTGAGATGATCCCCTATTTACTTGGTCGCTAGATTCATATGTTCGGCCTTGACGATTTGATGGTCTGCCCCGATTTTGCTGCGCTCTTTGATACATATGCGAGCCCCAACAATCTGCACGCACATGACCTACTTTACCACAATTCCAACATTCCACATGCGAACGGGGTTTCTGCTCTATATTATGGACGGGTTTGTTTTGACTGGGTCGTTTATTTATTTGAGGACGGGACCTGACTTGGGGTTTATTTTGAGTACAAAATCGAGCCCTATGACCCGTCTGTTTGCATTTAAAACACCTACTATTACGCGCATGGTCAATTTCCATTGGTTCTACATGCCTTGTTTCTACTGCCTCTGTCTCAGATTTTGTTTTCGCATTGCTATTTGAATTGCGGATTCTAAATCTTTAGGGTTTTCTCGCAAGATTTTCATTCTGAGATAGTCGAATGTCAACCCGTCACAAAAGATATCTACTAACTGTTGTTGTATCAAAGGATCTTTTAGTCTGTCATTACTGTAGGCGTCTTCCGCGATTTGCAATAGTCTCTCGGCGAACAACTGAACACTTTCATTTGAATTTTGTCGAGTCTTACGCATTACTGCTAACGCGTGTTGGGGATCTGTTATTTCTGCAAATCTATTTTTAAGGGATTCCTTAAGATCGTTCCAAGATGGGATTTCTTCAGACGCATTTGTTTCATCTAAATACCTTTTAATATAATCCCCAACTGAACCCTTACTCGTTATGTATGCAAGCATGGGGATCTCATGACCTTGTTTCCCAGACATAACACTGTACTTTTTAACTTCCTTTATCCACTGTTTAAATTTTTGAGCATCTCCCTCAAAAGGAGTTATCACAGAAGATAGGGGCACTGGGAGTGCGGCTGTTATAGCTTTAACTTGACCAATGAAAAATTCTTTATCATCATCCTGATCTGGGACTCGGTGTCGAGGTTCACGAGTTTCATACGGCCTAGCATCATGATATGTTTCAAAAGTATTTTGTTTAATCTGCTCTTTTTCTTGGGACTTTTGACCTGTTTCTTGCCCTTTATTTTCTTTGTTCTGACCCAACCCCGCGAATTGTTTTTCTAATTGCTCCATTTGATTTCTAAGTTCTTTTTTATAAAACCCATCACCTGTTGCCATATTGGTTGCTTAGACAAAGTTGTTTACTTCGAGATAGCTATAAGAGACATATAGAAATGGTTCTTACCGTATTCTGTTTTGACTTCTGGTCACGGCACCAAGAAAGTTCATGTAAGCCTTCTGTCTCACGGATCCAATTGAGGGTCAGTTCAAACTTAGTGATGACAAGTCCAGTATTTCTTTCTCAAGCGGTTTTATTAAGCGTGATCGTATAGTTACAATTACATCAGCTAATAGCAGCCCAAATCAGGAGTCTCATGATCTATCTCAATAAGCGGAATCTATCTAAATCTCTCTATCTATCTATCTGCGGGATCTATCTTAATCTCCTCAACATCATTTTACATGGGTATATATAACATTTTACTTATGATGGACAGTTCTGACTAGTTCGGCCCATTTACGGCGATCATGAGTGAACATTTAGTGTTCAAAATTAAGATTAATAGTTTATTCCTAAATAAAGTAACAAAACCGTCAAAACTGCCAATCAAAGAGTCTGGATGCAGGATTTGAGTCTCCGAGTCCTGGGTCTCGGAGTCCCCCACCTAGTATGAGGCATCACTTACTCACAATACGTTCATTCATACACGGCATAAAAGGTTACAAAGGTTAATATATAAAATACACAATACATGACTCAATATAGAGTACTAGAGCTATCGTTGCAGACACAGAATCGCCAAATATGTCACATGTTGTTAAACTCTCAATTTGGATATTATTATGCCCGTATTATGCACCTGGTTTCATAACATCATTTAGGAATACTACGCATTGCTACAAGAGTCACAGAGTTCATTCTGTCAATTATCATTAACACCATTCAGTGCGCAGCATCTAGGTACACATAAATATCATAGTGACCATTATGTAATGCTAGCAATTCAAGGTCATAGCATGGCTATCTGTTTACAGATGTTAATAGCGACTAGTCAACAATAAATTACAAAATGAATTTTACATCCAAGTACACAAAGTTGTTTCAAGAATTTCATTATAATTGATAGGTTTAATTCTGAGTATTATTTTAAAAACTGTTATCTGTCCTAAGCTTATTAGTTGGTCGATAGTTGTAACATGATCATGCGATCAATTCTGTTAAATAAATCTCACTCAAAAAATACCGGGACAAACCTTAATACACGTATCTTCTTCCGGCAACCACACACTTTAATAGATGAACTGTTACCGGAGTTGTATTTACTTAACCTGAATAATGTTACCTTGCAGTCATGCTCATTAACACATATAATGTTACACAGAATGAGGAACTGTTACGTTTTTACCGTCACAGGCAATCACCCACTTTAATGCATACACTGTTATACGCAATCAGGTGCTTTTACGCATATAGTATAAATACTGTTACGCGCAATCACCCACTTGCATCTCATCTATTGTTACACGCAATCAAAGACTTTAAAGCATATACCGCTACACGCAATCACAAACTTTAACACATATACCGCTACATACAATCACACACTTTAACACATACACCGCTACATACAATCACACACTTTAACACATATACTGTTACACACAATCACACACTTTAACACATACACCGCTACATACAATCACACACTTTAACACATATACTGTTACACACAATCACACACTTTAACACATATACTGTTACACACAATCACACACTTTAACACATACACCGCTACACGCAATCACACACTTTGACACATATACTGTTACACACAATCACACACTTTAACACATACACCGCTACACGCAATCACACACTTTGACACATATACTGTTACACACAATCACACACTTTAACACATATACTGTTACACGGAATCACACATTTTAACACATATACCATTACTCGTAATAACACACTTTTACACATACCGTTTCACATAATCACATTTTAACACAAATAACATTATTTGCAATCACAAAGTTTAACATGTTTACCGCTACAAGCAATCAGGATTTTAACACAAATACTATCTCCCACAATCACACACTTTAACACATATGCCTTCACACACAATCACACACTTTAACGCATATGCCGTCACACACAATCACACACTTTAACACATATGCCGTCACACACAATCACACACTTTAACACATATACCATCACACACAGTAACACACTTCAACACATATACCGTCACACACAATCATACACTTTAACACATATACTGTCACACACAATCACACTTTAACACATATACTGTCCCACACAATCACACACTTTAACACATATACCATCACACACAGTCACACACTTTAATACATATACCGTCACACACAATCACACATTTTGACACATATACCGTTACACACAATCACACACTTTAACACATATACCGTTACACATTATCACACACTTTAACGCACATACCGTTATACCAATTCACACACTTTAAAACATATAGTTGTACGCAATCACGCACTCTAACGCATAAACTGTACCACACAATCAATCACACACTTTAACTCACATATCATTTTACGCAATCGTGCACTTTAAGACATATACCGTTTCACAAAACCAAGCACTTTAAACATACACCGTTACACACAATCCTGCACTTCAACACATAGCATTACACACAATTACACACGTTGACACATATACTGATACACATTTTCAGAAACTTCAACACATATACTGATACACACAATCACACACTTTAAAAACACATATATACTCTACGGCCAACGCGGTTTGCGTATTTACCGCGAGTCCTTGTTGTGTGAAATTGATCACGGTTTAGCAAAGGTAACTCAGGTTAAACCGTGCATCCTCGCGGTACAGCTTGTCACCTTGTCCACACCGAAACCAGTCCCAGGTGAAAACTGTTCTTGTTTTTAACGCGAGTTACCTTCCCCAATTTCTTCTCATACAGGAAATATTCTTTATTTTATAAATGGAGTTCATTGTTACAATTTATTATTATTGTTTTAAAAAAAAAGTTGGAGAAGTTAAAGGAACGTGTAATTATGCTTATACAGAATTTTGTATACTATTTTGTATACTCTATATCATTACATATAAATTAATTTTGGCACATTCATCGCTGACAATGCTTGGTTATCAAATGATTTGATTAATTACATATTAAATATTTCATCAAAATAATTGTCTTATTTGGCCTCGAGAAAGGGGATACTAATTAGCGTTTCATTTACAATCTTTCATAATTTATTTTTACCTTTAAAACATACCTTACACTTGACTATTTCTCTTAAATAAGTTCAAAGAATTCGTTTAATGAATAACAAAGTACGTGTAGATCTAAACTGTTTAAAGTGCACTCGCTTATCACCGTTGCGACCAGAGTTCAATCCCCGTGATCGACATTGGTTGAATGAATATGCTGGTTGCGTGCTTGGACACGCGGGTTTTCTCCGGGCACTCTGGCTTTCTCCCACATCGATGACCCCCTCGCGCAGACATCCGTGCCAACGAAAGATATTATTATAAGTTGTATAACTTGTTATCAATCGTTTTTTTTAAAAAAAAAGGTTCAATCAGTTTAAGGAAAACATGCTTCTGTTAAAATCGTGTGTATTTAAAAACTGACTTCCTTATCCGATCTAGCAAAAGTATGATGTTTAGTGGGTCGCCCAATATTTATGTTGGTTGTTCAAAACCCGGGATTTAAAATATGAATATTCATATATTCTGGAGTATCCATCACACGTTAAAATTTCGCAGTTTCAGTTCACCAACAGAGAAAGGTGAATTGCGTAACATTCCGTATACAGTATGTGTATACAGAATTTGGGTGGTTGCCGTCGGGGTGGGTGACCTGCAGCAATTAGTGTGACTTGGAGTCCGCTAAATAGAAGTATATAGTTTGTTCTTACAAACTAACAAACTAATTTAATTTCAAAGATATGAAAATTTGTTTTTCAATTTAAATTCAAAGAAATTATTCTGCGTATTCATAACACAACGTTTACAGAATACATCCATAAAATTACCTCTTAATGATATACTTTACACTCCGTCTCGATTGAAATACAATCATCATCGGAAGTGTGCATAGACCACCGTCTAGTAAGGAAACATACATAGATCATCTTTGTGACACAATCCAAAATCTCTACAACAACAACAACAGAAACGCCATATTCTGGATAGGTGGGGATATGAACCTGTCTGACATCAACTGGACAGACGTATCCATCAAAGGAAACCATTTTAGTTCAGCAATTAACCTGAAATTCCTAGACACCTTGCAAAATTGTGGCTTGGAACAGATGGTGACCTTCCTAACTCGCCTAGACAACACATTGGATATATTCCTATCAAACCGACCAAGCCTCGTCAACCGATGCACCCCCATACCGGGTTTATCAGATCACGATGCAGTCTTTGTTGTAACACCAGCTGTGGCAAAACGTGGAAAACCTGTAAAACGTAAGATCTATCTATGGAAGAAAGCTGATGAAAATAAGATGAAGTCAGAATTCATTGAATTTAAAAAGCAGTTCCTTAACAACTATGACTCTTCATCGCTGATAGAGGATATGTGGAACTCCATCAGTACCACACTCAACAAGATCCTTGAATCTACAGTACCATCAAAGATGTCAAGCAGCAGATTTAACCAACCGTGGATAAACCGAGAGATAAAAGCTCTGTCTCGGAGAAAAAAGAGACAATTCAACAAGGCAAAATCAACAAAACATCCTAAGGATAAAAAAAATACCAACATCTTAAAGTCAAAACTAGAGATGCATGCAGGAAGGCATACAATGAATATATCAATAACATCATCTCACCAGACTGTACATCCAACCCAAAGCGATTCTGGGGATTCATCAACAGCAAGAACAAGGACAGTACAGGGGTAGCGCCATTAAAAGCAGGCGACGGACTTACAGATCCCACCACCAAAGCCTCAATCCTGAACAATCAGTTCTCTTCAGTATTCAACTCCAACGAACCGGTGAACAACATAAAATCCATGGGTTCTGAAACACATCCTGCAATGAACTGTATTAACATCTCAGAAGCTGGTGTCAACAAGCTTATTCAAAGTCTACAAATCCACAAAGCCACTGGAGCTGATGGTATTCCTGCAAGACTGCTAAGGTTTCTTGGGGCGGATCTAGCTCCGGTCCTCACAGTTTTCTTTCAGGCATCCATAAACCAAGGAGTCATCCCAAAGGAATGGAAAAGGGCAAATGTGGTACCTATATTCAAAAAAGGAGCCCAAAACAAACCAGAGAATTACAGACCAGTGTCCCTCACATCTATAACATGTAAGATGCTTGAACACATCATCACCAGCAACATCATGCGGCATGTTGAAGGCCAGAGAATGCTAACGGACGCACAACATGGCTTCCGAAAGCAACGATCCTGTGAGACTCAGCTGATTGTTACTATACAGGATCTTGCCAAGTCTATTGACGACAAACGCCAGTCAGATGTAATTCTGTTGGATTTCTCTAAGGCCTTTGATAAAGTCCCGCACACTAGACTGATGAGCAAACTACATCATTATGGAATTCGGGGAAGCCTACATAGCTGGATTGCTGACTTCCTGCGTGATCAGCCACAAACAATAATCCTTGAGAATGGAAAATCTGACCCAGCTCCAGTTCTATCAGGAGTTCCTCAAGGGAGTGTCCTTGGTCCGAGATTATTCCTATTATATATCAATGACCTTCCAGAGTATATAAAGAATGGCTCCTCAGTGAGACCCTTCACTGACGATTGCATCCTTTATAGACGTATCAAAACGTCTAAGGATGCAGTGTTGCAACCACTATTGAAATAAAACCACTATTGAAATAATTCATTTCAATAGTGGTTGGGAATATATTTCATTAGAAAAATCAACTTGCAACCACTATTGAAATAAAACCACTATTGAAATAAATTATGTCTATGGTGGTTGGGGACGTATTTCATTAGAAAAATCACTTTGCAACCACTATTGAAATACAGCCACTATTGAAGTAATGATTTTATTAGAGGTTGGGGATGTATTTCATGATAAGAACTATTGTTTTCCCTTGGACTGAAATGTCACACTTGCCTCATATATCTCTATATTTGTTCGGTGAGAAATAATATTAGGCAATATGGCCGTCATTGTTCGACTCTTCGCTTACTCATTTCGACATTTCTTAGAATTTAATACATAAACCGCATGCCGTAAGTTCTTAATGTATTTGGAGTAGTTGCCCTTTGAAATTCTTTGAAATTAGAGTAGTTGCCCTTAGAGTATTGACGTCACATTGTTTTGTCTGGAGAAGAACAAAATGGCAGCGTCGATATTTGCTCAAATCTCTGCACAGGGGGGGGGGGGGGGGAGAAAACATTTAAAACTGAATAGCAACAAAACATTGTAAGTAAACATGGGTAAAGCAAAGATTTTTAAACAGTATTTGAAAGGTGGGATTGAAAATGTCAAAGAGTTTAAATCAGTTAAATTGGACAAGGTGGTAGACATCTTGTACATGGCTTTGCGTAGATCATCGCTATTTGTGAATAAACATGTCGCTTGATAGTCCTCGGGAAAACAAAACAATTATTAGGTTAGTTACTGACTCACTATGGAAATATATTGGGTTGATAAATCTCATAGACGGCTCGGCTTCGCCTCGCCATCTATGAGATTGATCAACTCAATATATATCCGTAGTGAGTCAGTAACTAACCTAATAAGTAATATTTTACAGACACCATTAAAGGTCAGCTACTATTATTTTTTTTATCTTAGATGGGAATGAATTACTTTATAAATATAACTATCTAATCACTATTGTAACACATTTGGAAAGAAAGAAGTTATATATCATATTTGCAAACTATTTTGAAATGAAAGAAATCTAACGAATAATATCAAATACACAATTATGTTACAATTTTCATTGCTGTGTAGAAGTAAATAACCAATTCTCGCAGATAAACATGCATTTACATTTGTTTTCGTCTAAGAAACAATTCAAATACAAAATTAAGGTACTAAAGACTTGCATAATTTACGGTAATAATAATCAAGACTATGATATAAATGTACTTGTTTTAGGATGTTCACTGTTGTGCAGAAATAACCAATCCTCGCAGATTGACATATAGAAATGTTTTCATATTTTTTCTTTACCTTGTAACGTTGTAAATTGCCAGAACTTCTATTCAAAACCCCTGCGTATTAAAAAACAATTTATAGCTTATATATCTTTATAGATTTATGTAATAATGAATATCACTATTAGGATAAATAATTTCAATAATAGGGATGTACTTCATTAAGACCAATATTGGATGAAATAAATTATTTCAATAGTGGGTAGATAGGCATTTCATTACAATCACTATTGAAATAATTTATTTCAATTGTGGTTAAGGATGCAGATCATTAGAACAATTATTGAAATAAAATATTACAATAGAGGTATGATGTTATTTTAATGCCTATTATTCCTACTGTGCATAACACTTTCGGTTCCAGATGACAGGTGGTATGGGGAACATGACCATATAGAGGTAAATCAAAGAACATCATAATCAAAAAATCATCTCATAAGACATACTTCTTTTCTTAAGAAACTCCTCTAGCAGAAAGGAAAGTGTTACAAACAGACATAATAATAGACATAAAACTGAAATGCATCGTCAACCACTATTGAAATACTTTATTTCAATAGTGGTTGAAATGAAAGGTATCCACAACCACTATTAAAATAAAGTTTCAATAGTGGTTGAAATGAATCGCATCCTTAACCACTATTGAAATAATGTATTTCAATAGTGGTAGTAGTAAAGTACACCCCAAACCACTATTGAAATAATTTAGATTAATAGTGATATTTATAATAATATTAATCAATAAATAATTATTCCATATACAGGGGGTTTGAATAGAAGTTCTGGCAATTTACAAGATGTTCACTATTGTGCACATAATATACAATATCATATGACATGATATGTTTGTAGAAAGAGAAATGTAAAGAAAAAATATAAATCTTTAAATTAATATTAAGAAAAAAAAATCATTCTAAGCTACGATTGAAAAAATAACATTGTTCAAAGGACCTCCCTACTACATTGGCACTGCGTGTTTTAATCAAAAATGATAATTATTATTACTATTATTATTAATAATCTTTTTTGAAATACCCTTACAATTGAAGATGTTCTCTCAGAGAAAATTAACCCTAGAGAAATCATAACCAGAATGTGAAATATTTATAAAAACTATTTTGGTGCACAACGATAGATATATGAATTTTATAAATGATAATTTTGTATAGATCGATCTCGTAAAGTAAGTTTTATATATTCATCAGTTCAATATTTGAAGGGAGTTGGACATAATTTGAGCTCAAAATTTATAAACTTTATTTTGGCTAATGTAGTATTTAGAATAAGATACCAACAAGGTACATCAAGTTTAAGTCATATAATTTATATTTACCTACATAGTTGTTAAATTGTTGTATATTTTTATATTTTCTGAGTATAATGATAATTATAAACAAAAGAAATAATTTACCAGTCTTGTTATAAGTATCCTCAATTAGTTATAGTAATTTTATTACTCATCATTAAGTTCTCCAGTTATAATGCAATCAAACCAATAAGTTTTAGGTTTTTAGCGATTTTATATGCATTGAATGATTAATTTGTTTCTTGTTAAACTGCTCATGTAATCCTATCAAGTGCGCTTGAAACCACATTTAATGTTTATTTTTTAATATATGTGAATTGTTATACTAGATAATAGTAAACAAATGATACAAATGAATGTGTATTGCTTAATTTATTCTGTTGCGTCAAAAGATAAGTTTTTAAATCTATTTTACATTCAGTTTACGATTTCTCTAGGGTGCATTTTCTCCAAGTGAAATGTACCTGGGTACGTTTTCTTTTAGGGATGTTCTTTGGTACGTTTTCCCCAGCATTCATCTCATTCTGCATGTCATTTCAATCGATAGCATGTGATTGATACACATGTACACAATTGATAACAAAACAGCTATGTTAAAGACCTAGATCGTCTCTCTAAATGCCAAACAGTCAGTGGAAATACTGAGCTGCTACTATAATAAAGTTTTTGTTTTCGTGAATATTGCAGAAAAACAAAAACCTTCTAGATAGAGAAATGTTGTTTTGAAATAACGCCTATTTTTTTTTATTTCTTAACAACATTTCTCAACCCCGAACTTCATTGTCAGAAATTACTTAAACATCAGTAATTTGAAGACATTTTTAGTAATGCAATGAACTTTGCAAAGAAGACAACTCATAATTATTGATAATTTGCTAACAAACAAACCTTTGCGTGCATAAAACTAATAAGTAAATAATTTTGCTATACATTTGTATTTCTGTACAAAAAAAATCAAAAATCACCCTTTACGGTGTACAAGGTGCAGAAAGAGTCCAGAAAGAAAACAGTAAGAACATTGCATAGAAATTTACTTTTACCTTTAATGTCAATTTCAGATGCTGCATGTACTGAATTTCCCAAACAGCCAGACACACAAAATAAGAGGAGAGACATGCGTCAAAAGGTGTTAGCAGAGTCAGAGTCACCAACATCACCTGATTCAAGTGAGGATGATGATGATTCAGAGGTTAGCTAGGTGGTAAACAATAGGTCAGTGAGGATGAGGATGATTCAGAGGTTAGCTAGGTGGTAAACAAAAGATCAGTGAGGATGATAATGATTCAGAGTTTAGCTAGGTGGTAAACAAAAGGTTAGTAAGGAAAATGCACACAGTGGTATGTTAACTAACGTATTTACCATTAGAATGATTCCAGTGAATCTTTCGGTGTAACGTGCAAAAATACATTTGGTACATCATGTGCTGATAATATCGACGTTGGTCGTTGAAAACTCGGTAACAACACAGTTCGATCTTTTGACTGTAGAATCAGATCATGTATTTCCGGTCTGGTGTGTCACATAATTCTAATTTGTCTTTACCAAATATAGATGATAACGTGTTGCCAGATACTAATGTTTTTTTTTTCCAAAATAATTCCAAAAAATTTATCCATTTACTGACTGATACGGAGACTGGGTTATAGGATCCCAGCCAGTTGAAGTTTGATATGTCTGAAGAAGTAAGAATGTTCACAGTTTTATTTTTATGATTTTCAGTTGCTACATGTATATTGGTTTTTTTTAATTGATGTCCGTATTGATCTAAAGCCAAATTTGTTACACTGTTTTTCGGGTTCAAGTGAGTGAGTGTGCATGTCAGTCTATATTATCTAATTTTTAGCACGAACTTTAAAAATTAATATCAGGACGCCAACCAAGACAGACTGTTGATGTCTGCTTCATAGCTCGTCAACTCGACTAACTACACCATCTAGTAGTCCTAAATCGCTTTTATACTTGATGAGTGAATTGGATTAAATATGTGTGATTAAATACTATCTAACTAAAGATAATTTAATGAGTGAATGTATAGAGTGAGAATATTTTGGTAATATTATAATTGTATATGATTATATATCACCTGTGGAAACCATATATTCAATAATATTCAAAATACAAGAATAAATTCAGTGTCATTACACAAAAAGGTCTTGGAGTTCTGGTTTCCAATGTTACTAGGAAATATATATAGCAACTATCGGTTGATATAATCATGAATAATTTTTGTAACAAATCACTGTCAAATCATTTTGCCTTGAATTTGAAAGAGTATTTGTGGCCTAGAGCTGTAGAAAATAACATATTAATGTCTAACTTTTGCTGTATCAGCACTTTACAATTGCCAGAGAATCCTACATATTAATTATTAGGATATATTTTGAAACGATTGCATCAGCCATTTTTCTTGTGAAATCTCATTTAAATTCAGAGCCAACATTCTGTTTTAAGAAGCCACGGTCTCAATTTATTAACTTATTCAAGTATTCATATAGAGTAAATCATAATAAATTGCACATTAGCTTGATAAGAAAGAAAAAGAAACATTGAGAGAAAAAAGAGAGAGAATCGCTCTAGATGTTGAATAACTTTGTTTTGGTTTTCCCAGGCCTCAGCAAATATACTGTCTTGCATTTATTTGTGTCATACATTGATGGGGGATAAAAATAAATTCAGAGAAAATACAGTCACGACAGTTATTCCAGTGTTAATTTGTATTAAGTAAAATCTTCATGACAATTTCATATTATATTGATATTCAAATATATGACTTTTCATTATTAGTTAGTTAATGATATGTTGTAGATGAAGCAGCAAACAGGCCCCGCCGTCACCAACTTTCCTCAAGTCATTACTCAGCCTCAAGTCTGAGTTTTTACCCCAAATTCATGCACTGTTCCTTTTAGGTTTTGAGTTGAGGACTGAGCTGAGGGATTTAAAAATTTTGGTGACGGCGGGGCCTGTTCTAGTAGATATGCCTTGCCAAGCTCAAGAGGGGTTTTATAATGGCAATCACCTCGCGGAGGTGTTAAGGAAGCATATGGAATCTAAGTTACATGTAATTTCGTGAAATCACAAATCTTAGTTATTATATACATATTCAAATATATAAGCAACGAAACGTAGACCAAAAACAAATAAAAAATACTGAAGACAATTTTTCTCCAGAAATTAGTTTGTATTACGTAGATTTACACATTGATGACGTCATGACTAAAAGTTGAATGTCGTGTGAATTTGATCGGAAAGCATTGTAAACATATTCAAAATATGACTAATCTAAGAACTCTAATAAAGTATTGTGGTGTGGTTTATTAAGAACTGAACATATGAATACTGGTAAAGATGTTAGTTTTATCAATCATTCGCTAAAAGGTATGTAAATTTGCTTTTATTTCTCGGCCAGGCTTTCCTCTGTCGTTGTTTACGATATAAAAATCCGTTTAGAACAACACTACCCCGTATATATTGAACTTGAAATTTTATACGTATCGTTAGTTTGATCAATGCTTAAATTAAAAAGTGCTGCTAGAATCCCATGTTGTGTGTTGCTTTGATGCAATTTGCCGTTTTCCAAGCAAACTTTATAAAAGTTGGGGAGGTTTTACGAGAACCAGATGAATAACTTTTAAATAAGGAAAAACATAGGATTCTAGCAGCGGTTTTGATTAAACTGAGATGTTTTGCCTTCACTTGGTATGTTTATTTTATTTTGGAAACCGCGGGGTAGTGTTGTTCTACCTCATTTTATGTTAAGGAATATACGTAAGCTATTTATAGTTGTCACGTGATAATGCACCAATGTGGCAGTGATGTACTACCCGATTTTATTGCACTGACATCTATTTTAAAGGAGAATACTAAGTTTTTGATCTTATTCAAAATAATTATATAATTTCACGATTTTGAATATAACAGTCAAAATAAGACGCTAAATTGCCCATATGCTTCCTTAACACCCCCGCGCTGAATGTTGCCAATGTTTCTGTACAAATCGAATAGGTTGAATACAGACTGACGTTTTTCATATTTAATGTTAGGCCATTGTCATTCACTGAATTTCCCGATTATACTGAAGAGCACACGGTGGATGTAACCGGTGAGCTCACTTCTCCATGGCACCAGATCCTACCTCTAATTTTTGTAGAGGTCCGTGTTTGCTCTGATCCTCTTTTGTAATCTTCATGTGCACTTTTGATTTTGATCATGCACTGTTCGAGTGTTTGACATCACCACATTTCATGTAATAATTTGACTCGCCATTGTGGATTTCTCTACTCCCGTGAATCATAGCTCGAACAAACTTGAATTCACACTACACACAGCACTGGCTTTAGAATATGACCTGAATGGATGCCAAATATTGAAAGTGAATTTAAAAAGTAAATGCAACTTTTTTTCTTAAAAATGCAGTGGCTATATCGTAATATTTAATTTTACAGCTACGAATAAGAATTTTACTCCTTACATTAATATAATTGCTAGAGGAGGAAAGGGGGAACCCTAGATAGAGATTTTTTTTCAGAGGGGGGGGGGGCAAACTTGATAAAGCAACGTTGACAATGGTGTTTATTCTTAAGTTTTAGGACTTTTTGAAGCGAATTATGTTTTTATTTGTGCTGTGTGCCTCTCTTTGAATAAAATTATGTTGTATATCAGCATATTTATAGGTTCGCTATGTAAATATTTAATGTTGAGTAAATGTTTGTTTGTTGAAACCTTTTGCTTGGATTCAATGATTCACAAATATATACTTGCAGCTTTGTAAATATTGTATGACGTATATTTCTAGGAGGAGCTTTGTAATGCAATACTCTCAGTGATGCATTCAATTCATTTAATTTTCAGCAGTAAAACCTATGATGCGTTCGAGTTTTTTACTAGCAATAAAACATTGTTTTGTTTTGGTTTGGGTTTTTATGTGTGTTTTTTCTCTCCGTTTATTTCATTTCAGAACAGCCCTTAACTATATATGCAATTTGTATTATAACAGCTAGAGCATATCTGCAAATTTAACAATATTAATTCTAAACATTTGTATTTCTTAAATATGTACGAGTACATCAATATTGTATCTAATAATTTTTTTTCAAATATAAAACCAGAGCATTTTATATTTAAATATAGAATAGGCTATGAAAGACATGATATTGTAGAATCATTTTTCTTTGACATTTCTAACCTATCTGATAAAGATTTTGCTAAACAACCAATTTGGAACAATAGTTTATTTCAATTTGAAAAATATTGTCAATATCTACAAAAAGTCAGGTGATTTTCTTTTTATTAATGGTTACATTGTATAAAAGACAAAAAATGTAATTTTTTCTACGAAAAGTTTGTTGTACAAAAAATTTAAGCCACCTTGTTCCCAGGAATTGTTTAAAAGACTGTTAACAGGTGAAAAATATACACAAACAAAGTAAAAGATGTATTTGACAAACGAATATGTAATTATGATAACAAATTGCTGATCAATTCAGTTTTCTGTAACAGCTTTCTTTTAAAATGCAAATATAGGTATTCTGCCTCTTGTTATATTAGTAGCGAAATTGAAAATGTAAAACGTTTGATTTTAGAGTGTGAACATGGTAAGATGATTTGGTCAACTTTAAAATTAATTTTAGGATTTTATATACAGTGAAAACATGTTATTATGGGTTTTTATTTTGAAAGAAATGCAAAAATACGTTTTTTAAATACTATTGTGTCTTTCATAGCATACAAGATATTAAAATAGGTTAGAAATGTCAATGTTTTAGAATCGTTGAAAATACAACAAAGTACTTCTTCATAAAAAAAAAAGAATTGCGAGTTTAGAAATGAGTAATGGTTTTAAAGTTAGAGCTATTAGTCTTCGATACGTTAAGTATATTTATATTGATACCTACATTTAAAACTCTTAGATAACTATCAGCTATTATGTTAATTATACATGTTTTGTCAATCAAGATTCCATGCAGCTTTTAAAGCCTTAAACTCCGATTAATATCAGCAAATCTTATATCGATATATCCTTGCCTTCCATTTACAGTATCACTTTATTTTTATCTCTTTTATTCCAAATGAAATTAAACATGCTACTTTTTATTTTTAAATATACTGAGTGCCAGGCATAGGTACATGTGACATCGTCTGCATGTTGAATATTTTTATATCGTCTATCATGTTTCAGTTGCCAGTTTTAGAAATCCATCCATTATTTTTAACTCTAAAAATTAATTTGTATAAAGTATTTTGGCCCATAACAAAGTTTTCCATCAAAATTGAATTGCTTGAAAACTTGAAAAAGAAAATTCCATTCGACTTAATCATTTGCTCTTTTCAAAATCGAAAAATAGCAATAAGCTCTCATTATTGTTGTCCATGCAATATTCATAGATGTTTACGAATAACCTTGCATTGATGCCCATAAAACGTCCTTTTAAATGTGCTGATTGTTACCTGCTAATTAATTTGTAAATAACTGTTAGTAATATTGTGGCAAGAACAAAAGCTAAAATTTTATAGCCGGTATGTGTTAATGGTCTGTATTTTTAAGGTTATTTTTATCCTTTCTTAAATAGAAGAGTGATAAGAGCTAACCGGGGTAAAAAAAAAAAAAAAAAAAAAAAAAAAAAACAGTATTCCGGTTTATCGACAGTACGAGGGTCAATCTAACTGCTGTGAAAAACGGTATTCCTGTTTATTAAAAGTACTCAATAAAACTTTTTACATAAAAATATGAAGCGACATGTTTAAACATCTTTTCAAAAACTATAATGCATGCCAACTTATGCAAACATTCTCGGTATAGGTCGTGTAGACTCTAAATTGTTAAAAGTGTGACCTTAGGACTAATGCATGGCCCCTTAAAGAGGTTTAACTAAATTAGGTACATTATAAGAACTTTATCTATATAATATTCAGTAGAAATGGAAATGTTCAGATATCTTCTTTTTAAGAA
The DNA here is from genome assembly GCF_025612915.1 of Magallana angulata. Lineage (NCBI taxonomy): Eukaryota > Metazoa > Mollusca > Bivalvia > Ostreida > Ostreidae > Magallana > Magallana angulata. The sequence continues at coordinate 6,268,987 of NC_069112.1, read as the reverse complement.
CTACAATGGTTCAATTTCGAATATAATTATGGAATTGTTATTTAAAGAAACCGTAGCTTCTAAATAATGCCAGTGTGACCCCTCTACAATTCTCAGACCCCAAGATGGCTTAAAATGTTAAGATAGAGATATATAGGGGAAGGTTAAAAAATCTTCTTCTCAAGAACTACAATGTTACAATTTGTGAGATTACATTGCAAGTATCTTGAGATACAGTACATTTTGCATTGTTAAGTCTCCAAAAAATTAATAAAAAAATTCAATTTAATTTTTAAAGAGGCGGTGCTCTGGTATACATTGTAACATGCAATACGAGTTTACGATTGTCTTGTTCTCTAATCTCACCATTTTTGTTGACTCACAATTATTCTAGGCAGAATTATTCTAGAAGAGGTGATGGGCTATACATAATTTTTTGAAAGCGAGATTTCTATTACAGAAAAATGCATTTTAAAGGATTTAATCACTGTTTTTGCAGGGTGCAAGAATGTAGAAAACTTCCTTTTTAAAAACGGAAGCTTAACAGTGGGTATTTCACAGAGGTGGCTGTATTGTCATTAAAAATCAAACCGTGCCTCAGATAGTTGCAAACTCGATATTCAGTTTGCATTGTTAATACGTCTAGCATTGTATAGTTTCAAATAGATAAAGGGATTAATATTTTGAAAGGGCATATTTTGAAAACAATGTCTTAAAATAGATATCTCATTTTATCCAAAACTAGCATATTATCTTTGTAACCAGGGTTGTATACTTAAATATGTATTAGCGCTTTAGCATTTGTTTTGAGAATGTTTGTGTGCGCGTGAGTGCATATTTTTGAGCCTAGCGACGACCGACTTCATCTATAAATAGATGTCACATGATATCTAAAGCCTATTCTTTTACCTGTTTCCGCCTATATACTGCACTATATGTTATATGTTAAACACCTGGGCACTTTCCACTCATTCATTCAATATAATTCATATTGTCTGTCTTGGGGGAAGCTGTCCTGGTGAGACATTTTAATAAATATAATTTTTTAATTGCTTTATGTTAAACATATTTAAATATTATTATGAATTATTACAGGTTTTTGTATAACTTATTATTATACTGAATGAAGTGAACCTTTGACCAAATCACGTTGTCAAAGTTATTTCTACCGACACCGGCTACATCTCATTATTATAATAATACAAATTACTGGAAATTCTTGAGTTTAAAAACAGATGTTTAAAACTAAAGGGAAAAATGAGTGGTCATTTTGCTGGTATACAGAGATATAAAATATATGTTAGCAGTTGGCCACCTATCCTGTACAATACCTTATACAGAAACCCTCAGATTGAAGAAACCCGTTATAATACAATACAAGCCAGTCAGCTTTACATTTTTAAGACATTCAATGTTAAGTTTGTGATAAAATCGCTGACTGAGATTAGGAAACTGAAGAATGAGAAACTAAAGTCTGTTCCTGAGTTTTATCAATCTTTCACAGTGACAGGTGTTGATTGTTGTTATCGCATTTCATTTGTGTGACATCAGACCGGGTCTGGGTGAATGATGATGCAGACAATTTAAAAGTATGGAACAGAACAAATGAAACTCCATATCATCTGAAATAAAGGTTATAGAATAAAAAAATCAGTCGAATACAAACATAATGACGAACAGTAAAGATTGTAACTGTATGGTGAACCTATTTTTGTCAAACAAACAAGACAACGTAACGCAGTTGGCGGCTGTATAGACATCCTGTATATATCATAGACAGCCAATGGGGTGTTGTTGTGCCTTACTGTGAAAGTTAGTCTCAGAATATGTCTGGTGCTATAGTAGTGACAGAACGTGGAGGAAAACACCATTTCTTCCAGGGAGCTCATACAGTAGACCTAAAACCTAAAACAGATAGGCATAGTACCGATCAGATCAAACCTAGCAAAAAGTAAACCCCAACTAAACCCTGAGTTTACTTTCTTGGTTTACTCTAAGTTTACTAGAGTGGGCCCAGAGTAAACCCAAAGTGGAACCATAGAGTAAACCTAGTTAGAAGCATACCCCTTAAAACAGACGCTAACTGTGTATTAGGAATATACAAGTGGTACAGTACCGATCAGACCTAACCTAACAGAAAGTAAACCCTAACTAAAACCTAGGTTTGCTTTCTGGGTTAACTACTCTAAGAGTGGACCCAGAGTAAACACAGAGTAAACACCAAGTAATCCCATAGTGGACACAGAGAGCAAAACCCCGATCATAAGTATACCCTGAAATCAGCAGATGCTACATGTGTATTAGGAATATACAAGGGGCTAGAATCACAGACAGTAGGATGATAAGATAAAATACAGGTCTGCTTTCACACTTCAGTGCGTATAGTTGACTCAAAAAGCAATTCTCGAGTAAACCCAAAGTAAACCCCGAGTAGACCCAAATTTTCAAAATGTAAACCCAAAGTAAACCTAGAAAGTAAACCCCGGGTTTAGTTGGAGTTTATTCTGGTGTTAGGTTGGGTGTAATCGTTACTGTAGAAATTATAGGCAGTAGGATGGTAAGATAAAAGACAGGTCTCCTTTACACTTCAATGCGTATAGTTGACTCAAAAAGCAATATCCAAGTTAACCCAAAGTAAACCCCGAGTAAACCAAAAGCAAACCCTGAGTGACCCAAATTTTCAAAAAGTAAACCCAAAAAATAAACCAGGGGTTAAGTTAGGGTTTACTCTGGTGTTAGGTTGAGTCTGATCGATACTGTATCTATACTGACACTCTGTCAAACATTTCAGTGTGTGATGTTTTAACAGCACAGTACATAATCATATGAGACAAAGACGAACAGCTTCTGTCACTTTCTTTAAGGATTTGTTCACCAATCAGCCGTAGGTATGATATTAACACCTATCGTCACTTGGTGAGAGCAAAGTACAAAAACAAAGTGTGCATCTACAAATATCTTTCTTGACGTCTGCTTTGGCCGATACACTGATAAAAATCCATTATAATTTATGTCCCCATTTTGGTAAGTAGTATTATTTATTAAGCTTTTTTTATTGCAGGTGTTATATATCTATGCAACAGCAACCATTGTAGACAAGAAGTTATTAAAAAGAAATCATGGTAATATAATGTGCCTAATTTTAAACAATTCTGTTGTAAATAGTCCACTTATCACTATCACACCATATTTATTAGTCCCCTACCGGTTTCACCGGAGAGGACTATAGCTTTCCTCTGCGTCCGTTAGTCCGTCTGTCCGTCCGTCTGTCTGTCCGTCCGTCCGTCCGTCCGTCCGTCCGTCTGTCTGTCCCATTTCCACGCTTTTTTTCTTTATGCATTTGAGGAATAACATGAAATTTGCTGAACAGCTTCAAAATGTCAAACTACAGATCAAGTTTACATTTTTGTAGCGTCTGGTTGACATATTTTCGAGAAAATTAATTTTTTATATTCCAATTTTTTAATGTTCGGGTTCGGTATCGGGTTCGGTGTGTATTGAATAAACGAGTAAAGTATGTAGTCAGTAATAATATTGTGCATTACTTGGACCATTCCTTTTATTGTTTCTAACAAACAAATAAGTTCTAATTAATAGTTTCAAGCATTGTGTTGTTAATTTAATCGACAGGGTATTTTGTATAATCACAATCAGGTTCGTTATCTGGTTGGTCTGTTGGTCTGTTGATTCGGGGTACAGAAGACGGTAAGAATGATATTCTGCATAACAGTGCATTGTTTTCACAAATTTCTACAAACCGGTAGGGGACGTGTATTGCTTATGCAATACTCTCAGAATGCTTGTTATATTTAAACGGCTATTTATTGTACATTGCATATGTAAAAAAAAAAAAGAATATTGTATTTGGTTGAAAACGGAGACAAAAGTATAGGCAGTTTCTTTAAACAATATGACTCCATATGATATGACTCCAAACACTTGATGTTTGATATGTGAAGATATCTTACAATCCATGACTGATGTAATTGAGCCATTTTGTGAATTACCAAATTTAGAGGCAGAAACGACAGCAGGAAGAATGTGCGTGTCTGTTTAAACTGAACCCATCTCCAAAGTTACTTTCTGGTAGTGAAGGTTGTTTTGTCTCTGTGAACACATTTTCTATGGCAAAACACATTCATAATATAACGTAGAGGAGATAGATTAGACATTAAATGATTATATTATCATAAATCACAACGTCGGTTTTTTATTCGATTAGAGTAATAATCTTGTAAATCTATCCGTACCACTATGTGTAAACTGACAAGTTCATATCTGTAATATGATGGGTGGACAGAAATTTGTCAAGCGTTATCTGTTGTAGCTAGAAATTTGTCTGGCGTTATCTGCTGTTCTCTATCATTTGTTAAGAATGACACTCATTGCAATGACAGGCCGGGGTCGAACTTACACAGTTTAGGTCACGTTGTATTTATTTATCTATTTTGTGATTGATTGACTATGTATTCTGTGGAATCTACATTCGTATAGGCTTAGTTTAAATTAAGGAAAGAGTTCAAAATTTAAAGGGGCATGGTCACGATTTTGGTCAAATTATATTTTTTTGTTGTTATTATTTACAGTGCTTTAGAAATATATTTCTAGTGATCAAATGAAATTTAAGAGTTAGTAGTTATGTTAGAAGCAAGATATAGAGCTCACAATTCTTTTTCTTGTAATTAAGGCTCGTGCCCTGTTTTTGTTTACATAGGTTCAATATACCTGCAAAAAATCTTTCTTGAGCGGACTTGTCGATCTTCCTATTCATTTTATTAAGCATATATAAACAGTTCCTAACGTTTAAGTAATTAATTTAAGGTCTAACATTTGAATATTAACTTTAATATATTCAAAATGTAAACACAAGTTTTGTTTACATAGCGAAGAATTGTAACCCGCTTATAACTCAACGAATGACTCTCAAATTTTGGTTACCTATAAAAATGACTTACTGAAGCATTGTAAATATTAAAATTGGAAAAGAAACTGTTGACCAAAATCGTGACCATGCCCATTTAAGTACAGACAATTCATTATAAGTTAATAAATTTTAAGATGTTGAACCCCATGATTTAGGAAATCTACAACGTTTCAATGACTTACGCGTCGTCACTGATATCAGCCAGCTCAACACAAATATATGCCTATATAATTACATCGATCGAGCATTTGCTCAATTCAATCAAGTGGTCTTAAATTTTGAATTTGAGTTAAGTATAATTATGACTACATCATGCTGTTTGTAATTAGACAGGGTCACGTGACCCCGTCTATTGGTTTACTGTCAGCCAAAGTCTCAAACCGGAAGGCACACGTACAACACATGAAATGAGTCTACGCGTCAGAAAATAGTGCAGAAACTTTTCATGCATTTTAGTAAATATATATTATAAAAACACGCATTTATCGTTTTAAGTCCTCCATATCTATACCAAATTGTATGAAGAAAATAAACAAATATAGCTTTATTGATCAAAATATTCTTGCTCGGGTTCAATAGTTGTAGTGATTTGTGGAATGAGTTACGTAACTGAATTCACGACGCCGTCGATTATTCAGTTGGTGGACGAGCTCATTAATTAATAGAAAAGGTTGAATTAAAAGTAAAGTTCCCAAACGAAATTTGCAATTTTTGAAAAGTTGTGAATTTTATTTTAACAATCTATCACCTGAAAATACTGAACTCCATGCGCAATCCGAGGTTAAAATCTGGACGGGTTATACACAGATGTCCTTCATAGTTAATAGGTGTTTCATTGGCTTTGAGTCTACTTGCGGTATGACTGCTGTTCATCTCTTAAGGAATTTTGTACATAGAAAATAAAAACAAGTCTGAATTTGCCTTCTCGTTCATTGACTCTTTAGTTTATTAAACTGAATTTAAATTTTGAACAATGCATTGTAAGCAAAATCTATAGAGATTATACATTTTGGGTGACCAATAGATCAAATAATGTGTACAATATTATCGACTGAAGAACAAAATTAAATGTTCATGTTCATGTTGTTCAGCTTAGAGTTTTGATTTTCCCGGTTAGTTGTAGTTTTTAAAAATTATTTGGGGTCTTATTTCACATAAAATACCGTTGTGTCAATTTTCTACAATTATGAAGAACAGTCCCGGCCGGGATTTAGTAAAATTATAGAAAGTATCAAGCAATTGCAAAAAGCCAAATTTAAAAATACTAGATTGAAACAACAAATTCAAACTCAAAATTTTTGGAACATATTCAAGGAAAACGTGGACAATTACAAATTCAAACGTTTAAGATCCCGTTTTTCAGTACTCTCAGTACTTTTCTTAGGTTCTTACCAACTGTTAAGCTGTTAAGAAATAAATCGTTTAGATTTTAACCATCCAACTTTATATCACTTATGTTAAATGCCTGTGCAGTCAATAAACCTTAATTTAATTTTCTCCTTGGCGCAGGAAACAGCTAGCTCTGAGAAGGAAATAAAACACAGCGAGCTTTTCCCTGCATTAAAGGAGAATATTCTGTTCGATTGACTGCTTAGATATTAAATGAATGATTTATACTAAATTTGATTTTGTGTATTTTATGATCACAATTTTATATAGTTAAATGATCTATTCCTTTTTTAAGCTTAAATTATTTTTGGCATAGAATGATATTAACATGATAATTGTATAACGCTATTATTTTTTTGTCTATTGCATAGGTTGTAGGTTGTAATTTTGAGACCAAGTCATTCCACATCATGAATGCAAAAAACACCATATACAGAGTGCATATGTGTTCTAAGTGTCCAGGGGAAACAGAATACTATTGTGTATCGTGTCCATGTGATCTGTGTTCCCAGTGTAAAGATGACCATGTAAAGGATCTCAAAACAATAGACCATGATGTTGTGTCACACCGTGATAAAATCAACTACATCCCAACACAAGAGATCTGTGTGAGACATCCTAGCAAATTTTATGAAAAGTACTGTGAACCTTGTCAAGTTCCTCTTTGTTATCATTGCAGAAAACATAGAATGCATAAAACATTGGATATTAGAAAAGCATATCAAAACAAGCAACAACAACTCAGAGGTACTACTGTGGAATCATTGGATTTCGTGGTGGCTCAATTTTCGTGGAATTCGTGGGTACCTCTCATCCACGAATGAACATCCTCCATGAATTAATAAATTATGGTAATAAAGTCATATTTCTTTTGTAGGTTTAAGAGAATACACGAAATTACGTCCCCACGAACCTGTTAAATTTAAGCAATCCACGAAAATTGGCCTCCACGAAATTTAATGATTCAACAGTATTCACACCATCAGAAGTGAAGCTCTCTTTTACAGACCTGTTCTCCTGACAGTAACGAAAGCTGATGTCAAAACATGTCGCACAAATTTCTCCCTTTATCAATCAGATATGCTATCAAAGGCACATAGACTAGGATATCTAATTAATTATGTTATTGACGATCTTGTGATTAATGCATTTTGTGATTTTGAATTTAAACACAGATGTTCGAAACAGAAAATAGAAATGAGCCGACATATTGTCAGCCTACAGAGATATATAAATAGATATGAACAGTCAACAATCCGTCCAGTAAAATTTCTCTCAGCTATAAAGACTGCCCTCCGTTGGATACATTTTACACTCCACACCAGCTAACTCTACATGACTGAGTCACTCAACAAGGGAGATGTGATGGAGTCACTGAGTGCAATCCAAATCACAGAGAGAGAGGAAATCGACGCGTAGGAAACGAACATCTGCTGACATAGATGTCAGTTCCAGAGTTCCTGCTACCCCTCACATTGCCAGGTGTTGATTGTTGTAGTCACATAACCATTGTTAAGCCAAACCAGTTCTGGGTCACTGATGGTAAAAAAAAATCTGATTTTGTCAAATACAACAGGTGACATTCTTTATCATCTTCATGATTTAAGCGATGTATCAACGATGAATGGGTTACATACAGTGAACAGTCATGGTGAATTAATTTATATGAACTCGAAATTAAAAATTAATAAACTGTCAAACGATATGAAAACAATCACCTTGTTGATAGATACATCAGATTCTACATGGAAACCGCGGTGTATTTACTGGTCAAATTTTACTGGAGATCTACTGGTTGGAATGTATAAAAAGATCAAGTATACCGGAACAGGCAAGGTATCTAGGTACAACCAGATCGGACAAATGAAACAAACCATACAACATGACAAGACAGGAAAAATATTGTATGGTTGACCTAGATATATAACCGAGAACAACAATGGGGATGTAGTTGACTCTGTATTTTACAGTGTAAATGATAATCCTGACCTTTTCTTTGTGAATGATTATGGTGCTGTAGTGGTAACAGAACGAGGAGGAGGACATCGTTTCTCCTACGATGGACCCCCATCAGGAGCAGGACTAGAGCCACGTGGAATCTGTACTGACGCGCTGTCACACATCCTGGTGTGTGATGAAAAAACAAACACGGTACAGATGTTAGATAAAGACGGCCATTACTTGTCACATCTACTGATAAGACCAGAAGTAATGTTCAAACCATACAACCTGAGTTATGATGCCGACACTCATTGTCTCTGGGTCGGATCACAATATGACAATAAAAAGGTCTGCGTCTACCGATATATTAATAGACAGGGCACCATAAACAGTAAGTTCAATTTAACTTTTTCCAGGAATTTGTTGATGGTTTACTACTATTTTGACAAGCTTTCATGCAAATAATTAAGGTACCTTACCAGGCATTTCTGCAATATATTAGAGTATGCAATATCCTATATAATCTTCTAAAAAAAAACACTTGAATTGCTGATATAAAAATAAGTACTTATACAGCACAGCAAAATTCAATATATTGGAACCCCATCGCCGGGGCGGGGCTTTGAACTCACGACCATTAGAACCTATACGCTTCTGGCAGTGAGCCGCTACGGTTCTTTTTTTTTTATCTTTAAAGCCGCTACGGTTCTAACCACTTGGCCATCTAGACACATAACCACATCCAATTGAATTTTACTCATTTTTAAAATTATTATAAAATTAATATTTTTTATCGGAAATCTTTATTACGAGGAGATACAAAAAAGATTCTCGAGGAACTTGTCGTCTGACCTTTAATAAAAGAAACAGCCAAATATTTTAAGAACGCGCAAATGTACGCTTCTCAATTTGTATGTAAACATAGCTGCAGATGTGACAGTATGTTTTTCAAAAACAAGGATTCAGTGCTTAAATAACTCTTTCTGACTGATATATTTGGCGTTTTTAGATTTGAAACCAATCGCTTCTGAGGGGATGGAGCCACCAATTAGAATTCCAACCCCAAAGACAAGAAACCAACAGCAAGGAAACGAGTGCCGACTGAAAGTGATATCTCTCCCAGAGTTGATTAACTCTATTACACTCCCGGACGTATATGGGGGTGGTTGGTGTCTTCACATTTCCTGTGTGACACCAGACCGGGTTTGGGTCAGTGATAATGAGAACAACTTAATCTTAATGGACATAGAAGGACCATCTATGTATCTGTTTGATGACTTGTGTGACTGTAATGCTCTTACGGGTAATGGATCACACACAGTAAACGGTGAAAGTGAATTGATTTTTATTGATACGAAATATAACATTATTAAACTATCCAAAGATAAAACAACCACCACATTTCTAGAGAGAAAAGACTTTACGCGGACTCCACGGTGTGTGTACTGTTCCCCGTTCTCTGGGGATCTTCTGGTTGGAATGTATAACTATGATACACAGACAGGTATGGTAGCTCGATACAACCAGAATGGGCAACTGAAACAAACAGTACAACATGATGTCAAGGGATTTAGACAATATAATATGCCTAACTATATAACGGAGAATAATAATGGTGATGTTGTAGTGTCCGAGCTTAATTTTGATTTTGTGTCTGGTGTAGTAGTGGTGACAGATCGTGAAGGAAGACACCGTTTGTCCTACACAGGATCTTCATCAGGATCAGGACTACAGCCTCTAGGACTCTGTACTGACGCGCTGTCACACATCTTGGTGTGTGACGGTAAAACCGATACTGTACAGATGGTAGACAGAGACGGTCATTTCCTGTCACATCTACTGACTGGTTCAACATGTAAAGTATATAGCCTAAGTTATGATTTCAACAGACACCGACTATGGGTTGGAAAGGACTTAGACGTGTGTGTCTACAAGTACTTAGACCATGAGGACCCGCAAAAAGCACCTTACAGTGAAATCGCAAATAATTCGTAAATCTGTGATAATGACAAATCGTTAATGATAAGTTACGATCCGAGTCGGTTAATATAGATAAGATTTTTTTCAATGATGCTCACTTACAATAACTTTATTTGATATAGTGTACCGTAGCTTAAATTTTTAAATTACTCAATGCACAATCATGATTTAAACTGACTTTTTTTAAGAAATGAAGGAAATAAGTTGGGGAGTTTCGTACATATTTGATAATTAAATTAATCTAGAATGCCCTTGGTCTTCTTCAAAACGGCATTAAAAAGCTTTAACCTCTTTTTTAAAATAATACCAACTGTTTCTACATGTCGAGATACTTTTTTGATTGCTTGATACGTTCCCCAGGATTGAAATGTCGGGAAGCTGTTTCTTTTTAAACATAAAAATATTCAAACGGTAAAGTACGAATTATATATTTTTAAAAAAAATCAATTTTGACATAGTAATGGATCTAGCACAACACACACTTTGTAACTATTTACAAGACATAAACTGTAATTTATCGCATACTTTATTAAGCACCATTTCTATTGCAAGTCTGTTTCTTTACTCATTACTTACATATTAACAGCAGCAAAAGAGAAACCTTACGATTACTGTGCAACACAATGTTCAAAAAACAGTGTAAATCAGATGTGGATATTTAAAAATTCGAAGGAACTTGTTGATGATTGGAAATTACTAAATTTAACAAATATCAATAGCATATACGCTTACGACTGAACAAGATGAAACAGAAACGAACTTTATACAACCATTCCTCGCATGTTTTTTTCTGTACATAGCTGTAAGCGCCGATGTGACGTTGTCAACCTCGATACGTCATCAGACGAGGTTTGCATTTCATAGTTTCGCAAGATATAAAGACAAACTGGTGTTTATATTTCAGTACACCCTTCTTGGCACTGTCAAACCACATATCCAATCATATTAATTTGGTAGATGTTGGTACAATATCTCATTAACATCTCATGAATAAGGGCGAAGCTTATACTACAATGTAAGTGTGCCAAATCACAGGATCTAAAATTGTATTACCTTCATTAATGACAAATTTAATAAATACTTGTACCCTTCTTAACTTGATTGTTTTCATTACATTTCAATTTTTTTATTCAGTTGTATGAAGTTTACTTTTTCTTGAAAAGCTATTCAAAACGAATTATTTCAAAACAAATTAAATACAAATGGTATCTATTGTGTATTATGTCTTTATTTTCAGAGAGTGGTGATATGAATTTAAAAACTTAGAGCGTGGTATATCGTACAAGCGGATGGTACTCTTTGAAATTAACAGTATCAAGGGAGAAAAAGTTATGGGCAATATAATCAATCTTAACACGATATTATCTAATAAGAATGGCATCGCTTTAAAATTTATCCATTGTATTTGTAAGAATAAACACAAACTTTATTAATCAAAATTCATTTAGCAATAACATTTGAAATGTAATTTTTAATCTGAAAGACGCTGCCAATGACATTAACCCTGTGGAAAGATACGGAGAGACAATTTATATATTTATTGATTAGGTATACTTTGTCAGTCTTGATAAGGTAAAATCGACGCTTGAATTGAATCTTGTCAGTGGACTAACTAAATGAACACAAAGAAACCATCCTCGAGCTAGCCGTAATCACAACAAAAAATGACAAGTCATGGCACCAGTACAAACTGTAAACTAACATTTTTTTGAAATATAAATTAATACAGTACCAAAACGAAAGTTTAGGCAGGACAGTAATAAGTATAATAACTGTATGTAAACATTAAAAAAATAGTCAAATAAGTAACGATTGTACATGCATACTAACGTGCCTGCGTAGTGTCAGGTAAAATACGATAAAGCAACTAAATGTTTTTTAACCTATGAATATTGAAGAAAATGTGTGAAATTATTGATCAGCAAATGTAAAAAATAAAACATTATCCAATAGCAATTCATTAACAATACAACTTCAAAAACTACAAGGAGAAACGCGCAAAACATCATCACTACAAAAGTTATTGATTTACACAAAAGGAAGTCAAATTTTGATATAGGGGAATTTAAAAACGTTTGCATGCAACAACGTCTAACCTCAAAACTAATTTCGTGGGAACAATTTTTATGAATTACAAAATTTCTAATATGTCTTCGTCCGTCTGTACATTTCTCTCATTTTTAAAGGTGACATGTTGTTCTGTAAATATGAATAAACACTGGACTAAATAATATAACGTATCCTTTACTATCTTATTTTAAAAATTAATATTCTATATAGAAAATGATATATTTGTTATTTTGATGAATAATAAACAGAAAACAGTCTCATTGAAATTGCAACACATGAACATATTGTATGTGTTTCACTGAGCAAGCACGGTAAAAGACCTCGGTTGAATTGACATTTGGATGGTAAAAAGTTCCGTTTTTTAAGCAGTCTAGATTTCCAATAATCGATATGCGCCGCGTATATTACATGCAAGGTATGTAACTCTTGTTTGTTTACCTGACGACAAGTTGTTTACGTTCCGGATGTTTAATGGCGGGTTGTAATTATGATATATCAAATGATGTGTTTTAATGATACTGATTATCTTTATCTTGATTCCACAAGGTAAGTAGTTTTTTCATTAGTGCATGAAATATAGTCACAATATGTCCGAATATTTGGCGTTTAAACTATAAATTAAATTCAATAGAGGCCAAGTGAAAACATACATTTATCTCCTCCTCCCCTACAAAATATGAGTTGATTTTTTTAGATCTTATCTTCTTTAAATAAACTTTTTCGAAAAATCTAAGACCTATCCAAACAATATCTCGTTATCAAATCAAATTTTGACCGACATTGGGCATAAAGTTGACACACACAAGCACATACATTTTTGGGTATTAGAAACACCGTTTTATAAGCTATGTAGATTGTTCCCAGGGGCATTTAAGTTCATCACAGTCTGAAAATTGCAACGTCACGCAATATTCAGGTATGTTTGAACTATGAGCAAAATATTAAATCATCACATGTTCTCGTGCCCCTTTTCAACATAAATAGACATAAACTTCATATCCAATTTATGTATCTAAGTTTAGTTGAAGTCAATGTCTTGTTTACACGCCCAACTTTATGTTTTCTTCCAAATTTCTTATTATAAAGAAAGGCATCTAAAAATTGAACAAAGTATTAAAAGGAAAATCAACTGATTGCACTTCCTGTGTATTCTGGGTATTTTCCCCTCCTACCTTTTAGATATTAAAAACGTGTCATAATCAAAATACACATTAGACATTTACACACAGTATAGTTGAAAACTTGTTTTTTGCAAAATGAATACCACATGCACTGAATATCTTTTAAAATAAAATTTTAAATTCAATTTGTGTGAACCTGATTATACTCTATAACACTTATTTTTACAGGTTGTGACTTTGTGATCATAACCTTCTAGATCATGGCCACACCAAGCGCCATATATAGAGTACATCAGTGTTCTGATTGTCAAGGTGACACAGCGTACTATTGTGTATCGTGCCAATTTGATCTATGTCCCAGGTGTAAAGAGAAACATGAAAAAGATCTCCAAACAATAGACCATAATGTCATGACGTACGGTAAAGATATCAAGTACATCCCAACACAGGAAATCTGTGATAGACATTCCACCATGTTATATGAAATGTATTGCGAACATTGTTGGCTTCCAGTCTGTTATCATTGCATACAGCATAGAACGCACAGATGGATGGATATTCAAAGAGCGTATGAAACTAAACGTCAGCAATACCAAAGAAAAATTGATACTATCAGATACGATGCTCTCTTTTATAGACCTGTTCTCCTAACAGAAATCAAAGCTGATAAAATCACACACCGTTCCCGTTCCCATCTTCTAATAAAGATGTTTGTTAAGGCTCAAAGATTATATAATCTTACTGACAGGAGCTCACGTCATTTTGATTTCCGGCACAGATGTTTAGGACAGAAAATTAAAATACACAGCCATATTGATACCCTACAGACTTTTATACACGTGTATGAACAATCAATAAATAATCCGATACAATTCCTTTCACAGAAAAATTGCCTCTCCAAAGAGCAGGACTGTCTTGGTCTTAAAATCCACACAAGACAGTTTTTCATGACTAATTCACGCATGAAGGAGGATGTGATAGATTTACTTGGTAAAGTCCAAATCACAGAGAGAGGAAACCGACGCGTAAAAATCGAGTGTCTGCTAAAACTGATGGCTCTTCCTGTGTTACACCAATCTTTCACAGTAACAGGGGCCACTCATTGTGGCCACATTAGTTTCGTGACATCAGAGCAATTCTGGGTAAGTGATGTTGATAATGGTCTCATTTTGTCAAATACAGGAGGTGACACTCTTTATTATCTTGATGATTTAAATTGTGATGAAAACGGATCACACACAGTGAACAATGAGTTAGAATTAATATATATAAACAAGAAATATCAAATAAACAAACTGTCAAAGGATATGAAAAGAACTACCACATTCGTAGATATAACAGACTCCACATGGAGACCACGGTGTGTATACTGGTCCAAGTTAACTGGTGATATTTTGATTGGGATGGATAGCTTCTGGACATGTAAGGTAACTCGGTACAATAATTGTGGACAATTGACACAGACGATACCAGACTGCATAGGACTGAAACTGTATATATCCCCTAACTTTATAACAGAGAATAACAATGGGGATATCGTTGTGTCTGACTTTGCCTCTTTTTTTGAGTATGGAGCTTTAGTAGTGACAAATCGTGAAGGAAAATATCGTTTTTCTTACCCAGCAAATGGATCAGAACTAAGGCTAAAGCCGAATGGAATTTGTACTGACGCACTGTCACACATCTTGGTGTGTGATAAGATGACCAACACAGTACATATGTTAAATAAAGACGGTCGGTTCCTGTCACATCTACTAATTATACCCTCGGGAATAAACTATCCATATAACCTGAGTTATGACGTCAACACCCACCATCTGTGGGTTGGTTCACAGTACGGAGACAACAGGATATGCGTCTTTAGATATATCACCAAACAGGACACTCTAAAAGGTATTTTTGTCAATTCTTAATAATGATAATCAGAATTTTGTTATTTTTCTTTGTTGAGAAAGAAAACAAGGATATAAAATGCTCGTTATGTCACAAATGAGGCAATATCATTATTACGCCCCGAAACCTGCTCATTTACACAAGAAACATTTATATTACTTTCTAGAAAACAATTATATTTTTACGTAAAATGGTTAAATTGTCCTCCTTATACTGTAATATCATGCGCACGTGCAATTATTCTGCAAAATAATTACGCCAGGTTCAAAATTCAACAAGCCAGTTCCACGAAAATCATAATGTCAGGAATTTTAACAATTCGTCTCAAATTCAATGTCATTTAATTCTTTAACTTTGAACAATACAATCAGATATAATAATATTCAGATATATAAATCAGATAAAGCGTGAACGTGCTGAAAACAATAAACATTGTATTGATCTTTAATCGCCGAGGAAAAGAAAACAACATTCAAAAACTCAATGAAGCCAATCCCATTAATGCCTTTCAACAAGTGCAGCGCTAATGCACATTATCTTTTTTAATTCATTGAAACTAACGAGCACCGGTCGACCTTTTACAAAACAGTTTAAAATAAGAAATCATTATTTGAGTATTTGTATATTATGAGGTGATTTTATTTTATTTTTGGGGTCTGGACGTGATCGAATCCAATAATCCTGTATTTATTAGCAATTTTATGATTAGATATTTGAATGTTAATATGCAAACCGCGCTTGTGTCTTAATTATACGTCGTTTGATTTATTGAAATTCTTAGTATAAATCAATTTCTAGTGTTTTCATTGTTTTAAATATTGGAAAATACGGTCGTTAACCGCTGTTATTTGTTGAAAAATGCATTAGATATGTATAAAAATATATCATATAACACATGTCTTCTCGGGATTTCCTGTCACCTCGGAGTTAATATTATACATGTATTGTACATGATGGTGATGGAAATATGAAGATTTATTCCCATAAGTAAAATCATATTTCCCGATGGCTTATCTGGGGGAATAAATTTTCATAGTTCCCAAACATTCATGCAATAAAAGTACTAGTTTTATTTTACCGAACAGCTTATGATTATACAAAATACGTCGATCTCTAATTTTCTAATAATTTTGCGACTTGTCGAAGCAGGAACGTAGTGTTTGTTTGAGTTTATTGTCATTGTCTCTCTTTTCTTTCATAGCTTTGAATCATATATAGTAAAACTGGATTTTTGTGACACAAAGAGAATTCTAATGATTGCATATTTATGATTTGATCATATTTGTCAACTTCGTATGCTCAAATGGTTTTTTATACATTTGGAATGAAAAATCCCGAGACTTCCAAAGAGGTGAAACACGATTTTTATTCCCCGGGAGACACGACGTTTTGTTCCCCGGTCTCTTGACTCTCTAGACTAATCAGGTGACGCGCTATATAGAATATTCATATTGAGGTATAATAAACTTTGTTGTTGCGCCGACCATAAAGTACGAGAAATATTAACTATTATTATTTAAGCCTGTATCATTTTTTACTCAATCATTATCATTTTGGAATAAAAATTAAGGAAATTTTTATTTTATTTAAAAGTCATGCTGCTTTGAATTAATCAATAGTATGAATTTTTGAATACGTTAGATATTTAATAAAGGTCTTATAATATTAAACCGAAGCTATTTCTTTTATATTTGCTTTAATAAAAGATGAACTCATTAAAAAGTACCACAATTATCAAGTCATATTACGTGACTGACAATTCAGAGAACCACATAAAGTGTCAAACAAAATTGCATGTTGTTTTATTTGATATCAAATTTATATCATTTTAAAAAACATAACATATTTTTTTTGTAATATTAAATGCATCGTATTATGAGAGTTTTATTCCGTTGATATTTTCTTAGTTACTTTAACAGTGCTGCGATTAAACATAATTATTCAATATAAGACAAGTAAGTAAACATGCGTTGTGGAATGCTATCAAGTAATGTACAAGGTTTAATCTATTAAACTAATTCTGTCAAAAGATGAATCAATTTGAAATTATTTGTATGTAAAAATAACACGTCCCGACTTGCACTTTATGTTTGATTTTTGTAGATATCAAGCCGGCCATTACTGGTTTTACTAAATCATCACCTAGTGATATCAAAGCCACAGGGACTCAAAACCCACAGCAAGGAAATGGGTGTGTGCCGAAACTCATGTGTCTTCCCAAGTTCATATGCGCCTTTGAGATGACAAAAAACAATAAAGGTTTTCACATTAATTATGTAACAACAGAAGTGATCTGGATCAGTGATCGAAACACTGTCTACTCATACGACTTAGATGGTCGAGCTCTTAAATATCTGCCTGATTTATATGAGGGTGATACACTAACTGGTAGTGGGTCACACACGGTAAACAAAAAGGCTGAATTGATTTATATAGATACCAAATATAACATAAAGATACTGCCCATAACTATGGAAACACCAATAACATTTATAGAGTTTAAAGATTGTACACAAAAACCACGCTGTGTGTACGGTTCCTTTTACAGCGGGGATCTACTGGTTGGAATGTTTAACTATGACACACAGAGAGGAAGTGTCTTCCGGTACAACCAAAACGGACAACTAACACAGACAATACAACAGGACAGCACAGGAAGGGAACTTTATAATCAACCTAATTATTTAATAGAAAACAAAAGTGGGGATGTCGTGGTGTCTGACTGTAAGTTTGATATGTTTGGTGCTGTAGTGGTGACAGATCGTGAAGGAAGACATCGTTTCTCCTACACAGGGATTCCACCCGAATCACGATTAGAGCCACGTGGAATCTGTACTGACGCGCTCTCGCACATCCTTGTGTGTGATAATTGGACCAGAAAAATACTAATGTTAGATAAAGACGGTCAGTTTTTGTCACATTTATTGACAAATTCAAAAGAGATGTATTTTCCACACAGCCTAAGTTATGACGTATACAATCACAAGCTCTTGGTCGGATCATGGGTCGAAAGCACGGTGTATGTCTACAACTATCTAACGATATAGACGAACTTGGTGCTTTGACAAGTATGTTTAATGAATTCATCGATATAATGTCACAACAGTAACTCTCAGGTTCGATTGAAAATTATTGTTGGACGGATAGGAAAATAAAGAAATATAAAAGATACAGGCAGTGAATGTGCAAAGATGTCCAAAGTAATCAATAGTATGCGTGCATCTGTGTAGGCTTAGAGCTATATGGAATATGGAACAACATTTTTAAATCTTGAACACATATATCACTATAGCTATACTGTCAACCATTATTATAGGTGCAGTTGTATCAAATATGTATTTACATATTTGTATGACATGCCTAATTCACATTAATGAACTTAACATAGTAAAACCATCGATTAAGCATAGGTTTATCAATTGTAAACTGTAGTTTACACAGTAAATCAAATTAATGCGTTAATCTATATGTTGCATCTTTAAACCTTTGTCAACACAGTTGTCGTTTTAAAAGTGTTACTTTCAATAAAATTAACACTGAAACAACCATTTGCATTTGCAAAATATATTTTATCTAATAAATATAGTTTTATGATTTGTGAAGCTTTGATTTGTTACTCTATATTTCACATCTGTAAGCAATATCAACCACAAACATTATTTAAAAGAGAACAATTATACTTAACACTAACTAGAATAGTTAATTTTGTGATTGAAGAAGAGAGTTTATGATATGTGAAACTATAATTTTAATCAGCGTGTAGACAGAATCACGTAGATTAGATTTCGTAAGCTATAGCTTACAACGATTTTAACAGATAAAAATTACAGTTAATCAACCTTGTTGTAAAAAGTGAAAAAAAATGGTTTGCATTTTTATTAATAGTTCTATTTATACCCTTCTGCTATTAAATAGCAGAAAAGTATTAATATATAAGATGTTTATAAGTGCTCAAAAACCAAACAGTTTATAAAGTACATTTTTAGAGAAACATGCGCATATGATATGTTTATCTAAATACTCAGTTGACTTAAGATGTTGAAATATGTAAGCCTTGAATTTAGAAAATTGTAAGAATTAGCTTTTTTAAATGCATACATATCGCTAGACAGATGTATAATAATTTTATTGAATTGTTTGCAATTGTAATAATAAGTCGGAAAAAATATTTGTTGCAAATCACGGTCTTTTTATAATTATTGATCAGAAAAAAGTTTGTTGTCCTTATTTATAATCCAGTTTTTGTTCAATAACATCAGAAAATTGACTTGTTGTGCATGATGATACACATTGTCCCAATGGGGCTGCATTCCCTGCCAAGTCCAGTCAGGAACATGGGATATAAATTTTCCGGTAATTTCAACATGTGTAGCTAAGTTCACTTGTGTAAAATTCACACTAAATGCGGTATAGACTCCTGTTTTTTCACACTCTGTTGCAATTTTATGTGATCACATAAAGGTATACCTGCTTGCTATATTTGAAATGAAATTAAATAACAGGAAATTAAATAATAAAAAGAGTAATGTTAATATTTCAGGCATCATAAAGTTCTTGCATGTTTATAATGTTTATAAATATTTATTGCAAATTTGGTTTTGTTAGACAAACCGTTATTAGTAAAATAATTTAAGTAATTAATATCCATCGGGTTTTTTTTTCATTTGAAGAGCATCCATTATTGGAATTATGAATGATTAATGTTAAAAGTGGGTAAAGTAAACCCTACCCACATTAACTGATATTCACGCTTTTAAAACCATTCCCCCTACAATGAGTACAATAACTGCTAAATACCGGCAACTCTAAATACAGAATGGCCAAGGCTTTCATTATAATGATACAAAAACTAGATAATCAAATGACCGTTAAATATATCAGATGTAAACATACATTGATAATCTGCCATGCTATACATTCCATGTTTATGTTTAAGTTTGAATTACACGATTTCAACTATGTCTCAGTTTACATATAGTAAAGTAAAATCATGCACCGTAGCTAAAGTCTGGCCATTGGTTACGAAATGAACCCAACTAAAAATACTAACACCGCTGGGTTTGTTTGTTTGTTTGTTTGTATGGTTTTATTTTTAAAAAGTTTGTAAAACCGATTGGCATAAACATGATAATATAGGGTATATGCAACAAAAAATGTATCATATCTCAATACGAGGATGATACCTCAATTAAAATAAATTGAATTATTAAATAAATTATATTGATGCCATCCTCAGGGTTTTATACTCCTTTGCACGGCTTTTAGACATGAAACATTTTCACAAAAAAACATTAAAATCAAGAAAATGACCAACTATTGAACAAATTACAATCATTAAGACATCTATAAGACCAGCGTTAATTCTTTAACACTTACAATACTAAACACAGGCATTGAATATTGTAACAATACTTTTGAAAGTGAAAGTGATATTACTTTCAATCTCTACCATTATTTCAATAAAAGTTATCACAGTACCTAAAGCTACCTGGAGAAAAAGATGTCTTAGGGCTGATACAAAATAGATAAAGCTTCAAGAATCAATTTTGAAAATTTAATATTCCAGAAATATTGAGGAATTCCACAGATTTGTCATAAGGATTATGTAAACCTTTCGGGAATTCTGGGGAAAAAAGTGTTTTTCAGCTGGTTAAAAAAAAATGAGCTAAATGTGTTACGAAAACCCCTGATAATAAATGTACAATTGTGGTACAATCTCAAAATCACGGTTGATAATAATTTACTAGTTTTTTTTTAAAGTTTGCTAATAAAAAACGATTTGTTTTTATTGGTGATATATTCAATTTTGATAGAATTATAAACTTTAACGTTAAAACGGTTAATATTTTACAAGTAAACAATGCCTCTATATATCTTTCTCTCCCCATTTTCTCTCTCTCTCTCTCTCTCTCAAATTTCTCTCTCTCTCAAATTTACTACATAAGAATAGTACATTATAAAATATTCGACTAGTCAACACTTTTCTAATTTTATTATTATATTATTTAATTCATAAGAAAAGCAATGTATGAACATTTGTTTTAAAAAAGGAAAACTAAAAGAAAGTGTAATATAGGTATCAAACATTTTATTGCAATCACAGCAAATAGTCATTCAGCAACGCTTTAAAGTTTCCATGTATAACAGGACACCCCTATACTATTTCTTTCCTATAAAGCTGAAATACATTAATGTTATTCTAACAAGTTGTTGTCCTTTAAAAAAGGACTACAATACGTGGACCATTTGTATGTGTTTCCAACGACAACGTGAAAGCCTTAAGATTATCAGAGATTCCACCGACTCTAGCCCTCTGCTTTTAACCACTTAATTTGTACGTTGTATTACGTATACATGTATGTAAAGCCCTGACTTTTTATCTCAGAATTTAAAGGGTTCATACTTCTCAAATAATTATGATCTATCTATGAATGAAATTTGCATGAAAAGTATCAGGCATTCGGTGAATTCTACTATTTGTGCACACATTTAGATTCGCTCTACTTTGTTTGCTTTGTGTAAATTAAAAATTTCATATTTTGATGCATTTTTCTTGAGATTTAAACTTTTATACAGTGACATAATTATTCAATCATACTTAAATGCTGAAAAAAATTCAATCGGGAAGTTCTCTAGCCTCGCCTACTATTAAAGTAACGTTAAGCTACATGTGTATTCGGTTAAGAAGAAAACATTGCAAATTATGCTATATGATGCATGTTGTAGTTTCGGCATAACATTAACTTATTTCATAATACTGATAATTCATATCACAAGCCGATCATTTTTTTTAAACGAATACTTTGTTTCTGTATTGTTTACCGAAAACTTTACAATTAAAGCGCCTTTGAACTTATGTGTGCATATGGCACGGAATCCCGATCCCGATTCACATAAACGTGTGCTAACCTGGTTCCTTGAGCTACCCATTACGCACAGGAACCAGGCTAGCTCATGCGCAGGCTGAATTTTCCCCATAGCATCCGGTTTAACCTCGCTTATATATTTTCTGCGTGGACCTCTGGGTCCACGCAATGATAATCTATTTTATAAAGCATATCTATATTGTTTATGTCTTGAATTGTTAAGACCCGCATTGCCTTGATACTAAAAAAAGGAGATGGCAATTAAAACAAGAGGCCCATGGGCCACATCGCTCACCTGAGGAAAAATAGGCATGATAAAATCAGCTTAATGGAGTCATAATACAAACTGTCTGGACAATGTACCATAATACATGTAGATCCTGTATAAATAAAATCCACCCCCCCCCCCTGGATATTCTTATGTTTGTAGTCATTAGTCCTTTTACTAACAGGATGATTTTATAGTCATATCACATGTTGAGTATTACAGTTCTCAAAAAGATCCTTAACACTTGTTCATACATGGGATATAAACCTACATCAAACTCTGAACCTTCTTGTGAGGCCGAAGAATTGTCCTGGGGCCAAAGTCTTAACAATTATAAGAATCATCTGGCTGATTAGTTTCTGAGAAGAAGATTTTTAAAGATATACTCTACATATTCCTATGTAAAACTTTGGAACCCCCCCCCCCCCCCATTAATTGTGGCCTCAACCTACTCCCGGGATATCATTATTTTCACAACTTTGAATCTAAACCACCTGAAGATGCTTTCACACAAGTTTCAGCTTTCCTTGCTGATTAGTTTCTGAGAAGAATATTTTTAAAGATTTACACTACATTATTCGATGTAAATCTTCGACCCCCATTGTGGCCCCAACCCACCCTTGGGATCAAGATTTTCACAACTATGAATCTACACTACCTGAGGATGCTTCCACACAAGTTTCAGCTTTCCTGGCTCAATAGTTTCTGAGAAGATTTTTAAATTGTGGCCCCATCCTACCTTTGGGGATCATGATTTTCACAACTTTGAATTCACACTACCTGAGGATGCTTCCACACAAGTTTCAGCTTTCCTGGCTGATTAGTTTCTGAGAGGAAAATCAGTTTTTCTTTGTACACCCAGAGAACGTGTTGCAACAGATGTAAATAACATAATTAAAGGATCTAACTTGTCGATGATTGTTGATAATTTTTAAGTTCGTCAGAACTTGAATTATTAAATGAATATTTCTTGGAAATGTTGGATATCTGCAATTGAAAGTAATAACTGTTAGCAAACGTGTGAGCATAGGTGTATGTTTTGAAGCTAAAATAGGCAAAAAAATAAACAGTAAAAAACACCTTTGACTGTTTACAACAGCACTAGTTATTCCAGGTGTCAGTACATTGTACTTGTAAGAAGTTGTGTCAAATCTGGCATTTCAGACGTGTAACTTTTATATAAAAGCGATTAAACGCTGACAGAGGGAATGGCAGATCCCGTGGGATTGTTTAGAGTACAGCTGACCTTTAATACCTTATCCTTCTGCCAATGATATTGCGTAGATTGTATCTCCGAGTCTAATGATCACAAGAAGCTGTAGATAATTGAATTAAGTTCAGATAGATAATTGAATTAAGTTCAGATTAGACACAATAAGTCCTAAGATGCCTAGATAGTCATGTCTTATGATCACTAGTACATGTCCATAATGTGATTGAGTTGAGAGTAGATATAGTATTGACTGTTTATGATGTGTATTATATGTATCTTGTTATTACCTGCATGTTGTACAATAAAGTTGTGTATATCATTGTTACTCCAATTCTCTGGTTTGTTTTTTATCATGGGGTAGATAGATTGATATAGCTGTTTGGGCTAAGACATTACCATGCTAAAGATGATTGTCCATTAATCAGTTTACTAAATTGTTGATTTTGAGTTGAGATCTGTCTGATTCATCCAAAATATACTCTCTATTTTGGGCCCTCACACCATTAAATATGATCTTGTATTAATTGATATGCAATTACTGATAAAGTCGACAAATTATTTCTTGTTGAAATATCTTTGAATGTATTTGAACTCAGATATTGAATTTTAATTTTGAGAGTAATTTATGTTAATATAAATTACATTTTGATATATGAAGTAATCTCTTTAGGACTCAAATGTGTTTTATCTTTGTAAAAGATGATTTGCCTTACAGTTATAGGTAAAATTATGAATAAAAACTAACTAAAGATTTTACTAGAGGTATCGGACATTTATTGAACAATCCCTTATCATAGTAAGGCTGCCTTCCTGTGATAGACTTCTTTCTGAAAAAAAAACAATAAGCACATAATTAAAACTTGAACTCCAAGTAATCATTGATAAAGCATTAATGCAAACATTGATACAGCATTGATGCAAACATTGATATAGTATAGAATGTAAACATTGATAGAGTATAGATGTAAACATTGATATAGTATAGAATGTAAACATTGATACAGTATAGGTGTAAACATTGATACAGTATAGATATAAACATTTGATACCGTATAGATGTAAACATTGGTACAGTATAGATGTTAACATTGATACAGTATGGAATGTAAACATTGATACAATATAGATGTTAACATTGATATAGTATAGAATGTAAACATTGATAAAGTATAGGTGTTAACATTGATACAGTATAGATATAAACATTGATACAGTATAGATGTAAACATTGATATAGTATAGAATGTAAACATTGATACAGTATAGGTGTTAACATTGATACATTATAGATATAAACATTGATACAGTATAGATGTAAACATTGATACAGTATAGATGTAATCATTGATACAGTATGCAATGTAAAAAATGATACAATATAGATAAAAACATTGATACAGTATAGATGTAAACAGTGATACAATATAGATGTAAACATTGATACAGTATAGATGTAAACATTGATAGAGTATAGATGTAAACATTGATACAATATAGATGTAAACATTGATACAGTATAGATGTAAACATTGATACAGTATAGAATGTAAACATTGATACAGTATAGATATAAACATTAATACAGTATAGAATGTAAACATTGATACAGTATAGATGTAAACATTGATACAGTACAGATGTAAACATTGATACAGTATAGATGTAAACAATGATACAATATAGATGTAAACATTGATACAGTATAGATGTAAACATTGATACAGAATAGATGTAAAATTGATACCGTATAGTTGGAAAAATTGATTCATTAAAGATGTAAACATTGATACAGTATAGATGTTAACATTGATACAGTATAGATGTAAATATAAGTACAGTATAGATTTACCTGTCAACACAGACATCGTCTACAGTGACGGTCGTCATACTTCATACAAGAAGGGTGACTGTCATGTCTCATCGGGGGCTGTACTATAGAGAAAGGATATAGTGGACAAAAAAGCAGTGTAGGCTATGAAAATAATATAAGTAGTAGTGGACAAAAGAACAGTATTTAAAAAAAAGGTCGGTAAACTGTAGCACATGTAGAGAAAAAAAGACAGAGGTTAGATCATCAAAGTGACACAGAAATGAAGTCATTTGTAATAAAAGTCATGTTATTTGCAAACCTACAGAAATGACTCTACTCAATGGCAAGACTCACCACTCCCTGTGTCAGTAAGAACGAACCCGTTGCTGTAGACTGCCGATCCACCACTGATACCAAAGGGAGTTCCCCCGCCCCCGTGTGTCAAAGAGGTACCAGATCCGCTCCCGACAGTAGACCCAATGTTATAATAGGATCCGCCACCGCCCGTTAATCCTATAGAGTAACTTGATCCGCCCGTCAATACACCCAGGATTACACCACCGGAACCTTATGAATCGTAAAACGATGATATATTTTCCACCACAGATAAACGTCTTTTTGAAATTGTATGAGATAAATTATTGATAGACCCTTACTTATCAGTGCATCAAATGTTAAGAATCCCTTTTCTATTACGTCATTACCTGTGACGTATTGACTTGAGCCGCACGTGTTGCTGTAGTGACACTTGGTGTTGGTCTGAGTCTGAGTGACGACCACCGTTTGTTTCTGCGGAGGCGGTCTGTCCACGAAGAAAGGGATCCCCGTGTGTTCTGTATCCGGGACCTTGGAGCCGCAAGTGTTACTGTTGTGACAGCCCGAAATTTGTGTGACCAATACGGTTTGTGGGCGTGGCCGGTCTACATATGCCGGGATTCCGGTGTGTTCAGTCTCCGGTTTTTGTACATATACTGTCTGTGTGGAGGGTTTCTGTACGTAGTAGGTGTGAGGTTTTTCGCAGCCATTGCAGTCTGTGGACCCTGGCAAATATTGATTATAAAATAAAAATGTATATTAGTATTACAATAACTATCGTGTTCTTTACTGTAAGAAAAAAGAAAAAAATAGAAAATGAACAGTTATTTACAATACCAAATATGTCAGTAATTTAATTTAATAATGATAGCTAACAATACATATTTTTTGGATTTACCTTATAAGGTAATTTGATGGGACGTCAAGAGCATGACGAAAATAACCGATGTTGCACAGCTTTGGTTCATCGTGTTTTAACACGCATACAAAAATACAAAAAAGTAAACGTATTGAAAATACATAGGATGACTAGTTTTTATTAAGTCTTAATTAAGAATTAAAGCAAAAGTCAGATCTACCTGTGACGCATCCAGCCTCGGTCTGGGGCCGGGGTCTGACATAAGACACCAACTGGGGTTCCCCAGGGGGGCTCACAATTGTAACAGTCGTTCGGGTTTTTAACGTAAACAGTTTGAGTTTGTGGTCTAGGCTTGACATATGACACTATCTGAGGTATGACGTCACAACCATGGCACTTGCTCCCTCCCGTGACGTTAACAGTTTCTGTTTGTTTTGGTACTGTTTGTACGTACGTCACTGGTTCAGGTGTCTACTGTGAGGAAGTCAATGTACTCGCAATCAATGCATTCAGCAAGAACAACAATTAAGTATCATTTATTATTAATTGTTTTTAAACGTATTTAACCTGACGCTTTTTCTTCAATAAATTGCAATAAACGTTTACACACTTGCCCATGTGACTTACACGTGGTCTGGGGCTGTACGTATCCAACTAGACATTCACAGGTGGGACATCCGTCCACACCGCACTTGTACCCGACCTCACAGGAAGTAGGACAGCTGAATGACGTCACACAGTCAACCTTGTGTTGAATGACAACCTCGTGTGTGGAGTACCCTGTCCAATCAAAAATATAGATGCATAAAGATAAATACAAGATTAGATAGTGAACGAAATAATTGTAAAATGCTATAATCCTTCAATCTAAAAATAAATGAAAACTGTATCATTTTCTCATTTTCTATATATGTGTAGACTCATTTCAGAATTTATAACAAGACACGACTGATGTTAATGAAAACGGCGACCTTATAATATATTCTAGTAGATGGTGATTGTTTGGGAGGGTAACTGTTGAAATTGACACCCCTCGAAAACCATTGTCAACCGACAGGTCAGACAGCAGTCAGAGTGTAATCAAATGCCAGCACGGTTAACTTTTGCCAAGCTTTATTTAAGAGAGTTGTCATTTACCTGAGGGTATGGCACAGTCACACGTGGGACATCCGTCTGTCCCACACTTGTAGCCAACACTACACCCATAGCTACACACCAAACTAGGGCAGGTCAAGGCCACTATCTGCTGAACTACAAAGGTCAAATGCTAAGGTCAGACAGATCTCGTTATGATATAATTTTCGAACTACTAGAAACAATGATTTAAAGTCACCTGCTAGTAGTCATGACTGTGTAAGACTGATTTAAAGCACAACTAATTTGCAACAGATGCCCTTTTATGAAAGTCGTGAATAATTAGATATAATTGACTCTTGTTGCAGATCTGTAGCTACATTGAGAGGATTGGAGTCGACAGACCGTCTATTGATCTATATCTAATTTGACACCACGTGACTT
The DNA here is from genome assembly GCF_025612915.1 of Magallana angulata. Classification (NCBI taxonomy): domain Eukaryota; kingdom Metazoa; phylum Mollusca; class Bivalvia; order Ostreida; family Ostreidae; genus Magallana; species Magallana angulata. The sequence goes on along the minus strand of NC_069112.1, from coordinate 6,240,841 downwards.
ACTGTATGTGACTACCGGTTTGACACAGATACACGTGTCACACCCGTCACGCCCCGCCTCCCCTATCTGGTAGTGAGTTCCGCACGTCTCCCGACACGTCTGTTCTAATCAGCAGTCCGTGGGCAAGGACACAAGGTATGTGTTGTGGGAAGATGTTGCCGTGGTAACTTGTGTTGACTGCCGGCCACCCGATACAGTTCCACCTCCCCCTGGCATGGTGCCATCCCCGACTCCGCCCCCTGAGATGTTGGAGCTGCCACCAGAGGCGGTGAACGGGATGAATCCGCCATTGACGGAGTTTGATCCATCCATATATCCACCTCCTCCACCGCCAATTGAAGATCCGCCCACTAAATTATCATTCACAAATCAATATCGTTTATAATGTATTTAAAATTCAGAAAGAAAAATCAGCATTATAAACCTAGCTAGACATGGAACAAAAAGGAAGAGATGCTGGTGATTAACAACTGCTCTAAAAGTCTTGACGTATTTGGTTGTATATATATTTGAAACAATGTTTGAGCTTATAAGAAATTACAAGGATTTATTTACAGCAAAGATGACGTTTGATTTGTTGACAACATGCCGAACAGAATCCCTACAACAAACCAGTAAGGACCATGTACTGGTTTACCTGATACCGGGCTGCAGTCACAGAACGGACATCCGTCTGATCCTAAAGGACCAATCCTGTACCTACCTTCACAGGTTGATTTGCATAGCTTCACCCCTAGACAGTCTGTCTTAGTTCCTGGTCCTTGATTGACGTGAGAGAAAGCGGCCCCGCCCATGGAAGGCATGCCGGATATGAACGAGCCGCCTTACATCGCCACCATTCCGCCGCCTAATTAAGACATTAATTGCACCGCCATAAATCCCCCCAAATCATAAATTTCTAGTAGGTATCAGGCATATATTGATCATACTCATCATACTCTTCATTCAATAATTGTGACAAAAACGATCTAAAATGATTCTTAAAGGTATTGATATAATTTACCTGGACCACACGGACAAGATTGACAGCCAAACTCATCAACCATTAGACACCATTGGGGACACCGTACACGTCTCAGACAGCGGGAGGGGTTAAAAACGGAGGAAGGGGCGTGTCCTCCCATCGCCCCGCCCATCGCCCCGCCCCCTGGGCGCGGACCTCGCATCCCGCCCCCTGGACCCATTGATGGGGCTGACATCGGCCCGTGGGACAAGACTCCTCCCATTGGGTTGCTGTTTGGCCCCCCTCCGTGGAAGGGACCACCCCTCCCATCATAGAGGGAGACCCCCGGGGTAAGTTGAATCGTTTGTGTTCGATGTTATGATGGCTGCTACTGAGGAGTTCTTTATCGGGTTCACCGAGTGTGGAGTGTAGGACTACAATGTAACTATAGTGTTTAATAAACTTGTCCTAACGATGGTGTTATTTCATGCATTTCTTAAACATATAAAATCAGAGATATAAAGTTCGCAAATACAATGTTAAATTCAAAATGTAATGTCTTAAATAAAAATAATTAGGGCCCCGCAAGGATTTGCGGGTGCCCTATAGTAATCACTCTGTCCGTCCTTCTGTCTGTCCGTCTGTCACTCTTCCGTCCACCAATTTTGTTTTTTTTCTAATAACTTTTTTTATGGTTGCCTAATCAAGTTCAAATTTGGTATGGTAGTTCAGTAGGCAGAAATACATACTTTGATGCTAAGTTTGGTTCTCTAGGTCTTCTGGTTTGGAGCTGGGGTGGTGGGGTAGATACCTTAACTATTCATAAGAATGAATGGGCAAAGAGAGATAACTGCTGAGAATGTTACCATTGTATACTTGGAAGGCTGTGCAATATTTGTCCTTTGGGATTAATTAACCTTCCACAGGAAGAAAATCCTAAGCTTTATCTTTATCTGTCACATTGAGATTAATTACTGCACTGCCTGTGTCTGCAAATGATGGAGTACAGGGCGATCGTAAACCCGGCGGGGGTGGTCAGGTTAGCGCGGTCCTCGGGAAGGGAACCTACAGGAATCTGAAGAATTCACACAACTAGAACAAGCACAGCAATTACTGTTACCTACAGAGATCTGATAAACTTAACTATCTACAGCACATACAGCATAAACTATAAACGTTAAGAACAGAAATCTAAAGAAAATAATTATCTAAAACAGACAGAGCTTTTATGTTTGCCCTTAGCTGCAAACTTTTTTATATTCCAGATTTTAGGCTCTTATTAATCAGAATAAATAATGTAATAATTGAATATAGGAAATGTAATATAATTAACCTTGTTGTTAGTAAAATGTCGGTACTTTTTACTCTTGGTTCCGTACTGAAGGAAGTCTTTGCAAACTGAAATGATATTAGTTCAATAAGATAAGTTTATTATATCATAAAATAAGATATGTTTCTCTGATCAGAATGACACGATTGCTATTTTATTGAACTGAACAGTTCTTTATACGTAACTCTATATTAGGCGTCATTGATTTCATAAAGAAAACACTGACAATTTTTACAATAACAGATAAATCTTAATGCATGTTAGTCTCTCACATACATTTTTCACTTTCATCATCCCCGTTGATAATGACATCCAGATCTTTGAAAAGTTCATATAAACAAAGGGGAAAACATCAAACGGAATTCCTTAATCGCATAAAGTTTTTTTTTCTTTTTGTATTTTTCTCTTAACATTGTTTTTTTCTTGGTTAAACACTTTCTGACATTAAGATTAACCAGTTATCAGATAAGTTTAACCAGTTACCAATTAGCCAGTTATTTGCAAAAAAAAAGTCATTTACAAAAAGTTAAGTAAATTCATATATAAGAGATGGTAAACTTATCATTTATCACAACTAATCATCTTGTCATTTATATCGCATGATAACCAATTAGCGTTGTTTACCCTATGTATGCAATTGATTGGTGGATTTAATCAACCAAGCATTTACAAGGAATCATTAACCAATCATTTACAAAAAAATCATTAACCAATCATTTACAAGGAATCATTAACAAGGAATCATTAACCAATCATTTACATGTATAAGGAATCATTAACCAATCATTTACAAGGAATCATTAACCAATCATTTACAAGGAATCATTTACCAATCATTTACAAGGAATCATTAACCAACCATTTACAAGGAATCATTAAGCATTCATTCACAAGGAATCTTTAACCAATCATTTACAAGATCCTTTTACCAATCATTCACAAGGAATCATTAACCAAAACATTTAGAAGGAATCATTAACCAACCATTTACAAGGAATCATTAACCAATCATTTACAAGGAATCATTATCAAATCATTAACATGTACAAGGAATCTTTAACCAATCATTTACAAGGAATCATTAACCAATTATTTACAAGGAATCATTAAGCATTCATTCACAAGGAATCTTTAACCAATCATTTACAAGGAATCATTTACCAATCATTTACAAGGAATCATTTACCAATCATTTACAAGGAATCTTTAACCAATCATTTACAAGGAATCATTTACCAATCATTTACAAGATATGTTAACCAATCATTTACAAGGAATCATTAACCAATCATTTACAAGGAATCATTAACCAATCATTTACAAGGAATCGTTAACCAATCATTTACAAGGAATCATTAACCAATCATTTACAAGGAATCATTAACCAATCATTTACAAGGAATCATTAACCAATCATTTACAAGGAATCATTAACCAATCAATGTTACGTACCAGACGCTGGTCAGTCATTGTGAGAAGGTCATTTTCTGTCAAACAAAAAAAAGTAAAAGTAGAAAGATACCGGTTTACTCTATCCATAAAGAACAATACACATTGAAAACATATTCACACAATTGATATTAAAGCACATCTACTTAATTCAATATTCATTGTCAAAGCTTAATTAACAGTAATCGGGCTCATTTATGTTGAAAATGTAAACATCACAAAATTAATTGAAGATTGCTTTATATATGCATATATTTGTTAACAACAACAACACAAGGAAGAGTTTACATTGTACATAAACTCGTATTATTTATTAATATCACAAGACATTTCTCTTTGTTAAAAGCATTGTGCACCGTTTTTATAACTTGTATCAAATTTAAACCTCAGATGGTTTGCTGTCTATTTTTGTTTTCATCAGATGATCAACTGTGATGTCCTGTAGTAGATTATTCACATCAAATTTATCGTGATTAAAACTCATGCTGTAGTTTCCTATCTATTTCTGTATTGATTTTTAGATGTTGTATACATTGTAAAAAAAACCCTATTTTTTCGATCTGTTTACGTATTGTACGCGTCCTTTGTGTCCTTTCTGATATCAAACATATATTAACAGTTCATTTAATGATGAATGCGCTGAATGTCCTTATTCTATAAGAGAAATAAATACCTATAACATAAAATGAGAGCTTTCTCTATTTTCTACATAAAAATATATACCAATAATATAGAACGTGAGCGCCCTCTCTATTCTGTCTATAGATAGTAACATACCCATGATATACGACGTAAGCGCCCTCTCAATTATGTCTATTTATAGTAACATGCCTATGATATATAACTCTATTCTGTCTATATATAGTAACATACCTATGATATATGACGTGAACACCCTCTCTATTCTATCCATATAAAGTATCATAGCTATGATATATGACGTGAGCACCCTCTCTATTCTGTCTATATATAGTAACACACCTATGATATACGACGTGAGCGCCCTCTCTATTCTATTGATATGTAGTATTACTATTATGATATACGACGTGAGCGCAGTCTCTATTTTGTCTATATATAGCAACATACCTATGATATATGACGTGAGCGCCCTCTCTTTCTCGGCACTGCCCAGCACTACCATGCCGCCACCCAGCCGTTCACAGATGGCGACACTGTCGTTCCTGGTGGCGAGGTCCGTGTGGATAGAGAAACACCACTGACCGATCCTTGTGAAACTGGGCTTACAGGGGTCACTCAAACCATGGACTATAAACAGTTATAGACTGGGTTAATACAAGGTCATGTAAGAGGTACCACATATCTATCCTAAAGAACCCGGGCTTACAGGGTTCGCTCAAACCAGGGACTGGGCTGGTACTGTGTCATTAGAGAAGCATCACAGACCTATCATAAGTACTTACAATCGATTTAACAGAAGTACCACTTATATATCCGTGTGTACAGAAATACCAGCAATCTATTCAGAAATTCAAACAATCTATCCGTGTATTCACAGAAATGTCAACATTTCATCAATTACCAACAATCTATCCGTGTGTACAGAATTATTTACAATCTATCCGTTGATACAGTATGGATGTAAACTATGATACATATGAACAATAATACAGTATATCTGTAAACATTGATACAGTATGGATGTTAACATAGATACAGTATGGATGTTAACATTGATACAGTATAGATATAAACATTGATACAGTATGGATGTAAACATAGATACTGTATGGATAAAAACATTGATACAGTATACATGTAAACATTGATACAGTATAGATACAAACATTGATACAGTATGGATGTAAACATTGATACAGTATGGATGTAAACATTGATACAGTATGGATGTAAACATAGATACAGTATGGATGTAAACATTGATACAGTATTGATGTAAACATTGATACAGTATGGATATTAACATTGGTAAAGTGTAAAGAACAAGGGACGTTGTTGGCTGAAATTTGCCGTGTTTCAAATATGCACAGCACCAAACATTTTAAAAAGCCTTGAATTTATCAAATCTAATGGCATATAACTTATATATGTGACTTAAACATGTATGTAATGAAATTTATGTTTAAAACTGTTCATTTTTAGCAAGACGTTGAAACTCTAAACGCGACGTCATGCATATTTACGGGAGAAGTAAGTCTATCTGTGTTGTAAAACATAACGGTATCTGTGCATGAGTTTCGGGCTTGTGACCCGCAAATAACAAGTTTAAATTTGCATGCGTTTCATTTCAATTTCATTGTACTTTTGAAATTATAAGTGTTTAAATAAAAAATTGTATATATTTTAACCTATATGACTCACATGTACATATACTTCTGATGCATTATGCCACATTGCATCTTTTCTAATCAAGAAAATTTCTGTTGATTTGAGACACTATTTCAAGGTGTAGTGAGTCAGTCATATGTAAATACAGGTACCGTACGGCTTCCATTGGTTATTCACTTAAGTACAGGAAGCAAATTAAAAGCTTTCATAATATTTCTGATAACAAGTCTTATTTTTAATGCATGAACAATGAACTCGAAGATGGTAGGGGAAAAGGGGAAGGGGGGGGGGGGGGGTCTTCGACTCTCTGAAAGTTTGATAAGCAATCTCAATTAAAAAATATCATTTGATGAAAAAGAAATGGAAATGGGAACGATTGGACTGCTTTGTTGGATTCTATTACAATGTGCATTACTTTAAACGATTACATATAAGTGAATTACAAATGAAATCTCTCTCTCTCTCTCTCTCTCTCTCTCTCTCTCTCTCTCTCTCTCTCTCTCTCTCTCTCTCTCTCAGTTTCTTCAAATGAATGATGTCTGAACAAAATATTTAAAGTGTCCGATAGAGATGAAGTCAAAAATTTTAAGACAAGATCACGGAAGAAACTTTATTTAAATGTTTAAATTGTCTGATAAAGATGAAGTCGAATATTTTAAGACAAGATCATGGAAGGAACTTTATCTACGTGTTTAAAATGTCTGATAAAGATTAAGTCAAAACCTTTAAGACAAGATCACGGAAGGAACTTTATATACCGATCCACTGATTCCTTCTATAAAAACGAATATACCACATGCACAGTGTAGGAACGGAAGTGTACAGTTATGGGCAGCGCTGTTTGTCGAGGCAAATAACAAATAGAAGAGGTAGATCTGCGAACAGTCGAAGATTTTAATCAAACGAATTGATAAATGGTTGTAAAAAAAACAACAACAAAACTTCCTTAACAATTCGATACGTTATGGTAATAAACTGGCACAAGTATAAACAGTTGTATTACTTTTGCAACATGATTTTCAATGAACTTTTTGACAATCAATATCCAAACATTCCAAAATTGAAATGATTATTTTGTACGAAATACAATCATTAATATATTACGACTGAATAGGGGACATGTGGAGGTAGATATATACTTTAAAAAAGAGAATAATCTGATAATTTGATATCATTGCAAATAAAAGGAGAAAAATAATCCTCAGAATATCATGAGTTATCATTATTTGATACTGTACGCGTAACGCAATTTTAAGCATATATTAAGAATTTTACTGTACGCGTAGTTCTATAATTAAGCGGCGCGTCTTTTAACCACAATGAACCGCAATGAACCACAATGAACCGCAATGAAACCACAATGAACCACAATGATACTACAATGAACTTTATTAAGGTGATAAATGTTTTTTAAAAGGTATAAAATTTCATTAAAGTTAATTTAAGGTCAGATGCGACTTATTATCAATTATTTTCAACTTTTTCCTATCTCCGCAATGTGAAGATTCCCATTTCTGTTATTCCAAATTCACATTTGATGTTATTTGATAATTTTCTGTATGAATATATAGTTTCTGTTGAAAATGTATACTTAGTACATTATCAACAAGCATTCAATTGCACTTTGCATGCTATTAAAAGACAAAATCAAAAAATCTTACTCTAAAAATGGCCTGTTATAATGCACTCTGAATTTTTAGCATTAACAGCTGGTTTAAATGCGAATAAGGAAGAAATGTTATATCAAGGAAAATTATCTTAAAATGAGGAACGTCGCGTGTTTCAATAATATACCTCAAAAATTTCTGACGGCATGTTATGTTACAGAATTAATGCATTCAGTCAATGATTTATATATATGTTCAGGTACACACGTCTTATTTCATTCATTCAGAATTCAATTATTTTAGTGCATGTAACGCTTAGATGGTGGTTTATTATAAATGTGTAAAGCATGAATAAAAAAAAATATTTATATGCATGTACATGTATAAGGTAAATTTTGATATAATTACAAATATAAAATGTTATTATTTAATTAAAGCTTAATATAATTAGCTAAGTTGTCGTATTGGTTTTTTTTTAATCAATTACATGACATTTGAAAACGTCTGATTAACTGTTTACATAAGATATTTTTTTGATTTGAACATATTTTTATTGTACAAAATACAATAGGGATTGGGCACAAGTTCTATAACTTAGACCGCCCTCTCCCAATACAAAGATATAATACAAAATACGTGTACACAACATAAATAAAGGTCAGTGGATAGAATGGACGTATACATAAATGCAATTGACATGTATATAGTAAACAACGGTGTACTAGTAGTTATAAGATCAGTTAAATCTTTCAGTATTTTTGATAAAATTGTAAACTAATGTAAATAAATGCTTGTTTTCATTGTCACTTATTGAACTGTCACCCCAAAGTAAAGCATGAGTATTGACAATGTTAAGATTTACAATTTGAAAAACGTCATTAAATAGAACATTTCTAGCATCTTTATATTTATTACATGTGAAAAAATAATGGTAAGTATCTTCGAGCTTACCACACGAACAGAGTGGACTGTTGATAATATTACATTTTTTTTTTTAAATTGCCAATATTGTCATCTTTGGATTAAATTTGCGTGCTTAATGTGCAGTGCAATGATACTAATAAACGCATTCTAATTTATCGAGAAAAAAACCCAAACGAACAGAAGGGATCAACTCTCAATATTACCAATATCCATAGAATCTAGATCAGAAAAGGGAATAAAAGTACGAAATTCCCAAAAAATTGTCATCTAGATTTGTTTGATAACTAAAGATTGTGCCATCCATTTTTTTATAGTTGTAAACTATAGGGACTTTCAAATAACGCTATCATAGCGAGGGTTCTACTGGAATTTGTAAACTTTTTTTTCTTCATATAAAACAATCCACTCCAGATTTTATAGTATATGGTTAACTTCAGGTACGTAGCATGGGGTGGGGTGGGGGGATTGGGTGCCTCCCCCCTCCTACTTATACTCGCATCAAACATTTTTTTTAATATTCATATAAAAAAAATTAATTGTCATGGCGTTGGCCTACCCCCCCCCCCCCTCCCCTTCACTTTTGAGGGGAACTTGTAAGAAATTGAGGAAATGAAAAAGGAACACTACGCTATCCCCCCTTTTTACGGTTTTAAGATATATAGGAAAACTGCCTTTTTTTTTCTTTTTATTTACTTGTTAAGATTTTTTGGATGAATCTGCCGCCCCCCCCCCCCCTTCCCCAGTTTTAAAACGATCATACGTGCCTGAACTTTGAATTTATTCTTTAATTAACGATTCAAATCCAAACACGTATACTAACATACTCGTCCAATTTATAGGTGGAGAGGAATAGAAAATTCCAAACTAATGTACAGACTAGATAATATTGTTATACAATTTGAAAATTGAACTTGCAATAAATGTAATAGGCGAAGAATAGATTAGATGCCTTAAAATTTTTACAAATGTTTTTATTCATAATTACGCCTAAATTTGTGAATGTTTTCCAATTATTGATCAAAGGTATGGTAAGAATCCCTTCACAATAATTATGACATCCCCTGTGTGTATTGTTGTTAGTATACACACGCCAACAGTAGCTCTCGTGTATACACGGCCAGTTAAATGACAGCAGGTGTAATAAAACCTCCCAATATGTATTAGAGGGGTATCCCAAATTAGAGAAGGGACGGGATATACGATACACCTTGTTGTTAATTGGGGATCTCTCTCTCTCTCTCTCTCTCTCTCTCTCTCTCTCTCTCTCTCTTAAATTACAGTTTATATTCACACATATAGACACAGATTGCTGACATTTGAAACTTGAGAAATACAGCAGATATTTTTTTTATTTCGGTTTTTAGATGGATAGTATGTATAGTCATATCTGTGAGGTATTCCTATAGCTTGAATGTGTTGTCCTTATATTAAAGAAACTCTTTAAAAATACTCGTCATCTCTATATAAGGAAACACTCAATAGTTTGTTAGTCAGATATCTACTGAATTTTGTCATCCACTGCGTTCTTTAATGTAACCATCCGACCCACCTCCTTCCTCCCAACAATAAACATCGCATCATATATGGCTTGGGAGAGGGTTAACTGCTTTTCGGTGAACATGATGGGCAAATACAGATGGAACTTCAGAAAACTTGCCCCTTTGCCAACTATAGCCCCCATCCAATATACTTATATCCCTCCCCATCCCAAACAACATCGCCTCCTCTAAATTTTTAAATACATGCATCAAGTAACGGAAACTAATGTCAATTGGTCACAATCAAAATGTACCTATTTATATTTGCGGATTAGTTAAAATATTTGCGAAACAGCACCACATTTTTTTCAAAAACGTTTAAATTTTATGTTGATATACGTGGTGCGCTTGTTAAGGTAGAAATGCTAAAACGTTTTAATTCAAGAACGTCTGCTTTTCCTGAGCGGAATGCACGAGCGTTTATCTATAAATACGAATTCTCTACATTTAGCTATAATTTCTGTAACTCACAATAAGAAAATCAGTTCAATAATCAGACGATCATAAAAAACGACAATTGCACATGTTAGATTGAAGATAACCAAATCTATATATAGAGTTTTTATATACATACAAGATCTCTCATGATATTTGTGACAGAATACAAATTTTATCTAATGACCTCTAATCCCATCTTTAATTTTATCTTAATGGATTAAAAAAAGACATATTAGCTCGTATGTCAGTCGTACTTTTAAAGAAGAACAAAAAATGACTTTAGATTACTAAAATTCGTTAAGTCAAGTCACTTTCGACTCTGGTTTGAAATCATTGTATACCACATGGTCTCGTGACATTTAAAAAAATCAGTTATTTTATTCAAAATAACAAGCACAATCGTCATTAAATCATGTTTACTAGCAAATTAAATTATGAATTAAATAAATGAATTATGAATAATGCAATTTATATTTATCTATGATTGTAAAATGGCAGCTTTGAATTTGCAAACACTGTGAATCAAATGCATGTAAAACACATTAATTTCACACAAAAAATTCCCCTAGAGCCCCACCCCACCCCCTCCCCCCACCCCCGGCTAGTATGTGATGAAATAGTCTGTCTTTGAATTAAGGGACTGTTACATGGGTAAACCTTATGACACCACAACTTTATAGTATATGGCGATCCTCTTCCGGGTATATCGAAGCAGTAACTTTTTTAAAAAGTGGCAAAACAGGCACTGCGAAAAAAATGATCTTATTAACTGATTAGTTCATATTATCCCCCTCTAGTCTTCAGAAACTAAAAGTAAATCATTATTTGAATCCATAATATATATTCACCCTATGCAATGCGTGCGTACGCTCTCTGTAGAAACATGGAGGGAAACATTTATAAACCAGTAATAATCAACACAAACAAATTGCGAATTTAATATCTAGGTAGCGTTGTAATACCATTGCATTGCATAACCAAAAAACAATTTAACAAAAAAAATATTAAACGCATTTTTATACAGAAGCAGTCATAGTATTCACACGTGATTCTAAATTCCCCATTCTGAAGGGGGGGGGGGGTTACAAAATGCAGCCATATTGTCCACATTTTTATAAATGCTGTAAAATTTACCCTTTTTTCATCAGGTGATCAAATAATCTAGAGTTTATGGGAAACAACTGATTACTTTAAAATTAAACAGATAATCCATTACGAGAGCCGTTTTAATCATATATAAGCTCGAAATTACAATAAGGACATGATTATATTAAATATCAAAATTTACCTTGTATTTATTCATTTTTTTCTTTTAAACATCTATCTACATGTGTATAAAAGTTGTTTTGTACAATTGAATGAGATAAATAAAATATTGAGGTATAAGGTTTGTGCATGTGCCAAATAAAGAATACAATTTTTTACAGCATTTTAAAATTCTTTTACATATAATCTGCCGTCAAATAGGTAGAATCAAAATTGAAAGGAATCATTTACATTTCAAAGACCAATTCTCACCCCAGTTAAGTTAATTTAGGTTCATTTTTGTTTCATTGTGGTTCATTGTGGTTTCATTGTGGTTTCATTGTGGTTCATTGTGGTTCATTGCGGTTCATTGTGGTTCATTGTAGTTAAAAGACGCGCCCCTGATTTTGAACCTCAAATACCAGTGAACTGGTCTTGAGTAAATAAAGAATTGAACATTGAAATGACCCCCTCGCGCAGACATCCGTTCCAACGAAAGATACTATTATAAGTTGTATAACTTGTTATCAATCGTTTTAAAATAAAAAAAAAAAGGTTCAATTAGTTTAAGGAAAACATGCTTATGTAAAAATCGTGTGTATTTAAAAACTGACTTTCCTATCCGATCTAGCAAAAGTATGATGTTTAGTGGGTTGCCCAATATTTATGTTGGTCGTTCAAAACCCGGGATTTAAATTATGAATATTCATATATTCTGGAGTATCCATCACACGTTAAGATTTCGCAGTGTCAGTTCACCAACAGAGAAAGGTGAATTGCGTAACATTCGATATACAGTATGTGTATACAGAATTTGGGTGGTTGCCGTCGGGGTGGGTGACCTGCAGCAATTAGTGTGACTTGGGGTCCGCTAAATAGAAGTATATAGTTTGTTCTTATAAACAGCCAAACTAATTTAATTTCAAAGAAATGAAAATTTGTTTTTCAAATTAAATTCAAAGAAATTATTATGCGTAATCATACCACAATGTTTACAGAATACATCCATAAAATTACCTTTTAATGATATACTTTACACTCCGTCTCGATTGAAATACAATTAACAAACTGACTATAGCCAGGGTTAATCAGGAATGGAGATAGTAATTGAGAACACGGCTAAAGTAAATGATTTAATATACACATCTAGTATTTGTACTTTTAAAATGGTAAGATCTTATTGTTTAAATGAATGTAAATTTTATAAAATCATTATAGGAATCATATGAACATAAGATGTGTGTTTGTGTGATTAAGTGGAAAAAAACTTCTTCACGCGATATGTGGTATACTATTAATTCCTTTAATAATAATAAAGAAAGTTTTATTTTTCAAATTAATTTTATTTATTTTGATTTTGAAGAGAGAGAGAGAGGGGGGTGTCTCAACGTTCGATAAGATTTCTCACGGCACGTGGTCAGAGCACGGGTGCTGTCACAGACAGGAAGTGTTATGTTATAGTTATACACACCTGTAAACACAGGGGTAGCTTTTGTACTTGTGATTTTCTATATACCTGTCTGAATCATGCATTATTTTATCTTAATGCAGTATAGACAGAAAGCACGTATGATTATGGACTTTTATATTTACGTCCCTGGTATGATATATATATCTGAAAACGCCCGTTACAAAAACCAAAAACATTTGCTCTTATGTGCATTTCAATCAGAATGCCGTTATTGCAACATGTTCTACTATAACAGTTGATAATTTGGAGAGAGAGAGAGAGAGAGAGAGAGAGAGAGAGAGAGAGAGAAAGAGAGTCAACATTTGATAAGATTTCTCACGGCACGTGGTCGGAGTACGGGTGCTGTCACAGACATGTAATGAACAATCAAACCAGATCATGAATAAAAACAGTGAAATCCAAGACACAGTCCGAACACTCAACGGGGAGCTAAAGGAACTAAAAGAGCGCCACATAGACCTCCAAACAAGATCGATGTGGGATAATCTCATTTTCGACGGAATTCAGGAGGAAACAGAGGAACACACGGAGGAAGTTCTGAAAACCTTCATTCAAAAGGAGATGAATATAAGTGATGATTTACCATTCCACAGGGTCCACCGTATGGGGAAAAGGATTCCAGGGAAGCATAGACCTATAGTTGCCAAGTTTGTTCTCTTCAAGGATCGAAAAAAAGTACGACGAGCGGCACCATCGACTTTAAGAAACAAACCTTACGGAGTGAATGAGCAGTTTCCGAGAGAGATCCACGAAAGAAGAAAGCAACTGTATCCGCACTTTAAAACGGCCAAACAGCAGGGGAAAAGGGCATCAATGGTGGCGGATTAATTATTCGTCGATGGGAGACAAGTTCATGTACAATTTACGGAACCTTAAGGCACCTGAAACAAGAAGACACGATCCGAACGCCGCGCAGCCCCGCGCCAGAGAGCAAAAATCTAGAAATGCGACAGCACAACGCTAGGATTACCTAGGAGGGCCTGCACCGGAAGTTCATGTGGTAAATGTAAACAACCAACGTAACTCTCTCCATGTGTCCGATATTAAAATCGTAAGTTTAAATGTTTGCGGCTTATGTTCTAAATTACGAACTCCAGATTTTCTAGAATTTATCAACGAACATGACATTGTGTGTTAAACGGAAACCAAAACCGATTGTGCTGATGTTATCAGTCTGGGCGGACTCCGAAAACGGAGTAAACGGAAGTGATTTCTCAAAAGAAAAAATACTCCGAAAAAGGAGTTCGGCGTATGCGCAGTTAATCAAAATATCCCATTTTTACGTGAAAACAGGGCACTTAGGCAAATTAATAGTGCAAAGCGGATTATTCATATGCAGGTCTGAAAATACGTTTAAATGCTTTATAAGACATGTTTTAACAGAATGTATTTGGCAAAAATATACGTTCGTTGGGCAAATCAAATTTTATTTGTTGTCAAAGTTGGTCAATTCTGTTTCCGATGACGAAGCCAATAAAGTGAATTAATTAATGTTTTTTTCCATGATTTCACTATTATTAAAGATAATTTATGTGCTTGGGTGTGAAATACACTATTACTGTAGTTTTTTTAAACCGTTTGTAGTCATTACACCGTTCTTTTGATCACGGGCTGACTCGCCAAGTCGGCACTTCTTAAAACCTTGTATACATCGTAATTTTGTCGTACTTTAAAAAAAACATCATCTATATTAAAGGCTTGAATACTTACATTAGTGCAACATTTAATTTTCAATTTCCATACTTCCAAGTCTTTATTTGAAGTCTGATTTTCTTATCTTATAACTCCTGGTCGACCACGTATGAGTTTTAATATTTCTATGTATTTTTCCTGTTGTTTACCGAAACATTTCCACAGTTTTTTCTGGTATAATTTTAAGATTAATCATTTCTGAGTCGTTTCCATATTTTGTTCACGCTTCTGAAGGATTTTAATCTATTTTTCAATCACGTTTTTACGGGAAAGGGAGGCAACTCTCCATTATTTACATTAGCTACAAAACGGAAGTTGAGAAAATCGCAATGCATGACGGTGCCAAATACTCCGTTTTCGGAGTTTACTCCTTTTTCGGAGTCCGCCCAGACTGGTTATAGACGTGGAAAATTACACCGTCATCAGTAAACACAGGTCAAACCTATCATCTCATAAATCGGGTGGAATTGTTGTTTATGTACGTAACACTTTAAGTAAGTTTGTCTCTTTAATTACCAATGAATGTGACCATGTTTTATGGATTAGAGTTAAAAAAGATGTAGTTCATTTATATGAAGACTTGATTATAGGAACTATTTATATACCACCTGTAAACTCTCGTTATTCATCTCTAGAAATTTTTGACGAACTTGAAAGAGAAATTGTAACATTTTCAACTGTTACTGAATGTATATGTCTAATTGGTGATTTTAACAGTAGAGTAGCGTGTGAGAAAGACTATTTCGATCTCGTAGATTTTGAAAATCCGGTATTAGATGACAACATTTTACGAAATGCATGTAGTTCTAATGATTTTATGGAACTACAAAAATATGGATTTTTTGTAGACAGAGAATCAAATGATAAAACCATTAATCAATATGGAAAGAAGCTTATCAACATATGTAAAAACTGTAATATTTTTATTCTGAATGGTCGATCCAAACATGATAAAAATGGTGCATACACCTGTAAATCTTCCAGTGTAGTAGACTATTGTATTGCAAGTGTAAGTTTTATCAAGCATGTATCAGAAATGAGGGTACTTCCTTTTTCACAGCTATTGTCAGATGTGCACAATCCAATTCAAGTTATAATGTCTTCCATTAAAAGTATAAACACAGGTTTATGCACTTCAACAAACGATTATCATGATTATGAATTGTCAAACAAATGTATGAATATAGATGTTGCAAAAAGATGGGTTATTGATGACAAAGTTACCTACCACAATGTTGTAGATAGTAAAATATCTCTTATCAATAGTCTGGAGGATAGTCTTATATGTTGCACAACTGAACATGTATCTTTAGATTATATTAATAGTATTGTAGAAGAAACTGATAATATACTTGTACAAAGTGCAAAAGAAGTTTTTGGTACACAAAAACCATATTCATGCGATAAAAAACCCAAGGCTTTTAAGAAACCATGGTTTACAAGAGAATGCAAATCTGCAAGACAAAATTTTAGAAAAGCAAAAAGATTATATAAAAAATATGGTGGGGAAATATTTAGAAATAATTTGTATGTAAAAGAAAGATTATACAAGAAGAAACTAAAACATGCAGTCGGTCACCATAGAACAATTATGAAAGATAGATTAAAGTTTTTGCGAACAACAGACCCGAAGGAATATTGGAAAATTCTCAATACCAATTGTGGTAATAAGTCAACATGTAATGCTGATTTGAAGGATTTTTTTGATTTTTATAACAAATGCTGTAATACTGAAAATGATGGACCTTGTGAACATGTATTATCTGAAGATGAATTAAAATTGTTATCTGATGGGGAATTTAATAATTTTATTTATCAGCCAATTACAAGTAATGAAATTATAAAATGTATTAAAACACTGAAAAATAATAAGTCATGTGGAACTGACAGGATTTTTAATGAATATATTAAAAATACATGTGACATTATGTTAAATCTTTATGTGAAGTTATTTAACAAGATTTTTGAAACTGGAATTATACCTTCACAGTGGATACATGGAAACATTATCCCAATTTATAAAAATAAAGGTAACAATACTGATCCATCAAACTATAGACCAATCACACTTATAAGCTGTCTTGGGAAATTATTTACTTCTATCATCAATGAAAGATTGACTGAGTATGCAAATAGAGTAGAACTTATTTTAGAAAATCAAGCTGGGTTTCGTAAAGATTACTCGACTATTGATCACATTTTTTCGTTATATTCTCTGATAGAATTATCAAAGACATTTCAAATAAAATTATTTTGTGCTTTTATAGATTTTGAAAAGGCTTTTGATTCTGTTTGGCGAGTTGGTCTATGGAACAAAATTTTGTTGAACAATATTGATGGCAAGTGTTTTAATGTTATTACAAATATGTATAAGGGAATTAAATCTTGTGTAACTGTCAAGGGTTTAACCTCTGATATGTTTCCATGTACAGTGGGTGTTAGACAAGGTGAAAATTTGTCACCTTTTTTATTTGCACTCTATCTTAACGATTTAGAAGAATTTTTATCAACATATGATGTAGAGGGTTTGACATCACTATCATACCAATTAGAAAACAAATGTAATTTATATCTTAGACTTTTTGTATTATTATATGCAGATGATACAATACTATTATCTGAATCTCCTGATGATCTTCAACATCAACTTGATGTTTTTCAAAGATATTGTAAAAACTGGCATCTCAAAGTTAATAGTGATAAAACAAAAATTGTCATTTTTTATAAAGGCAGATCACGTATAGATTATTCATTTAAGTATGGAGACATTAGTTTAGAAATTGTAGATAATTTTAAATACCTTGGAGTACATTTTTGTAAAAATGGATCATTTAATCTCAATGTGAAAGAACTTTGTGAAAAAGCTACTAGAGCTATGTATAGTGTAATAGCCAAATGTAGAAAACACAATATGTCAATCGATTGTAAATTAGATATGTTTGACAAAATTGTGAAACCTATTTTACTATATGGATGTGAAGTTTGGGGATTTGGTAATATAGCACTTGTTGAAAAGTTACATCTGAAATTTTGTAAACATATCTTAAACCTAAAGTCTTCAACACCAAATTATATGGTTTATGGGGAACTTGGACGATACCCACTAATAATTAATGTTAAAGTCCGCATGATAGCATTTTGGAGTAAACTTGTCTTTTTACAAAATAATAAAGTTGCGTCAAAACTACAATATGCAATGGGTAAAATGAACAGACCCTGGTTTAAATTTATTGTTAAAATATTGAATGATTGTGGTCTATCTATTATTTTGTATCAACAAAATGTAAATATCCAGTGGCTTAAGAAAACAGTTTTTCATATACTTCTAGACCAATTCAAGCAGTCATGGAATAGTGAAATGTATAATTCATCAAAAGTTATTAACTATAGAATTTTTAAAACTACATTATCTTTGGAAAAATACTTATTAGATCTGCTATACAAATATCAGAAATCTTTTTGTATGTTTAGAACAAGTAATGCTAAATTGCCTATAGAACGAGGTAGATGGTATGATATACCTCGTGAAAACCGTATATGTACCATATGTAACTGTATTGAGATAGGTACGAAAGCCGAGAAGGATCATTCGAGATTCGAGATTCGAAATACGAGATTCGAAATACGAGATTCGAGATTCGAAATTCGAGATTCAATATCTAAATTAACCAATCAAATCAGGGATCTGAAACCTGTATCCTAGCAACATCAAACTGTTCTAAATAAAGATCATTCGTACATGCTCTTTCCTACAAATAAATGTCTTAATAGCTCTTATATAGTGGTTATAAAATGGTTAAAGTAACATTGGTGAATTAACCCCACACAGTATAAACAATTAAATTAGAAATAACACTGGGTGCGTTCAGAGTATTTCCAGTGGTACCAATACCAGTTTGCCAATGGTAAAAATTTGTGCCATTGGTGCAATTGGACCCATATATACTCTGAACGAGTTTTAGGGTACAGATAGTAGGAAATTTACCAATGTTAACAATGGTACCTTTGGTGTACCATTGGTAACACTGGCTGATTATTTAGCGGAAAATGTCAAACCAAGATGCAATATTTTTGCCTTGTTGATCATTTTGCACCAAAAGGATACATTCAAAATTATAATTTGTGTACAATAAAGAATTTTTTCTTACAGTTTTTCTTCTCCCATAAAACGTGTATATCTTTGGAAAAACATGGCTAGAGCGAGTCATAACTATGCGATTACTTTCTTCTATACCATAATATAGACACCGATGATTTTGATACCCTTTGTCCAGGGACACATTTGAAAGTCAATGCTATGGTTAATACCAACAACAATCTAATTGGCCCCACCCCTAATATTGAAAAGGAATTATTGGTGTTTTGTGGAAACAACGTTTGAGAACTTTCGATGCATGGCTGAACGGTTTTAGAACATTTAGATAGCCTTCATCACAATTAAGCAAATAATTGGAGAAAACTTTCAATTTCAAAATGTTTTGGTGCTTTGGATGGCAGTCATATTCCAACCAATGTCCCCCAAACACCTGCAACATGCCTACATATACGGAAAGAATTTTTTTCAGTTGTATTTTTGGAATGTTACAATGCTTAAAGGAATTGTTCAGCTACAACAAGGTTTAAGGTGGAAAAGCTGTGAAATTAACTGTTGCCTTCAGTGCATACAAAATATCCGCCATTTTTGTGACGTCATAAAAAACTTTTAAAAAGTTACCATCACTAACAGAGCTCTAGATCGTCTGCAGAAATGTCTACCTATGGTAAATTTTATCGGCAAACATTGGTACCGTTGGTATACCAATGGTAAAAGAAATTGCCAATGGTAACTTTTGTATGCCAACGGCAGTACTCTGAACGCACCCACTGTTGGCTTTGCGAATCTAAGTGGTTTTGTTTGCCCTGTATGTATTTCCCCCCGAACAATTTTAACCCGAAGTGTATTCGCCCCAACTGTGTAAAAATCGGCTCGCGAAGAAAGATCTGTTTAATCTAAATGTTTTAGCTATGTACCGAAACTCAAAAAAATAATCGACATGTCAAAATATAGGTTATGATAAAGTTTTAAACCATAGAAGATATAATGATTTACAACCTCAGATAATTGCGAAACAGTGAGTATAGGGTGCATGTCTTTAAAAATCTTCTTCTCAAGAACCAGTGCACCAGAAATGCCAATATTTACACAAAAGCTTGTATATATAGTGAAGATTCTAAATTGTAAAAATCGTGACCCTCGGACCAAAACTGGGGCCCCAGGCGGGGTTCAAAGTTTAACATAGAAATACATAGGAAAAATGTTTAAAAAATCTTCTTCTCAAGAACCACTGCACCAGAAATGCCAATATTTACACAAAAGCTTGTATATATAGTGAAGATTCTAAATTGTAAAAATCGTGACCCTCGGACCAAAACTGTGGCCCCAGGCGGGGTTCAAAGTTTAACATAGAAATACATAGGAAAATGTTTAAAAAATCTTCTTCTCAAGAACCACTGCACCAGAAATGCCAATATTTACACAAAAGCTTGTATATATAGTGAAGATTCTAAATTGTAAAAATCGTGACACTCGGACCAAAACTGGGGCCCCAGGCGGGGTTCAAAGTTTAACATAGAAATACATAGGAAAATGTTTAAAAAATCTTCTTCTCAAGAACCACTGCACCAGAAATGCCAATATTTACACAAAAGCTTGTACATATAGTGAAGATTCTAAATTGTAAAAATCGTGACCCTCGGACCAAAACTGGGGCCCCAGGCGGGGTTCAAAGTTTAACATAGAAATACATAGGAAAAATGTTTAAAAAATCTTCTTCTCAAGAACCACTGCACCAGAAATGCCAATATTTACACAAAAGCTTGTATATATAGTGAAGATTCTAAATTGTAAAAATCGTGACCCTCGGACCAAAACTGTGGCCTCAGGCGGGGTTCAAAGTTTAACATAGAAATACATAGGAAAATGTTTAAAAAATCTTCTTCTCAAGAACCACTGCACCAGAAATGCCAATATTTACACAAAAGCTTGTATATATAGTGAAGATTCTAAATTGTAAAAATTGTGACACTCGGACCAAAACTGTGGCCCCAGGCGGGGTTCAAAGTTTAACATAGAAATACATAGGAAAATGTTTAAAAAATCTTCTTCTCAAGAACCACTGCACCAGAAATGCCAATATTTACACAAAAGCTTGTATATATAGTGAAGATTCTAAATTGTAAAAATCGTGACCCTCGGACCAAAACTGGGGCCCCAGGCGGGGTTCAAAGTTTAACATATATAGAAATACATAGGAAAATGTTTAAAAAATCTTCTTCTCAAGAACCACTGCACCAGAAATGCCAATATTTACACAAAAGCTTGTATACATAGTGAAGATTCTAAATTGTAAAAATCGTGACCTTCGGACCAAAACTGGGGCCCCAGGCGGGGTTCAAAGTTTAACATAGAAATACATAGGAACATGTTTAAAAAATTTTCTTTTAAGAACCACTGCACCAGGAATGCCAATATTTACACAAAAGCTTGCATACAAAGTGAAGATTCTAAATTGTAAAAATCGTGACACTCGGACCAAAACTGGGGCCCCAGGCGGGGTTCAAAGTTTAACATATATAGAAATACATAGGAAAATGTTTAAAAGATCTTCTTCTCAAGAACCACTGCACCAGAAATGCCAATATTTACACAAAAGCTTGTATACATAGTGAAGATTCTAAATTGTAAAAATCGTGACCCTCGGACCAAAACTGGGGCCCCAGGCGGGGTTCAAAGTTTAACATAGAAATACATAGGAAAATGTTTAAAAAATCTTCTTCTCAAGAACCACTGCACCAGAAATGCCAATATTTACACAAAAGCTTGTATATATAGTGAAGATTCTAAATTGTAAAAATTGTGACACTCGGACCAAAACTGTGGCCCCAGGCGGGGTTCAAAGTTTAACATAGAAATACATAGGAAAATGTTTAAAAAATCTTCTTCTCAAGAACCACTGCACCAGAAATGCCAATATTTACACAAAAGCTTGTATATATAGTGAAGATTCTAAATTGTAAAAATCGTGACCCTCGGACCAAAACTGGGGCCCCAGGCGGGGTTCAAAGTTTAACATATATAGAAATACATAGGAAAATGTTTAAAAAATCTTCTTCTCAAGACCCACTGCACCAGAAATGCCAATATTTACACAAAAGCTTGTATACATAGTGAAGATTCTAAATTGTAAAAATCGTGACCTTCGGACCAAAACTGGGGCCCCAGGCGGGGTTCAAAGTTTAACATAGAAATACATAGGAACATGTTTAAAAATTTTCTTTTAAGAACCACTGCACCAGGAATGCCAATATTTACACAAAAGCTTGCATACAAAGTGAAGATTCTAAATTGTAAAAATCGTGACACTCGGACCTAAACTGGGGCCCCAGGCGGGGTTCAAAGTTTAACATATATAGAAATACATAGGAAAATGTTTAAAAGATCTTCTTCTCAAGAACCACTGCACCAGAAATGCCAATATTTACACAAAAGCTTGTATACATAGTGAAGATTCTAAATTGTAAAAATCGTGACCCATGGACCAAAACTGGGGCCCCAGGCGGGGTTCAAAGTTTAACATAGAAATACATAGGAAAATGTTTAAAAATCTTCTTCTCAAGAACCACTGCACCAGAAATGCCAATATTTACACAAAAGCTTGTATATATAGTGAAGATTCTAAATTGTAAAAATTGTGACCCTCGGACCAAAACTGGGGCCCCAGGCGGGGTTCAAAGTTTAACATAGAAATACATAGGAAAAATGTTTAAAAATTTTCTTCTCAAGAACCACTTCACCAAAAATGCCAATACATACACAAAAGGTTGTATATATAGTGAAGATTGTAAAAATCGTGACCCCCGAACAAAACTGTGGCCCCAGGAGGGGTTTAGATTTTAACATATATAGGAAAGTGTTTTAAAATCTTCTCAAGAACCATCGTGCAACTGTTTGGTATATTACTATGCATACATGTACATCCTTAAATAATGTAGATTCAAAAAATTGTAACTCCCGGACAATTGATGGGCACCAAGAGGGGTTCAAAATTTAAACATTTTAAAAAACAAAGGAAAAGTTTAAAAATTTTCTTCTCAAGAACTACAATGTTTTAGTTAGTGGAATATCTATGCATGCATCCTTCGCTTATGTAGATTCCTAATTCGTAAAATCGTGACCCCCGGACCAATAATGGGGCCCCAAGATGGGGTCAAAGTTTATTATAGAAATATAAAGGTAACAGGTTAAAAAATCTTCTTCTCGAGAACTACAATGCTTCAATTTGTGAGATTTCTATCATGCATACAACCTTGGATAATGAAGGTTCGACAGTTTTAAAATAGTGACCCCTGGACTAATACTAGGGACCCAAGATGGGTTTAAAGTTAAATGTAGAAGTACCGGTATATATGGAAAATGTTTAAAAATCTTCTTTTCGAGAACTACAATGCATCAATTTGTCAGATAACTACGTAAGCACCCTCGAATAGTGTAGATTCGAAATTATAAAAGCCGTGACCTCAATCTAATACTGGGGCCCCAAGAGGTGTTCAAAGGTTAGCATAGAAATATAGAGGGAAAATGTTGAAAAGTCTTTTTCTAGGGAACTATAATGCTTCAGCTTGTGAGATAACTATGCAAGCATCCTTAAATAATGTAGATTCCAAATAATTAAAACTTTAGCACTGGACTAATACTGTGGCCCCAAAAGGGGTTCAAAGTTTAACATAGAAAGATATATTGAAAATGTTTTTAAAAAGTTCTTCTCGAGAACTATAATGCTACAGTTTGTGAGATTACTATGCAAGGATCCTCAAATTGTGTAAACTCTAATGTAGTGGAACCAAGAGTTATCTTTCTTAATGTTCTGTACAGTCTGAGAGTTATTCCTCTTGAAGTGGAACTCTTCTACGTTCAGTTTTTCAGGTTGTGTACGTGCGGTCCCACCGCAGTGCTACACATTTTCATTCCTATGTTACTATTTATGTTGTTCAAGCCAACCATAAACCTCGGACCATTACTGGGTCCCCAGAAAGGGGTTCAATGTTTAAAATAGAAAAAGCATATGCTACGAAATGTAATGTTACAAGGAACTGCTGTTCAGGTGAGCGATGTGGCCCATGGGCCTCTTGTTTTTATTTGGCTCGGCAAATTAATATAAAACTTTCTGTGTAGCTCCATAACGATGCACTGTAGATAAATTATGAGAAGTTTTACTTTTGATAAACAGGTACATATCCGTACTTGATTTTTAATTTGACTCTTATAATCGGTATTAATATTCCAATAATTATAGGGTAGGAAAGAGTAGACGGGACTCATTTGCGCATATCCTACTGTACCATTCATTCAACACAGGTATTAGCACTCATCGAGTTCGACTTGCTTTCCTTTTCTTTCATCCACTGGATTTAAAGCTATTAATTTTTGAAAATATTTTGAATTTATGGCCTGATTATATATAAATTAGAGCTGTGCTGGTGCATATATTTACCCAAATGGACCAAAATATAACCAAATGAATCTAAAAGTTTTGACAAAATTAGTTTTAAACGTACGACTCTTTTTTCAATTCTAATCGGGTATGTCCTTTAGAAAAATCTTGAACCACACACATTTTAGCAAATAAAACGACAATTGTTTAATTTTTTTATGGGGAGGGAGGTGGTGCCGGTAAAGGACATGTATTGCTTGTGGCAGTTGTGCTATACTCTCATTTGTTATAATAGGTACATGTAATACTACATATTGATATAAAATGAAAGTTTCCAATTACACTGTACATAGCTTCTATCACGCATTTTGACCCGTGCGATAGTTTAAAACAATTTTCAAAGCATTTAATGTAATTCAACCGATCATTTTTGAAATTTAATTTTCTGGATCCCCGCCTGATACGTCCGCCTTCTTGTATATTAGAATTACATGTACGTTGACCATATGTACACATTAACTTAATCGGCTATGTTATGGGACGATAACATTTTTTATCAATGTTTTTGCAGGATATGTAACAAATAACAGCCTATTTGTGGGTTTTTGCACTGATTATTTGAGATAATAAATTTGCCGCCATCTTTTATGCATTCCACACACCACTCACAGTTTCTTTATTTGGTGTTCTGTGTGTATGGCGACAAATTGGTAAATTTGCACCACTCACCCCTTGTAGCTTCATCCTGATTACCTTTTATCTGGCTAAGTGTAATGTAGTAGTATATTAAATACACACATCTTTGTTTCCAGTGCTTATTTACATCTTTAGAGATTAACTTACAAAAAAAGTAAACATTTGTATGACTTATATGTAATTATTGTCAATTTTGGTGCGGTGGGGGGTAGGGGGGTAGGAAACTACAGAGAAACTTAACTTGGCTGTGAAACATATGCTTTTATTCTTTCTTGTTGATATATCAATGAATGAATTATAACAAAATATATGTACAACAATTAATTTTGAAATATTCATGCACAATCATATAAAGGGTTTTACTGTTCCCTGCACAAGAAATCGGCAATGTGAACAAATTGGCACCCTATCATCCTTACCTTTAATTGTAGAGAGTAGGTATCCTTCTATATTGAAAACAATTCCAAAAGTAAGACTCATAATAAGTTGTTTACTGAGGAAAAGGAAAAATAAATTGTATTTATCAATAATTCCGTATGATGTGATAATATCTCAATGATTTGTTTATAACCATAGTACTAGTGTATCACTGTATGCATACATAAAAACGATAAGTAATGCTTATATTTATTAGTGAAACAGGACAGATTATTTATATTTAGATTATTTAGATACATGTACTAATCTTCATGCGGGGATCTAGAAAGGAGGGGGTCAGGGGATCTGGACCCCCTCCTCGGGAAAATTGGAGCTTATTAAATTTACATAGTAAAATTTTTTAAAATTGGCCTAGGACCCCCTACAGAAAAAATTAGCTACGCTTATGAAGTTCTCTACCATAACGGCATTTTTACACAAAAGGGGTGAATAAACCCGGGTTTTAAACTATTACTGGTGGTGAAATACCTTAGGGTTCAAACGCATCAGGTGGAAATGCACCAGGGCAAACAAAATCACTTAGATCGGCGAAGCACACTGCATTATTACAAGTCTACTTAGATATTCTGTGTAAAAGTAAATACAAATAATTATTTAGTTAGGTAGGGAGAAGTGAACATAGCATTTATTTGTATATAAGAGCATGTACGTATGATTTTTATTTAGAACAGTTTGATGTCGCTAGGATACATATTTTCAGATCCTTGATTTGATTGGTTAATTTAGATATTGAATCTCGAATTTCGAATCTCGAATCTCGTATTTCGAATCTCGTATTTCGAATCTCGAATCTCGAATGATCCTTCTCGGCTTTCGTAGATAGGAGATGAATTTCATTATTTATTTCATTGTACAGATGTAACAATTAAAGATAAGAGATTTTTATACATACCTTCATACTTCTACACACAACCAAATGTTTACAAATTTCAACAACTCTTTAATACTAGTAATAAAAAATTGATGATTAATCTGTGTAAATTCATTAAAGTTATAATTGAGAGAGTTAGCTCTCTAGGTTAATTGTTTATCATACTTTTTTCCCTTTTTCATTTTTTTTATTACTTTTGTATTGTCACTTCAATGCATGCAATGTATGTATTATAATTTTTATATTATTGTTCAAATTTTTTTGTGATTTTTCTCAACACTGTAATTTATGCAGTTCAGAGAATAAAGAAATTGTCATTGTCATGGAAGTGTTATGTAATAGTTACACACCCGTAAACACAGGGATGACTGGATTTCAATATACCTGTTTGAATTATGCATTTTCTGTGTTCGAATATAGGCGGTCTACCTAAAGCGCGTATGATATCTATTGTCGCCTTCATATACATTGTATATAATAATGCGTTATTAATTGCATGCCATATACCAAAATCCTTAATCAATAATATTTTACTTTTTTCCGAGAACGGCTACATGAATAAATATGTTACAAGTAACCCTTGATGACTCGAACTTCGATCGTTCGAAGTGAGTATCTGGTCTAAAATTTCCCCCAATATTACTAAGGAAATCTACTCTCTTGATCTCTCAAAACACTTGATCCCTCAAAGTCAAACTGCAGTCCCGTTATTCATTATCTATTGTTTTTTTTTTATTTTACTCTCGATACCCCGAAGTGGCCGGTATATGCAAGTGTTACCTAATTTTAACACCTACATGTACTTGGTCATTTAAATGGCCCAAGGCGTTAGACGCGGGAACTGTGTAACGGGATGTTTCTCCAGGTGACACTTGTCCAGTAAGGTGATAATTGTTCCATGATTGACCATACCGTTGTCTAAACTATAATTAACACCGATCGTTTTAAGATAATTTACATAAATGTACATGAAATCTTATTTATTCAAACAAAGAGAGAGAGAGAGAGAGAGAATTGAGGTAAAAACATACAAGTTGAGTTGATGCCTACGGTAGCGACCTTATACATGTAATAGTATATCGCGGAATATTTGTATTCTCTAAATCTGTGGCATATTTTCAACTCATCACATGCAAAAAATAATACTTTTCAATATTACTAATTTTAAGTACACGTTTATGCATGATTTGTGTAATGCATTGCTATGTTTTGGACTCTTATACAATATTAACAAAATACATGCAGCAATAGATTTCTAGAACTTTAATTTGTGTTAAAAACAATTCAAAGAAAATGGTAGAGGGCTTTAAAAACTCTAATAAGGTTGTCTGAGCATCCATATGCTGAAAGCATTTTCCATAGGCTCTCACAATACACACTATCAAACGCTTTTTCAAAGTCGATAAAGTTCAGGTTCAATTTGATGTGCCATTCGATGCATTGCCTCATGATGTTGCGCAGAGTAAAGATATGGTCTATGCACCCTATACTTGGTCTGAAGCGTGCCTTGCTGTTTCCTTAGTTTGCTATCGATATCTCCACTTAGCCGCATGCAGATTATTTTGCAAAAGACTTTACTAGGAATCGATGGGAGTGTTATACCACGCCAGTTTGAAAAGTCCATTCTATCACCCTTTTTTGGCAACTTAACAATAAATCCCTTACACCAATCTTTTGAAGCACCTCTAGCTCCCATATTTTAGTGAACAAGACATGTAGTTGGGATCTGCTATAACCAGTTCACTCTCTAAACTGTGTATGCCTTGAACTTTGTTGTTTCTAAGTTTCTTGATTATTCTTTCTTAATTTCCTCCTGCGTGTGTAGGTCAGGTTCTATAACTAATTGTTCATCAACTTTCTCATCAACAGTAGCAGTTTCTGTTGGTTCGAGGCGATTGGGTACTTGATTGAAATGTTATGCCCAACGTTCAAGTTTAAGGTTTTCTGATGTTATTTTATTTCCGTTTTTATCTTGATTTTGGTCAACGGTTCGTTATTTATATATTTGAATAGGTACTTAATATCTAAGACGAGTGATTTCACGAAATCACATGTAACATAGATTCCAAATGCTTCCTTAACCCCCCCCCCCCCCCCACACACACACACACACACATACAAATGTCGTTTTGTATTCATAATAATCTAATGCCCAACAATAAATTGAAATGTGATTTCCCTCTAAGTATTCTGAGTTCGTTGAAACATTTTATAATGGCTGCGTGGATCAGATCCGAGCAATGTCATAAAAACTGTTTTTCTATTGTTTGAGGTTTTTCCATAAGCATGTGATAAAATCGGTGTGTTCCCGTTTTGCACACATTTGATATTTGGGTATAGAACAATAGGTGTGAATTGTGTTGTGATAGCAATTATAGTCAGACTCTGCTTTCAGTCAAAGATTTTACCTGGATTTTTACTTGTGTTTTATCATTCATTCATCAGCGCCATGAAACAAGAAGAATATAGATATTTTGTTGTGTTTTAGACTAATAACTATCACAATTTTTTTTTCATTTGATAAAATAAAGATCAACTTAAAAATTTTAGTCTTAAATTTCCGCTCACTGATAAGAAAAATAAGGATTAGATGATTTGACTTTTACATTTTTGCACATTTACTTTAAATATAAACTCGATGAATTGAGGAAAAATTGCTGGTCCCGGGCCAATTGGAAGCTGATTCAGTGGATAATTATATGATAAAGGGGAAAACTACACGGACAGTCATATGGGGTAGTCCGTGTCTCTTTTTACAACTTATATTGTAGATGCAAAATATGTAAATCGCATGTTTATAATTGGTTGTTTGGTATCAACAGAAAGATTATTATGAAAAGAAACAGACCTTTATCACAAAATATTTCAATCTTCGAAGTAGCAGCCTTGACAGTACGTAGATCTTATGATCGACATCACCGCTTTTGTATATTACGGGTCACTTTTCTGGATTTTCAAATCAGCAGCTCAATAAATTCCGACAAAAATAATAATTTAAATATTGATTCGATATACCTCAAACTGAAGAAGGTTGAAAATGTATGAATTAGGTCTACATTTGATAGGTTTTGTGAAAAAATATTTTCAGTTTTTGAAGCATATAAAACTGCCTACTTATCATCATATCGTCATACATTAATTTGTCTAATAGTATTCTCTTCGATTATTCAAGCCACAGCATAAATGAGAAATAATTAGCAGCGTATTCACTAGATACATTTCCTCCATTTATGTAAGCAAAAGCAATAAATAAATACTAATATATGATATTTTCTCTTCAAACTTGTAGCGTGTAAATGTACTTCCTAAAGGCAGGAAGTTAAACAAAAGCACTACATACACAACATTTTTGCAATAATCTTTTTTGTTTAAAGAAATTAATGAAATTGTTGTTGACCAAATCGATGTTTAAAATTAAATTCCAGAACATGGATGTCAATTATTATGTAAATGTGCTTCTATGCAAGTTTTATTGTAACATAAAATAAATGTAAATATCAATTGCGAGTAGATATGTTTTATTTATTTCATTGTCAATTGCCCTTGCAGGAACTGTGATATAGACTATAGCAATTAAGCAATTATGACACCTGGTCAAATTCCCGTTTCGCACACATTTTTTCGATACCTAATTTTCAAATGTGTGCAAAACGGGAACAAACCGATAAAATCAATTGTTGTCACATGATTGTGTTATAAATTCTGTCATTATCATCGCTATACAAAAAAAACAGATACTAACATCGATATCCCCTTTTCCGCAGCCAGGCACTTATCACATATACCATTACACCGCCATCACATATCTTTTCCCTACAGCCACGCATTTATATGCATATGCATTAATCTAACAGTCACGGCATTTGGCACATATACCATTGAATCTAATCAGGTTATTTTAACGTTTATACCAGAAACCCACAAAAACGCTCCTCAAGTCATATACCGTTACCCCTACAATCCTGCATTTTGACTCTTACATTTTAACCTCACTGTCACGCACTTTAAAACATTTACAGTTACCATACATTCATCCATTTTAACGCATATGATGTTATTTTTGAAGCAGATACCGTGTATCTTACAATCAACCTCTTTGATGGTTTAACCTTAACCCCGCAATTTCGCACTTTACACATACCGTTCATCCAAAATCACGCATCTTTATAGTTATACCATTACTTTACAGTCACGGAATATTAACACACATATCTTTACTCGACATTCTACTACAATTATTGCCGAGATCAAAGAGATGCCGCAGACATTATCCTCCAATATACTACGAACGTCATCAATAATAATCAGATCAGAAATACCTATTTGTGTCGCAATGATCATGAAAGTACAAGTTCAAACCGTAAAAAGTTTTAAAACCGTGTCAATTTCACGTGTTGGTTCCAGTCAAAAGATGTGTAATGCCTCAAATTGTTAATTTTAAGAGATCAATGCAGCTGTTCCTAGGACCTCCTAGCACATTTTCACAGCGCGTTTTACATAAAATATATAACGTATAGTAGTAATAATCGTTTTAAATTGCCCTTAAAATATTAGGAATATAAACTTAAAGATATTTTTATTAATAAGTAAAGAGTATTAAAAATACAAAGAAAAAATTATGTCGTCTGCATGTGATTCCTTTGATCAATACACATGTAAACATTACTAACAAAGCCGTTGGGGTTACACTGAACAGCCGTCAAAATGACCTCAATCATTTCTCTATAGGAGAAACAATCTGTAGAAATACTGGGCTGTTAGTAGCAGGCACGTAGCATCAGGGGGGGGGGGGGGGGCATATTTTTTTTATATAAATATAAAAAATATAAAAAAATGAATTATAACGGAGTTGGCACCCCCCCCCCCCCCCCCCAACTTTTTTGGAAGTAAATAAAA
This sequence comes from Magallana angulata, assembly GCF_025612915.1. Taxonomy (NCBI): domain Eukaryota; kingdom Metazoa; phylum Mollusca; class Bivalvia; order Ostreida; family Ostreidae; genus Magallana; species Magallana angulata. The sequence continues at coordinate 6,209,523 of NC_069112.1, read as the reverse complement.
AATTGATATGAAAATAAGGAAATGAGGAGTCAAATTGAAGTTTCTTCCCCCCTCCCCCCCCCCTCCCCCCACGGATTAGGAATTTCATGATTTGGAGGGAGAAAATTTTTGGTAGGGAAGAAGTTTTTTTTTTTTTTGAACCCCCCCCCCCGGATTAGGATTTTGAAGATTTTTGGGAACTTTAAATTTCCTTTTTTTTTTTTTTTTTTTTTTTGCTTGTCAAGATTTTTTGGATGGGTCTGCCCCCCCCCCCCCCCCACTTTCAAAAACGATGCTACGTGCCTGAGTAGGATAGAAAAAAGTTCTTGTTTTCGTGAATGTTGCTGGATAACCTCCTCGGTCTCGAAATGTTGTTTGAAATATAAAAGTCTCGGCTACACCTCGGCTTTTATATTTCGAAACAACATTTCTCAATCTCGGAGGTTATTCTGCAACATTCACGATAACTCGTACTTTATACTTTACAGGTACGTTAACCTTCAATCATGCATTTTAACACCTTTACCGTTACCCTGCATTCTTGCAATTTTATACATGTTCCGTTATCCCGCATTCTCGCACTTTGCACATACCGTTATCCCACAATCGTGCATTTTTAAAATTCAAACCTTTATTCTGCAATCTTGCATTTTTTTATATTCCGTAAACCCATATTAACGCATTTTAACACTTCAACAGTTACATGTACTTTGCAATGTACCCGACGTTAACCATGTTTGATTCTAATTTTGTTTGCGACATTAAACGCTGGGTTTTTTTTATTAAGGATAAGTCTGGAGATCTATTTTTTGTCTGATTGAATTGATCTGTGTGTGTCTGTGTGTGAGATAATTGTTGTCATACCTCATATCAGCATCAATTTATCAATGCCCATGGTACGTGCATTGTTGAGCTACCTTTAAATCACCAGTCATTATATACTCTTTTAGACTGTTTAAATCCCTATAAAACAATGACGGTTCGCTCTGAATAAAATGGCTCGCAAGATATGTAAAAGGCATATTGAAGAAAATCACATTATGTTCTCGGCTTTATTTGGTAACAACACGTTTTATACCATACTTTTAAAACAGTTTTATAATTCAATACTGGATATCAAGAGATGAAATGGTTTTAGGAATACTATAAAAAAGGTAAGACATGTACAATTTCTTATTCTTACATACATTTGCTTATAAGACCATAGGAAATAGTTTAAACAATAACTGAGAGTGTTTATTTTTTACTCAGTTAAAACTCTCTACAACAATTCAGTACGTGTAGAGTCACGTTATGTCCGCCGTCACGATATGTCGGACACTTTTTTGAAAAACTCGTCACGTTATGTCCGCCGTCACGATATGTCGGACACTTTTTTGAAAAAATCGTCACGTTATGTCCGCCATCACGAAATGTCCGCCACTTTTTTTAAAAAATCGTCACGTTATGTCCGCCATTACGAAATGTCCGCCACCTTTTTTGAAAAAATCGTCACGTTATGTCCGCCATCACGAAATGTGCGCCACTTTTTTTCGAACAAATCATCACGTTATGTCCGCCTTTACAAAAATTCCGTATATTCCCCCAAAAGTCATTACCATATGTCCGCCGCCTTCAAATTTCAGAGAAATTGTATTAAATGCATGCACGTCGCTAAAAATGTCAGCATTGTTTTTGGAAAATGTATGGGCTAATGTCCGCCACCAGCTTTGAACACACTACTCTCTCTATTATTTCTAAATATAATATTTGCTATCCCATTGTGTAATATTATGTTTGCCATTTATTGAAATTGTTTTCAGAATGAGAATTATATGCATGTATACACTTTCTTTTGTAATTTACATTGATCGTATTAAACAATATACATAAATGTATACACTATCTCCAAACGTTGAAACGTATGTCCGTCAAAAATTCTGAAAGATCGTATCATGTCCGACGCGAAAATTTATTGCATAATGTCTGCACATATGAATGCACGTTCAAATCGTAAGTCGGAACATTATGTACGCCGCATTATATAGACTATTAGTTCGTTTAACGCACACGATGCACACGCTAAAATTTGTAAAAAATCTGGACAAAATGTCCGCAAACAGGAATGCATGTTTAAATCTTAAGTCCGATATCATTTAGTGCACTCCAATTTTCTAAATGTCGTTTTATAATGTCCGCCGCTTTAACTTTTGGAGAAAACGTATTCTGTCCACGCTAAAATCTGTGAACAATTATGCATAATGTCTGCAAACAGGAAATGTGTCGCTTCATTATGTCTGTCATTAAAAAAATGATCACTTATTTCTTTAAAAAGTCGTAAATTTTTGTTTGTTGCCTATAAATTGAAAAAAAATCGTTTGTATGCCCACGTTATAAATTGTGGTATAATGTCCGCCATCATGAATGCATGTTTAAACCGTAAGTCGTTATTTCCGACATAAAAAAGTGTTATCCTTTTTTAAAGTTACACCGCATTAACTTTTGAAGAAATCATATCAGTATTTGAAAGGTGAGATTGAAAATTTTGAAGAGTTTAAATGAGTTAAATTGGACGAGATGTTAGGCATATTGTACATGGCTGTGCCATGATCATCGCTATTTGTGAATAAATATGTCTCTTAATAGTCCTCGGGAAAACAAAACACTTATTAGGTTAGTTACTGACTCACCAAGGATATATATTGGGTTGATCAATCTCATAGACGGCGAGGCGAATATGAGATTGATCAACCCAATATTTTTCCGTAGTGAGTCAGTATCTAACCTAATAAGTAATAATAGTCTGATTCACTATTGATGCTATTACTAGGTCAGGTGCGGATCGAAAATTAATCCTCAGGGGGGATCTCTACAAGCATGTTAATTGTTGCAACAGCAGACAAAAACTATTTTTTGTATTGTCGCATTTATTTTTAGAACACATTTTATCCACCAATTAATAAAGATAAATTTTTACAGGAATCGGAAATAATGGGGAGGGAAATTTTGTTACTTAAAGAAAAGCATCAAACTATGCATGACTGCATGTACAACTCTTTTTTACATTCTAGTACGATGATCCGCAGGTCTCTTGTATATCTTTTTTTACACTGTAAACATGAGTACTATTAAGATTGGTTGTCTGAATTGTCGGGGTTTGGCGTCAGATCATATAAAACGACGAGATATTTTTGAAAAATGTCGAAATAAATATGATATTACTTTTCTTGTCGATACTCACAGTTCACCAGAAGTCGAACAATCTTGGGGCAATGAGTGGGGCTATAAAGCATTTTTTAACTCCTACTCGAGCAGTAGCAGGGGTGTTGCTATTATGTTAAAAAATTCTTTTCAATTTGAGGTTCTAGATGTTTTGAAAGATGAATCGGGTAATTTTTTAATTCTTAATATAAAATATTTCAATATCAAGCACTCATTAGTTGTGCTATATGGTCCAAATGAAGACACACCTGGATTTTTTGAGATTATTTCCAAACACATTGAAACGCTCGGGAATGAGTCT